>NC_134358.1:154514222-155178093 GCF_048569485.1 Anomaloglossus baeobatrachus
TATAAGTAGTTAGTGAACTGGAAAAGAAAAGAGGGCACATCTCAATAGGGTCTTATCCAATGTATGATTGTGCGGGAGAGGCAGGGATATGCTCACCTTATGGAGTTGTGTGAGACACAACAACTGTCAAACAAAATTACCAGCCACTGCAGTATCCAGAATTTTGCGAAACAATAAACCAATGGAAGTGGATTTAATCTGCACTGCTTATTTCAAATTAAGATTCAGGACAATGTTTAATGAAACTGGTTTATTGTAAATTCATTTCACAGTCAATCTGACTTCTTCCTCAAGACACCACATAAAATATCAATGTGCTTCATACCAGCAGTTTAAATACATCAGAAATTCAAAACAGGCACCAAGGGAATGAAGTTGGAGGCATTGGTCATATGATGACATCAATTATCCACAAAATTATCACACAAAAGAAAACATTTAAAATAAAATTAATATTTACTAGTTATGAGCGAATATACTAAGCACTATGTGGTACTCACACAAATATTAAGGTATTCACACTTTCCGTTACTCAATGAGCATTTTGGTAGATGCCTTGTGAGTTTTGAGTCTCCTCCCCACATGTTTGGTGCCTGATTTTCAGCTACTAAACATGCGGGGATTGCTTGACAAACACAGTAATGCCGTACCCATCTTTGCTACTGGCATTTCTGTGATTGGCAGGAGCAGTGAAAAAAAAAATGAGATGCAGTCATTAAAGCAGTTGAACTACATTTACTAACTTTCCCCTCGGCTTTCACACTGCTTCCTGGTCCAATCATTAAAGTTCATGAATGTGCACCATGCTTCCCCCGTGCAATCTTTGTAACAGGGTCTGTGATTGGTTGCAGTCCTGATTTCCCTGCCCACCCTCTGTGCCGGCATCTGTGATTTGTTGCCCTTATCTGTCTGGGTATCTGAGATAGAGTGTAAAAATAAAAAAAAAATTGGTACAAGGTCCCCTATATTTTTATACCCAGTGCAGATAAAGCAGACAGCTACAGGATGCAGCCCTCAGCTCTCTGCATTAACTTGGCTTTGATTCAAAATTGTGTGGCCCCATGCAATTTTTGAAGCTTATTTGAAAGAATAAGTAAATAAAAACTTTATGAGGTTCCTACAATTTTAATATCCAGCCAAGATAAAGCAGACAGCTGGGGAGGCTGTTGGGCTCTCCCCAGTGTAAAAATAGCAGCTTGCAGGCAACCCAGAATTGGCGAATCCTTTATATGCTCTAATACTGGTCTTTTAACCAGATCATCCGACTACCCTGTAGCAGTGGCAATCAGGGTAATATAATGAGTTAATGACAGCTGTGAATTTTCAAAAAATCACAGCTGTCATTAAACCCAAAGTTAATGGGCAGGTGTCTTTGAGACTCTTCCATTACAAATCCTGTAAGTCAAAAGAAATAAACACAAAAACACAAAACAGAGAAAAATCCTTTATTTAGAAACACCCTCTTTTTCCAATTTATTAACCCTCAAAATACCTCTGCATGTCTGATGTAATCCACAGGCATAAAGTCCCAAGATGATCCACGTTCTGCTACATCTGAGGTTGTAGTGTGTTGTCACTAGAGATAAGCGAACCGGCCGTTGTTCAGCTCGAGTTCGGTTCGCAGAACGGAGGTCTCGTTCGAGTCCGGTTCGGCGAACCACTCGAACCGCATAGGAAACAATTGAAGGCAATCACAAACACATAAAAACACCTAGAAAACACCCTCAAAAGGTGACAAAAAACTCACAACACAACACAAACATATGGGAAAGTGACAAGAACAAATTCTCATGCGAAAACAAAACAGCGTTACAAAGAAAAGAGGATGAGACACAGATATAGGCATGGCATGCCCTTCTAAAATCATGTAAAACACCGCAAGGTTACTCCAAGCGGAGTCTCCCTTTTTTCCAAAAATTGGGCCACACACACACCCACCGCTTCAGTGGCAGCACTTGTGCCCCAGTTGTACACTTCACAGCTAGATTTACATCAAGCACATTCAAAAATATGCCATACTTAACCGTTCCCAGGATGACCCCGGGGTAGGTAGCAAAGTCTTTGCTGAACCATGAATTGTTCATCTTGGATCATTTTTAAAAACACTGTAAGCATGGGTTACTCCAAGCGGAGTCTCCCTTTTTTCCAAAAATTGGGCCACACACCCACTTCTTCAGTGGCAGCACTTGTGCCCCAGTTGTACACTTTACAGTTTGATTTGCATCAAGCACATTCCAAAATACGCCATACTTAACCGTGCCCAGGATGACACCGGCGTAGGTAGCAAAGTATTTGCTGAATCATGACTTGTTCATCTTGGCTCCTTTTAAAAACACAGCAAGCAAAGGTTACTCCAAGCGGAGTCTCCCTTTTTTTCCAAAAATTGGACCACACACACACCCACCCCTTCAGTGGCAGCACTTGTGCCCAGTTGTACACTTCACAGCTAGATTTGCATAAAGCACATTCAAAAATACGCCATATGCATAGGTCCATAGGTGCATAGGTCCTTGATCTGAGACCACTCCATCAGGGTGATCTGCCCCACCTCTGCATCTCGTTGGCCCAGGCTATACGTCATGACGTATTGCACCAGGGCTCGATGGTGCTGCCACAGTCGCTGTAACATGTGGAGAGTCGAATTCCAGCGTGTCAGCACATCGCATTTCAGGTGATGAACCGGCAGGCCAAAAGACTTCTGGAGCGATGCAAGTCGATCAGCAGCGGTGGTTGAACGGCGGAAGTGAGCAGACAGTTTTCGTGCCCTGTTCAGAAGGCCATCTAGGCCGGGATAGTGTGTTAAAAATTGCTGGACAACAAGGTTCAACACGTGAGCCATACAAGGCACGTGTGTCACCTTGCCCAGGCGAAGGGCCGCACCCAGGTTTGCAGCATTGTCGCACATGGATTTACCAGGCTGCAGGTTGAGTGGAGACAACCATTTACAAACCTCAGTCTCCAGAGCTGCCCACAACTCAGCCGCTGTGTGACTCTTATTTCTAAGACATTTCAAGCTAAAGACCGCCAGATGCCGTTGCGCTCTGCTGCCAGCATAGTAATGAGGGGTGCGTGATTCCTTCTGCGCAGTTACAATGCTGGTGGCCTGACCAGGCAGGTTTGGGGCGAAGGTGGAGGACCCAGACGAGGTGGAGGAGGCAGAAGCAGTGGCAGAACTTGGACAGACAGAGGATTGACACACAAGTCGTGGGGACGGCAAGACTTGTGAAGCAGACCCTTCACCATCTATTACCATAGTTACCCAGTGCCCAGTCAGCGACATGTAACGTCCCTGTCCATGCTTACTGGTCCAAGTATCGGTGGTGAAATGCACCCGTTCACACACAGAGTTTCTCAAGGAAGCGGTGATGTTGTGTGCGACATGCTGGTGTAGCGCAGGCACACCTTTCTTAGAAAAGTAGTGGCGACTGGGCATCTGGTACTGGGGCACAGCGACAGACATAAGGTCTCTAAAATCCTGTGTGTCCACCAGGCGGAAAGGCAGCATTTTGGTAGCCAAGAGCTTACAGAGGGATAAAGTCAACCTCTTAGCTTTGTCATGGGTCGCAGGAAATGGCCTTTTATTTATCCACATCTGAGGGACAGAGATCTGGCTGCTGTGTGTAGACGGTGGTGAGTAGGGTGTCCCTGAAAAATTGTAGGTTTGTGAGGAAAGTGCAGGCGTAGACATGATGTTGCCTTCATCCAGCGTTGATGCTTTCGATGTCTGAGATAGCTGTACACACGCACTTGTTTCCCCTTCCAAACCAAATGATGACCTACCAAGCAAACTGCCTGTTGCAGTTACAGTGGATGAAGTTGTGCGTGGAAAACCAGGTGTGACAGCTGTCCCCACAGTCCTAGAAGATGAAGAGCACGTGAATGCACTTGAAGGGGCAGGCGGTGGATGGTTCGCTCCGCTAGACCGCATTGAAGAACGGTGAGCTTCCCACTGGGACATATGATATTTATTCATGTGACGATTCATGGAAGAAGTTGTCAAACTCCTGAGGTTTTGCCCTCTACTAACAGAATCACGACAAATTTTACATATCACATGATTTGGGCGATCTTTTTCTATGTCAAAAAAGGTCAAGGCTAGGCAAGGCTTAGAGGGCATGCGACCTGCTGAGCCCCCCAGACTAGTGCTCAGAGGCAGAGTGGTGGCTGAGGATGCAGTTGTAGATGTGCTACCAGTACTACTCCTCTGTCCAGGAAGGCGCAAGGTAACTTTGTTGTCAGTAGCATCCTCCTCCACTGCCTCTGATGACCTCCTCGAGAGCCTGACTGTGGGTTGACAGTAGGTGGGATCTAGAACTTCCTCATCAAGCATTGTGTTTGCACTCCCCTCACCCTCAGACCGAGCCTCTTCCTGACGTGAACCAATATTTAAGTTGTCATCCCAATCTGGTATCTACGTCTCATCGTCATCAGTATGTTCCTCATTGTCTATTACAACAGGTGTTACAGTTTGTGAATAAGGGTCAACATTATGCTCAGAAACTTGGTCCTCATGGCCTGAATCAGAGTCACAAAGGTTCTGGGCATCACTGCAGACCATTTCCTGGTCTGTACTCACTGTAGCTTGGGAGCAGACCTCTGATTCCCAGGCTATAGTGTGACTGAACAGCTCTGCAGACTCAGCCATCTCAGTTCCACCATACTGTGCAGGGCGGATGGAGACTTCAGAGCTCGGAGAAAGCAAGTGTGATTGGGATGACAACTCAGAGGACTGGTGTTTTTGGATGCGGTAGTTGAGGTGGCGCAGAGGGCACTTGTTGGACCACTTGAGATCCATTCAAGCATTTTCTTTTTTTGGCCATCATCTACCTTTGTTCCAGTTGTTCGTGTCCGTAAAAAAGGGAGCACATCGGATTGTCCACGGTAAGTAGTAGACATCTTACTTTTGCTGGAAGATGGTCTATCTTCAGCAGATGTTAATGGAGCTTTGCCACCTTCCCCACGGACAAACACTTTTTTTCCTTTTCCAACACGCCTCTTCCCCTTTCCAACAGCATCTGTTATTTTGCCACTCATTTGGATTGCGACAAGATTGTGCACTTAAAATGTGGTAGTAAAAATTGAGAGGTGGTGTAGATTGCAGCGGTGGTCTATCTTTATAAACAGCAGAATAAATAACAATAACTATCCCTGACAATGCAACTATGGTCCTTAAACTGGCAGCATAGTTTGCTATTAGAATGGCTTAGTAACAATGAGCTTGAGTGTGCAATGCAGAGGTGCTGCAAATAGCTTTTAACCAGTGGGACAATAATGGAAGTCCAACAGCCACTTTTAGGATGCCACTAAGTTTACTCAGTGTTTGCTAGTATAATGGCTTAGTAACAATGAGTTTGAGTCTGCAATGCAGTGGTGCTGCAAATAGCTTGGCACCAGTGTAGCACAAATGGAGTACAACAGCCACTTTTAGGATGCCACCAAGTTTACTCAGTGTTTGCTTGTATCATGGCTTAGTAAAAATGAGTTTCAGTGTGCAATGCAGTGGTGCTGCAAATAGCTTTGCACCAGTGGGACAATAATAGAAGTCCAACAGCCACTTTTAGGATGCCACTAAGTTTACTCACTGTTTGCTAGTATAATGGCTTAGTAAGAATGAGTTTGAGTCTGCAATGCAGTGGTGCCGCAAATAGCTTGGCACCAGTGGGGCACAAATGGAGTAAAACAGCCACTTTTAGGATGCCACTAACTTTACTCACTGTTTGCTAGTATAATCGCTTAGTAACAATGAACTCGAGTCTGCAATGCAGTGGTGCTGCAATTAGATTTGCACTAGTGGGACAATAATGGAAGTCCAACAGCCACTTTTAGAATGCCACTAAGTTTACTCACTGCTTGCTAGTATAATGGCTTAGTAACAATGAGTTTGAGTGTGCAATGCAGTGGTGCCGCAAATAGCTTTGCACCAGTGGGGCACAAATGGAGTACAACAGCCACTTTTAGGATGCCACTAAGTTTCCTCAGTGTTTGCTAGTATAATGGCTTAGTAACAATGAGCTTGAGTGTGCAAAGGGCTAGAGGGTACAGTGGCAGGGTTGTGGGTCTATGTAGAGGAAAGGAAGCCTCACTTTATATCCCTCCTAATGGTGAAATGCAGCGAGGAATTCCCTGACCTTAGCTACACAGACACTCTTATCTGTAGCTGTTAAAATCTGTTTCCACGGACCTGACTGTCACCTATGGCTCTGAGCCTGCTGATATTAGCCCTTACAAGGGCTAAAAGAAACTTCTATCCCTATTCTGTATAGCGCTGTGTGTAGAGCGTACACAGCAGTATCGGAGACAGGAGCTGCACCTGCGGTGACTGACACCCAGACGCAGAAGGCAGATAATGGCGTCCTGACGGGCAGATACCCGTTTTTATAATGCAGGGACATGTGACATGGACATCCTATCACACATGCCGTTGCTTCTCTGGCTAAAAGTCCACTTAGCTGTGTGTGTGTCTGAGTTTGGCTGACATGCTGGCCCGTCCCACTACACGCGTAAGCTTAGGGAAGGAAGACAAGGAAAAAAAAAAAAAATGGTGATCGCCATTATCCCAGCAGCAGTGATCTGAATTATCCCGCACACTATACGCTGAATTTTTATAATAGTGTGAGTCACAGAGTGACTTACACTATTACAGCGGAAAGCCAGCTAGTAATTAGCTTGGCTTTTTGCTGCTAGAACCATTCTCGAATGTAACTAGAACTATCGAGCTTTAGCAAAAAGCTCGAGTTCTAGTTCGATCTAGAACAGCCCTCAAAATCACTCGAACCGCGAACTGGAGAACCACGAACCGCGCTCAACTCTAGTTGTCACTTTAATTAACACAACACACCAACAAAGCCGTAGCTTTGAGGGGTGCTTCACACACAGCGAGCTCGCTGCCGAGATCGCTGCTGAGTCACGCTTTTTGTGACGCAGCAGTGACCTCATTAGCGATCTCGCTGTGTGTGACACTGAGCAGCGATCTGGCCCCTGCTGCGAGATCGCTGCTCGTTACACACAGCCCTGGTTCGTTTTCTTCAAAGCCGCTCTCCCGCTGTGACACACAGATCGCTGTGTGTGACAGCGAGAGAGCGACAAATGAAGCGAGCAGGGAGCAGGAGCCGGCGTCTGACAGCTGAGGTAAGCTTGTAACCAAGATAAACATCGGGTAACCAAGGTGGTTACCCGATATTTACCTTAGTTACCAGCCTCCGCAGCTCTCACGCTGCCTGTGCTGCCGGCTCCGGCTCTCTGCACATGTAGCTGCTGTACACATCGGGTTAATTAACCCGATGTGTACAGCAGCTAGGAGAGCAAGGAGCCAGCGCTAAGCAGTGTGCGCGGCTCCCTGCTCTCTGCACATGTAGCTGCATTACACATCGGGTTAATTAACCCGATGTGTACAGCAGCTAGGAGAGCAAGGAGCCAGCGCTCAGTGTGCGCGGCTCCCTGCTCTCTGCACACAGCGCTGGTAACTAATGTAAACATCGGGTAACCATACCCGATGTTTACCTTAGTTACCAGTCTCTGCAGCTTCCAGTCGGTGGCTCCGTGCAAGCGCAGCGTCGCTTGCACGTCGCTGCTGGCTGGGGGCTGTTCAGTGGTCGCTGGTGAGATCTGCCTGTTTGACAGCTCACCAGCGACCATGTAGCGATGCAGCAGCGATCCTGACCAGGTCAGATCGCTGGTCGGATCGCTGCTGCATCGCTAAGTGTGAAGGTACCCTGAGAGTGGTAAAGTCAGTGAGTTCACCTGACACAAAAGGTGAGATAACTCTCACAACCAACATTAACATGATATCACCAGGGAACATAATTGACAGGAACAAACACTAGTTGGATTCATTGCCTAATGGAAAGAAAAGAAAAAAAATATTTGCACATAAAACAGAGCCTATTTTCAAAAAAGCATATGTAGTAATAAATGCATTTATTTGTATATGTGCACAATATACAGTATATATCTATAATATATATCCATACCAATAATAAACAAAGAAATATAAATGCAGTACAAACACGCAAACATAACAACAGCATCTAATTCAATAAATACGAAAATCCACAAAGGTCAAATAAATAATAACATAAACGTCCATGACCGGTTTATAACAGTGGATAAAGCCACCTGGTATACATTCAAATCCCTGGACACAACATAGGGCAACAATCTTCAATAACAAATGATAACAAATCAGTGTCCAAATTTAGTCCAAGAAAGCTCATAGGCATTCAAATAAAGTGTCTTCAGAATCATGAGGGAGATAAATCAGCAGGCAAAATTTATCTAGGAAAAGTCATAGATATTCAAGATAATGAATTAGCGGACAAATTTAAGCCAGGAAAGCTCATAGGCATTCAAACAAAGTGTCTTCTGTATAATTAGGCAGGTAAGTAAGCAGGCAAAATTTGTGCAGGAAAACTCATAGACATTCAAGATATGGGATCTTCAAAACTCCAATTAAAAGGATCAGCAGGCAGAATTAAGGGTGCTTTACATGGTGCAACATCGCTACCGATATATGGTCAGGGTCACGTCGTTAGTGACGCACATCCAGCGCCGGTAGTGAAATCGCAGCGTGTGACACCAAAGAGCGATGATCAACGATCGCAAAATCGTCCAACAACGGTGATCGTTAACACGTCACTCCTTTCTTTTAAAATCGTTGCTGCTGCAGGTACGATGTTGTTCGTCGCTCCTGCGGCGTCACTCATCGGTATATGTGACACCGCAGGAATGACAAACATCTCCTCACCTGTGTCCACCGGCAATCACTAGCGATGTTGCAGCGTGTAAAGTACCCTTTAGTGCAGGAAAGCTCATGGACATTCAAATAAGGTGTCTTCAATACCATTACGTAGGATAGATCCGCAGGCAAAATTTTTCCGGGTATGTCAAAGCTCATAGACCATCCAAACTAGATAAATAAATATTAAAAAAAAAATAAGTCCGAGGGTTATTATAAACTAGAAGGTGGCCCGATTCTACGCATCGGGTATTCTAGAATTTACGTATTGTGTAGTTCATGTATGATTTTTGTTATATATATATATATATATATATATATATATAGATGTTGTTGTGTGTAGTTACCAAGTGTTTGTGTAGGGCGCTGTACATGTTCTGAGTGTCGCGGGGGGTGAGAGCGGTGTTGTATGTGTGTTGCGTGTGTTGCGTTGTTTGTGGAGCGCTGTGTGTCTGTAGCGTTGTGTGTGTGTGTGTGTTGTGCGGTTTGTGTGGGTGTGGTGTGTTTTGGGGGGAGGTATGTTTTGAGCAATGTGTGTGTTGTGCAGTATGTGCGTATATTTGTGTGTGCAGCGTTGTCTGTGTGTGTGGGTGTCTGTGTAGGGCGTTGTTTGTGATTCCTAGTGTGTGTGTGTTGTGCAGTGCGCGTGTGTGTGTGTGTTGGGGGGAGGTGTGCACCTCCCATCGTGCTCCATCCCCCATGCTGCGCACCCCCCATCGTGCTGCATCCCCCATGCTGCGCACTCCCAAACGTGCTCCATCCGCCATGCTGCGCACTCCCAAACGTGGTCCATCCGCCATGCTGCGCACTCCCAAACGTGCTCCATCCGCCATACTGCGCACTCCCCATCGTGCTGCATCCCCCATGCTGCGCACTCCCAAACGTGCTCCATCCGCCATGCTGCGCACTCCCCATCGTGCTCTATCCGCCATGCTGCACACTCCCAAACGTGCTCCATCCGCCATGCTGCGCACTCCCAAACGTGCTCCATCCGCCATGCTGCGCACCCCCTATCATGCTCCATCCGCCATGCTGCGCACTCCCAAACGTGCTCCACCCGCCATGCTGCGCACTCCCAAACGTGCTCCATCCGCCATGCTGCGCACTCCCAAACGTGGTCCATCCGCCATGCTGCGCACTCCCAAACGTGGTCCATCCGCCATGCTGCGCACTCCCAAACGTGCTCCATCCGCCATGCTGCGCACTCCCAAACGTGCTCCATCCGCCATGCTGCGCACTCCCAAATCCGCCATACTGCGCACTCCCCATCGTGCACCATCCGGCATGCTGCGCACTCCCAAACGTGCTCCATCCGCCATGCTGCGCACTCCCAAACGTGCTCCATCCGCCATGCTGCGCACTCCCAAACGTGCTCCATCCGCCATGCTGCGCACTCCCAAACGTGCTCCATCCGCCATGCTGCGCACTCCCAAACGTGGTCCATCCGCCATGCTGCGCACTCCCAAACGTGCTCCATCCGCCATGCTGCGCACTCCCAAACGTGCTCCATCCGCCATACTGCGCACTCCCAAACGTGCTCCATCTGCCATACTGCGCACTCCCCATCGTGCACCATCCGGCATGCTGCGCACTCCCAAACGTGCTCCATCCGTCATGCTGCGCACTCCCAAACGTGCTCCATCCGTCATGCTGCGCACTCCCAAACGTGCTCCATCCGCCATGCTGCGCACTCCCAAACGTGCTCCATCCGCCATGCTGCGCACCCCCCATCATGCTCCATCCGCTTGGGAGTGCGCAGCATGCCGGATGGTGCACGATGGGGAGTGCGCAGTATGGCGGATGGAGCACGTTTGGGAGTGCGCAGTATGGCGGTTGGAGCACGTTTGGGAGTGCGCAGCATGGCGGATGGACCACGTTTGGGAGTGCGCAGCATGGCGGATGGACCACGTTTGGGAGTGCGCAGCATGGGGGATGCAGCACGATGGGGAGTGCGCAGTATGGCGGATGGAGCACGTTTGCTCAGCCTCTCTCCTTCCAGCCTCCCTCAGCATCAGCCTCCCCCTCCCAGCCTTCCCCAAGATCAGCCTCTCTGCTCCCAGCCTCCTCCAGCACGCCGTGCTGCTCTGCCGACACTCACCCACACCCGATCGCATCCACTCACCCACACAACCGATCGCATCCACTCACCCACACAACCGATCGCATCCACTCACACACACAACCGATCGCATCCACTCACACACACCCGATCGCATACACTCACACACACAGACACTGACGATATTGCACATACGCGCTGATACTCACAACATCCGGGGATATCACATGCTTCTGGCCATGTGATCCTCCGTCAGGTCCTGGAAGCTCACAGCACAATATCGCCGCCGAGAAGCAAGCGATATCCCAGGATGTTGTGAGTATTTGGATGCGATGTGATGTGTGTGTGTGAGTGAGTGTGATCTGATTTGTGTGTGTGTGTGTGCTGTTATGTTATGTATGTTCCGCAGCTGCAGGACCTTGATGTGTGGATGCGATGTGATGTGTGTGTGAGGTGTGTGTGAGAGTGAGTGTGAGCCGGTGTACACTGGTAACTATGATACACATCGGGTAACTAAGGGACCTTAGTTACCCGATGTGTATAATGGTTACCAGCTTTCACGGCCTCCGTTAAGATCCCAGCATCGCAAGGTTATGTGTGGCGCTGCCGGGATCCTGACGGAGCCGGTGTAGAAGCAAGCGATATCCCAGCATGTTGTGATGTGTGGATGTGATGTGTGAGGTGTGTGTGAGAGTGAGTGTGATCTGATGTGTGTGTACTCACCTGGGAATCGGAGCCCCGTGTCAGTTGGGCCACAGCGAGCGTGCATTGCGTGAGGGGGGCGGGGCCAGCAGAGAGCCGGGGCGAGAGGCCAATCCGTGTGGGGGGGCGGGGCCATGGCGAGCCCAGCGGCCAATCAGCTTTGTGTCACCGTAAGGACACAATTTCGGAGCATGACAGACAGACAGACAGACAGAATAAGGCAATTATATATATAGATAGTCCACTGGATACGTAGTCTTCATTAATAATGCAATGAATAAATACACTCAATTAAACAAACATATAAACCATCCAAAAAAATGAATGTAAATAATGATGAAATATTGCAGTGCAAATTGAAACATCTCATACTGAGTGGTTAGCGGAATCTAAAGTACATATCAACAGACACGAATGTTGCTTGAATTAAGGAAAACCATTGTAATATAAAATAAGCAATTAGATGCAGGAAACTTGACAAATTTAGATATTGTGGATCGAAAAACAGATCCATTATCACTGTTAAGGAATATATAGTAAATAATTGTCTTCCTGGAAGTTACTAAATAATGGTCTTGGCACTTTTGCTCAAAATAAGGCAGAGAATCACATTTGGAGTTATTCGTACTTTCAGTGCTTTCACAATATTGCCAATTCAGGCAGGCAATAAATAATTTATCTTATGTGTCAGGTATGTGACAGGTGTGGACGTAGGATTGTGGAAAAATCCATGTAAATATGGATACTTGGACCAGTAAACTCAGGCGGGGTTGGAATATTTCTCTATCTGTGTGCCGCCCCTGACCTGGTCAGGCACCACTGAGTACTGCACCCATGCTGGGACAGTGCTTCCAGGTAGTTCTAAAGGCCGGAAAGAGGTGTGTATGCACAGACACATAGCAACCAGGTCTCCAACACCATTAGATGGGACTCTTGGGCAGTCTCTAGAGGTGACTGGCCTTCAATTCTTGTCAAGGGGTGAAGTGGAGGGCCTGGGAGCTAAAATGCAGAGACTGAAAGGGAAAGAGTGGAGCGAGCCAGTCTGGTAGTGGTGAGCGGCGGTTGCTAGGAGATGCAGACGCGCGCTCACACTAGTCAGACCCTGCACGTGAAGTAGCCGTTAGCGGGGTAGAATGGTTACCAGTTAGTCAGTCAGAAAGACAGAGGGAGAGTCAGTCGAGTACGAGGACTGCCGGTGACTAGGCACATATGGGGTACAGGTCCCTTGAGTAGACTTCAATTTATTGACCTGCTAAACCTGCCGGTGAGTGTACTACGAGTACCTCACCAACCACACAGTCCGAGCCTCAGCAGCAATGCAGGGAGCCATAAGGAGACAGAGCCAGAAGCCATCTCACCTGGTCCATGCTACCGAAAAATGGTCCAAAAAGGGGAAAAAAGGCAGTAGCGACTTGCCTGGATAGACCCCACGGTACTTCAAGTCAGGGGTTATCCAAACAAAGAGTGCTAGGAAGGCGAGTTAATGGTTACTCTCAGACTGGCCTGAAGGAGCCCTGGTTAAACCTGGGTTATCTCAGCATTGCCCGGGTCAGCTCACCATTAGAGTTGAGCGCGGTTCGTGATTCGAGGTTCTCCAGTTCTAAGCTCGAGTGATTTTTGGGGCTGTTCGAGATCGAACTAGAACTCGAGCTTTTTGCAAAAGCTCGATAGTTCTAGATACGTTCGAGAACGGTTCTAGCAGCAAAAAGCAGGGCTTTTTACAGCTACAGTGTGCAGGAGCCATCGCTGGCAGCCTGCCAGAAGCTGGTAACCAAGATAAACATCGGGTATCCAAGCAAAGCGCTTTGGTTAGTAACCCGATGTTTATCTTAGTTACGTGCAGGAAGCCCACACTTCCCCGCTCAGCTCACTCCACCCCCTCCTGCCCGCGGCATGTACACATACATACACACACACACACACACACACACACACACACACATGGTCCCGCTCGGCTTACCTGCGGTGATGAAGTCCCGCCATCCCGACCTCAGCGCTGTCACTGTCCTCCATGGCCGCCGCTTGTCACATCACCTCTCGCTTCCGACCCGAGACGTCACGGACCTCTCGCGATACTTGATGTGAAGGCGCCGGTCATTGACCTCAGTGACAGGGGCTGTCGGCAGTGCTGGAGATCAGCGCAGGTAATGTACCTCGCTGACAGCAGCACTTGTCATGCCCTGCAGTGACCTGGGCTGACCCATTGATGTTAGCTCAGGTCACTGCACTGCTCTCCCAGTCAATGGGGAACATCCTGCTCTTCATTGACTGGGACAGTGTGGATCGTCATGGCAACCCCTTGGATTACACCAGACCTGGATTTGTTTTTCATTCTAATAAATTGGTTAAAGAGGGAATGTTTTGGGGAGTGTTTTTTCAAATAAAAATGTGGTTGTCGTCTATTTTTTTTTTATTACTGACTGGGTTGGTGATGTCGGGTATCTGATAGACGCCTGACCTCACCAACCCCAGGGCTTAATGCCAGGTGACATTACACATCTGGTATTAAGCCCATATATTACCCCGTTTGCCACCGCACCAGGGCGCGGGATGAGCTGGGGCAAAGCACCAGGATTGGCGCATCTAATGGATGCGCCACTTCTGGGGCGGCTGCGGCTTGCTATTTTTAGGCTGGGGAGAGTCCAATAACCATGGACCTCCCTAGTCTGAGAATATCAGGCCCCAGCTGTCTGCTTTACCTTGGCTGGTAATCCAATTTTGGGGGACCCCTACGTGTTTTTTTTTTTAATTATATATTTAATTTAAAATAACAGCGTGGGGTGCCCTCAGTTTTGGATTACCAGCCAAGGTGAGGTTGCCAGCTGTGGTCTGCAGGCTGCAGCCGTCTGCTTTACCCTAGCTGGCTACAAAACTAGGGGTAACCCTACGTCATTTTTTTTTTCATTTTTTTGGCTAAATACAAAGCTAAGCACCCCTTAGTGCCACATGAAAGGCACCAAAGGGTGCTCCACTTTTTCTCCATTTTTTCTCCACTTTTTCTCCATTTTTTCTCCACTTTTTCTACATTTTTTTCTCCACTTTTTCTCCACTTTTTCTACATTTTTTTCTCCACTTTTTCTCCACTTTTTCTCCACTTTTTCTCCATTTTTTTCTCCACTTTTTCTCCACTTTTTCTCCACTTTTTCTCCATTTTTTTCTCCACCTTTTCTCCACTTTTTCTCCACTTTTTCTCCACTTTTTCTCCACTTTTTCTCCACTTTTTCTCCATTTTTTTCTCCACTTTTTCTCCATTTTTTTCTCCACTTTTTCTCCACTTTTTCTCCACTTATTCTCCACTTTTTCTCCACCTTTTCTCCACTTTTTCTCCACTTTTTCTCCATTTTTTTCTCCACTTTTTCTCCACTTTTTCTCCACTTTTTCTCCACTTTTTCTCCACTTTTTTCTCCACTTTTTCTCCACCTTTTCTCCATTTATTCTCCACTTTTTCTCCACTTTTTCTCCACTTTTTCTCCACTTTTTTTTCCACTTTTTCTCCATTTATTCTCCACTTTTTCTCCACTTTTTCTCCACTTTTTCTCCACTTTTTCTCCATTTTTTTCTCCACTTTTTCTCCACTTTTTTTCCACTTTTTTCTCCACTTTTTCTCCACTTTTTCTCCACTTTTTCTCCATTTTTTTCTCCACTTTTTCTCCACTTTTTCTCCATTTTTTTTCCACTTTTTCTCCATTTATTCTTCACTTTTTCTCCACTTTTTCTCCATTTTTTTCTCCACTTTTTCTCCACTTATTCTCCACTTATTCTCCACTTTTTCTCCATTTTTTTCTCCACTTTTTCTCCACTTTTTCTCCATTTATTCTCCACTTTTTCTCCACTTTTTCTCCATTTTTTTCTCCACTTTTTCTCCACTTTTTCTCCACTTTTTCTCCGCTTTTTCTCCATTTTTTTCTCCACTTTTTCTCCACTCTTTCTCCACTTTTTCTCCACTTATTCTCCATTTTTTTCTCCACTTTTTCTCCATTTATTCTCCACTTTTTCTCCACTTTTTCTCCATTTTTTTCTCCACTTTTTCTCCACTTTTTCTCCACTTTTTCTCCATTTTTTTCTCCACTTTTTCTCCACTTTTTCTCCACTTTTTCTCCACTTTTTCTCCATTTTTTCTCCACTTTTTCTCCGTTCTTTTTCTATGGTCGGTCTACCCATTAGCTCTGCCATGCATACTGTAACTCTACACCTACTGCACATGTTACTTTATGATTGACATCTCTTTCGTACCAGAGCTGTCTAAGCCTACTCTGACCCCATATTTGTCATTACTATATTGTCCTTGTACTGTATTATGACATTTGTATCATGTGTTTCATTTCTTGCTGTGTTGCAATTTTTTTGCTGCATCCCAATTGTACCTCTACATTGTTCGAGTTTATGTTATTGTTCTCTCACTCTTATGTGATACTGATTATTGTCATTTTTCATGATTACATGCAGATAAGTCCAATCTGACGAAGGCTCAGGCCGAAACGTCATTTGTAACTTGTTTTGGACAAAAACATATATGCTTATGAAAAAAAAATTTCTTAATACGGACCAATAAAGAGTGATTTTGCATTACTATCCATTGTGACTTACTGACTTAGTCTGGGAGATATAGAGTGCCGAGGTTACTCACTAATTTTATCTATTATTACCTCTGAGCACCTATATACCAGTGAGCAGAGCTTCCTCTACAGTAGTTCTCCTGATTAGGCATGCCCTTACCTCATGAGCAGGGCATTGCAGCTTTGGTAGCAACCATTACGACATGGACTCTGCTGCTGTGGACCCGGGGAGAGTGAGTGCAGATTCATTGCACCCACACTCCTCACATGAAGGGTCCGCACTCCTAGAAAATGGGGGATACGTTCCCTGAGTGTCTCCCCCCCATATTCTAGACGGTCCAGAGTCGTCATGGGACCCCTTTATTTTTTTTCTTACAATAAATTGGTGAAAGAGGAAATGTTTTGGGGACTGTTTTTTCAAATAAATTTCTTTTGTCGATTGTTTGTTTTTGTTAGTACTGACAGTTTATGATGTTGGGTATCTAATAGACGCCATGACATCACAAACTGCTGGGCTTGATCTCAGGTGACTTTACAGCTAGTATCAACCCGATTTATTACCCCGTTTGCCACTGCACCAGGGCACGGGATGAGCTGGGGTGAAGCGCCAGGATTGGCGCATCTAGTGGATGCGCCACGTCTGGGGTGCCTGCGGCCTGCTATTTTTAGGCTGTGAAGGCCCAATAACTATGGACCTTCCCACCCTGAGAATACCAGACCACAGCTGTCCGCTTTAACTTGGCTGGTGATCCAATTTGGGGGGGACCCTACTTTTATTGTGTAATTATTAATATTTATAAAATAATTATAAAAAAGAGCCTGAGGGGACCTCCACATTGGATCCCCAACCACGGTAAAGCTGCCAGCTGTGGTTTTCAGGGTACAGCCGTCTGCTTTACCCTAGCTGGCTATCAAAAATGGGGGGACCCAACGTCATTTTTTTTTTAACTATTTTTTAAATAGAAAAAATTAATGGGCTTCCCTGTATTTTGATTGCCAACCAAGGTAACGGCAGGCAGATGGGGGTGGCAACCCATAGCTGTCTGCTTTATCTGCGCTGAGAATCAAAAATACCGCGGAGCGCTACGTCATTTTTTTAAAGATTTATTTTTACAGCACTGTGATGTCCAGCAATCAAAATACAGGGAAGCCCATTTTATTTTTAGTTATTTAAATAAATAATTAAAAAAAATATATATGGGCTCCCGCTGCATTTTTTGTATTGCTAGCTAAGGGTAATCCAAGCAGCTACTGGCTGCTAACCCCCACTGCTTGGTGTTACCTTCACTGGCAATGGAAAATCCAGGGAAGCATTTTTTATTTTTTTTGCCAAAAAACTACAAAAAAAGGACGTGAGCTTCGCCATATTTTTGTATGCTAGCCAGGTATAGCAGGCAGGTGCTGGAAGAGTTGGATACAGCGCCAGAAGATGGCACTTCTATGAAAATGCCATTTTCTGAGGCGGCTGCAGACTGCAATTCGCAGCAGTGGGGCCCAGAAAGCTCAGGCCAACCTGTGGTGCGGATTCCAATCCCCAGCTGCCTAGTTGTACCTGGCTGGACACAAAAATGGGGCAAAGCCTACGTCATTTGTTTTCTAATTATTTCATGAAATTCATGAAATAATAAAAAAAGGGCTTCCCTTTATTTTTGGTTCCCAGCCGGGTGCAAATAGGCAACTGGGGGTTGGGGGCAGCCGTACCTGCCTGCTGTACCTGGCTAGCATACAAAAATATGGCGAAGCCCACATAATTTTTTCAGGGGGCAAAAAACTTCTGCATACAGTCCTGGATGGAGTATGCTGAGCCTTGTAGTTCTGCAGCTGCTGTCTGTCTGTATGGAGAAGAGCAGACAGCAGCTGCAGAACTACAAGGCTCAGCATACTCCATCCAGGACTGTATGCAGAAGTTTTTTGCCCACCAAAAAAATGACGTGGGCTTCGCCATATTTTTGTATGCTAGCCAGGTACAGCTGGCAGCCACGGGCTGCCTCCAACCCCCAGTTGCCTATTTGTACCCGGCTGGGAACCAAAAATATAGGGAAGCCCGTTTTTTTTTAATTATTTCACTTATTTCATGAAATAATTAAAAAACAAATGACGTGGGCTTCGCCCCATTTTTGTGTCCAGCCGGGTACAACTAGGCAGCTGGGGATTGGAATCCGCAGCACAGGTTAGCCCGAGGTTTGTGGGCGCCTCTGCTGCGGATTTCAGTCCGCAGCCGTCCCAGAAAATGGCGCTCTCATAGAAGCGCCATCATCTGGCGCTGTATCCAACTCTTCCAACAGCCCTGGAGCCGGGTGGCTTGTTGGGTAATCATGAATTAATACTGGCTTTGTTTTACCAGCCAGTATTAAGCCAGAGATTCTTAATGTCAGGCACGTTTGACCCGGCCATTAAGAATCTCCAATAAAGGGTTAAAAAAAAGACACCACACAGAGAAAAAATACTTTAATAGAAATAAATACACAGACACATTAGAGACTCCATCTTTATTACCCCCTGTCAGCCCTCCACGATCCTGCTCTTCTGTCTTCTTTCTTTCTAGTGTAGTAGTAGTGACGATTGTAGTGAGGATGAGATTCACCAGCTCATCACTTGGGGCTGGGGAACCTCCATCCTCACTACAATCCTCACTAGTGTAGTAGTAGAGACGATTGTAGTGAGGAAGGATGAGATTCACCAGCTCATCACTTGGGGCTGGGGAACCTCATCCTCACTACAATCCTCACTACAATTGGGAAGCAGCGTCCAGCCTTCACTCCGTGAGTGATCAGTGCTGGCTGCTAGCGGTAATGCTGACAGACGCGTTACCATAGCAACGGTGCTCTCGGAGCCGCGGTTAGCGGTGACGTCACCGCTAACTGCGTTGCTATGGCAACGGTGATCTCCGTTAATGACCGGCTGTGTCAGCTGGTCCCTAACGGAACGGGGAGTCGACCGTGTGCTAGAGCATGTCGCCGGTACACGGCGATACACATATGTGCACCGTGTACCGGAGAGATGCACTCGCAGGTCCTACATGACGTGTCATAGTCATGTGACCAGTCTGTAGCCAATGAGATAATAGCCACGTGACTGGTCACATGGCTATTTTGACGTCACGATAGGTCCTGCATCTCTGCTGGCAGTGCAGGTCACCGGGAGGATTCAGCGATCATCGGATTGAATAGCGGCAGGAGACAGAGTGCAGAAGGGATCGCGAGGACCGGTAAGTGTTATGGCAATGTTTATTAACTGTTTGTGTACATTTATAATGCATTTTTATGTGTTTGTGATTGCCTCATATTATAGCCTATACGTTCGAGTTCGGTTCGTCGAACGTTCGACGAGCCGAACTCGAACGGGACCCCCGTTCGGCGAACCGGCCTCGAGCCGAACCGGGACCAGTTCGCTCATCTCTACTCACCACAGAAACATCTAGAAGTGAGTATAAAGCAGTTGAAAGACTTTCTGGACTGAGACTGAGTTATTCTGGGACCTGTTATTCTACACACCCGAGCCCCTTGGGCCTGCCTCACTCACGGGAGGCCACATCATCTGACTGCAGACTCCATCAGCCCCAGATGCTCATTAAACCTGCAGTGGCGGTCATTCAAATCCCTAACCGCAAACCGTGAGTGGCGTCACGACACATATATACAAAACCGACATACCTGTTGCCATATATATGTTGCGGGCGGCGGGGCGCTGCGCTCGCTAACGCTCGGGTCCGGCGCTGCAGTTGCTGCTCGGTGGCATGAGTGGTGGGCCGGATACGGGGACTCGAGCGGCGCTCCTCGCCCGTGAGTGAAAAGTTTGCTTTGTTTGGGGATTTAACCCACGGGTTGTAGTGAAGATGGGGCACCACCGCTGCTGGTGACGGGGATCCTGGGAGCGATGGTAGGGAGCAGCTGGGATGTTGTTTTCCCCCTCCGTGGGTAGGGGTTGGTGGTCCCGGGGCCCGGTGGTGTGACGGGGAGGCAAGGTCGGTGAGGTGCAGGGTTGCAGGGTCAGCGCGGCGTACTCACTCAGCAATAGATGCACAAAGTCTCCGGTAAACCAAACGGCTGGATGGACGGGTCCCGCAGCCGGCTGCAGTGTCTCTCCCCAGACAGGTTATGGTGGCTGTCTCTCCCTGCACCTTTGTGTACTTTGTTGACTTCAATGGCTTCCCAACGGTAGTCCGCTCCCCGGTGTATAGATACCGGAGGAGCCCGTTTTGCCCGCAGGAGCTGGCCCTCGGATTTCTAGCCGGTGGAGGTGGCTGTATATCCTCACGGTGTGAGCGGTTGCCTTCGATCGGGACTTGGTTGTTAGGGAACCCCGGGGGTTCCTGTCATATTTGGATCTGACTATTGATGGCGGCTCCAAGCCTGGTCGGGGTCCGATGGCCCTGCCTGTGTGCTTAGCTTCACTCCGTTCCCCGGTCCGGTACCAGTGGGCCACCGCCCAGCCCCGGTCCTTACGGCTCTGCGGTGTTCCACCAACTCCTGCAGACAGCCACCACCATCTGCCAACCTTGCTGTCAGTGCTGGGCTCCAACCCAGACACTTGCAGTACGTGACCTCTCACTTTCACCTCCAAACTCTATCTGACTGCTTTTCCCGCCTCCAGGCCTGTGAACTCCTAGGTGGGTGGGGCCAACCACCTGGCTCCACCCCACCTGGTGTGGACATCAGACCCTGGAGGGAAGCAACAAGGGTTTTGTGTCTGACTAATGTTACTGTCCGGGGGTGGGGGTGTGTGTGTGTTTTGTCTGTGGCTATCTGGCTAGTCCAGGGTGCTACATATACATAAGAAGGTCATGTGGCATCCCTGAAGCAGGAGCGGCATCCCTTGGGGTGACACATCTGCACACAAGGTAAATGTAGTGGCGGCTGTGCATGAGGTGCCAGGCATTAAAGCACATTTCCTACCACCACCTTGGATTGTTAAACGTTTAGCAGTTGGTGTTGCTTTCTCCTCCTACACTGCTTCCTCCACCTCTTAAACCTCCTTCTCATCTGATCAGAGTAAGACCTGCACCACCAACTTCAGCACAGCCAGGGGTAAACGACAGCAGGCTGTTCTTAAACTCATCTGCCTGGGGGACAAATCTCACACTGTGCAGGAGCTGCGGAAGGGCATAAAACAACAAACAGATGAGTGGCTATTGCAGGTGAACCTACAGCTTGGCCAGGTAGTGTGTGATAATTTTCTGAAATCTCATTGCAGCTCTGGGCCTAAGTGGCTTGACCCACATCCCTTGCCTGGTGCATGTGCTTAATGTGATAGTGCAGAGCTACCTCAAAAATTATCCACTTATGTCAGAGCTTTTACTGAGAGTGCGAGCAGTATCTGCCCATTTTCGGCATTCTCAACCTTATGCTGCTTGCCTGTCTGCGCTGTGAAGTCACTTCGGCCTTCTCGCTCACTGTCTCATATGTGACGTACCAAAAAGGTGGAACTCCACGTTGCAGGTGAAGAGACTGTGTGAATATCACATTGAAAACTAAATACATAAATAAATGGTTTGCTGCCTCTCCTCCTTCTCCTACAAAATTCTACTTGCTGCCAGTATGCGGCTGGGTCTGTGGCCTTAAAGTTTTTGAAAAAAAAATACCTCTCACCATGTCTCACCAAAGTTTGTGGCCTTAATTTTATGGACAAAACTACCTCTCACCAGAGTCTGTGGCCTTAATATTTTGGGAAAAGTACCTCTTGTCACGTCTCACCAAGGTCTGAGGCATACGTTTTTTTTAAAAAACTACCTCTCGCCACTTCCAACCAGTGTCTGTGACATTAATTTAAAAAAAAAAAACAACTCTCGTCACTTATCACCATAGTCTGTGACCTTAATTTTTTGGAAAAAATTGCTGTTGCCATTTCTCACCAGGGTTTGTGGCCTTAGTTTTTAATAAAATTCTACTTGTCACCAGTTTGCAGCTGGATCTGTGACTTTAGTTAAAAAAAAGTAGTCACTGTGCACCAGGTATTACAGGGTAAATCTATCACAAACCTCTTACTGCGTAGCAGCATGCACAGTGTTGCGGAGTTCTGAAAACCATCTGTATTACAGCACTGTGCAAGAAGGTTGGATTTAAGGCAATCTTGGTTATGAGGGTCAACCAGGTAAAGAAGCTGTTTAGGGGCCTTTTAAAAATAGACTTCTAGAGGGGTGGGGGAATCTGTACATTTTAAACTACAATACACCTTCAATTGATGACAGCTGCATGTTGCCTCTAGTAAGCAAGGCTAACATGAGCAAATTCTTTCTGCACTGACTGCCAAGTGATCGCCAAGTTCCCCTGACTGTTACCACTGCTGATTACTGCGTGGCCATGCTGCTGGATGCCCGCTATTATGTCAAGGTGCCATATGGGTTTGTTTCACAGCCAAAGTTGTTGGGTACTTGACCAGGATCGATGGTGGCCTATTGCTGAGCTATTTGTGAGTGAGTATGCGAAAAGATGAGTTAGTTTGTACACTCACGTACTCTGGATATGGAAAGGAAACATAGTGTTCCAGCAGGATGACAACTCGAAGCATACGTCAAGATTGGTGAATAAATGGGTAGGTGACAATGAACTAGAAGTGCTGGATTGGCACCCACAATCTTCAGACCTCAACCCAATCAATCAATTGTAGATAGAGTTGAAGAAAAAGCTATATACATACCCAAGTGAGTCGATAATTCAAGTGAGTCGATAACAAGTAGAAGAGACCTGGGATCAGATTGCCGTCAAGACGTGTGTGAATCTGACTGTTTGCATGCCCAGAAGGAAGCAGGCAGTGCTGCAATCCAAAAGTAGATTTAAAAATACTAACAAAATAATAAAACTTTAAATTTAGATTTTTAGCAGCAAAACAGTAACAATGCAGTAAAACAACAAAAATCTGCATAACTAATCATATGCTAAATAAATGTAAGTCCGTTATATGTATGAGATAGCCAAGGTGATTGTCTATGCAATGAAAGTATTCTGACATTCAAAGCTGTAGTGGATGGTGAAATACAAAAACTGAAAGTGAAAAGTTCAAAACATTGTTACACTTTTGCTTCTCAGTGTATTGTAATCTGATGTCCTGTAGTCAGGTTAAGGATCAGTCAGTGCAGGATGCTATATTCTCCTATCCACAATTGCTATATATGATTCTCACTGTGAGCTATTGCTTCAGACTGAACTTTCATACACATCTAGTGACAGTGCTGTGTGAATGCACCACACGACCAGCCCTACCCTCATCTAGAGTATCCTAACCCATCCCTTGTAGACTGCGAGTCCTTGCAGGCAGGGACATCTATCCTCCTGTACCAGTCTGTGTTTTATATGATTATTGTACTTGTCACTATTATGTATACTCCTTTCACATGTAAAGCGCCATGGAATAAATGACGCTATAATAATAAATAATAATAATAATGTCCAAGCTGCTGCAATAAATCAGACCAAACCTCATATAGAGCAATTGCAGACAGACAAAGGATCTAGCAGTGAACATACCACTCTAGATATAGGGAGCTGCCAGGCATGCTAGGTGTTGTGAATTCGGCAGATGCAACCTACACGGTGTGCAGTGTGTATGTGTATGCCACACTGTGATGCAGCCACTGGCACTTGTACACATAAATGTACAATGCTAGCACCTGTCAAAATATACAGTTGTAAAAAAATATTTATTTTTCATGGAGAACACAAAGTATTTGCTCACACAGTCAGATGTCAAGTGTTGTGACAGGTATGTATGTGGGCTGTATGGCTAAATTGAATTTAGGTCAAGTCTGAGTTTTGCACAGATTCATTATCTAAATGTTGTATTTTCCATTTAGAATCTGATTTAAGTTAAAGCTTTACGTAATATAAACTATATATTTTAATAGATAATGTTTTATAAATCACTACTAATTTGCCGTACAAACTTTAATGTCCCATATCTCAGATAATTTTCCATATTCAGAAATGTTGTAATGATCAGCCTGAGGATCTGTTCCTAAATGATTCCAAAATAATTGCACAACCATTAATAATCTCACAGTTGGTGGTGTGCCATCAGCATTAATATCTTTACTTTATTTCTTTGTGAAGTCTCCTTTTTTGTTTTAAATTTCTAATTTCGGAAAATGAACATAACGTAGCAAACTCTTAAAGTGAAACCAGAGGGTTCAAGAATCAGACACTGGCTCCATCATTTCAGCCGAGTATGTTTTTTTTGTTTTTTTTTTTTAAATGTTACAGCATGTAAGACAAAAGCAGAAATTTAAAAGCAGCTCAATTAGTCCAAGTCCGGCTGTGCCTCCCTGCCCACTCTCCTTAAGGAACAAGTCTGTTAATAGACAAAAAAGTAGAACTGTCACTTAGGCCCCCTTCACACGCACGTGCTTCCGATATGTCCTAGGTCCGTTCCCGCATGTACCGGAGACACGGGCACATCTATACCCATTAAAATCAATGGGTTTATGTGCACGCACGTGTTCAGCCATTTGCCTGTGCCTCCGTGTGGAGCAGATGTGAGCCTGTGTGCACCATATGGCGGCATGTCCGTTTTTCTCCGGAAGCACGGGTGTCACACGGCCCGCATACGTACCACACGGATGTAGTGTGGATGCGGTCCCACGTGGCACACGCCGGATAAACACATGTGTCATTGTAAAAATAAAAAAAACACGTACTTACCTCCACCAGCCCTGCAGTCTCTGCCGCGGCTGTCACCTGCATCCGACCCCCAGTGAATTTAAACAACGCATCTATACCGCCCCGGGGCTCGGCCGGCCGCTCAGGTTCGTGCTCGTCGGTGGGTGGCTCGAGCTCCTCCTGGACCCGGGGGTCACGTCGCTCTGAAAGGGAGTTGGCGCTACGTGTAAGGATTTCGGTGGGGAAGCTTCACGGCCGGGGCCGTGGAGTTTAAAGGTGTAAGTTCGTGACGCCACCCATGGGTTGTGGTGAATGTGGACACCACCGCTGCCATTAACTAGGCTCCCGGGGACGATGTTATGCAGCCTGGTGTTGAACCCTCCGCGGGCAGGGGGTGATGGTCCCGGATGCACCGGAGTCTCTGGTAAACCAAAAAGGATGGTGGTCTGTGACCACAGCTGGCTGCGCTTTGCCCCTTTCTCAGGTTGGTGCTCACCGCCTTTCTCCTGCACCTTTTTGTAGAACTTGACTGACTATGCTTCAGCAACGGTAGTCCACTCCCCGGCTTGATGTGTGTCGGGGAACCCGTTTGCCTGCAGGCGCTGGCCCATGGGATCTCTCTGCCTGTGCAGTGGCTTTCTATCCCCCTCGGTGGGCTGTTGACGTCTTTCGGGTCTTGGTCCGGGAAAGGAAATCAGTGAATTTGACGTGGTCCAGTGGCTTCTGGACCTCTTTCTGGGTCTGAGTACCCCTCCTGGTGCTCCGGTTTGCATTTGGCTCTCCGGTTCGGTTCCGGCAGGCCACTACCCTGTCCCGGTCCCTTACGGTTCCACCAGCAGTCTTCCCGGCTCCTGCAGGTGGCAAGCACCGTCTGCCTCCTTGCCAGAGGTGACTGGGCTCCAACCCAGACACCTGGTGTTAGACTATGGCAGACTTAGACACAGGTCTGCACTTGAACTCCACTCCACTTCACTGTACTGACTGAACTGAGTAACTGTTTTCCTGCCTCAGGGCCTGTGAAGTCCTCGGTGGGCATGGCTACCCATCTGGCTCCGCCCCCTGGTGTGCACATCAAACCCTGAGGGAGGTGACAAGGGTTTTGTAGGTTGGCTGCTGCCACCTTATTAGGGGCTGGTGTTTGTGCAGGGGGTCTACCTGTGACTACTTGGCTAGTCCAGGGCGTCACACATCTTCTTCACTGGGGGCTAGAGGCAGCGTCAGCGGGGCGTGGCCTGTGTCGGACACTGTCATTTAGCACCACAGACAGCTCCGGAAGAATCAGGTAAGGCGGGATTTTCCGTTCTCCGTGTGTCATTACGTATAACACACGGAGAACACGCATGTGCCACAAACACGGCACACGGGGAGCAAACCACCCATTTAATACGTTTGTGAAAAAAAGGTTCGTTTTTTTCACATGCGTGTGAAGGGGGCTTTAAAGGAAGTGTGGCATGGAGTAACTACTGGGCTTCTTCAGCTTCTTTGAGTAAGGGCTCTTTTCCACTTGCGATTTTCATGTGCGAGTGCGATCCGATAAAACATAGGATAGCACTCACAGCAGTGTTAATCTATGAGGTAGTGTCCTCTTGATTATTTTCCTTCAACATGAATCGTGCTCTCGGTGCAATGCTGCTTTTGACAGCGAGTCTTGGCTCACACCCCCCCATACAAGTCTATGGGAGCGTGTGAAACATCGCACTGCACTCGCATGTTATGCGACTGCAGTGTGGTGCACGCAAAGACAGATAGTGGAGGAGATGGAGAGAAAGTGCTCCTTCCATCTTCTCCGAGGCCGTGATACGGTTGCAAAATCGCATCACAGTCGCATTACCCTCAGCTGACACACGCAGCAGAGGGTCATTAGCACATCGCTTCCAATGCTCTCGTATCTGAAACTGTATGCAAGTGGAAAAGAGCCCTAAGGCTATGTATACACACTGTTTTTATCTCATTTGTTATGTGTTTTTGAGTGCAGATTTATCACAAAACCTTAAGGAAATCCTGAAGCCTGCAAAATCAATGAGAATCCTGAAGTGTTATGCACACATTAAGTAGTTTCTCCTTTCAGATTTGGTTCAGACATATAATATTTATTCATTTATATAGTGCTATTAATATCATAGCACTTTACATACATAGGCAACACTATCCCCATTGGGGCTTACATTCTAAATTTACTATCAGTATGTTTTTGGAATGTGAGAGGAAACCAGAGAAACTTGAGCAAACCAACACAAACACAGGAAGAACATACAGACTCCTTGCAGATGTTGTCCTTGGTGGGATTTGAATCAAGGGACCACAGCACTGCAAGACTGCAGTGCTAACTAGAGTTGAGCGTGGTTCGCGGTTCGAGGTTCTCCAGTTCGTGGCTCGAGTGATTTTGGGGGCTGTTCTAGATAGAACTAGAACTCGAGCTTTTTGCTAAAGCTCGATAGTTCTAGATACGTTCGAGAACGGTTCTAGCAGCAAAAAGACCAGCTAATTACTATCTGGCTTTCCGCTGTAATAGTGTAAGTCACTCTGTGACTCACACTATTATGAAATTTCAGTGTATAGTGTGCGTGAACAGCGCATTCAGATCACTGCTGTATGGATAATGGCGATCGCCATTTTTTTTTTTTCCTTGTCTTCCTTCCCTAAATGCGCGCGTGTAGTGGCTCGGGCCAGCATGTCAGCCAATCCCAGACACACACACAGCTAAGTGTACTTTTAGCCAGAGAAGCAACAGCATGTGTGATAGGATGTCCATTTCACATGTCCTTGCATTATAAAAACGAGTATCTGCCCGTCCGGACGCCATTATCTCTTCTGCGTCCTTGGTGTCAGTCACCGCTGGCGCAGCTCCTATCTCCGATACTGCTGTGTGCGCTCTATACACAGAGCTGTACAGAATAGGGATAGCACTTTCTATCAGTCCTTTTAAGGGCTAATACCGGCAGGGTCAGAGCCATATGTGACAGGTACGTGAAAACAGAGTTTAACAGCTACACAAGATGACAGCGTCTGTGTAGCTAAGGTCAGGGATTTCCTCGCTGCATTTCCCCATTAGGAGGGATAGAAAGGCAGGCTTCCTTTCCTCTACCCAGAGACCCACAACCCTGCCACTGTACCCTCCTGCCCTTTGCACACTCAAACTCATTGTTACTAAGCCATTATACTAGCAAACACTGAGTGAACTTAGTGGCATCCTAAACGTGGCTGTTGGACTTCTGTATTGTCCCACTAGTGCAAAGATATTTGCAGCACATCTGCCTGCATTTCACACTCAAACTCATTGTTACTAAAACATTATAATACCAAAAATTGAGTAAACGTAGTGGCATACAAGAAGTGGCTGTTGTACTCCATTCGTGCCCCACTGGTGCAAATCTATGTGCAGCACCTCTGCATGACACCCACCTGCTCTGTTTTTAATAAGCTATAATGATAGCAAAAAATGCTGATATTTAGTGGCATACAAGAACTGGCTGTTGTATTTCATTATTGTCCCACTGGTGCCAAGCTATTTCTAGCACCTGTGCAGGACACCCTCCTGCTCTGTTTTTAATAAGCTATAATGATAGCAAAAAATGCTGCCATTTAGTGGCATACAAGAACTGGCTGTTGGACTTCCATTAGTGTCCCACTGGTGCAAATCTATTTGCAGCACCTCTGCATGACACCCTCATGCACATTTTGCTACGCTAATTTTATAGCAAACTCAGGGAATTCCTTGCTGCATTTGATCATTCGGAAAGATAGAAAGTGAGGCTTCCTTTATCTTTTCCTTCTGTTCATAGACAGCATCTCCAAGTCCACACCCGAAGAGCAATTTCTCCTCCACGTCTAAGTGTGGAAAGGCAGCTAGTGCGCATGCGTGTGCCGATTTACCCCAGCCGCAGCCTAACTACAGTGTTTCGCCTAGTGAGTATGCTCAGCCTGACTGTGCCATTCCTGAGGCTAAAGGCTACTTTACACACTGCGATATCGGTCCCGATATCGCTAGTGTGGGTACCCGCCCCCATCTGTTGCGCGACACGGGCAAATCGCTGCCCGTGCCGCACAGCAGCCGTCAAACATACTTACCTGTCCGGCGACGTCGCTGTGACGGCGAACCGCCTCCTTTCTAAGGGGGCGGTCCATGCGGCATCACATCGACGTCACTGAAGCGTCACTGAACCGCCGCCCAATAGCAGCAGAGGGGCGGAGATGAGCGGGACGTAACATCCCGCCCACCTCCTTCCTTCCTCATAGCGGCTGGGAGGCAGGTAAGGAGAGCTTCCTCGTTCCTGCGGCGTCACACACAGCGATGTGTGCTGCAGCAGGAACGAGGAACAACTTTGTTACTGCTGCAGTAACGATTTTTACGAATGGACCCCCATGTCGCCGATTAGCGATTTTGCACGTTTTTGCAACGATGCAAAATTGCTTATCGGTGTCACACGCAACGGCATCGCTAATGCGGCCGGATGTGCGTCACAAATTCCGTGACCCCAACGACTCCGCATTAGCGATGTCGCAGCATGTAAAGCCCCCTTAAGTCTTCATTTCGGGATACAGCGCATGCTCCCACACTTAGTGCGAAAAGCCTCTTTGCACAGGTACTTGCACTCCGTGCTGGGTCTAAGTCCTGTGTTGTGCCTAGACACTATGGTAAAGCATGCATCAGAGACTAGGTCTGGTAATGAACTCTTTGGCACTGCCCCTGATGTGGGGAGCCCATACTGTTACGGGGGGACCGGCAGATTAGGACCAGGGGTATATATCCCAATCACCAGTCGGGGCCCACCGTGCTCCAGATGGTAATGGAGCTGCTGGCACCCTGTGGGTTAGGCGGAGACTATAGAGCTGGATGGCTCTGAGATAACTCAAGGAACCGGTCACGTGTGTAGGGACACGTCAGACCAGACGACAACCCAGTTAGCGTTTCGGTGGAGCGGACGCTACTCCGACCACGTGTGTAACAACACGTCAGGCCGGATGGTAACCAGTTATCGTTGACCGAGAAGACCGCTGCGACAGCACCCTGTCGGCCACATGTGTATGACACGTCAGGCCGAGCGGTCCTCCGATTAGCGTTTCTGGCCCCCACTCAACTGGCCACGTGTGTAAAGGACACGTCAGACCAGGTAGTCACACCAGTAGCATTTGACTGGGAAGCCGAGGATGATAATAGGGTTCACACACCCAATCCAGGAACACCCTGTTAACTTCACAGGGGTTCTGGGGTGCGCTGTCCGTGCGCGTAGAGGGCACAACCGGACAGGTGGCGCAGCAGGTACACTGTCCGTGTGCGTAGAGGGCACTCTCGGACAGGTGACGCAACAGGTATTCTGTCTGTGTGCGTAGGAGGCACAACTGAACAGTTGACGCAGCAGCCGCAGCCCAGTTAACGCCACTGGACTGCTCTAGCACAACAGGAACGGTAGCAAGGAAGCACGGCGCCTGACCCTCATGTGCTGAGCCACGAATCTTGGCGTGACAGGCACCGTTCGCCTAGCCCTACCTACCGCTTCCAACGAGGCTTATGCCACCAAGAACTCTAAATGAAGACTGCGCACCTCCATGTTGTCTCCAGCCCCTTTTATAACCTGGGTCCGCCCCAAACCCAGGGTGGAACCACCAAGGTCCAATAGCAGAGTGCCATGTCATCAGTGACGTCACATGCGACCTATCTGGAACCGCCACGTCATTGATGACCTCATGGCAGCCACGCCCCAAACACTTCACCAGTCATCATCTGACGACCAATGGTGAGGTGCCAGATCATAGGGGCGGGCCTCTGCGAGCCAGTCCGGAGTTGCCACGTCATCAGGACACCTGACACCCTCTGCCCTATCAGGGCCTGCCACCTCATGGACATGCTCAGTGAGGTCCTTACCGGACCTAGCCTCTGATGCACTAAGTGCCTGAGCATGCTCAGTAGCCTGAGCAACAGGCTTAGAAAGCAGACTATCAGTTTGAGCATGCTCAGTAGGCACATCCCAGAACTTAGACACAGCACGAAGTCCAAGTACCTGTGCAAAGAGGCTGTTAGGGTTAATTGTGGGAGCATGCTCAGTAGCCTGAACTGAGGACTTAGTCTCAGACATAACACAAACAGGCTGAGCATGCTCACTAGGCAAAACACCGGGCTTAGACTATGGCTGGGGTAAATCGGCGCACGCATGCGCACTAGCCGCCTCTCCACACTTAGACGTGGTGGAAGGAACAACCAACTGGACGACCCGAGGCACGGCCAAGAACGGCAGCCGGCGCCTGGGCGCAACAGGAACCGCAGCAGACTGCTTGCGGCTATGGCGGCGCCGGTTCGTAACAGTACCCCCCACTCTAGCGGCCCTCCCACTCAAATGGTCTATAGTCGCCACAGATACCACTGAGCGACGGGCGGAAGATGGAGACATGCAGTGGGAGCTACAAGGCTCGCTCCACCGCGTAATCACCCCAGACGACCAGTTGATATGTGGGGAATGCCGCTTCAACCAAGGAATACCCAGCAGAATATCATCTGCACCCTTAGGGAGAACCAGAAATGAAATGGTCTCCCTATGACCAGATGACATGGCAAGGGTAATGGGCACTGTCCGCTGGTGAGTTACCTTGGGCAATAAGGACCCATCCACCACACGGACTCTCACTGGCCTTGGCATTTTCACCAGCGGGATGGCGCCGGTTCGTAACACATATAAACCACAGGGCATCAGGTGTCCTGACGATGTGGCCAGGCCACTCCCAAATGGCTTGCAGAGGCCCGCCCCTATGACTTGTCACTTCATTATTGATGGTCAGACGATGACTGGTGAGGTGTTTGTGTCGTGGCAGCCATGAAGTTATTATTGAAGTTGCGGTTCCAAATAGGACGCTAGTTATGCCACTCATGACGTGTCACTCTGCTTTTGTCTTCAGGAGGTGCATTGTGGTCCACCCTGGTTTGGGGCGGACCCAGGTTATAAAACGGGCTGGAGCCAACAAGGAGGTGCGCAGTCTTCTATTATGCTCCGAAAGAGCACACCTCCATGTGTTGAACCCATTGCGGCTTTAGGCAAGAGGTAGGCAGGGATAGGGCGTCGATGCAGGCCGCCACCACAGTTGGTAACGCAGAACGGTTAAGACCAGCTCCTGTACAACAAGTCCTGCTTCTGCAGCCCAGTGGCATTAACAGGCCTGCTGCTGCTGATGCGCCTGCTGTCCACAGGTGTGGCCCCAATGCACACGGTCAGCGTACTGAATGGCCCCTGTGATGTTAACAGGGAGTTCCTGGGCTGGGTGGGCGTGTGGACCCTGTGACGCTAACAGGGCTCCCAGTCTCCTGATCCCAGTGGCGTCTAACTCGGTTCAGGCAACTATTAGTTTCATAGCCACACAGCTCTGTATCCTCCACCTAACCTTCCAGTTGCCAACCTCTCCTTTTCCATCTGGGAGCACGGTGGACATTGACTGCTGATGGGGATATATACCTTTCTCTTTCTTTTCTTATTAATTTTCGTTATATAGCGGTAACATAGTATATACCACCTTATCCAAATCTGCCAGTCCCACCGTAACAGATGGTGTTTCTTCATCAAATGTTACTTTTGCTTAACCACCAAACCCACGGACAAAAACTTTTTTCCCCTTTCCAACACAACTGTTCCCCTTTCCACCAGCATCTGTCCTTTTTCAACTCATTTGGTATATGACCAAAAGTGCAACTCTGCAGGGACACCGCACTCAATGCCATCACAGCACAGCAGCCAGCCCTCGGTCCCTCAGATGTGGACAAGTAAAAGACCATTTCCTCCTATCCATAACAAAGCGTTGAGATTCACTCTGTGCAGCACTGGTGTTTACTGGAAAAGCAGATCTAAGAATCCGTACCACCTTCTGAAGATACTCCTGTATACGTGCATCCCTTTCTATGGCAGGAATTATTTCGCCAAATTTTGTCTTGTACCGGGGATCTAACAGTGTGGCAACCCAGTAGTTAGCATTACTTCGAATTCGTACAATCCGAGGGTCATGTTGTAGGTAGTGCAGCAAGAAGGCGCTCACGTGTCTTGTGCATCCAGGAGGACCAAGTCCTTGGTGTGTTGGTGGCAGAGAGGTGAGAATCGTGCCTCCTTCCTCTGCCCTCTCCCCCCAACCGCGCACAACCGAGATGTCAGCAAGCTCTCACTCATCTGCTGAGTCTTCCATGCCCATCGCCAGTTCGTCCTCCATTTCTTCATGGGCTCCTGCACCTTCCTCAACAATTTTTGCTGATACCATGCGCTCTTGTTAATCCCTCTCCCCCACCATGAATGCCGCCTAGGTGCCGCTCACCGTCTGGACCTTGTAGATCTTATTATATCTTCTGCATATGACTCCTCCTGTACTTCCTCCCCTTCCTCTTGGACCAACACCTGACTCCGAATAATGCTTACAGTGTGCTCCATCTTGTAGATGACCAGAATTGTCACGCTGAGAATGGCATCGCCATTGCTAAACATCTTCGGCGACATTTGTAAACTGTGTAGAAGGGTGCATAGGTCCTTGATCTGACACCACTCCAGCAGCGTGATCTGTACCACCTCTGGATCAAGTTAGCCCAGGATATACGTCAGACCGTATTTCAGCAGGGCTCTGTGGTGCTGCCACACACGCTGCAACATGTGCAGATTCCAATTCCTGCATGTCGGAACATCGCATTTCTGGCGTTTAACCGCCAGACCCTATGACTTCAGGAGCGATGAAAGTTGTTGAGCTGCTGGGTGCGAAGGATGAAAGTGAGCACATAGCAGCGTGCCCGCTGCACAAGGCCATGTAGGCCGGGATGGTATTTTAAAAATTCCTGGAGAATCAGATTCAACACGTAAGCCATACAAGGCATGTGTGTCATTTTGCCCTGCCGAAGGGCCGCAGACAGGTTTGCATCATTGCCGCACACGGCTGTTAAGTAGAGTTGAGCGCGGTTCGCGGTTCTCCAGTTCGCGGTTCGAGTGATTTTGGGGCTGTTCTAGATCGAACTAGAACTCGAGCTTTTTTGCTAAAATTCGATAGTTCTAGATACGTTCGAGAATGGTTCTAGCAGCAAAAAGCAGGGTTTTTACAGCTACAGTGTGCAGGAGCCATCGCTGGCAGCCTGCCACAAGCTGGTAACCAAGATAAACATCGGGTATCCAACCAAAGCGCTTTGGTTAGTAACCCGATGTTTATCCTAGTCAGGTGCAGGAAGCCCACACTTCCCCACTCAGCTCGCTCCGCGCCCTCCTGCCCGCGGCATGTACACACGTACACACACACACACACACTCTGCACATATGGCCCCACTCGGCTTACCTGCGGTGATGAAGTCCCGCCATCCCGACCTCAGCGCTCTCACTGTCCACCATGGCCGCCGCTTGTCACATCACATTCTCTCGCTTCCGACCCGAGACTGACTAGCGGTGACGTCACGGGCCTCTCGCGATACTTGGCTGTGAAGGCGGCGGTCATTGAACTCAGTGACAGGTGCTGTCAGTGTGCTGGAGATCAGCGCAGGTAATGTACCTCGCTGACAGCAGCACTTGTCATGCCCTGCAGTGACCTGGGCTGACCTATTGATGTTAGCTCAGGTCACTGCATTGGTCTCCCAGCCAATGGGGAACATTCTGCTCTTCATTGACTGGGACAGTGTGGATCGTCATGGCAACCCCTTGGATTACACCAGACCTGGATTTGTTTTTCTTTCTAATAAATTGGTTAAAGAGGGAATGTTTTGGGGAGTGTTTTTTCAAATAAAAATGTGTTTGTCGTCTATTTTTTTTTATTACTAACTGGGTTGGTGATGTCGGGTATCTGATAGACGCCTGACCTCACCAACCCCAGGGCTTGATGCCAGGTGACATTACACATCTGGTATTAACCCCATATATTACCCCGTTTGCCACCGCACCAGGGCGCGGGATGAGCTGGGGCGAAGCACCAGGATTGGCGCATCTAATGGATGCGCCACTTCTGGGGCGGCTGCGGCCTGCTATTTTTAGGCTGGGAAGAGTCCAATAAGCATGGACCTCCCTAGTCTGAGAATATCAGACCCCAGCTGTTTGCTTTACCTTGGCTGGTGATCCAATTTTGGGGGGACCCCTACGTGTTTTTTTTTAAAATTATTTATTTAATTTAAAATAACAGCGTGGGGTTCCCTCAGTTTTGGATTACCTGCCAAGGTGAGGTTGCCAGCTGTGGTCTGCAGGCTGCAGCCGTCTGCTTTACCCTAGCTGGCTACAAAACTAGGGGGAACCCTACGTCATTTTTTTCCATTTTTTTGGCTAAATACAAAGCTAAGCACCCCTTAGTGCCACATGAAAGGCACCAAAGGGTGCAAAATTACAAAATGCAGGAGAGTGGGACATTATGTGTCTTTCTGCCATTATAATGACAGAAAAGACTGATATGAAGTGCACAAGCACAAGAAAATCACCAGAGCGCTCTACGCTGTGAAAAGCAGTAGAAAATGGCACTGGAGTGAACATGTGACCGCCTCATGTAGGATGAAGCTATGGATCCTGGGTAAATTTATGCATTTACCCTCCTTCAGTTTTTTTGCAGTACACAAAAAAATGGAAGGCACACGGATGACAAACAGATGACATACGGACCGTCTACGGAACGGAAACGGATGCCCCAAGGATGCACCCGTGAAAAAAAACGGACTGTTTTTTGCAGACCGCAAAAATGGATCGGTCGTGTTAATGTAGCCTTATTTTGATCTGCCGTTTATAAACAGCAGGCAGAAATAAGTGAATAACGCCCCCCGGCGTCAGAAAATCTCCGGGGTTTCAGGGCTAGCTGAGACCCTGGAGATCATGATTCAGGACGGTTTTTCCGGTCCCCGCTCACGTGATCACAGGTATACACCTTACACCGATGATCACGTTACAGTAAATGATAGCGCCGGTAAAAAATTGTTTATCTCCCATCTGGCATGAACAAACACTTTTTCTCCACTTCTTCTCCACTTCTCCTCCACTTTTTCTCCACTTTTTCTCCATTTTTTCTACATTTTTTCTCCACTTTTTCTCCACTTTTTCTCCATTTTTTCTCCAATTTTTCTCCACTTTTTCTCCACTTTTTCTCCACTTTTTCTCCACTTTTTCTCCACTTTTTCTACATTTTTTCTCAACTTTTTCTCCACTTTTTCTCCACTTTTTCTTCATTTTTTCTCCACTTTTTCTCCATTTTTTCTCCACTTTTTCTCCATTTTTTCTCCATTTTTTCTCCACTTTTTCTCCACTTTTTCTCCACTTTTTCGCCATTTTTTCTCCACTTTTTCTCCACTTTTTCTCCACTTTTTCTCCATTTTTTCTCCATTTTTTCTCCACTTTTTCCTCCACTTTTTCTCCACTTTTTCTCCACTTTTTCGCCATTTTTTCTCCATTTTTTCTCCACTTTTTCTCCACTTTTTCTCCATTGTTTCTCCACTTTTTCTCCATTTTTTCTCCACTTTTTCTCCACTTTTTCTCCACTTTTTCTCCACTTTTTCTCCATTTTTTCTCTACTTTTTCTCTACTTTTTCTCCACTTTTTCTCCACTTTTTCTCCATTTTTTCTCCACTTTTTCTCCACTTTTTCTCCACTTTTTCTCCACTTTTTCTCCATTTTTTCTCCAATTTTTCTCCACTTTTTCTCCACTTTTTCTCCATTTTTCTCCACTTTTTCTCCACTTTTTCTCCACTTTTTCTCCATTTTTTCTCCACTTTTTCTCCACTTTTTCTCCATTTTTTTCTCCATTTTTTCTCCACTTTTTCTCCACTTTTTCTCCACTTTTTCTCCATTTTTTCTCCACTTTTTCTCCACTTTTTCTCCATTTTTTCTACATTTTTTCTCCACTTTTTCTCCACTTTTTCTCCACTTTTTCTCCATTTTTTCTCCACTTTTTCTCCATTTTTTCTCCACTTTTTCTCCACTTTTTCTCCACTTTTTCTCCAATTTTTCTCCACTTTTTCTCCACTTTTTCTCCATTTTTCTCCACTTTTTCTCCATTTTTTCTCCACTTTTTCTCCACTTTTTCTCCACTTTTTCTCCATTTTTTCTCCACTTTTTCTCCACTTTTTCTCCATTTTTTCTACATTTTTTCTCCACTTTTTCTCCACTTTTTCTCCACTTTTTCTCCATTTTTTCTCCACTTTTTCTCCATTTTTTCTCCACTTTTTCTCCACTTTTTCTCCACTTTTTCTCCAATTTTTCTCCACTTTTTCTCCACTTTTTCTCCATTTTTCTCCAATTTTTCTACATTTTTTCTCAACTTTTTCTCCACTTTTTCTCCACTTTTTCTTCATTTTTTTCTCCACTTTTTCTCCATTTTTTCTCCATTTTTTCTCCACTTTTTCTCCACTTTTTCTCCACTTTTTCTCCACTTTTTCTTCATTTTTTCTCCACTTTTTCTCCATTTTTTCTCCACTTTTTCTCCATTTTTTCTCCATTTTTTCTCCACTTTTTCTCCACTTTTTCTCCATTTTTTCTCCACTTTTTCTCCATTTTTTCTCCATTTTTTCTCCACTTTTTCTCCACTTTTTCTCCACTTTTTCTCCATTTTTTCTCCACTTTTTCTCCACTTTTTCTCCACTTTTTCTCTACTTTTTCTCCACTTTTTCTCCATTTTTTCTCCACTTTTTCTCCACTTCTTCTCCACTTTTTCTCCACTTTTTCTCCATTTTTTTCTCCACTTTTTCTCCACTTTTTCTCCGTTCTTTTTCTATGGTCGATCTACCCATTAGCTCTGCCATGCATAGTGTAGCTCTACACCTACTGCACATGTTACTTTATGATTGACATCTCTTTCATACTAGAGCTGTCTAAGCCTACTCTGACCCCATATTTGTCATTACTATATTGTCCTTGTACTATATTATGACATTTGTATCATGTGTTTCATTTCTTGCTGTGTTGCAATTTTTTTGCTGCATCCCAATTGTACCTCTACATTGTTCGAGTTTATGTTATTGTTCTCTCACTCTTATGTGATACTGATTATTGTCATTTTTCATGATTACATGCAGATAAGTTCAATCAGACGAAGGCTCAGGCCGAAACGTCATTTGTAACTTGTTTTGGACAAAAACATAAATGCTTATGAAAAAAAAATTTTTCTTAATACGGACCAATAAAGAGTGATTTTGCATTACTATCCGTTGTGACTTACTGATTTAGTCTGGGAGATTTAGAGTGCCAAAGTTACTCACTAATTTTATCTATTATTACCTCTGAGCACCTATATACCAGTGAGCAGAGCTTCCTCTACAGTAGTTCTCCTGATTAGGCATGCCCTTACCTCATGAGCAGGGCATTGCAGCTTTGGTAGCAACCATTACGACATGGACTCTGCTGCTGTGGACCCGGGGAGAGTGAGTGCAGATTCATTGCACCCACACTCTTCAATTTAAGGGTCCGCACTCCTAGAAGATGGGTGATACGTTCCCTGAGTGTCTCCCCCCATATTCTAGACGGTCCAGAGTCGTCGTGGGACCCCATTATTTTTTTTCTTACAATAAATTGGTGAAAGAGGAAATGTTTTGGGGACTGTTTTTTCAAATAAATTTCTTTTGTCGATTTTTTTTTTTTGTTAGTACTGACAGTTTATGATGTTGGGTATCTAATAGACGCCATGACATCACAAACTGCTGGGCTTGATCTCAGGTGACTTTACAGCTAGTATCAACCCGATTTATTACCCCGTTTGCCACTGCACCAGGGCACGGGATGAGCTGGGGTGAAGCGCCAGGATTGGCGCATCTAGTGGATGCGCCACGTCTGGGGTGCCTGCGGCCTGCTATTTTTAGGCTGTGAAGGTCCAATAACTATGGACCTTCCCACCCTGAGAATACCAGACCACAGCTCTCCGCTTTTCCTTGGCTGGTGATCCAATTTGGGGGGGACCCTACTTTTATTGTGTAATTATTAATATTTATAAAATAATTATAAAAAAAGAGCCTGGGGGGACCTCCACATTGGATCCCCAACCACGGTAAAGCTGCCAGCTGTGGTTTTCAGGCTACAGCCGTCTGCTTTACCCTAGCTGGCTATCAAAAATGGGGGGACCCAACGTCATTTTTTTTTTTAACTATTTTTTAAATAGAAAAAATTAAGGGGCTTCCCTGTATTTTGATTGCCAACCAAGGTAACGGCAGGCAGATTGGGGGTGGCAACCCATAGCTGTCTGCTTTATCTGCGCTGAGAATCAAAAATACCGCGGAGCGCTACGTCATTTTTTTAAAGATTTATTTTTACAGCACTGTGATGTCCAGCAATCAAAATACAGGGAAGCCCATTTTGTTTTTAGTTATTTAAATAAATAATTAAAAAAAAATATATGGGCTCCCGCTGCATTTTTTGTATTGCTAGCTAAGGGTAATCCAAGCAGCTACTGGCTGCTAACCCCCACTGCTTGGTGTTACCTTCACTGGCAATGGAAAATCCAGGGAAGCATTTTTTTTTTTTGCCAGAAAACTACAAAAAAAGGACGTGAGCTTCGCCATATTTTTGTATGCTAGCCAGGTATAGCAGGCAGGTGCTGGAAGAGTTGGATACAGCGGCAGAAGATGGCGCTTCTATGAATATGCCATTTTCTGAGGCGGCTGCAGACTGCAATTCGCAGCAGTGGGGCCCAGAAACCTCGGGCTAACCTGTGCTGCGGATTCCAATCCCCAGCTGCCTAGTTGTACCTGGCTGGACACAAAAATGGGGCGAAGCCCACGTCATTTGTTTTCTAATTATTTCATGAAATTCATGAAATAATAAAAAAAAGGGCTTCCCTTTATTTTTGGTTCCCAGCCGGGTACAAATAGGCAACTGGGGGTTGGGGGCAGCCGTACCTGCCTGCTGTACCTGGCTAGCATACAAAAATATGGCGAAGCCCACATAATTTTTTCAGGGGGCAAAAAACTTCTGCATACAGTCCTGGATGGAGTATGCTGAGCCTTGTAGTTCTGCAGATGCTGTCTGTCTGTATGGAGAAGAGCAGACAGCAGCTGCAGAACTACAAGGCTCAGCATACTCCATCCAGGACTGTATGCAGAAGTTTTTTGCCCACCAAAAAAATGACGTGGGCTTCGCCATATTTTTGTATGCTAGCCAGGTACAGCAGGCAGCCACGGGCTGCCTCCAACCCCCAGTTGCCTATTTGTACCCGGCTAGGAACCAAAAATATAGGGAAGCCCGTTTTTTTTAATTATTTCACTTATTTCATGAAATAATTAAAAAACAAATGACGTGGGCTTCGCCCCATTTTTGTGTCCAGCCAGGTACAACTAGGCAGCTGAGGATTGGAATCCGCAGCACAGGTTAGCCCGAGGTTTCTGGGCGCCTCTGCTGCGAATTTCAGTCCGCAGCCGTCCCAGAAAATGGCGCTCTCATAGAAGCGCCATCATCTGGCGCTGTATCCAACTCTTCCAACAGCCCTGGCCTGGAGCCGGGTGGTTTGTTGGGTAATCATGAGTTAATACTGGCTTTGTTTTACTAGCCAGTATTAAGCCAGAGATTCTTAATGTCAGGCACGTTTGACCCGGCCATTAAGAATCTCCAATAAAGGGTTAAAAAAAAGACACCACACAGAGAAAAAATACTTTAATAGAAATAAATACACAGACACATTAGAGACTCCATCTTTATTACCCCCTGTCAGCACTCCACGATCCTGCTCTTCTGTCTTTCTCGTTCAACAAATGCAGCTCTGCTACATCACTGCTGCATGGGGGAAGACGCTGCTTCCCGTGGAGCATTCACTCCGTGAAAGCTGCACGAGAAGCAGCGTGCAGCCTTCACTCCGTGAGTGATCAGTGCTGCTAGCAGTAACAGCGGTAACGCTGACAGACGCGTTACCATAGCAACGGTGCTCCCGGAGCCGCGGTTAGCGGTGACGTCACCGCTAACTGCGTTGTTATGGCAACGGTGATCTCCGTTAATGACCGGCTGTGTCAGCCGGTCCCTAACGGAACGGGGAGTCGACCGTGTGCTAGAGAATGTCACCGGTACACGGCGATACACAAATGTGCACCGTGTACCGGAGAGATGCACTCGCAGGTCCTACATGACGCGTCATAGTCATGTGTTACGAGGGGGACCCGGGGAAGCGTGCCAAGATGGGAAATGGACTGCTTCCGCCGGTCAAGGTCCACTGTGCGGTGTAAGGGACCGCCGCTATGGTGGGTGAAGAGTGAGCGGGTTGCTGCTAGCGATCGTCTGGAATGTCACAGATGATCTATGTACACCGATCTGCCCTAACCCGTGAGGGTTGTATGGCACAGATCTCACGGCTCGGTGTACCTGTTGCACGGGGAAGCACAGAGGTGCCCACGCATGTGTGCCAGTGGAAGTCACGAGAATATGGCACGAGGGTAGCACAGAGGTGCCCACGCACGTGTGCTTTCAATAACCAGGTGAGTCCAATGGAGACTTGAGGAGCTCACCTGGGACAGGAACACGGCCTGTTGACGGGGGTACTGCCGGAGCAGCAAGGCAGGAACACGGCCTGCAAACGAGGTACTGCCGGAGCAGCAAGGGCCAAGCCCACAAGAGACAGTAATGCCTGAGCAGTGGCGTGGCAGCACGCTGCCAGACATCCAAACATAGAAGGACGGTCGCGCGCCGCCATGATGGCAGGGGGAGCTTTTAAGGAGGTGCAGCTCCACCCGAGGGCGGGCGCGAGGCGGAGATGATGGACTTGACCCAATCAGGGTCCACGACGTCCCAGCCTGGCCAGTCAGGATTCACCACGTCACCAGCCTTGTCATCAAGCCGTGTGACGTCAGTGAGCGAATCAGGACCCACCACGCATTGCACATGCTCACCCTCCTGCGTCTGGGAAATAGAGGCGGGATCCTCGGTATCACAATGTGGAGAGATAACGGGAATCTCACTGCTTCCCTGAGCAGTAAACCTCTGCACATTGCGCAGCCTCGCAGACCTTCGGGGCCGCTGAGCAGGAGAGTCTGCGGCAGGCCAGGAATGGGAGACCGCTTCACTCCTTGTAACAGGAGAACCACTAGGTGTCACCCTTCTGCTGCCTCTCTGAGAAGGTATCTCCTGCACACTGCGCAGTCTGGCAGACCTTTGGCGCTGCTGAGCAGGAGTGCTCGTGGCAGGCAAGGAATGGGAGACTGCCTCAGTCCTTGCCTCAGGAGAGCCACGAGATGTAACATTACCCCCCCGTCTAGGCCCCCCCCCTGTCCGTGCTCGAAGGCCGCTGTCAAACCCGGGGCGCGGATATGATCCTCCAACTCCCAGGATCTATGCTCCGCACCACGACTGGCCCACTCCACGAGGTAGTACCTCTTGCCCTGTATGACTTTTGTCTCCACAAGTTTTGCCACCTCAGGGTCGTCGGACGGGGAGTCGGTTTGAGCCGGCAGGGACCCCGAGAATTTATTAAGTCGTACGGGTTTCAGGAGGGACACGTGAAAGGTGTTGGCTATAGCCCAGCGTGGAGGGAGCTGGAGTCGATATGCCACTGGGTTTACCTGCTGTAGTACTTTAAACGGACCCAGATACCTAGGGGCGAATTTGGCTGCCTGTACCCGTAGGTTAACATTCTTAGAGGACAGCCATACTAGGTCACCAGGGGCGAAGGATGGTGCAGGGCGGCGGCGAACATCAGCCATTGTCACCATCCGGTCTTTAGCCCTTTTAAGAGCCTCTTGGGTGTCATCCCAGATCTCCCGGGCCTTGGTCGCCCAATCCTCCACTCTAGTATCGGGTGACGTAATGGGCATCGGAACCGGGATTCTGGGATGTTGTCCGTTATTGAGTAGGAACGGAGTCTGGCCAGAGGATTCATGGACCGAATTGTTAAGGGCAAATTCGGCCCAAGGAAGGAGGTTAGCCCAGTTGTCGTGGTGCGCGGATATAAAATGGCGGAGGTAAGTTACCAAGGTCTGATTAGTCCTCTCCACTAGTCCATTGGTCTCGGGATGGTATGCGGAGGAGATGTTCAGCTCTATCTGCAGGAGCTTACAGAGCTCTCTCCAGAAGCGAGACGCGAACTGGGGACCCCGGTCGCTCACCACCTTGTCAGGCATGCCATGCAACCTAAATACATGCCGAATGAACAAGGTGGCGAGAGCACGTGACGTCAGGAGTCGTGGGAGAGGCACCAAGTGGACCATTTTAGAGAAGTGGTCCGTGATGACCCATACGACCCTGTGCCCTGCTGACTTGGGCAGATCTCCCATTAAGTCCATCCCCACCACTTCCCAGGGACGATCTGGCACTGGCAGTGGGTGAAGAAGACCTGCCGGTCTCTGCCGGGACGGCTTATTCCGAGCACACGACATACAGGCTCCCACATATTCCTGTATGTCCTGGGGTAGTCTCGGCCACCAATAATGCCTGGTCACCAGGTCTCTGGTCCTTTTGACCCCGAAGTGACCCCCGACCTTGGAGGCATGGGCCCACGATAGCACCTCGTTCCGTAGTTCAGGGGGAACGAGGGTTTTGCCAGGTGGCACCTGGTCCAAAGAAGTGGGAGTGACCATCCTCAAGCTGTCCGGGGGTAGTATAAGACGAGGCTCCTCCTCGTCCTCCTCCAACACAACCATACAACGTGACAAGGCATCGGCCCGTACGTTCTTCTCACCGGCCAGGTGGCGGATAATAAAGCGGAACCGGGAGAAGAATAAAGACCAACGGGCCTGCCTTGGGTTCAGGCGTTGTGCTGTCTGGAGGTATGTGAGGTTTTTGTGGTCAGAAAAAACCTCAAATGGATGCTTCGCACCCTCCAGGAGATGCCGCCATTCCTGGAATGCTAGTTTCATCGCCAGTAACTCCCTATCCCCTATGGAGTAGTTCCTCTCGGCCGGAGAAAAAGGTCTTGGAGAAAAAGAAACACGGATGTTTCCTTCCTCGTTCGTTTTTCTGGTACAGGACTGCACCTGCACCGACCGAAGAGGCGTCTACCTCCAGTAGGAAGGGTTTGGAGATGTCTGGACGATGAAGGATGGGAGCTCTGGAGAAGTGAGTTTTGAGAGTGTGAAATGCCTCTACCGTTTCCCGTGTCCATGCTTTGGGATTAGCGCCCTTGCGGGTAAGGGCAATGATGGGTGCTGCCACCGTCGAGAAGTTGGGAATGAACTGGCGATAATAATTGATAAACCCCAAGAATCGCTGGATCACCTTCAGCGAGCGGGGCTCAGGCCAGTTCATCACTGTCTCCAACTTCCCCGGATCCATTGCTAACCCCTGACTGGACACTATGTACCCCAGGAACGGCAAGGATTCCTGTTCAAAAACGCACTTTTCCAGCTTAGCATATAACGAATGGGTGCGGAGCCTCTTAAGTACTCGGATGACATCCCTCCGATGGGTGGTAAGATCGGGGGAGAAGATAAGAATGTCATCCAGGTATGCAACCACGGAAAGATACAAATCCCGGAAAATGTCATTCACAAAGTCTTGAAATACGGCGGGGGCATTGCAGAGTCCGAAGGGCATTACTAGATACTCGTAGTGACCGTCCCTGGTGTTAAAGGCGGTCTTCCACTCATCGCCCTTTCGGACTCGCACTAGATTATACGCCCCGCGTAGATCCAGCTTTGTGAAGACCTTTGCCCCGCGGAATCGATCAAATAGCTCAGTAATGAGGGGCAAAGGGTATTTGTTCTTGATTGTGATTGCATTTAATCCCCTGTAATCGATACAGGGGCGCAGATCCCCTTCCTTCTTCTGCACAAAAAAGAACCCTGCACCAGCCTGTGAAATAGACTTGCGAATGAACCCCTTCGCCAGGCTGTCCTGAATATATTTGGACATAGCCTCCGTCTCTGGAGCAGAGAGTGGATACACTCTACCCCTAGGGGGCTCGGAGCCTGGCTTCAGGTCTATTCGGCAATCATATGGCCGGTGGGGAAGAAGAGTATCTGCGGCCCTTTTGGAAAAGACATCCCTGTAGGCCTCATAAGGTGTCGGTAAACCCGGCCCCTCAGTATTCCCTGAGGACCCAACCGACCTAATGGTAGCGGGTGGTTCGGTAGTCACGAGGTGCTCTCTACAGGATCCTGCCCAGGATGAGATCTCCCCTGTTGCCCAGTTGAGTATAGGAGCATGCTGTCTCAACCAGGGAAGGCCCAGTAGGATCTCATCCGTCCCCCCTGGAAGCACCAGGAAGGACACCTGCTCATGGTGTCCCGGTGGTACATCCATCCTGAGAGGGATGGTGATCTGGGTGATAGGATCGAGTAGTATGGACCCGTCGACTACCCGGACCCTGAGTGGCTTGGGCAACAGAACCAGGGGAACTGAGTATCGGGTTGCCAGGGAGGTCGAGATGAAATTGCCTTCAGCGCCTGAGTCCAAGCAAGCCAGGGCAGAGAAGAGAGTAGTGCCGAACTGCAACTGGGCGCTGATAGTCAACCTAGAGGGAGAAGTAGAGTCTAGAGTCCCCCCTCTGATAGAAACTAGACGCTGTCTTTTCCCGACGGTTTGGGACATAGGGTAGCTATGTGTCCCCTCTGCCCACAGGAAAAGCAGATGACACAAGACCGAGAACCTGGGGCAGAGGAGACCACCTTGGACACCTCCATTGACTCCACGGAGTCGCCTACAGGACTGGCTGGGGGACCTGTCTGATGGAAGACGGGAGTCAGACGCTTTTTAGGCCGAGAAGACGTGGGTGCTGAAGAGACCTCGAGCCTTCGCTCCGCCTGGCGGATGTCTATGCGAGAGGCAACCTGAATCAAGGACTCTAAAGTGGCAGGCACTTCACGTGTGGCCAGTGCGTCTTTGACAAACCCTGCCAGGCCCTCCCAAAACACAGGGACAAGGACCTTATCCGGCCAGTCCAGCTCTGCGGCCAGTGTCCTAAAGTGTACAGCAAAGTCCCCGACTGAAGCAGACCCTTGCCGAAGTCGTAGGAGGCGCAGCGCGGAATCGTGGGTAGAGTTGAGCGCGGTTCGTGGTTCTCCAGTTCGCGGCTCGAGTGATTTTGGGGCATGTTCTAGATCGAACTAGAACTCGAGCTTTTTGCAAAAGCTCGATAGTTCTAGAAACGTTCGAGAACGGTTCTAGCAGCCAAAAAACAGCTAAATCCTAGCTTGGTTTCTGCTGTAATAGTGTAAGTCACTCTGTGAATCAAACTATTATCACATTTCAGTGTATAGTGTGCGTGAACAGCGCCTTCAGATCACTGCTGTTTCTATAATGGCGATCGCCATTTTTTTTTTTTTTTTTCTTGTCTTCCTTCCCTAAGCGCGCGCGTCTTGTGGGGCGGGCCAGCATGTCAGCCAATCACAGACACACACACACCTAAGTGGACTTTGAGCCAGAGAAGCAACGGCATGTGTGATAGGATCTGCATGTCACATGTCCCTGCATTATAAAACCGGACATTTTCTTCACGAACGCCATTATCTGCCTTCTGCGTCTTTAGTGTCAGACATCAGTGTCGCAGCTCCGTCCTCCTGAGTCCTATAGCCGATACAGCTGTATGCGCTGCATACACAGCGTTAGACAGCTTAGGGAGAGCACATTCTAGCAGTCCTTTTAAGGGCTCAAAGCGGCAGGGTCAGAGAGCCATAAGTGACAGGTCCTGCAAACAGCAACAGCGTCTGTGTAGCCCAGGTCAGGGATTTCCTCCCTGCATTTCACCATTAGGAGGGAATAGAAAGGCAGGCTTCCATTCCTCTACCCAGAGCACCACAATCCTGCCACTGTACCCTCTTGTCCTCTGCACACTCCAACTCATTCTAAGTAAGCCATTATACTAGCAAACATTCAGTGTACCTAGTGGCATCCTATACGTGGCTATTGGACTTTGCTATAGTCCCACTAGTGCAAAGACATTTGCAGAGCACGTCTGCCTGCATTGCACACTACAACTTTTTTAAACTAAGCAATTTTACTAGCAAACACTCAGTGTACCTAGTGGCATCCTATACGTGGCTATTGGACTTTGCTATAGTCCCACTAGTGCCAAGACATTTGCAGAGCGCATCTGCCTGCGTTGCACACTCCAACGAATTATAACTAAGCCATTATACTAGCACACACTCAGTGTACCTAGTGGCATCCTATACGTGGCTATTGGACTTTGCTATAGTCCCACTAGTGCAAAGACATTTGCAGAGCACGTCTGCCTGCATTGCACACTACAACTTTTTTAAACTAAGCAATTTTACTAGCAAACACTCAGTGTACCTAGTGGCATCCTATACGTGGCTATTGGACTTTGCTATAGTCCCACTAGTGCAAAGACATTTGCAGAGCACGTCTGCCTGCATTGCACACTACAACTTTTTTAAACTAAGCAATTTTACTAGCAAACACTCAGTGTACCTAGTGGCATCCTATACGTGGCTATTGGACTTTGCTATAGTCCCACTAGTGCCAAGACATTTGCAGAGCGCATCTGCCTGCGTTGCACACTCCAACTAATTATAACTAAGCCATTATACTTGCACACACTAAGTGTTTTTTAGTGGCATCCTATACGTGGCTATTGGACTTTGCTATAGTCCTACTAGTGCCAAGACATTTGCAGAGCGCATCTGCCTGCGTTGCACACTCCAACTAATTATAACTAAGCCATTATACTAGCACACACTCAGTGAACCTAGTGGCATCCTATACGTGGCTATTGGACTTTGCTATAGTCCCACTAGTGCCAAGACATTTGCAGCACGTCTGCCTGCGTTGCACACTCCAACTAATTATAACTAAGCCATTATACTAGCACACACTCAGTGTACCTAGTGGCATCCTATACGTGGCTATTGGACTTTGCTATAGTCCCACTAGTGCCAAGACATTTGCAGCACGTCTGCCTGCGTTGCACACTCCAACTAATTATAACTAAGCCATTATACTAGCACACACTCAGTGTACCTAGTGGCATCCTATACGTGGCTATTGGACTTTGCTATAGTCCCACTAGTGCCAAGACATTTGCAGCACGTCTGGCTGCGTTGCACACTCCAACTAATTATAACTAAGCCATTATACTAGCACACACTCAGTGTACCTAGTGGCATCCTATACGTGGCTATTGGACTTTGCTATAGTCCCACTAGTGCCAAGACATTTGCAGCACGTCTGCCTGCGTTGCACACTCCAACTAATTATAACTAAGCCATTATACTAGAACACACTCAGTGTACCTAGGGGCATCCTATACGTGGCTATTGGACTTTGCTATAGTCCTACTAGTGCCAAGATATTTGCAGAGCGCATCTGCCTGCGTTGCACACTCCAACTAATTATAACTAAGCCATTATACTAGCACACACTCAGTGAACCTAGTGGCATCCTATACGTGGCTATTGGACTTTGCTATAGTCCCACTAGTGCCAAGACATTTGCAGCACGTCTGCCTGCGTTGCACACTCCAACTAATTATAACTAAGCCATTATACTAGCACACACTCAGTGTACCTAGTGGCATCCTATACGTGGCTATTGGACTTTGCTATAGTCCCACAAGTGCCAAGACATTTGCAGCACGTCTGCCTGCGTTGCACACTCCAACTAATTATAACTAAGCCATTATACTAGCACACACTCAGTGTACCTAGTGGCATCCTATACGTGGCTATTGGACTTTGCTATAGTCCCACTAGTGCCAAGACATTTGCAGCACGTCTGCCTGCGTTGCACACTCCAACTAATTATAACTAAGCCATTATACTAGCACACACTCAGTGTACCTAGTGGCATCCTATACGTGGCTATTGGACTTTGCTATAGTCCCACTAGTGCCAAGACATTTGCAGCACGTCTGCCTGCGTTGCACACTCCAACTAATTATAACTAAGCCATTATACTAGCACACACTCAGTGTACCTAGTGGCATCCTATACGTGGCTATTGGACTTTGCTATAGTCCCACTAGTGCCAAGACATTTGCAGCACGTCTGCCTGCGTTGCACACTCCAACTAATTATAACGAAGCCATTATACTAGCACACACTCAGTGTACCTAGTGGCATCCTATACGTGGCTATTGGACTTTGCTATAGTCCCACTAGTGCCAAGACATTTGCAGCACGTCTGCCTGCGTTGCACACTCCAACTAATTATAACTAAGCCATTATACTAGCACACACTCAGTGTACCTAGTGGCATCCTATACGTGGCTATTGGACTTTGCTATAGTCCCACTAGTGCCAAGACATTTGCAGCACGTCTGCCTGCGTTGCACACTCCAACTAATTATAACTAAGCCATTATACTAGCACACACTCAGTGTACCTAGTGGCATCCTATACGTGGCTATTGGACTTTGCTATAGTCCCACTAGTGCCAAGACATTTGCAGCACGTCTGCCTGCGTTGCACACTCCAACTAATTATAACTAAGCCATTATACTAGCACACACTCAGTGTACCTAGTGGCATCCTATACGTGGCTATTGGACTTTGCTATAGTCCCACTAGTGCCAAGACATTTGCAGCACGTCTGCCTGCGTTGCACACTCCAACTAATTATAACTAAGCCATTATACTAGCACACACTCAGTGTACCTAGTGGCATCCTATACGTGGCTATTGGACTTTGCTATAGTCCCACTAGTGCCAAGACATTTGCAGCACGTCTGCCTGCGTTGCACACTCCAACTAATTATAACTAAGCCATTATACTAGCACACACTCAGTGTACCTAGTGGCATCCTATACGTGGCTATTGGACTTTGCTATAGTCCCACTAGTGCCAAGACATTTGCAGCACGTCTGCCTGCGTTGCACACTCCAACTAATTATAACTAAGCCATTATACTAGCACACACTCAGTGTACCTAGTGGCATCCTATACGTGGCTATTGGACTTTGCTATAGTCCCACTAGTGCCAAGACATTTGCAGCACGTCTGCCTGCGTTGCACACTCCAACTAATTATAACTAAGCCATTATACTAGCACACACTCAGTGTACCTAGTGGCATCCTATACGTGGCTATTGGACTTTGCTATAGTCCTACTAGTGCCAAGACATTTGCAGAGCGCATCTGCCTGCGTTGCACACTCCAACTAATTATAACTAAGCCATTATACTAGCACACACTCAGTGAACCTAGTGGCATCCTATACGTGGCTATTGGACTTTGCTATAGTCCCACTAGTGCCAAGACATTTGCAGCACGTCTGCCTGCGTTGCACACTCCAACGAATTATAACTAAGTTACATTGTCATGGATATTTATTCTTTATTATTCTGCTGTTAATAAAGCTAGACCACCACTGCAATCTTCACCACCTCTCAATTTTTACTACCACATTTTCAGTCCACAATCTTGTCGCAATCAACATGAGTGGCAAAATGACAGATGCTGGTGGAAAGGGGAAGAGGCGTGGTGGAAAAGGCAAAAAAGGTTTTGTCAGTGGGGAAGGTGCCAAAGCTCCATTATCATCTGCTGAAGATAGACCATCTACTAGCAAAAGTAAGATGTCTACTACTTATTGTGGACAATCCGATGTGCTCCCTTTTTTACGGACACGAACAAGAGGAACAAAGGTAGATGATGGGCAAAAAAGGAAAATGCTTGAATGGATCTCAAGTGGTCCAACAAGTGCCCTCTCAGCCACTTCAAGTACCGCATCCAAAAAACACCATTCCTCTGAGTTGTCATCCCAATCACACTTGATTTCTCCCAGCTCTGAAGTCTCCATCAGCCCTGCACAGTATGGTGGAACTGAGATGGCTGAGTCTGCAGAGCTGTTCAGTCACACTATAGCCTGGGAATCAGAGGTCTGCTCCCAAGCTACAGTGAGTACAGAACAGGAAATGGTCTGCAGTGATGCCCAGAACCTTTGTGACTCAGATTCAGGCCGTGAGGACCAAGTTTCTGAGCATAATGTTGACCCTTTGTCACAAACTGTAACACCTGTGGTTATAGACAATGAGGAACATACTGATGAAGATGAGACGCAGATACCCGATTGGGATGACAACTTAAATATTCGGTCAGGGCAAGAAGAGGCTCGGTCTGAGGGGGAGGGGAGTGCGAAAACAACAATTGATGATGACGTTCTAGATCCCACCTACTGTCAACCCCCAGTCAGGCACTCGAGGAGGTCAACAGAGGCGGTGGAGGAGGATGCAACCGACGACGAAGTTACCTTGCGCCTTCCTGGACAGAGTCGGAGCACTGGTAGCACGTCTACAACTGCATCCTCAGCCACCACTCTGCCTATGAGCATTATTCGGGGTGGATCAACAGGTCGCATGGCCTCTAAGCCTTGCCTAGCCTGGGCCTTTTTTCACATCGAAAAAGATCGCCCAACTCATGTGATATGTAACATTTGTCATGATTCTGTTAGTAGAGGTCAAAACCTCAGCAGTTTGACAACTTCTTCCATGAATCGTCACATGAATAAATATCATAAGTCCCGGTGGGAAGCTCACCATGCTGCAATGCCGGCTAGCGGAGCGAACCATCCACCGCCCGTCCCTTCCAGTGCATCCGCGCGCTCTTCATCTTCTAGGACTGTGGGGACAGCTGTCACACCTGTTTTTCCACGCAAAACTTCCACCACTGTAACCGCAACAGGCAGTTTGCTTGGTAGGTCGTCAGTTAGTTTGGAAGGGGAAACAAGTGAGTGTGTACAGCTCTCTCAGACATCGATAGCACCAACGTTGGATGAAGGCAACATCATGTCTCCGCCTGCACTTTCCTCACAAACCTGCATTTTTCCAGGGACACCCTACTCAACACCGTCTACACACAGCAGCCAGATCTCTGTCCCTCAGATGTGGTCAAATAAAAGGCCACTTCCTCCGACCCATGACAAAGCTAAGAGGTTGACTCTATCCCTCTGTAAGCTGTTGGCTACCGAAATGCTGCCTTTCCGCCTAGTGGACACACAGGATTTTAGAGACCTTATGTCTGTCGCTGTGCCCCAGTACCAGATGCCTAGTCGCCACTACTTCTCTAAGAAAGGTGTGCCCGCGCTACACCAGCATGTCGCACACAACATCACCGCTTCCTTGAGAAACTCTGTGTGTGAACGGGTGCATTTCACCACCGATACTTGGACCAGTAAGCATGGACAGGGACGTTACATGTCGCTGACTGGGCACTGGGTAACTATGGTGATAGATGGTGAAGGGTCTGCTGCACAAGTCTTGCCGTCCCCACGACTTGTGTGTCAATCCTCTGTCTGTCCAAGTTCCGCCACAGCTTCTGCATCCTCCACCTCATCTGGGTCCTCCACCTCCGCCCCAAGCCTGCCTGGTCAGGCCACCAGCGTTCTCACTGCGCAGAAGGAATCACGCACGCCTCATTACTATGCTGGCAGCCGAGCGCAACGGCATCAGGCGGTCTTTAGCTTGACATGTCTTGGTAATAAGAGTCACACAGCTGAGGAGTTGTGGTCAGCTCTGCGGTCCGAGTTTAATAAATGGTTGTCTCCACTCAACCTGCAGCCTGGTAAGGCCGTGTGCGACAATGCTGCAAACCTGGGTGCGGCCCTTCGCCTGGGCAAGGTGACACACGTACCTTGTATGGCTCACGTGTTGAACCTTGTCGTGCAGCAATTTTTAACACACTATCCCGGCCTAGATGGCCTTCTGAACAGGGCACGAAAACTGTCTGCTCACTTCCGGTGTTCAAGCGCCGCAGCTGAGCGACTTGCATCGCTACAGAAGTCTTTCGGCCTGCCGGTTCATCGCCTGAAATGCGATGTGGCGACACGCTGGAATTCAACTCTCCACATGTTACAGCGACTGTGGCAGCACCGCAGAGCCCTGGTGCAATACGTCATGACGTATAGCCTGGGCCAACGAGATGCAGAGGTGGGGCAGATCACCCTGATGGAGTGGTCTCAGATCAAGGACCTATGCACCCTTCTGCACAGTTTCGACATGGCGACGAATATGTTTAGCTCTGACAATGCCATTATCAGCATGACGATTCCAGTCATTTACATGCTGGAGCACACGCTAAACACTATTCGGAGTCAGGGGGTGGGACAACATGAAGGGGAGGAACTACAGGAGGATTCATATGTGCAAGGGACAACAACATCACCAAGGTCCAGACGTTCATCATCACCAACGCAGCAGGCATGGGACCATGGGGAACAGGGATCGACAAGGGCGCATAGTAGCAGGCGAAATGTTGAGCAAGGTGCAGGAGAACATGAAGAAATGGAGGACGAACTGTCCATGGACATGGAAGACTCAGCGGATGAGGGAGACCTTGGTCAAATTTCAGTTGAAAGAGGTTGGGGGGAGATGTCAGAGGAAGAAAGAACGGGTAGCACCTCTATGCCACAAACACAGCGTGGACTTGGTCCGCATGGCTGCGCAAGACACATGAGTGCCTTTTTGTTGCACTACCTCCAACATGACAGTCGTATTGTCAAAATTAGAAGTGATGATGACTACTGGATTGCCACACTATTAGATCCCCGGTACAAGTCCAAATTTTGTGACATAATTCCAGCCATAGAAAGGGACGCACGTATGCAGGAGTATCAGCAGAAGCTGTTACTCGATCTTAGCTCGGCTTTTCCACCAAACAACCGTGCAGGTGCAGGGAGGGAATCTCCCAGTTGTAACTTGACAAACATGGGACGGTCTCGTCATCTTCACCAGTCTACCCGTACCAGTAGGACCGTATCTGGTGCCGGTAACAGCAATTTTATGGAATCTTTTCATAATTTTTTTAGACCCTCTTTTGCAAGGCCACCAGAGACAACAAGTCTGACACATACTCAACGGCTGGAGAGGATGATACAGGAGTATCTCCAAATGAACATCGATGCCATGACTGTGCAACTGGAGCCTTGCTCCTTTTGGGCTTCAAACATAGAAAAATGGCCAGAGCTCTCCAGTTACGCCTTGGAGATTTTGTCGTGTCCAGCTGCCAGCGTTGTCTCTGAACGTGTATTCAGTGCTGCTGGGTGTGTGCTGACAGATAAGCGCACGCGTCTGTCCAGTGACAATGTGGACAGACTGACGTTCATCAAAATGAACAAGTCATGGATCCAGAAGGAATTTACTACCCCTGTGTCATCCTGGGGAGAGTAAATGCTTGTGGATTTGGAATGTGCTTGATGCAAATCAAAACATCCTGTTTGCAACTAGGGCCCAAGTGCTGCCACTGATGGGGTGGGTGTCTGTGTGGCCCAATTTTTGGAAAAAAGGGAGACTCCGCTTGGAGTAACCCTTGCTTACATTGTTTTTAAAAGAAGCCAAGATGAACAAGTCATGGGTCAGCAAAGACTTTGCTACCTACCCCGGTGTCATCCTGGGGACGGTTAATTATGGGGTATTTTTGAATGTGATTGATGCAAATGTAGCTGTGAAGTGTACAACTAGGGCCCAAGTGCTGCCACTGATGGGGTGGGTGTCTGTGTGGCCCAATTTTTGGAAAAAAAGGGAGACTCCGCTTGGAGTAACCCTTGCTTGATGTGTTTTTAAAAGAAGCCAAGATGAACAGAGCTGGGATCAGCAAAGACTTTGCTACCTACCCCGGTGTCATCCTGGGGACGGATAAGAATGACGTATTTTTGAATGTGCTTGATGCAAATCAAAACATCCTGTTTGCAACTAGGGCCCAAGTGCTGCCACTGATGGGGTGGGTGTCTGTGTGGCCCAATTTTTGGAAAAAAAGGGAGACTCCGCTTGGAGTAACCCTTGCTTGATGTGTTTTTAAAAGAAGCCAAGATGAACAGAGCTGGGATCAGGAAAGACTTTGCTACCTACCCCGGTGTCATCCTGGGGACGGATAAGAATGGCGTATTTTTGAATGTGCTTGATGCAAATCAAAACATCCTGTTTGCAACTAGGGCCCAAGTGCTGCCACTGATGGGGTGGGTGTCTGTGTGGCCCAATTTTTGGAAAAAAAGGGAGACTCCGCTTGGAGTAACCCTTGCTTGATGTGTTTTTAAAAGAAGCCAAGATGAACAGAGCTGGGATCAGCAAAGACTTTGCTACCTACCCCGGTGTCATCCTGGGGACGGATAAGAATGGCGTATTTTTGAATGTGCTTGATGCAAATCAAAACATCCTGTTTGCAACTAGGGCCCAAGTGCTGCCACTGATGGGGTGGGTGTCTGTGTGGCCCAATTTTTGGAAAAAAAGGGAGACTCCGCTTGGAGTAACCCTTGCTTGATGTGTTTTTAAAAGAAGCCAAGATGAACAGAGCTGGGATCAGGAAAGACTTTGCTACCTACCCCGGTGTCATCCTGGGGACGGATAAGAATGGCGTATTTTTGAATGTGCTTGATGCAAATCAAAACATCCTGTTTGCAACTAGGGCCCAAGTGCTGCCACTGATGGGGTGGGTGTCTGTGTGGCCCAATTTTTGGAAAAAAAGGGAGACTCCGCTTGGAGTAACCCTTGCTTGATGTGTTTTTAAAAGAAGCCAAGATGAACAGAGCTGGGATCAGGAAAGACTTTGCTACCTACCCCGGTGTCATCCTGGGGACGGATAAGAATGGCGTATTTTTGAATGTGCTTGATGCAAATCAAAACATCCTGTTTGCAACTAGGGCCCAAGTGCTGCCACTGATGGGGTGGGTGTCTGTGTGGCCCAATTTTTGGAAAAAAAGGGAGACTCCGCTTGGAGTAACCCTTGCTTGATGTGTTTTTAAAAGAAGCCAAGATGAACAGAGCTGGGATCAGCAAAGACTTTGCTACCTACCCCGGTGTCATCCTGGGGACGGATAAGAATGGCGTATTTTTGAATGTGCTTGATGCAAATCAAAACATCCTGTTTGCAACTAGGGCCCAAGTGCTGCCACTGATGGGGTGGGTGTCTGTGTGGCCCAATTTTTGGAAAAAAAGGGAGACTCCGCTTGGAGTAACCCTTGCTTGATGTGTTTTTAAAAGAAGCCAAGATGAACAGAGCTGGGATCAGGAAAGACTTTGCTACCTACCCCGGTGTCATCCTGGGGACGGATAAGAATGGCGTATTTTTGAATGTGCTTGATGCAAATCAAAACATCCTGTTTGCAACTAGGGCCCAAGTGCTGCCACTGATGGGGTGGGTGTCTGTGTGGCCCAATTTTTGGAAAAAAAGGGAGACTCCGCTTGGAGTAACCCTTGCTTGATGTGTTTTTAAAAGAAGCCAAGATGAACAGAGCTGGGATCAGCAAAGACTTTGCTACCTACCCCGGTGTCATCCTGGGGACGGATAAGAATGGCGTATTTTTGAATGTGCTTGATGCAAATCAAAACATCATGTTTGCAACTAGGGCCCAAGTGCTGCCACTGATGGGGTGGGTGTCTGTGTGGCCCAATTTTTGGAAAAAAAGGGAGACTCCGCTTGGAGTAACCCTTGCTTGATGTGTTTTTAAAAGAAGCCAAGATGAACAGAGCTGGGATCAGCAAAGACTTTGCTACCTACCCCGGTGTCATCCTGGGGACGGATAAGAATGGCGTATTTTTGAATGTGCTTGATGCAAATCAAAACATCCTGTTTGCAACTAGGGCCCAAGTGCTGCCACTGATGGGGTGGGTGTCTGTGTGGCCCAATTTTTGGAAAAAAAGGGAGACTCCGCTTGGAGTAACCCTTGCTTGATGTGTTTTTAAAAGAAGCCAAGATGAACAGAGCTGGGATCAGGAAAGACTTTGCTACCTACCCCGGTGTCATCCTGGGGACGGATAAGAATGGCGTATTTTTGAATGTGCTTGATGCAAATCAAAACATCCTGTTTGCAACTAGGGCCCAAGTGCTGCCACTGATGGGGTGGGTGTCTGTGTGGCCCAATTTTTGGAAAAAAAGGGAGACTCCGCTTGGAGTAACCCTTGCTTGATGTGTTTTTAAAAGAAGCCAAGATGAACAGAGCTGGGATCAGCAAAGACTTTGCTACCTACCCCGGTGTCATCCTGGGGACGGATAAGAATGGCGTATTTTTGAATGTGCTTGATGCAAATCAAAACATCCTGTTTGCAACTAGGGCCCAAGTGCTGCCACTGATGGGGTGGGTGTCTGTGTGGCCCAATTTTTGGAAAAAAAGGGAGACTCCGCTTGGAGTAACCCTTGCTTGATGTGTTTTTAAAAGAAGCCAAGATGAACAGAGCTGGGATCAGCAAAGACTTTGCTACCTACCCCGGTGTCATCCTGGGGACTGATAAGAAGGGCGTATTTTTGAATGTGCTTGATGCAAATCAAAACATCCTGTTTGCAACTAGGGCCCAAGTGCTGCCACTGATGGGGTGGGTGTCTGTGTGGCCCAATTTTTGGAAAAAAAGGGAGACTCCGCTTGGAGTAACCCTTGCTTGATGTGTTTTTAAAAGAAGCCAAGATGAACAGAGCTGGGATCAGGAAAGACTTTGCTACCTACCCCGGTGTCATCCTGGGGACGGATAAGAATGGCGTATTTTTGAATGTGCTTGATGCAAATCAAAACATCATGTTTGCAACTAGGGCCCAAGTGCTGCCACTGATGGGGTGGGTGTCTGTGTGGCCCAATTTTTGGAAAAAAAGGGAGACTCCGCTTGGAGTAACCCTTGCTTGATGTGTTTTTAAAAGAAGCCAAGATGAACAGAGCTGGGATCAGCAAAGACTTTGCTACCTACCCCGGTGTCATCCTGGGGACGGATAAGAATGGCGTATTTTTGAATGTGCTTGATGCAAATCAAAACATCCTGTTTACAACTAGGGCCCAAGTGCTGCCACTGATGGGGTGGGTGTCTGTGTGGCCCAATTTTTGGAAAAAAAGGGAGACTCCGCTTGGAGTAACCCTTGCTTGATGTGTTTTTAAAAGAAGCCAAGATGAACAGAGCTGGGATCAGCAAAGACTTTGCTACCTACCCCGGTGTCATCCTGGGGACGGATAAGAATGGCGTATTTTTGAATGTGCTTGATGCAAATCAAAACATCCTGTTTGCAACTAGGGCCCAAGTGCTGCCACTGATGGGGTGGGTGTCTGTGTGGCCCAATTTTTGGAAAAAAAGGGAGACTCCGCTTGGAGTAACCCTTGCTTGATGTGTTTTTAAAAGAAGCCAAGATGAACAGAGCTGGGATCAGGAAAGACTTTGCTACCTACCCCGGTGTCATCCTGGGGACGGATAAGAATGGCGTATTTTTGAATGTGCTTGATGCAAATCAAAACATCCTGTTTGCAACTAGGGCCCAAGTGCTGCCACTGATGGGGTGGGTGTCTGTGTGGCCCAATTTTTGGAAAAAAAGGGAGACTCCGCTTGGAGTAACCCTTGCTTGATGTGTTTTTAAAAGAAGCCAAGATGAACAGAGCTGGGATCAGCAAAGACTTTGCTACCTACCCCGGTGTCATCCTGGGGACGGATAAGAATGGCGTATTTTTGAATGTGCTTGATGCAAATCAAAACATCCTGTTTGCAACTAGGGCCCAAGTGCTGCCACTGATGGGGTGGGTGTCTGTGTGGCCCAATTTTTGGAAAAAAAGGGAGACTCCGCTTGGAGTAACCCTTGCTTGATGTGTTTTTAAAAGAAGCCAAGATGAACAGAGCTGGGATCAGGAAAGACTTTGCTACCTACCCCGGTGTCATCCTGGGGACGGATAAGAATGGCGTATTTTTGAATGTGCTTGATGCAAATCAAAACATCCTGTTTGCAACTAGGGCCCAAGTGCTGCCACTGATGGGGTGGGTGTCTGTGTGGCCCAATTTTTGGAAAAAAGGGAGACTCCGCTTGGAGTAACCCTTGCTTACATTGTTTTTAAAAGAAGCCAAGATGAACAAGTCATGGGTCAGCAAAGACTTTGCTACCTACCCCGGTGTCATCCTGGGGATGGATAAGAATGGCGTATTTTTGAATGTGCTTGATGCAAATGTAGCTGTGAAGTGTACAACTGGGGCACAACTGCTGCCACTGAAGGGGTGGGTGTGTGTGTGGCCCAATTTTTGGAAAAAATGGAGACTCCGCTTGGAGTCACCTTGCGGTGTTTTACATGATTTTAGAAGGGCGTGCCATGCCTATATCTGTGTGTCCTCCTCTTTTTCCTTGTCCAGCTGTTTTGTTTTCGCATGAGTATATGTCCTTGTCACTTTCCAATGTGTTTGAGTTGTTTGTCACCTTTAGGACACCTTTGAGGGTGTTTTCTAGGTGTTTTTCTGTGTTTGTGATTGCCTGCCATTGTTTCCTATGCAGTTCGAGTTCGGTTCGTCGAACGTTCGACGAACCGAACTCGAACGGGAGGTCCGTTCGGCGAACCAACCTCGAGCCGAACCGCGACCGGTTCGCTCATCTCTAATCGTGGGTGACTTGAGGCCCGAGGAACACCATTCTCATGGCCCCAAGATAAGCTGCTAAGTTATTCACCACACGATCTCCGCGCTCCCACAATGGCGTGGACCACTTCAGCGCTCTCCCTGTGAGCAGGGACTGGACGAAGGCTACCTTCGCCTTCTCGGTAGCGTAAAGAGTCGCGGACAGCTCTAAGTAGGTGGTAACCTGGTTTATAAAACCACGGCACTCAGAGCTGTTGCCGCTAAAGCGCTCTGGAAGCGCAAGGCGAGGAAACCTTCCGCCCAATAGCACAGCCTGGGTAGCCGCCTGGGTGGCGACCGTCGTCAGAGTAGTCTTATCGGAGGAAGACTGCTCCACTGCTGCCAATCGTGACTCCAACTGCTGCACCTAACGCAGCAACTGCTGCTGCTCTTCAGCCATAGCCAGACCTTTGGGCGCGACCGTAATGTTACGAGGGGGACCCGGGGAAGCGTGCCAAGATGGGAAATGGACTGCTTCCGCCGGTCAAGGTCCACTGTGCGGTGTAAGGGACCGCCGCTATGGTGGGTGAAGAGTGAGCGGGCTGCTGCTAGCGATCGTCTGGAATGTCACAGACGATCTATGTACACCGATCTGCCCTAACCCGTGAGGGTTGTATGGCACAGATCTCACGGCTCGGTGTACCTGTTGCACGGGGAAGCACAGAGGTGCCCACGCACGTGTGCCAGTGGAAGTCACGAGAATATGGCACAAGGGTAGCACAGAGGTGCCCACGCACGTGTGCTTTCAATAACCATGTGAGTCCAATGGAGACTTGAGGAGCTCACCTGGGACAGGAACACGGCCTGTTGACGGGGGTACTGCCGGAGCAGCAAGGCAGGAACACGGCCTGCAAACGAGGTACTGCCGGAGCAGCAAGGGCCAAGCCCACAAGAGACAGTAATGCCTGAGCAGTGGCGTGGCAGCACGCTGCCAGACATCCAAACATAGAAGGATGGTCGCGCGCCACCATGATGGCAGGGGGAGCTTTTAAGGAGGTGCAGCTCCACCCGAGGGCGGGCGCGAGGCGGAGATGACGGACTTGACCCAATCAGGGTCCACGACGTCCCAGCCTGGCCAGTCAGGATTCACCACGTCACCAGCCTTGTCATCAAGCCGTGTGACGTCAGTGAGCGAATCAGGACCCACCACGCATTGCACATGCTCACCCTCCTGCGTCTGGGAAATAGAGGCGGGATCCTCGGTCTCACAATGTGGAGAGATAACGGGAATCTCACTGCTTCCCTGAGCAGTAAACTTCTGCACATTGCGCAGCCTCGCAGACCTTCGGGGCCGCTGAGCAGGAGAGTCAGCGGCAGGCCAGGAATGGGAGACCGCTTCACTCCTTGTAACAGGAGAACCACTAGGTGTCACCCTTCTGCTGCCTCTCTGAGAAGGTATCTCCTGCACACTGCGCAGTCTGGCAGACCTTCGGCGCTGCTGAGCAGGAGTGCTCGTGGCAGGCAAGGAATGGGAGAGTACCTCAGTCCTTGCCTCAGGAGAGCCACAAGATGTAACAGTCATGTGACCAGTCTGTAGCCAATGAGATAATAGCCACGTGACTGGTCACATGGCTATTTTGACGTCACGATAGGTCCTGCATTTCTGCTGGCAGTGCCGGTCAACAGGAGGATTCAGCGATCATCGGATGGAATAGCGGCAGGAGACAGAGTGCAGGAGGGATCGCGGGGACCGGTAAGTGTTATGGCAATGTTTATTAACTGTATGTGTACATTTATAATGCATTTTTATGTGTTTGTGATTGCCTCCCATTATAGCCTATTGGTTCGAGTTCTGTTCGTCGAACGTTCGACGAACCGAACTCGAACGGGAGCTCCGTTCGGCGAACCGACCTCGAGCCGAACCGCGACCGGTTCGCTCATCTCTACTGTTAAGTCACCAACGTAGTCCACTCAATCAATTTGTACTCCGGTCGCCAGGTGACAACGTGTTCCTTTCGTGCATAGTGCTGATGATGGGAAAGGAGTCGATGCCAGTGGTGCAGGTGGACGCAGGTTATGGTCACCCACTGGGTTAAGTTACCTTGACAGATACAGAACCACAGGCTGACTGTAGGTGGTGGGTATCTCACAGATGAAGTACCATCATTCAGCTACAACCAATGGGAAGACACCACACCCTTTTTTAGGCCCCTCCTGTCTGCAGACCACTGCCAGACAAAGCTATGTACCTCCTGTTACTGTTACCCCCAGTTCAGTTTTATGATTTTGTGTGCTTGTTACCTGACTACTTTTCCTGCTTTCTGTTTATGTACCTCGTTGGCTGATCCACATTTCACCTCTGCTTGTTTTCTGATTAAGTCCTGGCCATCTTATTCTGTTCCTCTTCCTCAATTAATGTTTTGACCCTGCATGACCACTATTCTCTGGAACTGCAGCCTTCCACAGGTTTTGATCAACTTGGGCCCTGTGTAATTCCAAATCACTGTATAGGGGTTAAAGGGTTTCAGGGTTCTGGGTGTCCAGCTTGGTGAGTGGCTTGCCTCTAGCCTATCCTTTACAGCCCATCTGAGTGTGTCAATCCAGGCAGGCGTTACACCGTGCAACTCTGCAGAAGGCCATGTAGGCCGGGATAGTGTTTTAAAAATTGCTGGACAACCAGGTTCAACACGTGAGCCATACAAGGCACGTGTGTCACATTGCCCTGAAGAAGGGTCGCAGACTGGTTTGCATCATTGTCGCACCCGACCTTCCCTGGCTGCTGGTTGAGTGGAGACAACCATTGATGAAACTCGGTCTCACTCTCCAGAGCTTACCGTCCACAACTCCTCAGCGGTGTGACTCACATTTCCCAGACATTTCTAAGTAAAGAGTCGACCGCATCATGCTGTTGAGCTGTGCTGCCAGCATAGTAAGGAGGTGTGTGGGATTACTTGGGTGCAGTTACAAGGAAGGGTGGCCTTAACACACAGGGTTTGGGCTGAGGTGGAGGACCCACACGAGGTTGAGGAGGCAGAAGCAGTGGAGGAACTTGTACATACAGAGGAAGGATTGACACACAAGTCGTGGGGACGGCAAGATTTGTACAGCAAACCCTTCTCCATCTCTCACCATAGTTACCCAGTGCCCAGTCAGCAACATGTAACTCCCCTGTTCATGCTTTGTGGTCCAAGTATCTGTGGTGAAATGCACCCTGTCACACACAGAGTTTCTCAAGAAATCGGTGAGGTTGTGTGCGACCTGCTGTGGTAGCGCGGGCACGCCTTTCTTGGAGGAGTGAAGACTGGCCATCGGCTCTTGGGGCACTGCAATGGGCATAAGGTCTCGAAAATCCTCGGTCTCAAAAGGGTGTAAAGGCAGGCTTTCTGTTGCCAACAAGTTGCAGATGATGAAACTCAACCTCTTAGGCATGTCATGCCCTTCGAAAATCATGTAAAAAACAGCGAGGGGACGCCAACCACAGTCTCCCTCATTGCCACTAATTGGGCCACACACGCCCCACTTGACTGGCATCAGTTGACCCCCCTTTTGAAAAAGAAAAAGATGCTTGGCATGAAGCACTCTCAAAAATACGCGTGCCTTTCACCTCCCCTGGATGACCCAGGGGAAGAAAAGTCCTCTGAGAGCCATGACTTGTTCATCTTGGTTCTTTTACAAACACAACGAGGGGACTCCAAGCACAGTCTCCCTCGTTGCCACTAATTGGGCCACACACACCCCACTTGACTGGCATCAGTTGAACCCCCTTTTGAAAAAGAAAAAGATGCTTGGCATGAAGCACTCTCAAAAATACGCGTGCCTTTCCCGTCCCCTGGCTGACCCAGGGGAAGAAAAGTCCTCTGAGAGCCATGACTTGTTCATCTTGGTTCTTTTAGAAACACAGCGAGGGGACTCCAACCACAGTCTCCCTTGTTGCCACTAATTGGGCCACACACACCCCACTTGACTGGCATCAGTTGACCCCCCTTTTGAGAAAGAAAAAGATGCTTTGCATGAAGCACTCTCAAAAATACGCGTGCCTTTCACCTCCTCTGGCTGACCCAGGGGAAGAAAAGTCCTCTGAGAGCCATGACTTGTTCATCCTGGTTCTTTTACAAACACAGCGAGGGGACTCCAACCACAGTCACCCTCGTTGCCACTAATTGGGCCACACACACCCCACTTGACTGGCATCAGTTTACCCCCCTTTTGAAAAAGGAAAAGATGCTTTGCATGAAGCACTCTCAAAAATACGCGTGCCTTTCACCTCCCCTGGATGACCCAGGGGAAGAAAAGTCCTCTGAGAGCCATGACTTGTTCATCTTGGTTCTTTTACAAACACAGCGAGGGGACTCCAACCACAGTCTCCCTCGTTGCCACTAATTGGGCCACACACACCCCACTTGACTGGCATCAGTTGACCCCCCTTTTGAAAAAGAAAAAGATGCTTTGCATGAAGCGCTCTCAAAAATACGCGTGCCTTTCACCTCCCCTGGATGACCCAGGGGAAAAAAAGTCCTCTGAGAGCCATGACTTGTTCATCTTGGTTCTTTTACAAACACAGCGAGGGGACTCCAACCTTAGTCTCCCTCGTTGCCACTAATTGGGCCACACACACCCCACTTGACTGGCATCAGTTGACCCCCCTTTTGAAAAAGAAAAAGATGCTTGGCATGAAGCACTCTCAAAAATACGCGTGCCTTTCACCTCCCCTGGATGACCCAGGGGAAGAAAAGTCCTCTGAGAGCCATGACTTGTTCATCTTGGTTCTTTTCCAAACACAGCGAGGGGACTCCAACCACAGTCTCCCTCGTTGCCACTAATTGGGCCACACACACCCCACTTGACTGGCATCAGTTGACCCCCCTTTTGCAAAAGAAAAAGATGCTTGGCATGAAGCACTCTCAAAAATACGCGTGCCTTTCGCATCCCCTGGCTGACCCAGGGGAAGAAAAGTCCTCTGAGAGCCATGTCCACATTGTCAGTGGACAGACACGTATGCTTATCTGCCAGCAGACCCCCAGCAGCACTGAAGACAGGTTCCGAGAGAATGCTGGCTGCAGGACACGACAAGATCCCCAAGGCGTACGTGGCAAGCTCAGGCAATTTATCCAGACTGGAAGCCTAAAATGAGCAGGGCTCAAGTTGCACAGTAATGGCATCGACGTTTCCTTGCATATACTCATATATCTGTGTCTCCTCCTCTTTTTCCTTGTCCTGCTCTTTTGTTTTCGCATGAGTATATGTCCTTGTCACTTTCCCATGTGTTTGTGTTGTGTTGTGAGTTGTTTGTCACCTTTTGGACACCTTTGAGGGTGTTTTCTAGGTGTTTTTATGTGTTTGTGATTGCCTGCCATTGTTTCCTATGCGGTTCGAGTTCGGTTCGTCGAACGTTCGACGAACTGAACTCGAACGAGACCTTCCTTCGACGAACTGAACTCGCGCCGAATCACGACCGGTTCGCTCATCTCTAGTGCTATCCACTGAGACACATGCCACAATAAATGCAGCATGTCATTCTTGCATTGTTCTTTCTTCAGATTTTACCAATTATAATGGATGGGAAGAATAAGCACCTAAAATATGTAAAAAATTCACTATTTTGCTGCTGCGTTTTTCCTGCCAAGAGATAATAAAATTTCACCAAATTCGAAAACATGTACGCCTACCCTAATACATTCTTGACGGAAAGGATGAAGTTGTACTCTGACACATGCTGAATGTGGTTTATGCAGCAGGAATCAGCTCTCAGATTCCCTTTAACATAAAAATGGTGCTAACAATATGTAACAATACATTAGAATATAAGAGAAGCAGGGGTTTGTGAATACATGTGATAAATCTGCTTTTCCTGGTTTCTTGATAAATAAACAATGCGGCTAAAAAGAGCTGTGCTGGATCATTGGGATATTGATGCCAGTCTACTGGGGTTACTAACTTAACTATTTTTTTTATGTACAGCCTATCAAAAAATCATATACAGAACAATATTTTCTTATATACACATTGTAGAAGCATAAAAAATCATTATGATTACAAGTGATACATTTCTACAGCAGGGTTGGGATTACAATTTTTAACAAGAGGTCCTCTGCTTCTGTTAGAAAACCACACCAATTTAAAAAAACACACTAATTTGAATACCTCACCCATTTTTGTAGCCACCCCTATTTTCATGCACTTTACTCTACCACAAAATACAAGTAACAACAGCTGAAAGTTAAAGTGCTTTACCCTTCTTACTCAAACTGTGTCTTAATATACAATTTCATTGACTTCTGTCAGGTCCATGTTGCCCCAATCACGTCTTAGGCTGGTGTGTAGTAATAAAGGGATTTCTACAAGCTTTAAAAAATTAGTACTGAGGGAACTATGCTGTAATTGAAAAGGATGACCTCCTGTCCATCTGCCACCTCAACTGTCTCCTACACCTAATTTCTGACCTCAGCAGCAACAGGCCAATATGCGCCAAATATGATCACACCATGACCAGACCACATATTACTACCACATAGTGACCAAATAGTACCACATGCAAAGGACAAATACTGCCACACCATAACCAGACCACAAATTACCACCACATAGTGACCAAATAGTACCACATACAAAGGATACATACTGTCACACAGTGGCTAGACCACACATATTACCATCATAAAGGGACCAAATAGTACAATACACAAAGGACAAATGCTGCCCCACCATGACCAGACCAAATATTAGCACCACATGGTGACCGAATAGTACCACATACAAAGGACAAATACTGCCATACCATGACAAAACCACATATTAACACCACATGGTGACCAAATAGTACAACATTCAATGGACAAATACTGCCGCACTATGACCAGACCACATATTACCACTATATAGCTACTGAATAATGCCACATACAAGAGACAAATAATCCCAAACCATAACCAGACCAAATATTACCAACATATAGTGATGGAATACTACAAAACTAATGATTAATAACAAACACAATAATAAGAGTATAAATATTACCATCAGTGCCATTATACACAAAAACTATGTATATAGTTCAAAGTAAAGTTGACATAATATGCAGGAGCTCTGCGTATAGTAAATTGTGTATTGTGTGTACATGTAATATGTTGACCAGTGATGTCTGTAGATGAAGTAATTCGTCTTTGCTTTTCTTCTTCATTCAGTGCAGGCCACTGTTGCTTCTTCAAGCCTGGATTTCTTTGCAGAAAAAAACACATATTTCCCTCTTTTTCCCTTGACATCTACATTGAGCCAGATGGAAATAAAGCAACATAGTGCCACCCTGCACAGTACCAGGACTTCCCTTTTGTTTCCTCCATGGAAAACAATATCTTCAAAAGTAATATACAGTCTATTACAACAATAATAATTTTGCTTTTGCCTGAGCCCTTATGTCTGCCATCCTCGGCCATCATGTCACTCATCCTGGACCTCTATGTGACATATGGGCCCAGAGTGGATGACATGAGACCCACCCAGGATGGGGGGACATAAGGCAAGGTTACATAAGAGCCTAGATGAGGGATATACAGTGTATCCCCCATCCTGAGCCCTCATGACACCCAACAAGTCTTCATGTCACTGATCCTGGGGCTTTATGTCACTGTTATGGGCTGTATGCCCCTGATATGGGCCTTATGTCCCTTATCCTAAACCATATGTCGCTATCCTGGCCCTTAGTTCACCCATCCTTGGCGTTACAGTATATATCCATCCTGACCCTTATGTCCCCATCCTGGCTCTTATGTCCCACATCCTTGTTTTTATGTCCCTCAGTCTGGCCCTTATGTCACCCATTCTGGCCCTTATGTCCCTCATAGGGATGAGCAACCCTGAACTGTAAAGTTTGGGGTTAATACCAAACAGCTAGTGTTAATGCGGCGTCACACACAACGATTTATCGTTTGTGTGTCACCGGCAATTAATTGCCCGTGGCGCACAAAGTCGTTAAACCCCCGTCACTTGTACTTACCTCCCCAACGACATCGCTGTGGGCGGAGAACATCCTCTTCCTGAAGGGGGAGGGACGTTCGGTGTCACATCGACGTCACGCAGCGGCCACCCAATAGAAGCGGAGGGGCGGAGATGAAAGGCCGCAAAATCCAGCCCACCTCTTTCCTTTCTCATTGCCAGCGGGACGCAGGTAAGCTGTGTTCATTGTTACCGGGGAGTCACACGTAGTGATCTGTGCTGCCACAGGAATGACGAACAATCAGCGCGGAGAAGGAGGAATGACATTATGAAAATGAACGACGTGTCAACAAGCAATGATAAGGTGAGTATTTTTGTTCGTTAACAGTCATTCGGAGGTGTCACACAGTACGACATCTCTAATTATGCCGGATGTGCGTCACAAATTCTGTGACCCCGACGACATATCGCACGATATATCGTACCGTGTAACGCTGCCTTTTGACTCCTGAATAGAGTTGAGCGCGGTTCGTGGTTCTCCAGTTCTAGGCTCGAGTGATTTTGGGGCCTGTTCTAGATCGAACTAGAACTCGAGCTTTTTGCAAAAGCTCGATAGTTCTAGAAACGTTCGAGAACGGTTCTAGCAGCAAAAAAACAGCTAAATCATAGCTTGGTTTCTGCTGTAATAGTGTAAGTCACTCTGTGAATCACACTATTATCACATTTCAGTGTATAGTGTGCGTGAACAGCGCCTTCCGATCACTGCTGTTTCTATAATGGCGATCGCCATTTTTTTTTTTTTTTTTGTCTTCCTTCCCTAAGCGCGCGCGTCTTGTGGGGCGGGCCAGCATGTCAGCCAATCCCAGACACACACACAGCTAAGTGGACTTTGAGCCAGAGAAGCAACGGCATGTGTGATAGGATGTCCATGTCACATGTCCCTGCATTATAAAACCGGACATTTTCTTCCAGGACGCCATTATCTGCCTTCTGCGTCTTTGGTGTCAGACATCACTGTCGCAGCTCCGTCCTCCTGAGTCCTATCGCCGATACAGCTGTATGCGCTGCATACACAGCGTTAGACAGCTTAGGGAGAGCACTTTATAGCAGTCCTTTTAAGGGCTCAAACCGGCAGGGTCAGAGTTAAGGTGACAGGTCCTGAAAACAGCGCCAGCGTCTGTGTAGCCAAGGTCAGGGATTTCCTCCCTGCATTTCCCTATTAGGAGGGATAGAAAGGCAGGCTTCCATTCCTCTACCCATACCCACAATCCTGCCACTGTACCCTCCTGTCCTCTGCACACTCCAACTCATTATAACTAAGCCATTATACTAGCAAACACTCAGTGTACCTAGTGGCATCCTATACGTGGCTATTGGACTTTGCTATAGTCCCACTAGTGCAAAGACATTTGCAGAGCGCGTCTGCCTGAATTGCACACTCCAACTCATTATAACTAAGCCATTACACTAGCAAACACTCAGTGTACCTAGTGGCATCCTATACGTGGCTATTGGACTTAGCTATAGTCCCACTAGTGCAAAGACATTTGCAGAGCGCGTCTGCCTGCGTTGCACACTCCAACTCATTATAACTAAGCCATTATACTAGCAAACACTCAGTGTACCTAGTGGCATCCTATACGTGGCTATTGGACTTAGCTATAGTCCCACTAGTGCAAAGACATTTGCAGAGCGCGTCTGCCTGCATTGCACACTCCAACTCATTATAACTAAGCCATTATACTAGCAAACACTCAGTGTACCTAGTGGCATCCTATACGTGGCTATTGGACTTTGCTATAGTCCCACTAGTGCAAAGACATTTGCAGAGCGCGTCTGCCTGCGTTGCACACTCCAACTCATTATAACTAAGCCATTACACTAGCAAACACTCAGTGTACCTAGTGGCATCCTATACGTGGCTATTGGACTTTGCTATAGTCCCACTAGTGCAAAGACATTTGCAGAGCGCGTCTGCCTGCATTGCACACTCCAAATCATTATAACTAAGCCATTACACTAGCAAACACTCAGTGTACCTAGTGGCATCCTATACGTGGCTATTGGACTTTGCTATAGTCCCACTAGTGCAAAGACATTTGCAGAGCGCGTCTGCCTGCATTGCACACTCCAACTCATTATAACTAAGCCATTACACTAGCAAACACTCAGTGTACCTAGTGGCATCCTATCTGTGGCTATTGGACTTTGCTATAGTCCCACTAGTGCAAAGACATTTGCAGAGCGCGTCTGCCTGCATTGCACACTCCAACTCATTATAACTAAGCCATTACACTAGCAAACACTCAGTGTACCTAGTGGCATCCTATCTGTGGCTATTGGACTTTGCTATAGTCCCACTAGTGCAAAGACATTTGCAGAGCGCGTCTGCCTGCATTGCACACTCCAACTCATTATAACTAAGCCATTACACTAGCAAACACTCAGTGTACCTAGTGGCATCCTATCTGTGGCTATTGGACTTTGCTATAGTCCCACTAGTGCAAAGACATTTGCAGAGCGCGTCTGCCTGCATTGCACACTCCAACTCATTATAACTAAGCCATTATACTAGCAAACACTCAGTGTACCTAGTGGCATCCTATACGTGGCTATTGGACTTTGCTATAGTCCCACTAGTGCAAAGACATTTGCAGAGCACGTCTGCCTGCGTTGCACACTCCAACTCATTATAACTAAGCCATTATACTAGCAAACACTCAGTGTACCTAGTGGCATCCTATACGTGGCTATTGGACTTAGCTATAGTCCCACTAGTGCAAAGACATTTGCAGAGCGCGTCTGCCTGCGTTGCACACTCCAACTCATTATAACTAAGACATTATACTAGCAAACACTCAGTGTACCTAGTGGCATCCTATACGTGGCTATTGGACTTAGCTATAGTCCCACTAGTGCAAAGACATTTGCAGAGCGCGTCTGCCTGCATTGCACACTCCAACTCATTATAACTAAGCCATTATACTAGCAAACACTCAGTGTACCTAGTGGCATCCTATACGTGGCTATTGGACTTTGCTATAGTCCCACTAGTGCAAAGACATTTGCAGAGCGCGTCTGCCTGCGTTGCACACTCCAACTCATTATAACTAAGCCATTACACTAGCAAACACCCAGTGTACCTAGTGGCATCCTATACGTGGCTATTGGACTTTGCTATAGTCCCACTAGTGCAAAGACATTTGCAGAGCGCGTCTGCCTGCATTGCATACTACAAACTCATTATAACTAAGCCATTACACTAGCAAACACTCAGTGTACCTAGTGGCATCCTATCTGTGGCTATTGGACTTTGCTATAGTCCCACTAGTGCAAAGACATTTGCAGAGCGTGTCTGCCTGCATTGCACACTCCAACTCATTATAACTAAGCCATTACACTAGCAAACACTCAGTGTACCTAGTGGCATCCTATCTGTGGCTATTGGACTTTGCTATAGTCCCACTAGTGCAAAGACATTTGCAGAGCGCGTCTGCCTGCATTGCACACTCCAACTCATTATAACTAAGCCATTACACTAGCAAACACTCAGTGTACCTAGTGGCATCCTATCTGTGGCTATTGGACTTTGCTATAGTCCCACTAGTGCAAAGACATTTGCAGAGCGCGTCTGCCTGCATTGCACACTCCAACTCATTATAACTAAGCCATTATACTAGCAAACACTCAGTGTACCTAGTGGCATCCTATACGTGGCTATTGGACTTTGCTATAGTCCCACTAGTGCAAAGACATTTGCAGAGCGCATCTGCCTGCGTTGCACATTCCAACTCATTATAACTAAGCCATTACACTAGCAAACACTCAGTGTACCTAGTGGCATCCTATACGTGGCTATTGGACTTTGCTATAGTCCCACTAGTGCAAAGACATTTGCAGAGCGCGTCTGCCTGCATTGCACACTCCAACTCATTATAACTAAGCCATTACACTAGCAAACACTCAGTGTACCTAGTGGCATCCTATCTGTGGCTATTGGACTTTGCTATAGTCCCACTAGTGCAAAGACATTTGCAGAGCGCGTCTGCCTGCATTGCACACTCCAACTCATTATAACTAAGCCATTATACTAGCAAACACTCAGTGTTCCTAGTGGCATCCTATACGTGGCTATTGGACTTTGCTATAGTCCCACTAGTGCAAAGACATTTGCAGAGCGCGTCTGCCTGCATTGCACACTCCAACTCATTATAACTAAGCCATTACACTAGCAAACACTCAGTGTACCTAGTGGCATCCTATCTGTGGCTATTGGACTTTGCTATAGTCCCACTAGTGCAAAGACATTTGCAGAGCGCGTCTGCCTGCATTGCACACTCCAACTCATTATAACTAAGCCATTACACTAGCAAACACTCAGTGTACCTAGTGGCATCCTATCTGTGGCTATTGGACTTTGCTATAGTCCCACTAGTGCAAAGACATTTGCAGAGCGCGTCTGCCTGCATTGCACACTCCAACTCATTATAACTAAGCCATTATACTAGCAAACACTCAGTGTACCTAGTGGCATCCTATACGTGGCTATTGGACTTTGCTATAGTCCCACTAGTGCAAAGACATTTGCAGAGCACGTCTGCCTGCGTTGCACACTCCAACTCATTATAACTAAGCCATTATACTAGCAAACACTCAGTGTACCTAGTGGCATCCTATACGTGGCTATTGGACTTAGCTATAGTCCCACTAGTGCAAAGACATTTGCAGAGCGCGTCTGCCTGCGTTGCACACTCCAACTCATTATAACTAAGACATTATACTAGCAAACACTCAGTGTACCTAGTGGCATCCTATACGTGGCTATTGGACTTAGCTATAGTCCCACTAGTGCAAAGACATTTGCAGAGCGCGTCTGCCTGCATTGCACACTCCAACTCATTATAACTAAGCCATTATACTAGCAAACACTCAGTGTACCTAGTGGCATCCTATACGTGGCTATTGGACTTTGCTATAGTCCCACTAGTGCAAAGACATTTGCAGAGCGCGTCTGCCTGCGTTGCACACTCCAACTCATTATAACTAAGCCATTACACTAGCAAACACCCAGTGTACCTAGTGGCATCCTATACGTGGCTATTGGACTTTGCTATAGTCCCACTAGTGCAAAGACATTTGCAGAGCGCGTCTGCCTGCATTGCATACTACAAACTCATTATAACTAAGCCATTACACTAGCAAACACTCAGTGTACCTAGTGGCATCCTATCTGTGGCTATTGGACTTTGCTATAGTCCCACTAGTGCAAAGACATTTGCAGAGCGTGTCTGCCTGCATTGCACACTCCAACTCATTATAACTAAGCCATTACACTAGCAAACACTCAGTGTACCTAGTGGCATCCTATCTGTGGCTATTGGACTTTGCTATAGTCCCACTAGTGCAAAGACATTTGCAGAGCGCGTCTGCCTGCATTGCACACTCCAACTCATTATAACTAAGCCATTACACTAGCAAACACTCAGTGTACCTAGTGGCATCCTATCTGTGGCTATTGGACTTTGCTATAGTCCCACTAGTGCAAAGACATTTGCAGAGCGCGTCTGCCTGCATTGCACACTCCAACTCATTATAACTAAGCCATTATACTAGCAAACACTCAGTGTACCTAGTGGCATCCTATACGTGGCTATTGGACTTTGCTATAGTCCCACTAGTGCAAAGACATTTGCAGAGCGCATCTGCCTGCGTTGCACATTCCAACTCATTATAACTAAGCCATTACACTAGCAAACACTCAGTGTACCTAGTGGCATCCTATACGTGGCTATTGGACTTTGCTATAGTCCCACTAGTGCAAAGACATTTGCAGAGCGCGTCTGCCTGCATTGCACACTCCAACTCATTATAACTAAGCCATTACACTAGCAAACACTCAGTGTACCTAGTGGCATCCTATCTGTGGCTATTGGACTTTGCTATAGTCCCACTAGTGCAAAGACATTTGCAGAGCGCGTCTGCCTGCATTGCACACTCCAACTCATTATAACTAAGCCATTATACTAGCAAACACTCAGTGTTCCTAGTGGCATCCTATACGTGGCTATTGGACTTTGCTATAGTCCCACTAGTGCAAAGACATTTGCAGAGCGCGTCTGCCTGCATTGCACACTCCAACTCATTATAACTAAGCCATTACACTAGCAAACACTCAGTGTACCTAGTGGCATCCTATCTGTGGCTATTGGACTTTGCTATAGTCCCACTAGTGCAAAGACATTTGCAGAGCGCGTCTGCCTGCATTGCACACTCCAACTCATTATAACTAAGCCATTATACTAGCAAACACTCAGTGTACCTAGTGGCATCCTATACGTGGCTATTGGACTTTGCTATAGTCCCACTAGTGCAAAGACATTTGCAGAGCGCATCTGCCTGCGTTGCACACTCCAACTCATTATAACTAAGCCATTACACTAGCAAACACTCAGTGTACCTAGTGGCATCCTATACGTGGCTATTGGACTTTGCTATAGTCCCACTAGTGCAAAGACATTTGCAGAGCGCATCTGCCTGCGTTGCACACTCCAACTCATTATAACTAAGCCATTACACTAGCAAACACTCAGTGTACCTAGTGGCATCCTATACGTGGCTATTGGACTTTGCTATAGTCCCACTAGTGCAAAGACATTTGCAGAGCGCGTCTGCCTGCATTGCACACTCCAACTCATTATAAATAAGCCATTACACTAGCAAACACTCAGTGTACCTAGTGGCATCCTATACGTGGCTATTGGACTTTTCTATAGTCTCACTAGTGCAAAGACATTTGCAGAGCGCGTCTGCCTGCATTGCACACTCCAACTCATTATAAATAAGCCATTACACTAGCAAACACTCAGTGTACCTAGTGGCATCCTATACGTGGCTATTGGACTTTGCTATAGTCCCACTAGTGCAAAGACATTTGCAGAGTGCGTCTGCCTGCATTGCACACTCCAACTCATTATAACTAAGCCATTACACTAGCAAACACTCAGTGTACCTAGTGGCATCCTATACGTGGCTATTGGACTTTGCTATAGTCCCACTAGTGCAAAGACATTTGCAGAGCGCGTCTGCCTGCATTGCACACTCCAACTCATTATAACTAAGCCATTACACCAGCAAACACTCAGTGTACCTAGTGGCATCCTATCTGTGGCTATTGGACTTTGCTATAGTCCCACTAGTGCAAAGACATTTGCAGAGCGTGTCTGCCTGCATTGCACACTCCAACTCATTATAACTAAGCCATTATACTAGCAAACACTCAGTGTACCTAGTGGCATCCTATACGTGGCTATTGGACTTTGCTATAGTCCCACTAGTGCAAAGACATTTGCAGAGCGCATCTGCCTGCGTTGCACACTCCAACTCATTATAACTAAGCCATTACACTAGCAAACACTCAGTGTACCTAGTGGCATCCTATACGTGGCTATTGGACTTTGCTATAGTCCCACTAGTGCAAAGACATTTGCAGAGCACGTCTGCCTGCATTGCACACTCCAACTCATTATAACTAAGCCATTACACTAGCAAACACTCAGTGTACCTAGTGGCATCCTATCTGTGGCTATTGGACTTTGCTATAGTCCCACTAGTGCAAAGACATTTGCAGAGCGCGTCTGCCTGCATTGCACACTCCAACTCATTATAACTAAGCCATTAGACTAGCAATTTTTGCTGCCAGTTTAAGGCCTGTAGTTGCATTGTCAGGGATATTTATTCTTTATTATTCTGCTGTTAATAAAGCTAGACCACCACTGCAATCTACACCACCTCTCAATTTTTACTACCACATTTTCAGTCCACAATCTTGTCGCAATCAACATGAGTGGCAAAATGACAGATGCTGGTGGAAAGGGGAAGAGGCGTGGTGTAAAAGGCAAAAAAGGTTTTGTCCGTGGGGAAGGTGGCAAAGCTCCATTATCATCTGCTGAAGATAGACCCTCTACCAGCAAAAGTAAGATGTCTACTACTTACCATGGACAATCCGATGTGCTCCCTTTTTTACGGACACGAACAACAGGAAGAAAGGTAGATGATGGGCAAAAAAGGAAAATGCTTGAATGGATCTCAAGTGGTCCAACAAGTGCCCTCTCAGCCACTTCAAATACCGCATCCAAAAAACACCAGTCCTCTGAGTTGTCATCCCAATCACACTTGATTTCTCCCAGCTCTGAAGTCTCCATCAGCCCTGCACAGTATGGTGGAACTGAGATGGCTGAGTCTGCAGAGCTGTTCAGTCACACTATAGCCTGGGAATCAGAGGTCTGCTCCCAAGCTACAGTGAGTACAGAACAGAAAATGGTCTGCAGTGATGCCCAGAACCTTTGTGACTCGGATTCAGGCCGTGAGGAACAAGTTTCTGAGCATAATGTTGACCCTTTGTCACAAACTGTAACACCTGTGGTTATAGACAATGAAGAACATTCTGATGAAGATGAGACGCAGATACCCGATTGGGATGACAACTTAAATATTCGGTCAGGGCAAGAAGAGGCTCGGTCAGAGGGGGAGGGGAGTGCAAACACAACAATTGATGATGAAGTTCTAGATCCCACCTACTGTCAACCCCCAGTCAGGCACTCGAGGAGGTCAACAGAGGCGGTGGAGGAGGATGCAACCAACGACGAAGTTACCTTGCGCCTTCCTGGACAGAGTCGGAGCACTGGTAGCACGTCTACAACTGCATCCTCAGCCACCACTCTGCCTCTGAGCATTATTCGGGGTGGATCAACAGGTCGCATGGCCTCTAAGCCTTGCCTAGCCTGGTCCTTTTTTGACATAGAAAAAGATCACCCAAATTATGTGATATGTAAAATTTGTCATGGTCGTCTTAGTAGAGGTCAAAACCTCAGCAGTTTGACAACTTCTTCCATGAATCGTCACATGAATAAATATCATATGGCCCGGTGGGAAGCTCACCGTGCTGCAATGCGGCCTAGCGGAGCAAACCATCCACCGCCTGCCCCTTCCAGTGCATCCGCGCGCTCGTCATCTTCTAGGACTGTTGGGACAGCTGTCACACCTGTTTTTCCACCCACAACTTCCACCACTGTAACCGCAACAGGCAGTTTGCTTGGTAGGTCGTCAGTTGTTTTGGAAGGGGAAACAAGTAAGTGTGTACAGCTCTCTCAGACATCGATAGCACCAACTTTGGATGAAGGCAACATCATGTCTCCGCCTGCACTTTCCTCACAAAGCTGCATTTTTCCAGGGACACCCTACTCAACACCGTCTACACACAGCAGCCAGATCTCTGTCCCTCAGATGTGGTCAAATAAAAGGCCACTTCCTGCGACCCATGACAAAGCAAAGAGGTTGACTCTATCCCTCTGTAAGCTGTTGGCTACCGAAATGCTGCCTTTCCACCTAGTGGACACACAGGATTTTAGAGACCTTATGTCTGTCGCTGTGCCCCAGTACCAGATGCCTAGTCGCCACTACTTCTCTAAGAAAGGTGTGCCCGCGCTACACCAGCATGTCGCACACAACATCACCGCTTCCTTGAGAAACTCTGTGTGTGAACGGGTGCATTTCACCACCGATACTTGGACGAGTAAGCATGGACAGGGATGTTACATGTCGCTGACTGGGCACTGGGAACTATGGTGATAGATGGTGAAGGGTCTGCTGCACAACTCTTGCCGTCCCCACGACTTGTATGTCAATCCTCTGTCTGTCCAAGTTCCGCCACTGCTTCTGCATCCTCCACCTCATCTGGGTCCTCCACCTCCGCCCCAAGCCTGCCTGGTCAGGCCACCAGCGTTCTCACTGCGCAGAAGGAATCACGCACGCCTCATTACTATGCTGGCAGCAGAGCGCAACGGCATCAGGCGGTCTTTAGCTTGACATGTCTTGGGAATAAGAGTCACACAGCTGAGGAGTTGTGGTCAGCTCTGCGGTCCGAGTTTAATAAATGGTTGTCTCCACTCAACCTGCAGCCTGGTAAGGCCGTGTGCGACAATGCTGCAAACCTGGGTGCGGCCCTTCGCCTGGGCAAGGTGACACACGTACCTTGTATGGCTCACGTGTTGAACCTTGTCGTCCAGCAATTTTTAACACACTATCCCGGCCTAGATGGCCTTCTGAACAGGGCACGAAAACTGTCTGCTCACTTCCGCCGTTCAAGCGCCGCAGCAGAGCGACTTGCATCGCTCCAGAAGTCTTTCGGCCTGCCGGTTCATCGCCTGAAATGCGATGTGGCGACACGCTGGAATTCAACTCTCCACATGTTACAGCGACTGTGGCAGCACCGCAGAGCCCTGGTGCAATACATCATGACGTATAGCCTGGGCCAACGAGATGCAGAGGTGGGGCAGATCACCCTGATGGAGTGGACCTATGCACCCTTCTGCACAGTTTCGACATGGCGACGAATATGTTTAGCGCTGACAATGCCATTATCAGCATGATGATTCCAGTCATTTACATGCTGGAGCACACGCTAAACACTATTCGGAGTCAGGGGGTGGGACAACATGAAGGGGAGGAACTACAGGAGGATTCATATGCGCAAGGGACAACAACATCACCAAGGTCCAGACGTTCATCATCACCAACGCAGCAGGCATGGGACCATGGGGGACAGGGATCGACAAGGGCGCATAGTAGCAGGCGAAATGTTAAGCAAGGTGCAGGAGAACATGAAGAAATGGAGGACGAACTGTCCATGGACACGGAAGACTCAGCGGATGAGGGAGACCTTGGTCAAATTTCAGTTGAAAGAGGTTGGGGGGAGATGTCAGAGGAAGAAAGAACGGGTAGCACCTCTATGCCACAAACACAGCGTGGACTTGGTCCGCATGGCTGCGCAAGACACATGAGTGCCTTTTTGTTGCACTACCTCCAACATGACAGTCGTATTGTCAAAATTAGAAGTGATGATGACTACTGGATTGCCACACTATTAGATCCCCGGTACAAGTCCAAATTTTGTGACATAATTCCAGCCATAGAAAGGGACACACGTATGCAGGACTATCAGCAGAAGCTGTTACTCGATCTTAGCTCGGCTTTTCCACCAAACAACCGTGCAGGTGCAGGGAGGGAATCTCCCAGTTGTAACTTGACAAACATGGGACGGTCTCGTCATCTTCAACAGTCTACCCGTACCAGTAGGACCGTATCTGGTGCTGGTAACAGCAATTTTATGGAATCTTTTCATAATTTTTTTAGATCCTCTTTTGCAAGGCCACCAGAGACAACAAGTCTGACACATAGTCAACGGCTGGAGAGGATGATACAGGAGTATCTCCAAATGAACATCGATGCCATGAGTGTGCAACTGGAGCCTTGCTCCTTTTGGGCTTCAAACCTAGAAAAATGGCCAGAGCTCGCAACTTACGCCTTGGAGATTTTGTCGTGTCCAGCTGCCAGCGTTGTCTCTGAACGTGTCTTCAGTGCTGCTGGGTGTGTGCTGACAGATAAGCGCACGCGTCTGTCCAGTGACAATGTGGACAGACTGACGTTCATCAAAATGAACAAGTCATGGATCCAGAAGGAATTTACAACCCCTGTGTCATCCTGGGGAGAGTAAATGCTTGTGGATTTGGAATGTGCTTGATGCAAATCTAGCTGTGAAGTGTACAACTAGGGCACAAGTGCTGCCACTGAATGGGTGGGTGTGTGTGGGGCACAATTTTTGGAAAAAAGGGAGACTCCGCTTGGAGTAACCCTTGCTTACATTGTTTTTAAAAGAAGCCAAGATGAACAAGTCATGGGTCAGCAAAGACTTTATCTACCTACCCCGGTGTCATGCTGGGTACGGTTAATTATGGCATATTTTTTAATGTGCTTGATGCAAATCAAAACATCCTGTTTGCAACTAGGGCCCAAGTGCTGCCACTGATGGGGTGGGTGTCTGTGTGGCCCAATTTTTGGAAAAAAGGGAGACTCCGCTTGGAGTAACTCTTGCTTACATTGTTTTTAAAAGAAGCCAAGATGAACAGAGCTGGGATCAGGAAAGACTTTGCTACCTACCCCGGTGTCATCCTGGGGACGGTTAATTATGGCGTATTTTTGAATGTGCTTGATGCAAATCTAGCTGTGAAGTGTACAACTAGGGCACAAGTGCTGCCACTGAATGGGTGGGTGTGTGTGGGGCCCAATTTTTGGAAAAAAGGGAGACTCCGCTTGGAGTAACCCTTGCTTGCTGTGTCTTTAAAAGAAGCCAAGATGAACAGAGCTGGGATCAGGAAAGACTTTGCTACCTACCCCGGTGTCATCTTGGGGACGGTTAATTATGGCGTATTTTTGAATGTGCTTGATGCAAATCAAAACATCCAGTTTGCAACTAGGGCCCAAGTGCTGCCACTGATGGGGTGGGTGTCTGTGTGGCCCAATTTTTTTAAAAAAGGGAGACTCCGCTTGGAGTAACCCTTGCTTACATTGTTTTTAAAAGAAGCCAAGATGAACAGAGCTGGGATCAGGAAAGACTTTGCTACCTACCCCGGTGTCATCCTGGGGACGGTTAATTATGGCGTATTTTTGAATGTGCTTGATGAAAATCTAGCTGTGAAGTGTACAACTAGGGCACAAGTGCTGCCACTGAATGGGTGGGTGTGTGTGGGGCACAATTTTTGGAAAAAAGGGAGACTCCGCTTGGAGTAACCCTTGCTTGCTGTGTTTTTAAAAGAAGCCAAGATCAACAGAGCTGGGATCAGGAAAGACTTTGCTACCTACCCCGGTGTCATCCTGGGGACGGATAAGAATGGCGTATTTTTGAATGTGCTTGATGCAAATCTAGCTGTGAAGTGTACAACTGGGGCACAAGTGCTGCCACTGAAGGGGTGGGTGTGTGTGGGGCCCAATTTTTGGAAAAAAGGGAGACTCCGCTTGGAGTAACCCTTGCTTGCTGTGTTTTTAAAAGAAGTCAAGATGAACAGAGCTGGGATCAGGAAAGACTTTGCTACCTACCCCGGTGTCATCCTGGGGACTGTTAATTATGGCGTATTTTTGAATGTGCTTGATGCAAATCTAGCTGTGAAGTGTACAACTGGGGCACAAGTGCTGCCACTGAAGGGGTGGGTGTGTGTGGGGCCCAATTTTTGGAAAAAAGGGAGACTCCGCTTGGAGTAACCCTTGCTTGCTGTGTTTTTAAAAGAAGCCAAGATGAACAGAGCTGGGATCAGGAAAGACTTTGCTACCTACCCCGGTGTCATCCTGGGGACGGAAAAGAATGGCGTATTTTTGAATGTGCTTGATGCAAATCTAGCTGTGAAGTGTACAACTGGGGCACAAGTGCTGCCACTGAAGGGGTGGGTGTGTGTGGGGCCCAATTTTTGGAAAAAAGGGAGACTAAGCTTGGAGTAACACTTGCTTACATTGTTTTTAAAAGAAGCCAAGATGAACAGAGCTGGGATCAGGAAAGACTTTGCTACCTACCCCGGTGTCATCCTGGGGACGGTTAATTATGGCGTATTTTTGAATGTGCTTGATGCAAATCTAGCTGTGAAGTGTACAACTAGGGCACAAGTGCTGCCACTGAATGGGTGGGTGTGTGTGGGGCACAATTTTTGGAAAAAAGGGAGACTCCGCTTGGAGTAACCCTTGCTTGCTGTGTTTTTAAAAGAAGCCAAGATGAACAGAGCTGGGATCAGGAAAGACTTTGCTACCTACCCCGGTGTCATCCTGGGGACGGATAAGAATGGCGTATTTTTGAATGTGCTTGATGCAAATCTAGCTGTGAAGTGTACAACTGGGGCACAAGTGCTGCCACTGAAGGGGTGGGTGTGTGTGGGGCCCAATTTTTGGAAAAAAGGGAGACTCCGCTTGGAGTAACCCTTGCTTGCTGTGTTTTTAAAAGAAGCCAAGATGAACAGAGCTGGGATCAGGAAAGACTTTGCTACCTACCCCGGTGTCATCCTGGGGACGGTTAATTATGGCGTATTTTTGAATGTGCTTGATGCAAATCTAGCTGTGAAGTGTACAACTGGGGCACAAGTGCTGACACTGAAGGGGTGGGTGTGTGTGGGGCCCAATTTTTGGAAAAAAGGGAGACTCCGCTTGGAGTAACCCTTGCTTGCTGTGTTTTTAAAAGAAGCCAAGATGAACAGAGCTGGGATCAGGAAAGACTTTGCTACCTACCCCGGTGTCATCCTGGGGACGGTTAATTATGGTGTATTTTTGAATGTGCTTGATGCAAATCTAGCTGTGAAGTGTACAACTAAAGCACAAGTGCTGCCACTGAATGGGTGGGTGTGTGTGGGGCACAATTTTTGGAAAAAAGGGAGACTCCGCTTGGAGTAACCCTTGCTTGCTGTGTTTTTAAAAGAAGCCAAGATGAACAGAGCTGGGATCAGGAAAGACTTTGCTACCTACCCCGGTGTCATCCTGGGGACGGATAAGAATGGCGTATTTTTGAATGTGCTTGATGCAAATCTAGCTGTGAAGTGTACAACTGGGGCACAAGTGCTGCCACTGAAGGGGTGGGTGTGTGTGGGGCCCAATTTTTGGAAAAAAGGGAGACTCCGCTTGGAGTAACCCTTGCTTGCTGTGTTTTTAAAAGAAGCCAAGATGAACAGAGCTGGGATCAGGAAAGACTTTGCTACCTACCCCGGTGTCATCCTGGGGACGGTTAATTATGGCGTATTTTTGAATGTGCTTGAGGCAAATCAAAACATCCTGTTTGCAACTAGGGCCCAAGTGCTGCCACTGAAGGGGTGGGTGTCTGTGTGGCCCAATTTTTGGAAAAAAGGGAGACTCCGCTTGCAGTAACCCTTGCTTACATTGTTTTTAAAAGAAGCCAAGATGAACAGAGCTGGGATCAGGAAAGACTTTGCTACCTACCCCGGTGTCATCCTGGGGACGGTTAATTATGGCGTATTTTTGAATGTGCTTGATGCAAATCTAGCTGTGAAGTGTACAACTGGGGCACAAGTGCTGCCACTGAAGGGGTGGGTGTGTGTGGGGCCCAATTTTTGGAAAAAAGGGAGACTCCGCTTGGAGTAACCCTTGCTTGCTGTGTTTTTAAAAGAAGCCAAGATGAACAGAGCTGGGATCAGGAAAGACTTTGCTATCTACCCCGGTGTCATCCTGGGGACGGTTAATTATGGCGTATTTTTGAATGTGCTTGATGCAAATCAAAACATCCTGTTTGCAACTAGGGCCCAAGTGCTGCCACTGATGGGGTGGGTGTCTGTGTGGCCCAATTTTTTGAAAAAAGGGAGACTCCGCTTGGAGTAACCCTTGCTTACATTGTTTTTAAAAGAAGCCAAGATGAACAGAGCTGGGATCAGGAAAGACTTTGCTACCTACCCCGGTGTCATCCTGGGGACGGTTAATTATGGCGTATTTTTGAATGTGCTTGATGCAAATCTAGCTGTGAAGTGTACAACTAGGGCACAAGTGCTGCCACTGAATGGGTGGGTGTGTGTGGGGCACAATTTTTGGAAAAAAGGGAGACTCCGCTTGGAGTAACCCTTGCTTGCTGTGTTTTTAAAAGAAGCCAAGATGAACAGAGCTGGGATCAGGAAACACTTTGCTACCTACCCCGGTGTCATCCTGGGGACGGATAAGAATGGTGTATTTTTGAATGTGCTTGATGCAAATCTAGCTGTGAAGTGTACAACTGGGGCACAAGTGCTGCCACTGAAGGGGTGGGTGTGTGTGGGGCCCAATTTTTGGAAAAAAGGGAGACTCCGCTTGGAGTAACCCTTGCTTGCTGTGTTTTTAAAAGAAGCCAAGATGAACAGAGCTGGGATCAGGAAAGACTTTGCTACCTACCCCGGTGTCATCCTGGGGACGGTTAATTATGGCGTATTTTTGAATGTGCTTGATGCAAATCTAGCTGTGAAGTGTACAACTGGGGCACAAGTGCTGCCACTGAAGGGGTGGGTGTGTGTGGGGCCCAATTTTTGGAAAAAAGGGAGACTCCGCTTGGAGTAACCCTTGCTTGCTGTGTTTTTAAAAGAAGCCAAGATGAACAGAGCTGGGATCAGGAAAGACTTTGCTACCTACCCCGGTGTCATCCTGGGGACGGTTAATTATGGCGTATTTTTGAATGTGCTTGATGCAAATCAAAACATCCTGTTTGCAACTAGGGCCCAAGTGCTGCCACTGATGGGGTGGGTGTCTGTGTGGCCCAATTTTTGGAAAAAAGGGAGACTCCGCTTGGAGTAACCCTTGCTTACATTGTTTTTCAAAGAAGCCAAGATGAACAGAGCTGGGATCAGGAAAGACTTTGCTACCTACCCCGGTGTCATCCTGGGGACGGTTAATTATGGCGTATTTTTGAATGTGCTTGATGCAAATCTAGCTGTGAAGTGTACAACTGGGGCACAAGTGCTGCCACTGAAGGGGTGGGTGTGTGTGGGGCCCAATTTTTGGAAAAAAGGGAGACTCCGCTTGGAGTAACCCTTGCTTGCTGTGTTTTTAAAAGAAGCCAAGATGAACAGAGCTGGGATCAGGAAAAACTTTGCTACCTACCCCGGTGTCATCCTGGGGACGGTTAATTATGGCGTATTTTTGAATGTGCTTGATGCAAATCAAAACATCCTGTTTGCAACTAGGGCTCAAGTGCTGCCACTGATGGGGTGGGTGTCTGTGTGGCCCAATTTTTGGAAAAAAGGAAGACTCCGCTTGGAGTAACCCTTGCTTACATTGTTTTTCAAAGAAGCCAAGATGAATAGAGCTGGGATCAGGAAAGACTTTGCTACCTACCCCGGTGTCATCCTGGGGACGGTTAATTATGGCGTATTTTTGAATGTGCTTGATGCAAATCTAGCTGTGAAGTGTACAACTAGGGCACAAGTGCTGCCACTGAATGGGTGGGTGTGTGTGGGGCCCAATTTTTGGAAAAAAGGGAGACTCCGCTTGGAGTAACCCTTGCTTGCTGTGTTTTTAAAAGAAGCCAAGATGAACAGAGCTGGGATCAGGAAAGACTTTGCTATCTACCCCGGTGTCATCCTGGGGACGGTTAATTATGGCGTATTTTTGAATGTGCTTGATGCAAATCAAAACATCCTGTTTGCAACTAGGGCCCAAGTGCTGCCACTGATGGGGTGGGTGTCTGTGTGGCCCAATTTTTTGAAAAAAGGGAGACTCCGCTTGGAGTAACCCTTGCTTGCTGTGTTTTTAAAAGAAGCCAAGATGAACAGAGCTGGGATCAGGAAAGACTTTGCTACCTACCCCGGTGTCATCCTGGGGACGGTTAATTATGGCGTATTTTTGAATGTGCTTGATGCAAATCTAGCTGTGAAGTGTACAACTGGGGCACAAGTGCTGCCACTGAAGGGGTGGGTGTGTGTGGGGCCCAATTTTTGGAAAAAAGGGAGACTCCGCTTGGAGTAACCCTTGCTTGCTGTGTTTTTAAAAGAAGCCAAGATGAACAGAGCTGGGATCAGGAAAGACTTTGCTACCTACCCCGGTGTCATCCTGGGGACGGTTAATTATGGCGTATTTTTGAATGTGCTTGATGCAAATCAAAACATCCTGTTTGCAACTAGGGCCCAAGTGCTGCCACTGATGGGGTGGGTGTCTGTGTGGCCCAATTTTTGGAAAAAAGGGAGACTCCGCTTGGAGTAACCCTTGCTTACATTGTTTTTCAAAGAAGCCAAGATGAACAGAGCTGGGATCAGGAAAGACTTTGCTACCTACCCCGGTGTCATCCTGGGGACGGTTAATTATGGCGTATTTTTGAATGTGCTTGATGCAAATCTAGCTGTGAAGTGTACAACTGGGGCACAAGTGCTGCCACTGAAGGGGTGGGTGTGTGTGGGGCCCAATTTTTGGAAAAAAGGGAGACTCCGCTTGGAGTAACCTTTGCTTGCTGTGTTTTTAAAAGAAGCCAAGATGAACAGAGCTGGGATCAGGAAAGACTTTGCTACCTACCCCGGTGTCATCCTGGGGACGGTTAATTATGGCGTATTTTTGAATGTGCTTGATGCAAATCAAAACATCCTGTTTGCAACTAGGGCCCAAGTGCTGCCACTGATGGGGTGGGTGTCTGTGTGGCCCAATTTTTGGAAAAAAGGGAGACTCCGCTTGGAGTAACCCTTGCTTACATTGTTTTTCAAAGAAGCCAAGATGAACAGAGCTGGGATCAGGAAAGACTTTGCTACCTACCCCGGTGTCATCCTGGGGACGGTTAATTATGGCGTATTTTTGAATGTGCTTGATGCAAATCAAAACATCCTGTTTGCAACTAGGGCCCAAGTGCTGCCACTGATGGGGTGGGTGTCTGTGTGGCCCAATTTTTTGAAAAAAGGGAGACTCCGCTTGGAGTAACCCTTGCTTGCTGTGTTTTTAAAAGAAGCCAAGATGAACAGAGCTGGGATCAGGAAAGACTTTGCTACCTACCCCGGTGTCATCCTGGGGACGGTTAATTATGGCGTATTTTTGAATGTGCTTGATGCAAATCAAAACATCCTGTTTGCAACTAGGGCCCAAGTGCTGCCACTGATGGGGTGGGTGTCTGTGTGGCCCAATTTTTGGAAAAAAGGGAGACTCCGCTTGCAGTAACCCTTGCTTACATTGTTTTTAAAAGAAGTCAAGATGAACAGAGCTGGGATCAGGAAAGACTTTGCTACCTACCCCGGTGTCATCCTGGGGACGGTTAATTATGGCGTATTTTTGAATGTGCTTGATGCAAATCTAGCTGTGAAGTGTACAACTAGGGCACAAGTGCTGCCACTGAAGGGGTGGGTGTGTGTGGGGCCCAATTTTTGGAAAAAAGGGAGACTCCGCTTGGAGTAACCCTTGCTTGCTGTGTTTTTAAAAGAAGCCAAGATGAACAGAGCTGGGATCAGGAAAGACTTTGCTACCTACCCCGGTGTCATCCTGGGGACGGTTAATTATGGCGTATTTTTGAATGTGCTTGATGCAAATCTAGCTGTGAAGTGTACAACTGGGGCACAAGTGCTGCCACTGAAGGGGTGGGTGTGTGTGGGGCCCAATTTTTGGAAAAAAGGGAGACTCCGCTTGGAGTAACCCTTGCTTGCTGTGTTTTTAAAAGAAGCCAAGATGAACAGAGCTGGGATCAGGAAAGACTTTGCTACCTACCCCGGTGTCATCCTGGGGATGGTTAATTATGGCGTATTTTTGAATGTGCTTGATGCAAATCAAAACATCCTGTTTGCAACTAGGGCCCAAGTGCTGCCACTGATGGAGTGGGTGTCTGTGTGGCCCAATTTTTGGAAAAAAGGGAGACTCCGCTTGGAGTAACCCTTGCTTACATTGTTTTTCAAAGAAGCCAAGATGAACAGAGCTGGGATCAGGAAAGACTTTGCTACCTACCCCGGTGTCATCCTGGGGACGGTTAATTATGGCGTATTTTTGAATGTGCTTGATGCAAATCTAGCTGTGAAGTGTACAACTAGGGCACAAGTGCTGCCACTGAATGGGTGGGTGTGTGTGGGGCACAATTTTTGGAAAAAAGGGAGACTCCGCTTGGAGTAACCCTTGCTTGCTGTGTTTTTAAAAGAAGCCAAGATGAACAGAGCTGGGATCAGGAAAGACTTTGCTACCTACCCCGGTGTCATCCTGGGGACGGATAAGAATGGCGTATTTTTGAATGTGCTTGATGCAAATCTAGCTGTGAAGTGTACAACTGGGGCACAAGTGCTGCCACTGAAGGGGTGGGTGTGTGTGGGGCCCAATTTTTGGAAAAAAGGGAGACTCCGCTTGGAGTAACCCTTGCTTGCTGTGTTTTTAAAAGAAACCAAGATGAACAGAGCTGGGATCAGGAAAGACTTTGCTACCTACCCCGGTGTCATCCTGGGGACGGTTAATTATGGCGTATTTTTGAATGTGCTTGATGCAAATCAAAACATCCTGTTTGCAACTAGGGCCCAAGTGCTGCCACTGATGGGGTGGGTGTCTGTGTGGCCCAATTTTTGGAAAAAAGGGAGACTCCGCTTGGAGTAACCCTTGCTTACATTGTTTTTAAAAGAAGCCAAGATGAACAGAGCTGGGATCAGGAAAGACTTTGCTACCTACCCCGGTGTCATCCTGGGGACGGTTAATTATGGCGTATTTTTGAATGTGCTTGATGCAAATCTAGCTGTGAAGTGTACAACTAGGGCACAAGTGCTGCCACTGAATGGGTGGGTGTGTGTGGGGCACAATTTTTGGAAAAAAGGGAGACTCCGCTTGGAGTAACCCTTGCTTGCTGTGTTTTTAAAAGAAGCCAAGATGAACAGAGCTGGGATCAGGAAAGACTTTGCTACCTACCCCGGTGTCATCCTGGGGACGGATAAGAATGGCGTATTTTTGAATGTGCTTGATGCAAATCAAAACATCCTGTTTGCAACTAGGGCCCAAGTGCTGCCACTGATGGGGTGGGTGTCTGTGTGGCCCAATTTTTGGAAAAAAGGGAGACTCCGCTTGGAGTAACCCTTGCTTACATTGTTTTTCAAAGAAGCCAAGATGAACAGAGCTGGGATCAGGAAAGACTTTGCTACCTACCCCGGTGTCATCCTGGGGACGGTTAATTATGGCGTATTTTTGAATGTGCTTGATGCAAATCTAGCTGTGAAGTGTACAACTAGGGCACAAGTGCTGCCACTGAATGGGTGGGTGTGTGTGGGGCACAATTTTTGGAAAAAAGGGAGACTCCGCTTGGAGTAACCCTTGCTTGCTGTGTTTTTAAAAGAAGCCAAGATGAACAGAGCTGGGATCAGGAAAGACTTTGCTGCCTACCCCGGTGTCATCCTGGGGACGGATAAGAATGGCGTATTTTTGAATGTGCTTGATGCAAATCTAGCTGTGAAGTGTACAACTGGGGCACAAGTGCTGCCACTGAAGGGGTGGGTGTGTGTGGGGCCCAATTTTTGGAAAAAAGGGAGACTCCGCTTGGAGTCACCTTGCGGTGTTTTACATGACTTTAGAAGGGCGTGTCATGCCTATATCTGTGTGTCCTCCTCTTTTTCCTTGTCCAGCTGTTTTGTTTTCGCATGAGTATATGTCCTTGTCACTTTCCCATGTGTTTGTGTTGTGTTGTGAGTTGTTTGTCACCTTTTGGACACCTTTGAGGGTGTTTTCTAGGTGTTTTTCTGTGTTTGTGATTGCCTGCTATTGTTTCCTATTGGCTCGAGTTCGGTTCGTCGAACGTTCGACGAGCCGAACTCGAACGGGACCTCCGTTCGGCGAACCGACCTCGAGCCAAACCGGGACCGGTTCGCTCATCTCTACTCCTGAACTCAAACACGGACTTTTCAGTCTTTTGTCAGAGTTTGGAGTTCAAGTCCTATTGAGATGATGAATAAAGTTTGTTGAAAGGCTACAGTGCAGCCAAGCAACAACTTCTCAACAAAGGGAAGATGTCTGAATGCTGCTGTGAACCAAATAAGTTAAACAACGACATAGGTCCCTCTAATTTTGGATAACCAGCACAGGTAAAGCATACAGCTGTGAGCTGCAGCTCTCCGCTGTCTTCTTTACCTTGGATGGTTATCATAAATAGAGGGGACCCCCTCCATTTTTAAAATTATTTATTGAAATAATTAAAAAAAGTGTATGGGGACGCCTTATCTTTCAGAACCAGTCAATATAAAGCAGACAGCTGGGAGCTGGTATTATCAGGCTGGGAATACTCATGGTTAATTGTCCCTTCCCAGCCTAAAGATAGCAGTCATCAGTCACCACAGAAGTGCACATTCATTAGATGAGAAAATTCTGATGCTTTTCCCAGCTCTTACTGATTGTCCTGATGTGGTGGCAATAGATGTAATACTTTTGAGGTTGATTTGAGCTGTGAATTGAAAGCTGGCATCAAGCCCAGGGGTTATTAATGGATAAGCATTTATCAGACACCCCCATTACTAACCCGATAAGTGTACAATTAAAAGACATATACAAAGGGAAAAAAACTGTTTATTTGAATAAAGACTCCCCCACACTCCCCATTCATTATTTTATTAATTAAAAATAAATCCTCAAGTTCCAAAGATATCCAATGGTTTAATATCCCACAACACCCATCGAATCCTATGAAGCCTCATCCTAAGAATGAAACTTGAAAGAAATTCCTGGTCTGCCAGTGTCCACAAGTGACCTATAGAGCCTTGTTCTGTGGACATTTGTGGTAAGAGGCAGGTATGGAATTTCACACATTCCTGTTCCTTATGTGCCTCATTCTTGCATTTGCATACCTCATCATGGTCCTTTTGTTTCCATCCTGGCACTTATGTTCCCATCCTGGCCCTTATATCCCTCATCCTGGTCCTTATGTCATCTATCTTGGCCTTTATGTCTTCATCCTGACTCTTATGTTATCCATCCTGGCCTTTATGTCCCTCATCCTGGCCCTTATGTCCCCATCCTGGCCCTTATGTCCCCATCCTGGCCTTCATATTATCCATCCTGCCCATTTTTTTCCCATCATTGCCCTTATTTACCTTATCCTGGCCCTTTTTATTCCCATCCTGGCCCTTATGTTATGTCCCTCAACCTTATGTCTTATGCCTTCATCCTGACTCTTATGTTATCCATCCTGGCCTTTACGTCCCCATCCTGGCCTTTATATTATCCATCCTGCCCACTTTTTTTCCCATCATTGCCCTTATTTGCCTCATCCTGGCTCTTTTTTTTCCCATCCTGGCCCTTATGTTATGTCCCTCAACCTTATGTCTTATATCTTCATCCTGACTCTTATGTTATCCATCCTGGCCTTTATGTCCCTCATCCTGGCCCTTATGTCCCCATCCTGGCCTTCATATTATCCATCCTGCCCATTTTTTTCCCATCATTGCCCTTATTTGCCTCATCCTGGCCATTTTTATTCCCATCCTGGCCCATATGTTATGTCCCTCAACCTTATGTCTTATGTCTTCATTACTGACTCTTATGTTATCCATCCTGGCCTTTATGTCCCTCATCCAGGCCCTTATGTCCCCATCCTGGCCTTCATATTATCCATCCTGCCCATTTTTTTCCCATCATTGCTCTTATTTGCCTCATCCTGGCCATTTTTATTCCCATCCTGGCCCTTATGTTATGTCCCTCAACCTTATGTCTTATGTCTTCATCCTGACTCTTATGTTATCCATCCTGGCCTTTATGTCCCTCATCCTGGCCCTTATGTCCCCATCCTGGCCTTTATATTATCCATCCTGCCCATTTTTTCCCATCATTGCCCTTATTTGCCTCATCCTGGCCCTTTTTATTCCCATCCTGACCCTTATGTTAAGTTCCTCAATCTGGCTCTTACCGTAAGTCCAAATCCTGGCTCTTATGTCCTTCATCCTGGCCTTTATTTCTCCCATCCTGGCCTTCATGCTCTAATTCTAGCCCTTATTTCCCTCATCTTTGCCCTTATGTCTCACATTCTAGCTCTTATGTACTCAACCTTGGCCCTTATGTCATCCATTATGGCCCTTATGTCCCTCATACTAGCTCTTATGTCCCTAGCCTGGCCCTTACGTCATCCATCCTGGCCTTTATGTCCCTCATCCTGGCCCTTTATGTTCCCATCCTGGCCTTTATGTCATCCTTTCTTGTCCTTATGTCGACACCATGGCTCTTATGTCCCTTATTTTGTCCTTTATGTCCTGATTTTGGACTTTTTTTTTCCAGCCTGGTCTGTTTGTTGTGTCCCTCAACTTGGCTCCTATGTTCCCATTCTGGACTGGATGTCCCTCATCATGGCTTTTTTTCTCCCTTCCTGGCCCTTATGTCCCTCATCCTAGCCCTTATCTCCCCATCTTGACTCTTATGTCATTCATCCTGAGCCTTATGTCCCTCATCCACCCCCTGGTCTACAGCCCATCATTTTGGTATGAATACATCACCTTCATTCACTGTAAACTGTAACATGAGAATTACAGTCAAAATAATATATATTTGTTTCATTAGCTTAAAAAAAACACGGATATTTTACATTTTTTTTAAGGACAGGGCAAAAAACTACCTTATTTTTATGGACTGTCCTGGAATTTTACAACAGTTGGCAACCCAATAGTCTGAACATGCTTGTTTTTATTGACTGCCTGCAACTGAAGGCCCGGAACACTACTCAGATCATACTGTCACAATATCGGACTGTCTCACCTGAGAAGCAACTAACAGTGAGCCAAACTGAATGCCTCCTCTGTAGTCCAGATATGCCCTAAATAGCACATTTTCAATTTTGTTTTAATAACAGCAAGATGCTACAGCCAGGTATATACACAAGTGGCTCTCTGTTCACATGAGGCGCTGCGATTTTTGTGCTTGAAGTGTCCTCTTGCAGTTGTTGCCTTTGTGTATCTTATTTAACTACAGTGCTTTATAAACATATAGACAGATAAAAGGAAATTATATGGAAAATGCCTCACCGTGCTATTGTAGATATCAGGACTTGTTGGTGGATGCAGAGATCCAAAACCATTTAACCCTGTTAATTAGCACAAAAAAGTTAGGATGATCAGCACTTCTTTAAAATAATGTGTTCAGTTTTTATTAGTGACAAAAATATAAAAAATATTCAATAAAAACTATGTCCATCCATTAAAAATGTATCATTTCTTTGATACGTTTCTGACTACAAGCCCTTAGTCATAGAGTACAATACAACATACTAAAGTTACATCAAATAGAAAAATTCCCTTCCTTCACCAAGTGAAATTAATCAGCACAAATTACAAACAAGGACCCTCATCGGTATGCAGTGTCAGTATATGTTACATTCCATTGCCACAGACATTTAATACACATATGATGAAAATATTCAAACACAGCATCACAAACAAACCACTGACATTTCATCGATAAATGTACATTGTATCCCTTGTGTAATTCATACTATGTGGCTGTCTGGAGATTAGCCGCATGATTCAAAACGCCTCTGCCAGTCGCCTCCCCTGGTAGCTAAATACACATTCTCTAGCCCTTAAAAAACAAAGTTGTTAGTCGAACATCCATGGACTTCAGCAAAATGTTTTGTTGCTCCTGAATAACCATTGTTGCCATTGTTAATATTTTGGATGTGCTTAGAGATTCTAATTTTCAATGTTTGGTTGTATGTCATATACTGTATATTTCAGACTGAGGAAGAAAGAGCGCAAATAGGGTCTTACCAAATATAAAAAGAGCAGTGTATAATAATGTACACTCACTTAATGGGGTTGTGAGGGTCACAACAACCAGAGATAGCATACAGATAATGGCGGCTGCCGCAGTCTCACGTGTATGACTCTTCAATGCTGGAGTGGAGAAGAGGTTAATGCCATGCTGTCGCCAAAAATTATGAAAAGAATTGTTGATTTATTAATAAATATTTTATTCCATAAGTCTACGCGTTTCAAGGTTCAAGACCTCTTCTTCGAAACAAAAAAAATAAGAACTTGGTATTGTTGATATTTCTTCTTTTTTTGAGTTCTGAAGAAGAGGTCTTGAACCTTAAAACACGTAGACTTATGGAATAAAATATTGATTAATAAATCAACAATTTTTTTCATCATTTTTGGCAACAGCACGGCATAAACCCCTTCTCCTCTTCAGCATTGAAGATATACTGTATATTTGACATTGCATGAAGTGCAGTGAAAGTTTAAACAACAATGTCACTATCACAATTAATAAATGAGTTTATATTCCATGTATCAATTTTCTGTATCTTTCTTGCAAATTTATACATGTTGCATTTATTTCCAGCGCATTTAAAAAATCCTTTCACTGAAAGGCAATTGTTGATTAGACTAGACCTTTTGTGAATAGTAGGTGACAAAATGTTACCAAGGGAGCAGCTTTTCTTTGCTACACAACTACATCCCTTTTTTAACATTGGATTAACTGTGTCCTCCTGATAAAGTAGTGGAACATATTTTAACCCCTTAAGGACAAAGCCAATTTTGTACTTAATGACCAGGCCATTTTTTGCAATTCTTACCTGTGTCACTTTGACAGGTTATAACATTTCAACAGATCCCAGTGAGTGTGACAGTGTTTTTTGTTTGTGACATATTGTACTTCATGATAATGGTGAATTTAGGGTGATATTTTTTGCATTTATTTGTAAAAAAAAATCAGAAATTTGACAAATTTTGAAGATTTTATGTTTTTCAAACATTTAATTTTTATACCCTTAAACCAGACAGTTATGTCACACAAAATAGTTAATAAATTGCTTTATCAACATGTCTACTTTACATCTGCGCAATTTTGTGAAGCTACAAAATCAGAAGGGTTCAAAGTTCATCAGAAATTTCCAAATTTTTCAACAAAATTTTTTAGGAACCACATCACATTTGAAGTGACTTTAAGAGGCCTATGTGAAAGAAAAAACCCAAAAGTGATATGACTTTAAAAACTACACCCCTCAAACTACTCAAAATCACACCCAATAAGTTTATTAACCCTTCAGGTGCATCACAGGAACTAAAGCGATATGGAATGTAAAAAAAAAATATATATCATTTTACCTAAGTGTTGATTTAGCCTCAATTTATACACTTTTAAAAGAAAAAATACAACAATATGGATCCCAAAATGTGTTACCAAGTTTTGTCTGAGCGCGCTGATACCCCGACATGTGGTTTTAAACCTCTGTTTGGACAAATGGGTGGGCCTGGAACAGAAGGAGCAATATTTGAATTTTGGAACACAAATTTGGCTGAAAAAGATTGCGGGCACCATGTTGCATTTGCTGGGCCCCTAAGCAGCAGAAACCTCCAGCAAATAATCCCATTTTGGAAATTAGATGCCTTATGGATTTTTTCTAGGGGTATAGTGAGCATTTTGAACCCACAGGTAGGTCACAAAATTTGAAAACATTAGGCCATCAAATTGAAAATTTTAATTTTTTTCATAAAATTGTTGTTTTAGCATCAAATTTCTCCTTTTTTCAAGAGGTAATGCCAAAAAGTGGACCCAGCAGTTTGTTACCCACTTTCTTATGAGTGCGGTGATACCTCACATGTAGTCAGAAACCTCTGTTTGGACATATGGGAGGACTCAGAACAGAAGGAGCAATAGTTGAATTTTGGTAAGTAAATTTGGCTGAAAAAGATTGTGGGTACCATGTTGCATTTTGGGGGCCCCTAAGGTACCTAAACAGCTGAAACCCCCCAAGTGACCCCACTTTGGAAACTAGACCCATCAAGGAATTTATCTAGATGTTTGATGAGTACCCTGAACCCCTGGGTGCTTCACATAATTTTATAACGCTTAGCCGTGAAAATTAAAAAAATACATTTTTACCACAAAATTGTTACTTCAACCAGATCTTTTTTTTCACAGGAGTAACAGAAAAAAAAGCACCATAAAGTTTATTATGCAATTTCTCCTGAGTACTCAGATATCTCATATGTGGTGGAAATAAACAGTTTGGGTCCATGGCAAGGCTCGAAAGAGAAGGAGCGCCATTTGACTGTAACACTGGCTGGAATCATTAGCAGACACCATGCCATGTTTGGCGTGCCCCTGAGGTGCCTAAACAGTAAAGCTCCCCAACATTTGACCCCATATTGGAAACTAGAACCCTCAAGGAATTTATCAAGATGTTAGGTGAGAACGTTGAGCCGTGAAAATAAAAATATACAGTTTTACCACAAAATTGTTACTTTAAGCAGATAGATTTTTTTTTCAGAAGAGTAACAAGAAAAAATTCACCATAAAATGTATTATGCAATTTCCTCTGAGTACGCCAATACCTCATATGGTATCAATACCAAAACGGAGGTCACCCCACGCTTTTATTGTTTAAAATTGTTTATAAATAAATAATTTAAAAAAATGGGATCCCTCTTAATTGGATTGTCAGCCAAGATAAAGCAGACAACTCGGGTATTCTCAAGGTGGGAAGGTCCATGGTTTTTTGGACCTTCCCAGCTTACAAATAGTAGGCCTCAGTCACCCCAAAACTGGCGCATCCATTAGATGCGCCAATCCTGGCACTTTGCCCCAGCTCATCCCATTGCCCTGGGGCAGTGGCAAACAGGGTAATATACGGGGGTTGACACCAGCTGTAATTTCCCCTGGCATCCAGTCCAGCGGTTAATATTGTTGCTGCATCTATCAGATACCTGACATTACTGTCAGTAATAAAAAAAAAGATTTTTTTTTATTTGAACAAACACTCCCAAACACATTCTCTTTTGCACCAATCTATTGAAAAGAAAACAAAAATCCGGTCCGCCGTATTCCATTTTTGAGGTCCCATAGCGAATCTGTGTTGCAGGATATGGGAGGCATGCTGAGCGAATGTATCACCCATTTTCAGGAGGTGCAGACACTCCATGTGAGGTGTGTGTGTGCAGTGACCCCACTGAGAATACTGCAGCCACACTCCCCAGGTCCAACTGAGGGCAGTGTGAACTGCAGTAACCTCAGTGTAACTACGTGCAGGGAGCTGGCTGAGAGACGCTCTCTGCGCATTTAGCCACCGTTTTTTGATAAGGAGGAGAAGAGATCACAGGAGATAGGTGCAGCAGTTACTGGGTGGTACTGAGGAGCAAACAGAGGGAGACCCGTGGGAAACTTTTCTGTCTCATCTGACATGACAGATCAGACAGAAATAAGAGAAGGATGAATGCGGCTGCCATTTTAGTTGATTGGCAGAGGGAGGGGGGACTTTGGCCACAATGGGGGACTGAGGGGAACTGGGTGAGGACATTTATCTCCCATCTGACATGTTTGATCATGCCAAGTGGGAGATAAATCATTATTTACCGGCGCTGCTATTTACTGTAACTTCATCACGGTTATATGGTGTACAACTGGGATCAAGTGACCGGGGATGTTAAAAAGTGGCTCCAGGGTCTCAACTATCCCTGGTAGCTGAAACCCCGGAGATTTTCCAATGCTGGGGGCGCTATTCACTTTTTTCTTGCTACCATTTTAAAATGGAGGATCAGAATAAGTACCCTTTTTTGCAGCTGTTTTAATCCATAAAGCCATCGTAATGGGGTTAAGACAATTTTTTTATGTCATTAAATTGACAGCTGTATACAGTGCTGAAAGTGACACCCTTGTTATTGCAGTTGCATTGTTTTTGTACTCATTATTTAAAATGTATTTTTATACTGATAATTTTGGCTTTCTGAAAATATCTTTTAATAGCGCTGTATCTCTAGCCTCTTTTATGCAGTCTATTTTCAGTGCTCATACTTTCTTTGTGCTGATTGATTTCACTTGGTGAAGGAGGTGCATTTTGCTACTTAATCTAAGTTTAGTATGTTGTATTGTACTCTATGACTAAGGTCTTATAACGAGAAACGCATCAGAGAAATTATACATTATTATTGGAAGGAAATAGTTTTTAATGGATATTTTTGTCACTAATAAAGATTAAACACACAATTTTAAGGAAGTGCTGATCCTCCACTCTTTGTTGTGTTAAATACATACAATTGAAACCAGAAGTTTACATACACTATCTAAAAAGACACATATGCATGTTTTTCTCACATCTGACATGACATCAGAATTAACTTTTCCAGTTTTAGATCAATTAGGTTACCAAAATAATTTCCCAAATGCCAGCATAATGAGAGAATGTTTTAAGGCATTTTTATTACTTTCTGCAAAGTCAAAAATTTACATACCCTAAGACTACCATGCTTCTAAACAATATGGCTGGTAACAGAGAGTAAATGGGAAATGGGTTGTAAATCCACGCCAAGGACTCAATGTATTCAGGAGGAGATTCATGCTTCTTCTAATGGCATGCACAGGTCAACGCGTTTCAGGAGTCACAGTTCCCTTCATCAGGACAACAGGCAAGGATGTTCCTTTGATGTTCCTTGCCTGTTGTCCTGATGAAGGGAGCTGTGACTCCTGAAACGTGTTGACCTGTGCATGCCATTAAAAGAAGCATAAATCTCATCCTGAATCCATTGAGTCCTTGGAGCGGATTTACAACCCATTTCCCGTTTACTCTCTGTTATCAGCCATATTTTGGGACTGCTGCCAGACCCGGATTCTTACATGCGTGCATAGTGGTTGTGACTGGCACAACCATTATAGGTGAATTTGATACAATTTTTACCCTTTCCATCACCAGTGTAAGACCCTATTGCTCTTTCTTGTTCCACAGCATTTTTTTTTTAAACAATATGGGACAGTCCACATGAGGATGTCATGTCTTCGGAAGCTTCTGATCGGTTTATTGGCAACATCTGACTTAGAGACACACCTGTGGATGTATTTTAATGCACATCTGAAATATACTGATTCTTTGTGTAGCATCATAGGAAAGTCAAAAGAAATCAGCCAAAATCTCATGAAGAGAACTGTGGACTTTCACAAGTCTGGTTCATCCTTGGGTGCAATTTCCAGATACATGAAGATGCTGCTTTCATCTCTACAAAAAATTATATGCAAGTACAAACAAGACTGGAATGTCCAGCCATCATGTCGCTTAGAAAGCAGACAAGTTCTGTGTACCAGAGATGAATGTGTTTTAGTCAGACATGTACATAACATCCCAAGAACAAAAGCAAAAGTCCTTGTGAAGATACTGGCAGAAGCTGGTAAGAATGTGACATTATCCAAAGTGAAATGAGTACAGTATCAACATGGGCTGAAAGGTCACTCTGCCAGGAAGAAGCCATTACTCCAAAAGAAACATAAGAAGCCAGATTAATGTTTGCAAATGCACAAGGAACAAAGACATTAGTTTTTGGAGACATATCCTATGGCTGATTAAACTAAAATTGAACAGTTTGACCATAATGACCATTGATATGTTTGGAGGACATAGGCAGAAGCTTTGAAGCCTAAGAACACCATTCAACTGTGTGAAACACAGGGATGACAGCATCATGTTGTGTGGTTGTTTTGCTGCAGGAGGGACTAGTGGACTTCACAAAATAGATGGCATTATAAGGAAAGAAGATTATGTGGCAACACTGAAGCAACATCTCAAGACATCAGCCAGGAACTTTAAGCTTAGGCTGAAATTTGTCTTCCAAATGGACAATGAACAAAAGCATACTGCCAAACTGGTTACAAAGTGGCTTAGGGATAACAAAGTCAATGTTTTGGAGTGGGCATCACAAAGCCCTGATCTCAATCCAATTGAAAATTTATGGGAAAAGTTGAAAAGGCAGATGAGAGCAAGGCAAGCTACAAACATTGCTCAGTTACACCAGTTCTGTCAGGAAGAATGGGTCCAAATTCCTGCAACTACACCGTGTGCAGAATTATTAGGCAAGTTGTATTTTAGAGAATTTTATTTATTATTGATCAACAACTATGTTCTCAATCAACCAAAAAGACTCAAATATCAAAGCTTAATATTTTTGGAAGTTGGAGTGGGATTTTTTTTTAGATTTGGCTATCTTAGGAGAATATCTGTTTTTGCAGGTAACTATTACTGTGCAGAGTTAATAGGCAACTTAATGAAAACCAAATATATTCCCATCTCACTTGTTTATTTTCCCCAGGTAAACCAATATAACTGCACAAAATTTAGAAATAAACATTTCTGACATGCAAAAACAAAAACCCCAAAAATTAGTGACCAATATAGCCACCTTTCTTTATGATGACACTCAACAGCCTACCATCCATAGATTCTGTCAGTTGCTTGATCTGTTTATGATCAACATTGGATGCAGCAGCCACCACAGCCTCCCAGACACTGTTCCGAGAGGTGTACTGTTTTCCCTCCCTGTAGATCTCACATTTTATGAGGGACCACAGGTTCTCTATGGGGTTCAGATCGGGTAAACAAGGGGACCATGTCACTATTTTTCAATATTTTAGACCTTTACTGGTAGTTGGATGCATGTGATGGAGCATTGTCCTGCATACAAAATATGTTTTTCTTGAACGATACCGACTTCTTCCTGTACCTTTGCTTGAAGAAGTTGTCTTCCAGAAACTGGCAGTGGGTCTGGGAGTGGAGCTTCACTCCATCCTCAACCCAAAGAGGTCCCACAAGTTCATCTTTGATGATACCAGCTCATACCAGTACCCCACCTCCACCTTGCTGGCATCTGAGTCAGAGTGGAGCTCTCTGCCCTTTACTGATCCAGCCTCTTGCCCATCCATCTGGCCCATCAAGAGTCACTCTCATTTCATCAGTCCATAAAACCTTTGAAAAATCTTAAGATATTTCTTGGCCCAGTCTTGACGTTTTATCTCTTGTTTCTTTTTCAAAGGTTCAGCCTTCCTTACCTTGGCCATGTCCCTGAGTATGGCACACTTTGTGCTTTTTGATCCTCCAGTAACGTTGCAGCTCTGAAATATGGTCAAACTAGTGGCAAATAGTATCTTGGCAGCTTCACACTTGATTTTCCTCAATTCATGGGCAGTTATTTTGCACATTTTCTGCCCAACACGCTTCTTGCGACACTGTTGGCTATATGCCATGAAACACTTGATTGTTTCGGTGATCACGTTTCAAAAGTTTGGCAATTTCAAGACTGCTGCATCCCTTTGCAAGACATCTCACAATTTTGGACTTTTCAGAGCCCGTCAAATCTCTCTTCTGACCTGTTTTGCCAAAGGAAAGGAAGTTGCCTAATAATTAAGCACACCTTATATACAGTGTTGATGTCATTACACCACACCCCTCCTCATTACAGAGATGCACATCACCGAATTTACTTAATTGGTACTTGGATCTCAAGCCTATACAGCTTGGAGTAGGACAACATGTATAAAAAGTATCATGTGATCAAAATACTTACTTGCCCAATAATTCTACACACGGTATATTGTGACAAGCTTGTGGAAGGATATCCAAAATATTTGACCCATCATACAGTTTAAGGGTATTGGTACTAAATACCAATGAAATGTATGTTATCTTTTAACTTTGCAGAAAGTAAATAAGATGTTTTAAAAATTCTCTCTCTCATTATTTTAGCATTTTGAAAATAGAAATCATTTTGGTAATCCTAATTGTCTTAAAATGGGAAAGTTTTAGTCTGATTTTATATCCAAAAGGGGGAAAAACATACATATGCCTTTTTTGATCATGTATGTAAACTTCTGGTTTCAACTTTATACTCTGCCATTCAAACGGTTTTTTTTCGTGAGTATTATGTTTTCCTTTAATTTGCTGACACAGATCAGTTTTGATGGACTAGCCTCATTACATACATACCTATCGTTAATGTTAATAACTCCTGCACTTCCTTTAACCACCAGGGAAGATTGAAGTGCTAAAAAGTCTTTGCTTTCATATTTTCATTTGTCTAAACCTGGGATTTGTCTTATTGTCAGGAATGTCTTAAAGTCCTAATAATATGATATATAATATAAAATATGGATCTCGTTTTTAACACTTGTATAATTGACCAACTGCTGTGCTGAAAATGGGACACACATTCATTTCATCGAAAAAGCACATGAAAAAAAAAAAAACTGCTACTAACAGTTGTTTTATGCTAAGATAGCTGTTATTTGTAAAGTGTGGAAATTATACACAATATAAAGCATACAGCCAGTGAAAAGTAAACTCTTCGATCCTCAAGATAAACATGAATGGATATTTACAGAAGTGTTCTAAAGTTTGTCAACTCTGCAGAATGTTCGTTATTTATGAAAAAAAATTACTTAAAAGTTAGTCAGGTTTTCTAACAAGTCAGAAAATTAAACAAAACCAAATCAAACAAATTAGTAAAATATACAGTATTATATTTTGGCATTTTTTAATTAAGGAAATATATCCAATATAACATGCCTGTCAGTGGCAATAGTATATGAACCTTTGCTTTTACTATTTTGTGTGACCCACTTGCGCAGCCATTACTGTAATGAATTGTTAATTGGTAGTGATGAGTGAGCATTAAATTGCTTGAGTGCTCATTACTTGAATCAAGCAGATCAGACACTCAGATGCGCTCTATACGAATGACAAGCATAATGGAAATCAATAGGGAACTCAAGCATTTTTCCAGAAGACCCTAGCAGTAGGATTGGGGAGTGTAGGAAAATTGCTTAAATCAATGGAAAAAAATCATGGGGAAGATGCCTTGACTCCCAGGTCACTGCTGGGAACTAAAAAATTACTTGAAGTCCTCCTCATTTTTGATAACCAGCTAAGACAAAGCAGACAATTTGTGTCTGATCTGATCAGAATATGAAGATCCATGGATGTTGGTTCCTTCCCAGCCTAAAAATACCAGCCTGTTGCAAATTTTGGCACTTTTCCTGGCTCTTCCTGATTGTCCTGGTATGGTGGCAATCTGGGTAATATTTTTTTGGTTGATGTCAGCTGTGTAATGTCAGCTAGCATCAAGTCCAGAAGTTAGAAATGGAGAGCTGTCTATCAGACAAACCTATTGCTAACCAAGTAAATCAAAAGAAAATAAAGTCAGAAACAGAAACACGTTATTTGAATAAAGACTCCCTTATTCTCCAATTCACTATAAAAAAAAATGATCACATGAAGCTCCTTCATCATAGTCCACAATCCAAAAATGCAGCTTTGGTGACCATGAATAGCAATAAAGAACAGCTATTCATAGACATAGCTAGTAACTACATTTGTAATCAGTGTTACCAGATCTCGCTGAGTGCACCATTGAACCGTCAGCTTTGATGAGCGATGTCTCAATACCCGGCACCTGTGAATAGTTGTACTTTTCTTGCTATTCATAGTCACCAGAGTTGCATTTGTGGATCGTGGACTATGAAAGAATTTCTTGGAAACTTTTTTAATAATAAATTGGTGAAGGGATAGTGTGGGGAGTCATTATTCAAATATATTTTTTTCCTTTGTGTGTCTTTTATTTTTACTTACTGGGTTAGTAATGGGGGTGTCTGATAGTATGATGCCTCTCCATTATTAACTCCTTGGCTTGATGCCAACTGACATTAAACAGCTGACATCAACACCAAAAAATATTACCCCGATTGCCACCACAACAGGGTTATAGGAAAGAGTCGGGGAGAGGCTCCAGAATTGACAGCTTTAATCTGATGCACCAATGCTTGGGTGGCTAATTGCTGATATTTTTAGATTGAGAATGGCCAAATAACCATGGGCCTTCCCAGCATAAAATAGCCCACAGCTGTCTGCTTTACCTTGACTGACTATGAAAAATAGTGGGAACCTCATATTGGTTTTTTAACCCCTTCACCCCATGCAATTTTTCATTTTTGTTTTTTCTCCCCTTCTTCTGACGGCAATAACTTTTTCATTTTTCTGTCAATATTGCCATGTGAGGTCTTATTTTTTGCTGGATGAGTTGTGCTATTGAACAACATCCTTCATTTTACCATATAGTGTACTGAAAAACTGGGGAAAAAATCCAAATGAGAAGAAATTGTGAAAAAGGGAATTTTTTTTTTTTTATTCACTATGTTATTATTATTATTTTTATTATTATTATTATTATTATTTTTATTACAGTGCCATTTATTCCATGGGGTTTTACATGTAAAAAGGGTATACATAGTAGGAACAAGTACAATAATCAGAAACAAAACAAGGCACAGACTGGTACAGGAGGAGGACCCTGCCTGTGAGGGCGATTTTCCATTTTTTCTTTTTGCTTTTTTTTTTCTCCCATTCTTCCAAGAGCCGTAACTTTTTTATTTTTCTATCAATCTTGCCATATAAAGGCTTGTTTTTTTGCGAGATGAGATGTACTTTTAAATGAACCCATATGTTTTACCATATAGTGTACTGGAAAACAGCAAAAAAATTTCAAGTGCAGAAAAACTGCAAAAAAAGTGTGATTGCGCAAAAGTTTTAAGGATATTTTATTCATCATGTTCACTCTATGATTAAACTGTTGTGTTGGTGTGAGGTCTCAGGTTGGAATGAGTTTGTATACATCAAACATGTATAGGTTTACTTTTATCCAAGGGGTTAAAAAAAAATCACAAGCCTGTCCAAAAAAGGGAACACTTTTTGCACCATTTTCTGAAAATCGTAGTGTTCTAATTTTTGGGGATCTATTGCTCAGTGATGGCTTATTTTTTGCGGCTTAAGCTGACGTTTTTAACAGTATCATTTTTGCGCAGATGCTACATTCCTATCGCCTATTATTGCATTTTGTGCAAAATTTGCAGTGACAAAAAAAAAGTAATTTTGGCGTTTGGAATTTTTTTGCTGCTACGCCGTTTACCGATAAAATTGATTGATTTTATATTTTGACAGATCGGGCATTTTTGACCACGGCAATACCAAATGTGTGTGTATTTTTAATTTTTTTAACCCTTTAATTTTCAATGGGCTGAATAGGGGGTGATTTGAACTTTTATTTTTTTTATTTTCTTTTAATTTTTTAAAAAAAATTTTTCAACTTTTTTGTTTATTTTGCTGGTCTCCTTAGGGGACTATAATGATCAGCAGTCTGATCGCTCTTTTATATCTCCAGATCACAGCTACACAGCTAAGATCTGCAGAAAAGCAGCTCTCCTATTACAAATGACAGTCTGCTGTGTGTAAGAGGAAGTGACTCATGATAGCTACAGGAGTCATCACATGACCCTGTGCTACCATGGCAACCACCGGTTGTGGTGGGTAAGTTATACTTACGGCGGTGTGCTGTTTTATCTCGCTGTCAGAATTTGACAGCGAGATGTAAGTGGTTAATAGGTGCGAGTGGAATGTGATTCCACTGGTGCCTGGTAGGCACACATGTAAGCTGTTGAAATCAGCTGACATGTCCGTGAATTCCCGCAGACTCCCCACTGCAGGCGGCGGTTGGTTAACCTCATACGATCCATGACATACCCAGTCATGTGTTGTGAAGACGTTAAAGAACAGCAAGTTGTGTAAAAAGTACTGAAGCATTGAAAAGTTGGACATGTGCATTCAAATGTTTAGAGAAGGTCACATTAAGTTCACCTGGAAAGGTTAGAGGGCATTTTAGGATCATCATGATTTTCACTCAAATGCCAATTATCCCTATCTTTTTGAGAGTAGTGTATAAGTCAAATTAGAAAGCTTTGTATTTTTTAATGCCAATTTTGTTTTCAGAAAAACATTAAAAATATAGTTGTATAAAAGTATAATTGTCTTTAAAGTATTACATTTATGCTAAAACTTTCAATTTTATGAGGTAATTGATCATATTTGCACAGTATGAAGTAGAATGAGGAAAAGAGTAGTCAAAATATTTATTCATTTATATAGCGCTATTGAATCCGGAGCACTTTACATACAATGGCAACACTATCCCCATTGGGGCTCACAATCTAAATTCCCTATCTCTATGTCTTTTGGAGTGTGGGAGTAAACCGGAGAACCCAGAGGAAACCCATGCAATCATGGGGAGAACATACAGACTGCTTGTAGATGTCCTTGGTGGGATTTAAATCCAGGACCCCAGCGATGCAGTGCTAACCACTGAGCGAATGACCTTTTGTCTCATCATCTGCATTTAATTTTGTATTTATACATTTTTAAGCATTTCACATATTAACTGCTACCCAGGCTTTAAATGTGGTTTAAAGGAATCCTTTATCATTTAATCTATTAACCTCAAAAGCATAACATTTTGATAGGAATGCTGTTTTGCATTGGATTCCACATATATCTGCAAAGAGCATTTTAAGAAAGTTGTTATGTGAATTGATTCACCTTTAAATCTTTACATAATGAAAACATTAAAATTAGAAACAATAAAAATTAAGTCAGGGATCATTTATAATGTAGCAATAAAATACCATTACTAAGTAAAGCCTGTTGGCAGAGAAGTTCCTTTAGCACATCTGGTGAAGCAGCATCTTTAAATTGTGATGCATTAGATGGATGAGTTTAGGACAGGCCTTGCCTGCCACCGGCTGCATGTGCCAGCAGGAGTCCTTGCCAAGCCCACTAGGCTCATTAAACTCAATAGAACCCTGCAGGAAAAAACAATTTCTTTAATAGCCTTTAAAATTTCCATGGGCTTACCAGCCGATTTGCAGAATCATTTTATTCTACTTGAAATACAAAACAATTTATGTACTAGAAATACATCTGCCGTACATTACAAAATATGGGCAAAGTATTACAGTCTATGCTACAAAAACAAGTCACTTATTATTTTTTACTGAATAATTTATTACAATTCACGCTGATTTTGACTTGTTTCAGCTGTCAGCAGGGATTTTTTTTTTCTCTTTTTGCTATTGAAATGATCTGTAATATAGGCAGTTAATTTGAACTCACATATGTAGTGTTACTTTTAAAATGTATCCAAATGCTGGAGTTTATTTTTATACCGCCATAGCATTTAAGTATATTCCGAATTTATATGCACAAATGGGCAATTGTAGTGAATTGAAATCTGCAGGTGCTAACAAGAAGACAGCAATTTGTTCTTAACTATGTGTATATTTAAACATAATAAATGAGTATAAAAATGTTAATGTGAGTAAAATAAAAAGATTCAGCTTTTGTTATTTTTTTCATGTTTTTCATGCATTAGACTGCAAATAGCTAAGATAAACAACTACAAAAATATTACAAAGTAACTGTACAGGATAGAAACAGTTGCATGAAGCATGGTTACACTTACTTTGTATGCTGCTCTTCTTCCTTTCCATCGACAATGTAAGATACGGTAATAGATTGAGCATGATAAGGCATGTTGCTGTGATTTTACACAAATGTAAGAGTTGCTGTGCAGTAGAAAGGTTCAAATAAATACAAGTGGAATTGAATTATGCACCAATTTTACAAAAATCTGCATTTTCCAATATTGTAATTTTTGTAAATCGCTACTGCGCATATTCAGCAAGATGGCAGCCATTTTTCTGCATTGTAAAAGGCCATCAAAAGCTAAAAAAAATACTTATACTCACTTTACTGTTCACCTCTCTCCTTCTCACCATCACCTATCTGGTCTGCATGCACTAAAATCCACATACCTGTTATAGTGAGCCAGAACTACTGATGATGCCTGGGACAGTTCTCTGCATGCACACACAAAATTAAGGTGGCATCATGACCTTGTGTCCTTTCACACACTTGCACAGCGCTCTTGGATCTTACCAAACTCAGAAGTTTCAGCTCAGTGTGAAACGCTTAGCAATTTTAGCATATATGGCGGAGATCCAAGTATGCAGCAAGAACTAGACGGGTGATGGTGAGGGACCAGAAAGAGAGGTAAGGTGAGAATAAAGTGGCTTTTTTTATTTACATGTTACATTTATTATGCTCTGGGGTCTGGACAGATCCCAGAGAATAATAAGTGACATACAGCTAGCAGCGAATAAATCATCTGCAAATCAAATTGCCTAAAAATATTTGTGAACAGGTGAATTTGAATGTTGTCTGATTTTGTTCATCTTTATTACTAGATTTTTTTCTAGATAGTTTAATAAGCTAAATGAACCACAACCTCTTGCAAAAAAATATATTTAATACATTGTAGCACATTTATTATGTGTTTTAAACATAGTGTCTGCTTCATCTAACAAGGAGGCATGGGTTCAATGAAAAATAATGTGGTTTCACTTAATTTGAAGCATTACTTAACCATCAAATATAGCATTTTGCATTTAGCCCAAAAGGTTCTCATCTGACTGCATCACCTTCCACAAACCATATAGAAGACATATCTAATATTTAGAAGAAAGTGCTCTGGTCAGATGAGACCAAAATAGAATATTTTGGGCAAAATGCTATGTGTGGTGGAAAACTGATTGATTGCTCTCAGTGAGAGAAACAGAATTATAATTTTGTAGTTGTGATAACTTTTAATGGCTAACTAAAATAACATAAAATGGTATTACAAAGCAAGCTTTTGAGACTTCTCAGGTCACTTCAACAGACATGGTATGAAAAAATATCTGAAGAAACACAAATATATGCACAAACAGAGCAGAGGGATGACATAATAAAAGGACATTTAAATAAACAAACACTGAGCTTTGAGAGTGAATCCTTAATTAGCTTTGATTAGTGGTATGAAAGTTTTATTGTCCCAATATCCATGTAGGATCAGAGGTCTGTCCTATAGGTCCTATTGGGGGCCTCTATGTTGGAGTAACAGGACAGAGACTGCGAGCAAGAATGAGATCTCACCGACACACAATAACCGTCAAAAAACTCATTTACCTGTGGTCAAACATTTCTGTGCTCCAGGACACAACATAAACCACATGAAAGTCATCATATTAAAAGGCAACTTCAGATCACAAAATCATCGAAGGGTCTGGGAATACAAATTCATTAAAATGTTTAACTCTGTGAACACAGTACTCAACCTGTTAGGAAGATTTATGACACACTACAAAATCTGAGGCGTCTGTTCTAGAGACTGCTAGGGCACCATGCCTCTGATCATACATGGATATTTGGACAATAACACTTTCATACCACTAATCAAAGCTAATTAAGGATTCTCTCTCAAAGCTCAGTGTTTGTTTATTTAAATGTCCTTTTATTATGCCATCCCTCTGCTCTGTTTGTGGATATATTTGTGTTTCTTCTGATATTTTTTCATACCATGCCTGATGAAGTGACCTGAGAAGTCTTCATAGCTTCCTTTGTAATACCATTTTATGTTATTTTAGTTAGCCATTAAAAGGTATAACAACTACAAAATTATAATTTTGTTTCTCTCACTGAGAGCAATCAATCATTTTTCAACTGGCTAACACGGTACCAAAATGTTTTCTCTTGGTGGAAAACTAACACTGCACATCACCCTGAAAACACCATTCTCACCAACAAAGATGGTGGTGGTAGCATCATGCTATGCAGATGCTTTTCTTCAGCAGGGATAAGGAAGCTGGTCAGAATTAATGAGAAGATGGTTGGAGCTACAGTAAATACAGGGCAATTCTAGAGGAAAACCTGTTAAAGACAGCCAAAGACATAGGACTGGGCATTGGTTCACATCCCAGCAGGACAAGGACCCTCACCATACTGTCAAAGCTATGGTGGAATGGTTCACATCAAAGCAAATTCATGCGTTTGAATGGCCCAGTCAAAGCCCAAAACTTAATTCCCATTGAGAATTTTTTGCAAGATTTGAAAATTGCTATTCGCAGATGCCCTTCATTTAGTCTGACTGAACTATAACTATTTTGCAAAGAAGAATGGGCAAAAATGTCAGCCTCTACATTCACAAAGCTGGTAGAGACATAACCTAACCTCGTGTGGATTCCATCTGACCTGGGTGTTTTGGGGTTAATAAATTGGTGACAGATGATGGAGATTTTATTTCAAATAAAGATTTTTTGATGATTGTGTTTATTTATTTTCACTTACAAATTAGTAATGTAGGGTCTCACAGATTACTCCTATTACTAATCTAGAGCTTAGTGGCAGCTGTAAGCTGTTATTAACCCCTTTTAACTTCAATTTCCACCACACCAGGGCAATCAGGATGAGCCAGGAAAAGTTCTAGGTGATAAGAGCTACAGGCTGCAACCCCTAGCCATGCGCTTGCCTTGGCTGTGTATCAAAAGAGGAATCGCATGCGGCTTTTTGAAAACTTATTTAAATAAAGAATTTTAAAAACTGGCTTGCGGTCCCCCCCTAATTTTGATACCCAGTCAAAATAAAGCCCTACAGTTGGGAGTTTGTATTCTCAGGCCGATGAGACCCATGCTTATTGGCCTCCCCAGCTTAAAAAAAGCAGCCTGCAGCCGTACAAGAATGCTGCATCCATGACTTGGGACAATACTGGCATTTTACCGACTCTTCCCAATTGCCTTGATAGAGGAGTTAATCACAGCCCACAGCTTTCACTAAGCCCTAGATTAGTAATGGGAGGCGTCTATCAGACCCCCATTACTAATCTGTAAGTGAAAAGAAATAAACATAAACACTGAAAATCCCTTATTTGAAATAAAATACATAAAAACACCTTCTTTCACCCCTTTATTAACCCAAAAATACCCAAATTTAACATAATCCACACGCGGTCACATGATAATTCCAGCTCTGATATATATGAAGTCCCAGTGTGCGGCCAAAGAACAATGACTGCCCTCTGTGAGCTTCAGGCAGAAAATGAATGAGCCATGTGATGAGCAGTGATGTCACTCAGGCTATTTGCAGTCACAGGTGGAATCAGACACTCTCACAGGCTGGGGGCGCGTCTGACGGCAACCAATCACAGATGCCTGGACTGCTGGTGAGGAAGCAGTGAATATGGATTAGCAATATGAGCGGCCCCAGAACTGGAATGTGAAGCCGCGGGAGCAGTTACGGCCACACTGGAGACTCAATAAGAATAAAGAGCTTACTTCAATTCCCCTTTCCTTTCTACAGCCATTTTTACACTCCACATTCTGGTTCCCATAGACTTATATGGGGACCGGTATCCATCCAGAAATCTGGCATCAATTCCAGGCTGGAACAAGATTTTTTTTATCCGTTAGATCCGCCGGTCCCAGTTATCTGCGAGTCCCCTCATCACTACTATCAGACTCTGCTGCAGGCTGGGTCTGACAGGCCACCATACATAAAAAGGTCCGTGGAGCCTCTGTTAGGAGTCTCGACACAGAGAATAGCTAGATATCCCTCTGGGAAGGACGTAGTCTTCTAAATAGAGCCACTCCTTGGCTAGGTCCTTCACAGAGGGATATCTGGATATTTTCTGGGTCGAGACTCCTAACAGAGGCTTCACGGACCTTTTTTGATTTGCATACTTCTCAGGGGGCAATGCACCTAGGATTTCACTTTGTTGAGTGCCTTTTCTGGCTGCCGGCAGTGTTTTCTCTGGCTGGTTTCCCCGAGATCAGTGATTGTTTTGTCTTGCTGGTCTACTAAGCATTGCTCCCACCTAGCCAGAATCCTACTCCACACTGATGAGGGGCAATACCCTGAAGTAGTTGTCTGTAGATGGATACCTGGCCTTGGTATTTCCCTTGTCACATCTTTAAACTTGTAAAAGAGTTGGATACTGACTAAAAGGGCCACTTAATATGGTGGTTATGGTGGTCTCCTAAAAAGAGCCACTCCTTGGCTAGGTCCCTCCCGGAGGGATATCTAGCTATTTTCTGTGTTGAGACTCCTAACAGAGGCTCTACGGACCTTTTATGATTTGCATACTTCCCAGGGGGCAATGCACCTAGGATTTCACTGTGTTGAGCACCTTTGCTGGATGCCGGCAGTGTTTTCTCTGGCTAGTCTCCCCGAGATCAGTGATTGTTTTGTCTTGCAGGCCACCATACATGGCAGACCCGGAGGTCATCATGTGACCTCCGGCTGTCATGACAACTCTCAGCTCCCCTATGGTCATGTATTAGAGGAGCCGGAGAGGTAAGAAAAGGAGCTCACTGCTTCTCTCTAACGTCTGTGTGCCATGATCACTATTAATTGAGGAACATAGAAAATTGTAAAGGGTTAACAACATCATCAGGACCTGATCCAATCAGGTGCTGATGATGTCTCCGGGCAGAACTACCTTTCTGCACCGGAAACCCAGTGATTGCGGCGTGCAGGAGGTCACAATCCCTACTTGACCACCGACCATAATTACACCGTGGCTCTGCACAAAGCCCAGCAGAAGTTAATGTATATTTACTGTTGGCAGTCTTGAACTGTTTAAATCAAGATGAGAATGAAAGTTCAATATTACTTGTTCTTCACAATATTTCTATGCACAGTACAAAATTTTACTTTTAAACTGCATTGGCTGCATCCTTGAGACAAACAGTCTAAATTAATCAAATTGTAATTAGTTATGCATTAATTCAAAACACTGTATGCAACACAAAAATTGTAGTTGACTGTTGCTCACGTTTTAGCTCTGTTCATTTAAAGTATGTGTTTTATTTCCTCAAAAAACATAATAATCTACTTTTGGTGAGGTTGTCCATATGTTGTCTTTGAAATATTTGAGGCAAAATAAAAGATTTACTTCTCTTACTAGATATTTCATCAAAAGTTTTAACAACACTCGATAAATCATTAGCCAGAAGCTCAAGTGGTTTAAAAATGTCAACAAACAACCAAAATATGATTACCTATTTTGCTTACCATCTGCTGCTTTGTTAATGTGTAACTCTGGGGCATTGCAAGCAAAACTTGAAATTGAACCAAATAATTGTTTCCCACTTATGACAATAGAAAAATCTCATTAATGTTTCTGCTTCTAATATACATACATATATGTGTACTTATAAGTATGAGATATGGTGCGGTTTTATAGTTTGGGTCATTACAGATGTGATGATAACATATTTGCACTGTACTTTTTTCGTTTTATTTAATTTATATCTAAAAAAAATTTAATTGGTAAAAAAAATTGTCATAGTTTATTTTTATTTATTATTAATAATAATAATAATAATTATAATTACATAATTTTTACATTTTATCCCCTTCATGTAAGAAATATTGTCTTACAGTTAGCACCATACAGTATTTTTTTTATATAACTGACTATTTATTGATATTTCAACTAAAGCTTAAGGGGTTAGATGACACCAAAATTTGAGTCCACAAAAAAATTCTATGTATTCCATGTAACAAATATAATAAGAAATAGAATAACATGAGGAAGCAAAGGGGGAAAAGAACCCATGGGGTTGATGATACTGTTTGCTAAGTAATTACCTTTATCAAACCTTCAGAGCCCAGTATACATCTCACAGATTCCATGTTGCTTCAAATTGTTCAGACGTATTATTTATTAAACTATGAAATGCTCCATACCTGAGTGTCCTGCACCTGAGAATGCAACTCACTGAGTGAAGGAGAACAAGCCAACCTCAAATTCTTTGCTATTAAATATCTTGTGGCTGCAGTCAAGTGCAGAAAATCTGTTGGGTCCTACTTCCAATCCGAAATGGGGGGATATTAAGCAATTAGAATTTAAGGTCTACCAAAATGTGGAGGCCCACGACCTCAAAGACTAAATTTTTGACCTTATGCCAAAACCTTTGTATAGCGGAACACTCCCACAAAATATGGGTTAAGTCTCCATCAATGGATCCACACCTCCAACACTGGTTAGGTATATTATGATTAAATTTATGCAATAACGAAAAAGTGATACCAGAACATAAGTAATTTATCTTGGTTTTCCTTATACACACAGCAAGTGAAGGTCTTAGCTGCTCTTCTAGAGAACCCCTGCCATATACCAGGAGAAACCCTTTCACAAGGTCTTGTTAGGTGTGCCTCAGAGGCTCTTCTGGATCCAAAAAAATCTTATAAATGTCAGATATGAGACCCTTGGTCAATACTCATACCCTACAAAGCTCCTCAAAGCGAGTTGGTATAGAGACAACCAACTAGGAGTAAAGAGACTGCATATAAGGTCTAATTTTTGTATATATTGGAAGAAAGAGTTTGAAGGCAAGTCGTAGCTTGATTGTATTTTATCAAAATGTAGCAAGAACCTAGATTATGAACTATATTAGCAAAACAGAAAAGTAATTTATCAAACCATACGTTAGTTAGATTCCCTCTCAATTGATCTGGTAGATTTCCATTAAACAAGAAAGAAGTTAGTGGGGAGTGTTTCGACTTTAATGGGAACATTTTCATACAGGTAACCCACATTTTGTTTTGTGAAAGCCTATTGGTCCGAAAGTGTGAGAGTCAGGATTATTTGAGGTAGTTGCCCATAGATAAGAGTTTGAATGGACCGGAACTGCCCACAACTTTTCTATCTCCATCCACATAGACAATACTCTAGGCAGAATGTAATTAAACAAGGTTCTCCCGAACTTGAAAGTGATGCAAGTTTATTTAATGTTCATAAAAAAAACGTTTGCAGGGTTGGATACGGCGCCTCATGCCATCCTATGCCTCCAGTCCACTCCACTAATGTGCAACTGAGGAAGGTCCGTAGTGGACCAAAAACGTTTTTTCATTCACATTAAATAAACTTGCAAAACTTTCAAGTTCGGGAGTAGAGATGAGCTTCGTTCGACGAACGTTCGACGAACCACTCGAACCCCATTGAAAACAATGGAGGTCAAACACAAACACATAAAAACACATTATACACGTACACATACAGTTAATAAACATTGCCAAAACTCTTACAGGTCCCCGCAACGCGTCCTGCACTCTGTCTCCCGCTGCTTTTCCTTCCGATAATCGCTGCTTCTTCCCGGTAACCAGAACTGATGATAGGACCTATTGTGACATCAAAATAGCATGTGACCAGTCACGTGTCTATTATCTCATTGGCTACAGACTTGTCACGTGGCTAGACATCATGCTAGGTCCTGTCAGTGCATCTCTCCAGTACGTGGTGATCGTTCCAGCATCTCCGTGTACCAGCAAAATGCTCTGGCACATGGTCGGTTTCCCCGTCCATGCATGTGGGTGCTCTTTACAGAGTCAGCCCACATGCAAGGACTAGATGCCACAGCCGGTGAACTGCGGCACAAGGAATCACGTGATCAGAACACCGTTGCAAGGGTAACTCGCCTGTCAGTGGTGACGTCACCGCTTACAGAACGCAGCTTCTGCTCACTCACTGAGTGAATAGACTGCACGGGAGCAGCAGCGTTCTTCCTCCCATGCAGTGCTGTCTGATGTAGCAGAGCTGCATGGGTTGAAGGAGAAAGAAGACAGAAGAGCAGGATTGTGGAGGGTTGAGAGGGAGTAATAAACTTGGAGTCTCTAATTGTGTCTGTGTATTTATTTCTATTAAAGTATTTTTTATCTCTGTGGTGTCTTTTTTTAACCCTTTATTGGAGATTCTTAATGGCCGGGTCAAACTTGCCTGACATTAAGAATCTCTGGCTTAATACTAGCTAGTAAAACCAAGCTAGTATTAACTCATTATTACCCAGCAAGCTATCCAGCTTCAGGGCTTCAGGAAGAGTTGAATACAGCGCCAGATGATGGTGCATCTATGAAAGTGCCATTTTCTGGGGCGACTGCGGAATGCAATTCGCAGCAGAGGCGCTTAGAAAGCTCGGGCCAACCTGTGTTGCGGATTCCAATCCACAGCTGCCTAGTTGTACCTGGCTGGACACAAAAATGGGGCGAAGCCTATGTCGATTTTTTTTTTTTAATTATTTCATGAAATTCATGAAATAATTAAAAAAAGGACTTCCCTATTTTTTTAGTTCCCAGGTACAAATAGGCAGCTGGGGGTTGGGGGCAGCCGTACCTGCCTGCTGTTCCTGGCTAGCATACAAAAATATGGCGAAGCCCACGTCATTTTTTGGGGGGGCAAAAAACTCCTGCGTACAGTCCTGGATGGAGTATGGTGAGCCTTGTAGTTCTGCAGCTGCTGTCTGCTCTCCTGCATACACTAGTGAATGGAGCATGCTGAGCCTTGTCGTTCTGCAGCTGCTGTCTGCTCTCCTGCATCCACTAGTGAATGGAGCATGTTGAGCCTTGTAGTTTTGCAGCTGCTGTCTGCTCTCCTCCATACAGACACTCAGCAGATAGCAGCTGTAGAACTACAAGGCTCAGCATACTCCATCCAGGACTGTATGCAGGAGTTTTTTGCCCCCCAAAAAATTACGTAAGCTTCGCCATGTTTTTGTATGCTAGCTAGGTACAGCAGGCAGCTACGGGCTGCCCCCAACCCCCAGCTGCCTATTTGTACCCGGCTGGGAACCAAAAATGTAGGGAAGCCCTTTTTTTTTTTTTAATTATTTCATGAATTTCATGAAATAATTAAAAAAAAAAGACGTGGGCTTCGCCTAATTTTTGTGTCAAGCCAGGTACAACTATGCAGCTGGAGATTGGAATTCGCAGCTCAGGGTGCCCAAGCTTTCTGGGCACCCCTGCTGCGAATTGCAGTCCGCAGCCACCCCAGAAAATGGCGCTTTCATGGAAGCGCTATCTTCTGGCGCTGTGTCCAACTCTTCCAGCTGCCCTGGTGATGGGTTGCTCACTGGGTAATATGTTGTGAATGTCAGTTATATTTTTGCTGCTTTGAGGCTCCCTCTTGTGGTTAGGAATGGTTTGGACAGAGACCAGGTGTGCTGGAGCAATAGGTGTTTCCATTGATAACTCTCTGCCTATTTAAACCTTGGTCTGCTGGCTGTCTAAGCCAGTTGTCATTTGTTCTTTAGTTTACCAGCCTTCTCTTCTTGCTCCAGACCACATCTACCCCAGATAAGTGCTTGGTTCTTTCTTATGTTATTTTGTTCTTTTCTTCTTATCTGGGTTTGTCATTTTCTGTGGTTATTGTCTGTTTATTTGCATGCAGGAATCTTCACTCTCTGTTGCTTAGCTGGGAAGCTCCCTACAGCTATGTTTGGAGTTTTGCTCCTATAAGTAAATGTGTTTGTTGCTTCTTGAGTTTGTAATTGTTCCTGTTTTCTGTTCATTGGTTTGACAAGAGCACCTAACATAGGACGGAGTTCAGATCGTGCGATTTGAGGACTTTTTGTACTATCAGGTATTTGGATTTTTGTAGGGTTTTTCTCTGGCCACCATCAGCCCCTTTCCTATACTTTCCTATTTAGTCAATGGGGCTTCACCTTTGCTAATCCTATCATCCATCTGTGTATTGTAGAGATGAGCGAACTGGCCGTGGTTCGGCTCAAGTTCGGTTCGCCGAACGGAGGTCTCGTTCGAGTTCGGTTCGGCAAACCGGTTCGGCGAACCGCTTGAACCGCATAGGAAACAATGGGAGGCAATCACAAACACCTAAAAACACCCAGAAATCACCCTCAAAGGTGTCCAAAAGGTGACAAACAACTCACAACACAACACAAACTCATGGGAAAGTGACAAGAACAAATTCTCAGGTGAAAACAAAACAGCATTACAAGGAAAGGAGGATGAGACACAGATATAGGCATGGCATGCCCTTCTAAAATCATGTAAAACACCGCAAGGTTACTCCAAGCGGAGTCTCCCTTTTTTTCAAAAATTGAGCCACTCACACACCCACCCATTCAGTGGCAGCACTTGTGCCCCAGTTGTACACTTCATAGCTGGATTTGCATCAAGCACATTCAAAAATACGCCATTCTTAACCGTTCCCAGGATGACCCCGGGGTAGGTAGCAAAGTCTTTGCTGAACAATGAATTGTTCATCTTGGATCATTTTTAAAAACACTGTAAGCATGGGTTACTCCAAGCGGAGTCTCCCTTTTTTTTACAAAAATTGGGCCCCACACACACCCACCCATTCAGTGGCAGCACTTGTGCCCCAGTTGTATACTTCACAGCTAGATTTGCATCAAGCACATTCAAAAATATGCCATACTTAACCGTTTCCAGGATGACCTCGGGGTAGGTAGCAAAGTCTTTGCTGAACCATGACTTGTTCATCTTTGCTCCTTTTAAAAATCACAGCAAGCAAGGGTTACTCCAAGCGGAGTCTCCCTTTATTCCAAAAATTGGGCCCCAGACACACCCACCCATTCAAAGGCAGCACTTGGGCCCCAGTTGTAGACTTCACAGCTACATTTGCATCAAGCACATTCAAAAATACACCATACTTAACCGTTCCCAGGATGACCCCAGGGTAGGTAGCAAAGTCTTTGCTGAACCATGACTTGTTCATCTTGGCTCCTTTTAAAAAACACAGCAATCAAGGGTTACTCCAAGCGGAGTCTCCCTTTTTTCAAAAAATTGGGCCGCACAGACATTCTCCCCTTCAGTGGAAGCACTTGTGCCCCAGTTGTACACTTCACAGCTAGATTTGCATCCAGAACATTAAAAATCCACAAACATTTACTCTCCCCAGGATGACACAGGGGTAGTAAATTCCTTGTGGATCCATGACTTGTTCATTTTGATGAACATTAGTCTGTCCACATTGTCACTGGACAGACGCGTGCACTTATCTGTCAGCACACACCCAGCAGCACTGAAGACACTTTCAGAGACAATGCTGGCAGCTGGACACGACAAGATCTCCAAGGCATAAGTGGAGAGCTCTGGCTATTTTTCAAGATTTGAAGCCCAAAATGAGCAAGGCTCCATTTGCAAAGTCATGGCATCGATGTTCATTTGGAGATACTCCTGTGTCATCCTCTCCAGCCGTTGACTATGTGTCAGACTTGTTGTCTCTGGTGGCCTTGCAAAGGATGGTCTAAAAAAATTATGAAAAGATTCAATAAAATTGCTGTTACCAGCACAAGATACGGTGCTGCTGGTACGGGTAGACTGTTGAAGATGACGAGACCGTCCCATGTTTGTCAAGTTACAACTGGGAGATTCACTCCCTGCACCGGGGTTGTTTGGGGGAAAAGCCGAGCTAAGATCGAGTAACAGCTTTTGCTGATACTCCTGCATACGTGCGTCCCTTTCTATGGCTGGAATTATGTCACAAAATTTGGACTTGTACCGGGGATCTAATAGTGTGGCAAGCCAGTAGTCATCATCACTTCTAATTTTGACAATACGAGGGTCATGTTAGAGGTAGTGCAGCAAGAAGGCGCTCATGTGTCTTGCGCAGCCATGCAGAACATTCCATGCTGTGTTTGTGGCATAGAGGTGCTAACTGTTCTTTCTTCCTCTGACATCTCCCCCCAACCTCTTTCAACTGAAATTTGACCAAGGTCTCCCTCATCCGCTGAGTCTTCCATGTCCATGGACAGTTCGTCCTCCATTTCTTCATGTTCTCCTGCACCTTCCCAACATTTCGCCTGCTACCATGCGCCCTTGTTGATCATTGTCCCCCATGGTCCCATGCCTGCCGTGTTGGTGATGATGAACGTCTAGACCTTGGTGATGTTGTTGTCTCTTGCGCATATGAATCCTCCTGTAGTTCCTCCCCTTCCTGTTGTCCCACCCCCTAACTCCGAATAGTGTTTAGCGTGTGCTCCAGCATGTAAATGACTGGAATTGTCATGCTGATAATGGCATTGTCAGCGCTAAACATATTCGTTGCCATGTCGAAACTGTGCAGAAGGGTGCATAGGTCCTTGATCTGAGACCACTCCATCAGAGTGATCTGCCCCACCTCTGCATCTCGTTTGCCCAGGCTATACGTCATGACGTATTGCACCAGGGCACGGCGGTGCTGCCACAGTTGCTGTAACATGTGGAGAGTCAAATTCCAGCGTGTCGGCACATCGCATTTCAGGCGATGAACCGGCAGGCCGAAAGACTTCTGGAGCGATGCAAATCGCTCAACAGCGGTGGTTGAATGGCGGAAGTGAGCAGACAGTTTTCGTGCCCTGTTCAGAAGGCCATCTAGGCCGGGATAGTGTGTTAAAAATTGCTGGACAACAAGGTTCAACACGTGAGCCATACAAGGCACGTGTCACCTTTAACAACAATCTGAGCACTATGATGCTCAGATAAGAAGTGGAGCTGAATACATAACAATTCTTTAAAAGTACAAAACTTTATTGATTACAAAATCACAAGTATAAAACAGGAAAAAAGCCCTCAAAGTGGGGCGCATCATCCCCAGTTAATGACCCTCAAAACAGACATACAAGGATAAATCCGCAGATATAAGTAGTTGTATATAACCCCGGCTGGCTGATAACAGAGACAACATAAATCTATTCGTCTCCTAAGGCTTATATAAACCAATTTGGAATGTCACTGCTATAACAGCCAGCAGATGGCAAAATAGTTGAAAATAAATCATTAGGTGCTGTCAATCCTAAGGAAGTTCAAGATTATAACACCTGCCCATCAGCAACAGATGAAGTATAATTTATTAAATAATCAACCTTTGAAACCTTTGTCAGAGTGCTAATCACACACTGGTTTGCACCTGCATGAATCTCTGTGCTGGTGAGAGGTGGTAGAAAACCTCACAAGGCTAATTTAGCATTCAGCAGACACCCATGGTTTATCATGAGAAAGTGTGAATCATATAGGTTAGTAACCTGCATATCATATAAACATTCATGGCAAACCACTGAGAGATAACATTGCATAATAAAGACAAGGGTCATATACCTGGAGAAGAGGGTAAACTGGGCGAGCGCTCCACCACCCCTGACGCCGTTTCGCCTCGCTTCTTCAAAAGGGGCGTGAATGAGGCGAAACGGCGTCAGGGGTGGTGGAGTGCTCGCCCAGTTTACCCTCTTCTCCAGGTATATGACCCTTGTCATATACCTGCGGATTTATCCTTGTATGTCTGTTGAGGGTCATTAACTGGGGATGATGCGCCCCACTTTGAGGGCTTTTTTCCTGTTTTATACTTGTGATTTTGTAATCAATAAAGTTTTGTACTTTTAAAGAATTGTTATGTATTCAGCTCCACTTCTTATCTGAGCATCATAGTGCTCAGATTGTTGTTATAGATCAGTATTTGAAGTGTGTTCACAAAGGACAATTGATATTTACGTGTGTCACCTTGCCCAGGCGAAGAGCCGCACCCAGGTTTGCAGCATTGTCGCACACGGCCTTACCAGGCTGCAGGTTGAGTGGAGACAACCATTTATTAAACTCAGTCTCCAGAGCTGCCCACAACTCAGCCGCTGTGTGACTCTTATTTCCAAGACATTTCAAGCTAAAGACTGCCTGATGTCGTTGCGCTCTGCTGCCAGCATAGTAATGAGGGGTGCGTGATTCCTTCTGCGCAGTTAGAACACTGGTGGCCTGACCAGGCAGGCTTAGGGCGGAGGTGCGGGACCCAGACGAGGTGGAGGAGGCAGAAACAGTGGTGGAACTTGGACAGACAGAGGATTGACACACAAGTCATGGGGACGGCAAGACTACACCATCTATCACCATAGTTACCCAGTGCCCTGTCAGCGACATGTAACGTCCCTGTCCATGCTTACTGGTCCAAGTATCGGTGGTGAAATGCACCCATTCACACACAGAGTTTCTCAAGGAAGCGAGAATGTTGTGTGCGACATGCTGGTGTAGCGCGCGCACACCTTTCTTAGAGAAGTAGTGGCAACTGGGCATCTGGTACTGGGGCACAGCAACAGACATAAGGTCTCTAAAATCCTGTGTGTCCACCAGGCAGAAAAGCAGCATTTCAGTAGCCAAGAGCTTACAGAGGGATAAAGTCAACCTCTTAGCTTTGTCATGGGTCGCCGGAAATGGCCTTATATTTGTCCACATCTGAGGGACAGACATCTGGCTGCTGTTGTAGATGGTGTTGAGTAGGGTGTCCCTGGAAAAATGCAGGTTTGTGAGGAAAGTGCAGGCGTAGACATGATGTTGCCTTCATCCAACGTTGGTGCTATCGATGTCTGAGAGAGCTGTACACACGCACTTGTTTCCCCTTCCAAACCAACTGACGACCTACCAAGCAAACTGCCTGTTGTGGTTACACTGGTGGAAGTTGTGCGTGGAAAACCAGGTGTTACAGCTGTCCCCACAGTCCTAGAAGATGAAGAGCGCGCGGATGCACTGGAAGGGGCAGGCGGTGGATGGTTCGCTCCGCTAGGCCGCATTGCAGCACGGTGAGCTTCCCACTGGGACATATGATATTTATTCATGTGACGATTCATGGAATTAGTTGTCAAACGGCTGAGGTTTTTCCCTCTACTAACAGAATCACAACAAATTTTACAGATCACATAATTTGGGCGATCTTTTCTTATGTCAAAAAGGGACCAGGCTAGGCAAGGCTTAGACTGCATGCGACCTGCTGATCCACCCCGACTAGTGCTCAGAGGCACAGTGGTGGCTGAGGATGTAGTTGTAGACGTGCTACCAGTACTCCGACTCTGTCCAGGAAGGCGCAAGGTAACTTCGTCGTCAGTTGCATCCTCCTCCACCGCCTCTGTTGACCTCCTCGAGTGCCTGACTGTGGGTTGACAGTAGGTGGGATCTAGAACTTCCTCATCAATTGTTGTGTTTGCACTCCCCTTACCCTCAGACCGAGCCTCTTCTTGCCCTGACCGAATATTTAAGTTGTCATCCCAATCTGGTATCTGCTTCTCATCGTCATCAGTATGTTCCTCATTGTCTATAACAACAGGTGTTACAGTTTGTGAATAAGGATCAACATTATGCTCAGAAACTTGGTCCTCATGGCCTGAATCTGAGTCACAAAGGTTCTGGACATTACTGCAGACCATTCCCTGGTCTGTACTCACTGTAGCTTGGGAGCACACCTCTGATTCCCAGGCTATAGTGTGACTGAACAGCTCTGCAGACTCAGCCATCTCAGTTCCACCATACTGTGCAGGGCGGATGGAGACTTCAGAGCTGGGAGAAAGCAAGTGTGATTGGCATGACAGCTCAGAGGAGTGGTGTTTTTTGGATGCGGTAGTTGAGGTGGCAGAGAGGGCACTTGTTGGACCACGTGAGATCCATTCAAGCATTTTCTTTTTTTGGCCATCATCTACCTTTGTTCCAGTTGTTTGTGTCCGTAAAAAAAAGGGAGCACATCAGATTGTCCACGGTAAGTAGTAGACATCTTACTTTTGCTGGAAGATGGTCTATCTTCAGCAGATGTTAATGGAGCTTTGCCACCTTCCCCACGGAAAAACACTTTTTTTCGTTTTCCAACACGCCTCTTCCCCTTTCCACCAGCATCTGTCATTTTACCACTCATTTTGATTGCGACAAGATTGTGCACTTAAAATGTGGTAGTAAAAATTGAGACATGGTGTAGATTGCAGTGATGGTCTATCTTTATTAACAGCAGAATAAACGTCAATAACTATCCCTGACAATGCAACTACGGCCCTTATACTGGCAGCATAGTTTGCTATTAGAATGGCTTAGAAACAATGAGTTTGATTGTGCAATGCAGAGGTGCTGCAAATACATTTGCACTAGTGGGACACTAATGGAAGTCCAACAGCCACTTTTAGGAAGCCACTAAGTTTCCTCAGTGTTTGCTAGTATAATGTCTTAGTAACAATGAGTTTGAGTGTGCAATGCATTGGTGCTGCAAATAGATTTGCACCAGTGGGACAATAATGGAAGTCCAACAGCCACTTTTATGATGAAACTAATTTTACTCAGTGTTTGCTAGTATAATGGCTTAGTAACAATGAGCTTGAGTGTGCATTGCAGTGGTGCTGCAAATAGCTTTGCACCAGTGGGACAATAATGGAAGTCCAACAGCCACTTTTAGGATGCCACTAAGTTTACTCAGTGTTTGCTAGTATAATGGCTTAGTAACAATGAGTTTGAGTGTGCAATGCAGAGGTGCTGCAAATAGATTTGCACTAGTGGGACACTAATGGAAGTCCAGCAGCCACTTTTAGGATGCCACTAAGTTTCCTCAGTGTTTGCTAGTATAAAGGCTTAGTAACAATGAGCTTGAGTGTGCAAAGGGCAGGAGGGTACAGTGGCAGGGTTGTGGGTCAGTGAACAGGAAAGGAAGCCTCACTTTCTATCCCTCCTAATGGGGAAATGCAGCGAGGAAGTCCCTGAGCTTAGCTACACATACGCTGTTATCTTCTGTAGCTGTTAAAATTTGTTTCCACGGACCTGATTGTCACCTATGGCTCTGAGCCTGCTGTTATTACCCCTTACAAGGGCTAATAGAAACTTCTATCCCTATTCTGTATAGAGCTGTGTGTAGAGTGTACACAGCAGTATCGGAGACAGGAGCTACGCCAGCGGTGACTGACACCCAGACGCAGAAGGCAGATAATGGCGTCCGGACGGGCAGATACCCGTTTTTATAATGCAGGGACATGTGACATAGACATCCTATCACACATGCCGTTGTCTCTCTGGCTAAAAGTCCACTTAGCTGTGTGTGTGTGTGTCTGGGATTGGCTGACATGTTGGCCCGCCCCACTACACGCGCGCACTTAGGGAAGGAAGGCAAGGAGAAAAAAAAAATGACGATCGCCATTATCCCAGCAGCAGTGATCTGAATGCGATGTTCCCGCACACTATACGCTGAAATTTATAATAGTGTGAGTCACAGAGTGACTTACCCTATTACAGCGGAAAGCCAGCTAGTAATTAGCTTGGCTTTTTGCTGCTAGAACCATTCTCGAACGTAACTAGAACTATCGAGCTTTAGCAAAAAGCTCGAGTTCTAGTTCGATCTAGAACAGCCCCCAAAATCACTCGAACTGCGAACTGGAAAACCACGAACCGCGCTCAACTCTAGTGTATTGTGTTTTCTTATATTACCGTAGTCTTTGAATGTGGGGGGCTTACTATACCCTTGCGGTCTATTTCTGAGGCAGAGAGTTATTCATCTTTCCTTCTTTTAGGTTAGCTAGTTCTCCAGCTGGGTCCGCAGTGCATAGGATGTTAGTTCACCCCTCAGCTACTTCTAGTGTTGATGGTTAGTAAGGGGATGGCGGCCAGATTAGTTTCCAATGCTCTTGTCACCTTTTTTACCAATGATCTATTGTGATCTTCCATGGTTCCGGATCATAACAGTACAACCGGCCTAAAAATTAAAGGGTACTCTTAATTAGGGAAAAAAAAAATAAGTCTGTTGAAAGAATTTTTTTTTTTTTGAGTATTTTTCCTCTTTTTCTCTGGGTTCCGTGGAAGATTTTTTTTTTTTCTAGCATGGATGAATTGGGTGAGCGTGTTGGTCATCTTGATGCTAAGGTGCGTCGTATAGAGTCTTATCTTGCACAGACTCCCCTTGCAGAGCCTATGATCCCCGTTCCTGAATTTTTTTGTGAGATAGGTCAAGATTTTTGAGCTTCAAAAATAATTGTAAATTATTTTTTGACCTGTGCCCAAAGTCCTCAGGGAATCCCGTACAGCAGGTCAAGATTGTCATCTCCTTACTGCATGGTGATCCTCAGGACTGGGCCTTCCCTTTGGCCTCTGGTGATCCGATTCTCAGTGATGTGGACTCCTTTTTTCAGGCCTTGGGATTATTATATGACGAACCCAAAATTGTGGACCAAGCAGAAAAGGCCATGTTGTACTTAACTCATGGTCTGGATTCTGCAGAAACTTTTTGTCAGAAATTTCGAAAGTGGGCGTTCCTTACCAAATGGAATGATGACGTGCTTGCGGCTCTTTTTCGGAAGGGTATTGCTGATAATGTGAAGGATGTAATGGTGGGATTCCCCGTCCCTTCTGGTCTTGATGCCTCTATGACCTTGGCCATTCAGATCGTTAGGACGTGATATCAACGTGACCGCAGGAAGATACCTGCTGATTTTGTGCCTGTGGAACAGCCTTTGGAGCCTATGGAGTGTGATAGGATCCTTTCTAATGCTGGTCGGCAGGGCTTCAGATGGAAGAATAAACTGTGCTTCTATTGTGGAGACGCTTCTCATAATATCTCTATCTGCCCACAAGTTTGTCCAATAAAAGAGGCGCATGTTTTGCGCCATTTTCTGAAACCCGTAGTGTTCTCATTTTTTGGGATCTATGGCTTATTTATGGCTTATTTTTTGCATCTCAATCTGATGTTTCTAATGGTATCATTTTTGCACAGATGCTACATTTTGATCGCCTGTTATTGCATTTTGCGCAAAACTTGCGGCGACCAAAAAATGTAATTTTGGCGTTTGGAATTTTTTTGTTGCTACGCCGTTTACTGATCAGATTAATTGATTTTATATTTTGATAGATCTGGTGTTTCTGAATGCAGCGATACCAAATATGTGTATATTTTTTATTTTTTTTTACCCTTTAATTTTCAATGGGGCGAAAGGGGGGTGATTTGAGCTTTTAGGTTTTTTTAAACTTTTTTTTTTACATTTTTTTTTATTTTACTAGTCCCCCTAGGGGGCTATAGCAATCAGCAATCCGATTGCTCTGCACTATCTGCGGATCTCAGCTACAGAGCTGAGAACTGCAGATACGGTGCTTTACTTTCAATGCCGGCTGTATTCCGGCATTGAGAGGAAGTGAGTCATGTTAGCTACAGGCGTCATCACATGACCCTGTGCTACCATGGCAACCACCGAAAGTCACGTGATCGCGCACGTGACTTCTGGTGGGGTCGGCGGTAGGTGAAAATCCTGGCCGCGCGCATATGCATCTCACTGCCAGACTTTGGCAGTGAGATGTAAGGGGTTAAATGTTCCGAGTGGAATGCGATTCCACTCGGAACATGCAGGCACACATGTCAGCTGTTAAAAACAGCTGATATGTGCGCGGATCGCCGCATCCTGCCGGCGGCAGGGGGCGGGGCTTAACCTCACACATTCCTTGATGGATAGATCCGTCAAAGGTCGTGTAGGGGTTAATGAACAGGAATCTGATTCTCTGCCCCCACATCGGGACTATGACTGTACCATTGAGTTGGTGCCCGATTGTAAATTTACCAAGGGGCGGATTTTCAACTTGTTTGTGCCCGAACATGATGCCATGATGACACCGATGGTTAACCCCCAATTACCTGAGATGGATACCACACCTTAACTGAGGTGCAGTACCCTGTGGTGAACAAAGCCTTAGGGGCTCCACAGTCTCATAAGGGGTCTGAGGATCTCATCTCGGTACCTAATGGCAGTCTGGCTACCTCTGGCAAGCACATGGAGGGCTGTGCGGCCCTCAAAAGAAATGCCACCCCACACCATTACTGACCCACTGCCAAACCGGTCGTGCTGAAGGATGTTGCCGGCAGCAGATCACTTTCCACGGTGTCTCCAGACTCTGTCATGTCTGTCACATGGGCTCAGTGTGAACCTGATTTCATCTGGGAAGAACATAGGGCACTGTTGTTAATGTCATCTCAGTGGGTGCTGGTGTGGAGCTCCCTCTGGTGGCCAGGAATGGTAATGAAGCTGAGTCTGAATCTGTCACTCAAACAGGTGTTGATGTTAATAGGGAATCCAGGAAGTCATATTGCTGAACAACCTGGTATATATAGGAGAGCAGTTTCTGCGTAGTTGCTGCCAGTGATAAATGTTTGCTTCTGCCTCTGAAGCTGTCTTGGAGTTTGTCCTTCAATTTCCTCAATTTATCCTGTGCCAGAATTCCCTCCAGATAAGTCTGCAAGTTTTCTTTGCGTAATTGCTGATTTTGCACATACGGGTGTTTGTGTTTTGTTTCCATTTTGTTCTGTGTTTGTTTTCTTGTATGCGAGGATTTGGCTCTCTGCTATTTTTGGGAGGGCAGTTCCTTCAGCAAGAAAGGGAGTTTCTCCTTTTTCTGATTTTGATTATTTGCTATTTTTGAATACTATTTGTTCTGTGATTTTGTTTCTTCCCATTATATCTGCAGTTCTGATTAAACTGTCTGGCACAAGAGTACCTGATAAAGTGGGGGAAAGACCGTGTGGTCTCAGAAAAAAAAAAACCTTTTAGGAGTTTGCAAAGGATGCATGTACCTTTGGATTTATGAGAAATTTTAAATAAAGAAGACAACTTTTTAATATTCCGTGTGATTGCGCTGGATTCATATTCTACTTCTATCTTTTAGGAGTTTGGTATTTTTTGCAGGGTTTCTTGCTGGCCGAAATCAGTTATCTTTCCCATCTTGTTGCATCTAGTAAGTCGGGCCTCACCTTTGCTAATCTATATTTTCTATCTGTGTATTGTGTTTTCTTACATCACCATCGTTACATGTTGGGGGTTTGCTATTCCTTTGGGGACTGCTCCGAGGCAAGTTAGGATTCCTCATTTCTATCTTTGAGGTGTAGAAAGTTTCTCAGGCAGTGACGAGGTGTCTAGGTGTGTTTTCAAACATCTCACTGCTTCTTCTAGTGTTCTCCGATAGATAAGGGATTGCGGTCAGCTTAGTTTCCAACTACTCTTGTGGTTTTTGTTTTTACCTGATTAATGGGATTTTTTGTGATCATCCACAGTTACCAGTTCATAACAGGGCACCAGTAGCGAATTTGCCAATCCTGGTGTTCTATGGCAAATGCCAAGCATGCTACATGGTATTAGGCAGTGAGCACAACTCCCATCTGTGGACGTTGGACCCTCATGTCATCCTCATGGAGTCGATTTTCTAACCGTTTGTGCAGACACATGCACATTTGTGGCCTGCTGCAGGTAATTTTGCAGGGCTCTGGCTGTGCTCCTCCTGTTCCTCCTTGCACAAAGGCGGAGGTAGCGGTCCTGCTGCTGGGTTGTTGTCCTCCTACGGCCCCCTCCATGTCTCCTGGTGTACTGACCTGTCTCCAGGTAGCGCCTTCATCCTCTTAACACTACGCTGACAGACACAGCAAACCTTCTTGCCACAGCTCGCATTGATGTGCCATCCTGGATGAGCTGCACTACCTGTGCCACTTGTGTGGGTTGTAGAGTCTGTCTCATGCTACCATGAGTGTGAGAGCACAATCAGCATTCAAAAGTGGCCAGAACATCAGCCAGAAAGCATTGGTACTGAGATGTGGTCTGTGGTCCCCACCTGCAGAAGCACTCCTTTATTGAGCGTGTCTTGATAATTACCAATAATTTTCATCTGACGTCTATTCCATTTACACAACAGCATGTGAAATTGATTGTCAATCAGTGTTGCTTCCTAAGTGGACAGTTTGATTTCACAGAAGTTTGATTAACTTGGAGTTATATTCAATTGGTTAAGTGTTCCCTTTAATTTTTTGAGCAGTGTAAATCTCTATTTTATTGGTCTTCCAAAAAATCATGTGCAAAATCTATCAATATAGTAAAGTGTAAGTGCTTACTAGAATAAATATTCTTTCTATGTATTAAATCAAATACAAATTCAATACATATAAATAAATCTAAACCAATGATTAATGCATTTTAATTTATCTAAAAGACCAATAGTAAAAACAGTATATAAAGATTTCTAAACGGGGATAATTAATTCATATATTGAAAAATTCAAATAGAATATAGTTAAAAAGTCAAAATTCTGTGCTAGAAAAAATATGGGTGAAAACAGGAACACTATACATATTTCACCTACCTTTTGAATATACAAACTTTAAAAACATTAAACAAAACTATCGCTCTGGGGAACCTTATATTCACTGTATGTTGTTATAATATACACTCCTCAACTTTAAAATTGTAACACCAAGAAGGAAAAGTCATGGAGTTCTGAAAATCACAGGTTCCATAGATATGTTATTGATCTGTAAATGTTGAAGCAATGGAAACAAAACTTTGAAAACATCTTGATTTTTTCAGCTTCAAGAAACACAAGCAGAAACACAGTTGCTTACACATCTTAGCTGCTATCTGCCTTGCTCAATGTAGTTGAGAACGCAAATTATCAAATTTGAGGCTGGTATCTGCCTTTGCAATTGCCAACCAATGATATCCCAGATCTGCTCAATGGGGACAAGTCTGGAGACTCTACAGGGCATGGTCACAAGTGTAGGTCATATCAGCCATAGCTCAAGCAATATGCAACCTGCAATCGCTTTGTTAAAAATAGCTCCTAGGACATTTTGGAGAAATTGCGATATACTGGTTCCATCACATTATCAATGAAATGCCAGCCAGTTAGTGTAACTGCAATGAAGTCTAGACATGGTCTATTTCCATACATTATGCCACCCCAAAAATCAGTTAGTTTTCAAAATTTAGTTTCCATTTTTTTTCTAATTTGCATATCACATAACATGTTTATCAGTCCTATGATTTTCATAAATCCACACCCATCCATCTTCGTGTTGCAACTTCAACATTTAGGAATGTACATCCCAAAACTGCAGAATGTAACAGACAAGATGAAAACTAATAAGAAAGGAGAATAAAGAGAGATACTGACAGTGAATTGAAAGCACATTGAAGAAAATGAAAAGGTATTAGATTTTTCAAAGTTAATATATATTACAGCATTCCTGTTGAAGTTCCACAACTAACAAATACTTTATGCTATGTGTTATATTCCAACCAGCAGGTGTTCTTCTACTCAAGCATAAATCCAGAAAGCTTCCCTATTTAGCATGTAAACATTTTCTGGCTCCTCTCCATTTTGAAGGTTAAAGCAAATCTTTCAGCAGGGTTTTGCTATGTAAGCTGAAGGCAGCATGATGCAAGGGTTAAAACATAGAATTCAGTGATACTGGTTTGTTACAGTCCGATCTGTTGTTTATTTGCTATGTTTATTTAAGTGTCAGGACCCTTATCATTGCTGTGACAATCTGGTTGTCAGTGGTGAGGAGTCTTATAGCTGCAATAATTATACCTTCCTCCCTGAAGAGACAATTTGAATTCTTCCCAGAGGAGCATTGCAATTATTAAACTCCTCACCACTGGCAGCCAGATTGGTTTGTCAGTCTCCACAAGAAGAAATGTTTTCCCCTTAGACTCGAGTAGAGCTTCTCATACAGCCAGATCAGACCTCATACTTTGCACTGATGAGGGACAATCATCACAAAACTCCGTGTCTGCAAATTGAGGTTCTGGTCTGGCGTAAATCCTAGGTCATATCAAAAGGCTCGGAAAGGGGCCACTTTTGACTTTTAGTATTGCTACTTCCTATAGGTGGCACTAGAGTTCATCTCCTTCCACTTACATCCTGTTTTAAAACAATATTTTAAACTAGATGGAATTCCAAATCTAAGGCCTCTGTTCCACTTGCGTTTTGCAATTTGATAAAACATCAGATTGCACTGACACCAGTGCAAAACAATGGGGCAGTGTTTAACTGCGATTGATTTCTCATGCCATATCAACATGAGAAAATAATTGCAGCATGCTGCGTTTGGCAGTGAGTCACGGCTCACACGCACCCATACAAGTCTATGGGTATGTGTGAAACATGGCACTGTACTCACATACCATCTGACCGCAATGCAATGTAAGCAGAGACCGACAGCGGAGGAGATGGGGACAAATTGCTGCCTCCCTCTTTTCCACAGCTGTCTTCCAATTGGATCACAGTCACATGACCCTGAGTTCTCACTCGCAGCACATGGTCATTAGTATATATCGCTCCCGATGCTCTCGTATCGGAAGTTACGCGCAAGTGGATCCGAGGCCTTAGGATGGGAAACTCGAGGTTATTCTGCATCCCTTGGTGTTTTTTATATTTTAGGCTTTTTTGAACAAATCTTTTCTGTATCTTTTATCCACTTTATTTTGGACCATTATTAAACTCCAATCCGGGGAACGCATGTCCTGCAAGTATCCTGACTGCTATGTCTCATTCAAGGAAATCTGCGTGATCATAAAAGCAATTTATTTTCATTGTCATTAATTCTTCAACTGCTATAACCTCTTTCACATGTGATGAATGACAAGCATCAGCTTTAAGGATTGTGTTATCCAACACTGGCTTAGAAAAAGTCATGGTAAATACTTATACAAGTATCACTATTTCAGTTTATAAATAAATTTAAAAAAATAATTGTACACACTTTTTTGTCTCATTTATAAAAAAATATTAAATGGATTGTTCTTTGGGTATTTAATAATAATTTAATATTGTATGAGCTAAAAATAAACAATATTTATCTTAAATGTATATTTTTTTTACTTAAAAAAACAATATGGCTTAAAACAATCAGTTTTTTTTACTGCAAAGTTATTTTTTTCTTCTCAAACCTTTAGAGAAAATCTACTGCAACAAACAATTTTCTGTACTTATAAGTAATAATCTTGGACACCAAGTTACATCTCTGCCTATAACTCAATTCACTGTAATTGCTCAGCAGATATTGATCTATATACAGCAGGATCTGACTTACATTGAAAATTCACTTTAAAGACTTTATCTGGATAGTCAAAACTTTATAAAAAAAGTTTTATAACCGAATATATACTTTATACTACATGTTAATATTGGTTTTGCTTCAGACACTATTTCTATGAATAAAGAATATTTTATTCAAACAGATGTACTGCAGCAGGCACTGTTTTTACAGGACATTTTCTATGAAAACATAACACATGTGAGCCAAAATAAAGACAATCTCTGATATTTTGTGGCTTTTTTTTTAAATATTCATCTATTTTAGAACACATCGCTTTTATATACATTTCTACATTATGCAATAAATATCAGCTGTAAATGACAATGTACACTGGAAGAGACCTCTATGTATAACAACCCACATGCGTAAATGTATTTTATTAGGATTTTATGTGATATATCAACACTAAGTAGCAAGTATTTGTAAAGTGTATACAAAATGATATATAGTTTTCTAAATATATTATAAATCAAAATCTGAAAATGGTGACATGCATTTGTACTCAGCCCCCTTTAGTTTATACTCTGTAAAAAAAATCCCTAAAATTACTGCTGAGCATCTTTTAGGGTATGTCTCTACCAGCTTTGCACATCTAGAGGCTGAAAGTGTTGCTTTTTCTTCTATGCATAATAGCTCTAGCTCAGTGAAATTGGATGGAGGCATCTGTAAGCAGAAATTTTCAAGTCTTGCCACAGATTCTCAATAGAATTTATTTAGGTCTGGACTTTGACTCAGCTATTCACACACATGAATATGCTTTGATCCAAACCGTTCCATTGTAACTCATACTCTAACCGTATGTTTAGGGTCATTGTCCTGCTGGAATGTGACTCTGCAGACCAGTCTAAACTCTTTTGCTTTCTCTAACAGTTTTTTTCAGGATTGCCCTGTGTTTACCTCCATCCATCCATCTTCCTATCAACTCTGGCCAGCTTACCTGTCCCTAATGAGGAAAAGCCTCCCGACTGCATAATGCTGCCACCACCATGTTTGAAGGTGGGGATGGTGTTTTCAGTGTAATGTACAGTGTTAGTGTTCTGCCACAAGTAGCATTTTGCTTTTAGCCCAAAAAGTTCTTCTTTGGCTTCATCGGCCAGAACATCGTCTTCTACATGCTACTTGAGTCCACTAAAGTTGTGAAAGGTCTGCTTTTAACAAATACAGAAATGCCACTAAGCCTTAAAGGAAATATGTTTTTTGCAATTTAATCTGACAGTAGCATGATGTAGGTGCAGAAACACAGACTACAACCATGTGTCACTTACTGGACTGCTTGTTGCAGTTTCCATTAAATTAGCGTTTTATCAGCAAGATATTATCAGCATAGAACTAGTTGTCTAATACTATGTAGTCCTCCTGCTCTGTATAAGACCCCCATCACATGTCAGTAATTCTCTGGTAAAAAAGTTTTTATATGTATCAGAATCATGAATATATGCAGACACATTAAAATCAATGAGCCTGCACACACATCAGTGATTTCTCACTGACTGTGTTTCTGTGTGGCGTAGACGCGTGTCCGTGTGTTCCACACAGCGACAAGTCCATTTTTTTCTGGCATCACTGATGTCCCATGACCACACAATGGTGTGGTCCATGAAACCTGTATCACAAAAATCATGTACATTTAAAATAAAAAGCTTTTTATACTCGCCTCTCTCCAGCGATGCTGTCTTCAGCCGCTGCTATCTCCAGCTTCCATGCCAACTAATTATGCTCATACATTTGCACTACACCGCGACCCGGAAGTAGCTGCAGGGGGGAGACAGTGGTGGCTGGACACAGCATCGCGGGAGACTTCAGCACCACGGACAGCAGTGGTGTGGACAGGTGAGAAAAAGTGCCTGATCTCTGTGTATTAGCATGGATAGCAAACAGAGATCACACGTGTAGTAAAATCACGGCACAAGGAGAGATATATGCACCTTTATCACATACATGAAAAAAGTCTGTGTTTTTCACTGACATGTGAAGGGGGCCTAACCTTGCACTCACCGCTGATTAGCAACTTTTTGACAATGTAATGTGTACACAGAAAGCTGCCTATCAGTGATGTGGATGGAGTTGTAAAGAGGTAAGCATTAAGAGAAGTGGTAGATCTGCAACAGAGAAAACAAATAATTTATCAAAACTGCAGAAAACAGTCAACTAAAGGCCCCATTACATGCAATAACGTATCTAACGATATATCACCAGGGTCACGGATTCCGTGACGCACATCCGGCATCGTTAGCGATGTCGTTGCGTGTGACACCAACGAGCGATAGTTAACGATGGAAAATACTCACTAAATCGTCCATCGTTGACACGTCGTTCATTTTCAAAAAATCGTTTATTGTTGAGGACGCAGGTTGTTCGTCGTTCCCGAGGCAGCACACATCGCTATGTGTGACACCTTGGGAACGAAGAACAACAGCTTACCTGCGGCCGCCGGCAATGAGGAAGGAAGGAGGTGGACGGGATGTTACGGTCGCTCATCTCCGCCCCTCCGTTTCTATAGGGTGGCCGTTTAGTGACACCACTGTGACGCCGCACAAACCGCCACCTTAGAAAGGAGGCGGTTCGCCGGCCACAGCGATGTTGCTAGGCAGGTAAGTCCATGTGATGGCTCCTAACGATATTGTGCGCCGCGGGCAGCGATTTGCCCGTGACGCACAAACGACGGGGGTGGGTATCACTGCATGTAAAGCCCCCTTAAGTTACACATTGCTAGACTCAAGGTCTCTGTCTTTACATCATGCTGCTGCCAGGTTACATTGCAAAAACCTGGAAATTAAATCCTTTACTGTCATTCCTGCCTTTATGTTGAAAAAAATCTGCTATTATGTCATAATGAAAACTACATACAGTGAATTTTCAGTTTGACCTTTATATACTTTTATTTATCATGTAGATAGAATAATGACATTATTATTTTCTCAGTATTTTAGTTCCAAAATAAAATGTTACATTCTTTCACATATGCAATTGTGCTAAACTCAGGCAGATTTATAATATGTCTACCCATTTTGGAAAGTAGGAATTCTCATGTAGTAAAAACAATTGTAGATGAATATATATTAATTGCCCAGTCAAAATTGACATATCTTTGAGTGTTTGGTCTGATAAAAAAGTTGAGAAGGGTATAAAATTGAATCCTAACTGGTATGTGCACACTAGTATGAGCTATTTTTTTTAATAGATATCCAAAAACGTTTTCCAAAACTGAAAAATGGTTTCCAAAAATTGACAAATGCCTGTTCAAAATATTAATTCCAAAACACAGAAAGATAAAATAAGAAACTGGAGATAACCAAATCTTTTGAGATTCAAATTTTCTAGCTTCACTGAAATTTTTCCAAAAGTGTGCTTCTCAATAACTGATTTGTGCCAAACACTCTAAGGCCCCCTTCACACGTCAGTGAAAAACAGACACGTTTTTCACTGACATGTTAAAGGTATGTCCCTCCATGTACCATGATTTTGGCATACATGTGATCTCCATTTGCTATCCGTGATAATACACGGAGATCAGACACTTATACTCAACTATCCATTCTACTGCTGTCCATGGTGCTGAAGTTTTCCGCGATGCTGTGTCCGGCTGCCACTATCTCCCCTATGCAGCTACTTCCAGGTTAGCTGTGCAAGGCATCATATGTATGAGCATAATTAGCTGGCCTGAAAACAGGAAACAACAATGGCTGAAGACAGCGTCACTGGAGACAGGTGAATTTATAAAGCTTTTTATTAAAATGTACTTAATTTTTCTGGTACGAGTTTCAGGGAACACACCATTGTGTGGTCCGTGGGAGATCAGTGATGCCAGAAAAAAACAGACTTGTTTCCACATGGACACCCATGTGCACCACACAGTAACACGCCAATGAGAAATCATTGATTTTAATGGGTCTGCGTCTGTCCGTGGTTTTGGTACATATAAAATCTGTAACATATGTACCAGAATCACTGATGTATGAAGGGGGCCTAAGGTATAGTAAACTCACCCAACCACTTTCTTTAACATAAGCAATATTTAGTAATGTCAAAGTGAGTGTTCTCAATAAGGATGAGCAAACCCATGGAAGTTCGGTTCTGTGGGTTCAGCCAGACTTTAGATAAAGTTCAGTTTGGGACCCAAACTTGACCTGAACCCCAATTAAAGTCACTAATTGGGAAGTTTGAGGTCTCTGCCCACATGCACCCAGCTATAAACATATCAGTGTTGGGGGCTAAATGGGCAGGGTTTTTCCATATGTTTTTAGTGCACGCTACATCCGATCATGCTGTTGTTGCCCCCAGTGTGAGCGGATCAAACACTGCAAGTAGCTCCCACTTGGTTGAGCAACAAGCGTACCTGAGCACAGCGATGATCAGGCGAGTGGTTTTCATACATAAATCACTAATAGCAAGATAAGGTACAGCCACAGTGTAGGAGATGTTGAGGTGCACTTGTAAGTTTCCACACCATTTGTCCAGAGAATTAGAAAAAGGCACTCTCAAATGGTGATACAAACAAAGAATTTATTCCATAAGTCTTAAATCAACATGTGACGTTTCGGCCGGGTGGCCTTCATCAAATAACTTGTTATTAAGACTTTCAGGGTAGTGGTAAAGGCAGTGGTATCCACCGTATGCAGCATAGTGGTGGATACCACTGCCTTTACCACTACCCTGACAGTCTTAATAACAAGTTGTTTGATGAAGGCCACTCGGCCGAAATGTCAAATGTTGCTTTAAGACTTATGGAATAAATTCTTCGTTTGTATCACCATTTGAGAGTGCCTTGTTTCTAATTCTCTGTTCATACATAAATCATCTGAACTACGAACCCAAACTCTGTTTTTTTGTGTATGAACACCGAATCTCAGGTTCACTCATCCCTTGTTCTCAACATATATAGGTAACCTGCTTGCTGACAGTAATCAACAGCTGATTTGTAACACTAGAGATGTTTTATTTCAAATGAAATTTAAAAACAGTCCAATCTTTCTTTGATGATCACATGGACCATTATGTCACTGTCTGTAAGTCAAGGAGAATGACAAAAATTTCTGAATCTGTTCACATTACACTATTTTTGGTCTGAATCCTGTCAGTGGAAAACAACTGATATCATACAAACAGCACCAAATGTTATTAAATTGGGATGTTCACATGTTTTTTTGTACATGGACCAAATGTCCATGTGAAAAAAATTCCAGCCTTGTGCATTTTAAATGAGACTCGCTCATTCAAGTCTATGAATGTGGAAAAATAATTGGATTCTATACAAATCAACTTTATAGCATTAAATTTTTACTGATACGTTGGGTGATTAACAAAGGAAATGTTTTGATCTTGAAAATTGTATTCACTGCTAATATATATATATAAAAAAATGCCATAAGGATGACAGTTGTAAACAACAAAAATAAAAGTGTAGAAGCTGCTAGAGCAAAATAATTTTAAATGATTAAATAAACATCAACAAGGTCTGTAAAGAAATACAAGTGCATCTCAATAAATTAGAATATCATCAAAAAGTTAATTTATTTCAGTAATTCAATACAAAAAGGGAAACATATATTATATAGCTTTATTACAAACAGAGGGATTTATTTCAAGTGTTTATTTTGGTTAATGTTGATGGTTATGGCCATTTTCCACATATGTACTTACTTTTATATACATTGGTTCAACACACTTTTTAATACACTTTTCTCTATAATAAAGTTTATTTTCTTTTAATTTGATTTTCTTCTTTGTAATCAATCCCTTGGTGTTTCACCAGCTCAAACACTCACTATTCTTGTGATAAAAGTAAAGACCAGCCTTCTCTCCTCTAATCCATGTCACAGGTTAGGGCTCTCCTTTTTATCCACACTTCCCAAAAATTGTGAAACATTTCTACTTATTATCACCCAGAATGTTCAGTAGCTATCCTTTCTGTATTATATCTCTTCTATGTCCTTTCTCTCCCCATCATGTAGTATAATTTTGTACCAAGGAGATATTTGTTTTTCATCAGTATATAATAAAGCTTCAAAAATGCAGGCCTGTCCAGTACCAATATTACTATATGCGCCTCCGCACTCTATAGCAATGAATGGGTGAGAACTTTCTTCTTTTTTTCCCATGTGTTTGACAGACGCTGAACCCTGATAACATTGCACACCCAGTGTAATCCTTAGCTGTCATTCTCACTATCCTCAGAGAAGCGAAGCCATAGATTCAATGTAATGTTAAATCAGTGATTTACTGCAATGAGGTTAAATATAACCTCCCAGGCAGCCTCTAAATATTTGGTTAAATATACTTTATATACATACAATTAACCCCTTCACGACCATGGACGGAAAGATCCGTCCTTGTGCCCTGGGCCTTAACGACCAAGGACGGATCTTTCCGTCATGGCGGAATCGCGGCACCGGAGCCTCCGGTGACTGCAATATGTTAACAAAAACCGCAGATTCGGGGAGGAGGGGACCTGTTCCTGACCTTAGGAGGGGTGGTGCCTCCTCCCCGGACCTACGGAGGCTGTGATTGGCTGACGAACGCCGCTCAACCAATCACAGCCACTGTAATGTTCCAGCCATTTAAAATGACTGAAACATTGAAATCTAGCCCTGGCCAGTGCAGCTGTAGCACTGGCCATTGGCTGGAGCTGGGTGACCTCACTGGATCACCCTCCCCCAGCTCCAATGCTCTGATTGGAGAGATCGGCCTTGTGACCGATTTCTCCAATCACAGTGGACCTGTTGCCGGTGACCGCCCCCATCAGCTTCACTTGTCCCTGCAGCACGCCAGAACACTGAGCACAGTGAGTGTACACAGTGCAATGGCAGGGCGACAAGCTCGGTCCCATGCTGTTATGAGACCGGAGCATGGGACCCGGAAGTTGCCGCGCTGCCATTGCACTGTACAAAAAGCGTCCCGATCCGCCGCCGTTGCCACTGCCCTCCGCGATATGCCACCTGTCTCCCCGATCTCCTGCCCGAACCCTCACCCCCACACCTCCCTATCCGCTGCCGCCGCCCTCCATCTGCCACAGTGCCACCGCTCCCCCCAATCTGCTGCCCGGCCCCTCACCTCCGTGCAGCAGATCGGAGGGAGCGGGGACACTATGACAGATGGAGGAGGACAGGGATCGTGCACCCTGTCCTCCATCTGTCATAGTGCCACCGCTCCCTCCGATCTGCTGCCTGGCCCCTCCCCCTCGTGATCGGTGCCCGCCCCCTCCCCTCCGTGATGTGCTGCTCGCCCCCTCCCCTCCGTGATGTGCTGCTCGCCCCCTCCCCTCCGTGATGTGCTGCTCGCCCCCTCCCCTCCGTGATGTGCTGCACGCTCCCCCCACCTCTCACCCCCGTGGTCAGCTACCCGCCCCCTTCCCTGTCACCGCCGTGATGTGCGCTCCCTCCCCTGTCACCGCCGTGATGTGCGCCCCCTCCCCTGTCACCGCCGTGATGTGCGCTCCCTCCCCTGTCACCGCCGTGATGTGCGCCCCCTCCCCTGTCACCGCCGTGATGTGCGCCCCCTCCCCTGTCACCGCCGTGATGTGCGCCCCCTCCCCTGTCACCGCCGTGATGTGTGCCCCCTCCCCTGTCACCGCCGTGATGTGCGCTCCCTCCCCTGTCACCGCCGTGATGTGCGCTCCCTCCCCTGTCACCGCCGTGATGTGCGCTCCCTCCCCTGTCACCGCCGTGATGTGCGCTCCCTCCCCTGTCACCGCCGTGATGTGCGCTCCCTCCCCTGTCACCGCTGTGATCTGTGCTCCCTCCCCTGTCACCCCCGTGATCTGTGCTCCCTCCCCTGTCACCCCCATGATCTGCTGTCCACTCTCCCTCCACCTCTCACCCCCGTGATCTGCGCTCTGCTCACCTGTCTCCCCCGTGATCTGCGCTCTCTCACCTCTCACCCCCGTGATCTGTGCTCCCTCACCTGTCACCCCCGTGATCTGCTGTCCGCTCTCCCTCACCTCTCACCCCCGTGATCTGTGCTCTGCTCACCTGTCTCCTCCGTGATCTGTGCTCTGCTCACCTGTCTCCTCCGTGATCTGCGCTGCGCTCCCTCCCCCACCTCTCACCCTCCCCGATCTGCTGCCTCCTTCATCTCCTGTGATCCAGCTGCCTAGATCCATCCTGTAGGGTAACTATCCCCAATCTCACCTCCCACTCCCCTTCCCACCCATCCCCCTACCCACCCCCTCCCCCCATCCTCTGCCGCTCCTGCATCCACTGCGCCCTCTCCCATCCGCCCCCACCCTATCCCAGCCGCCGTCTCACAATCACAGATGCTCCCTTTATATGCCGCTGCCCCCCCATCTGCTGCCGCCCCATCTGCCGCCCCCCCCCCATCTTCCGCTGTTTTTTTTTTCTATGCCATGGGGGTCTAGTTTCCAAAATGGGGTCACATGTGGGGGAGCTCCACTGTTTCGGCACCTCAGGGGGTCTCCAAACAGCATGGAATACGCTAATTATCCCAGACAATTTTGCGTTTGAAACGTCAAATGACGCTCCTTGCCTTCCGAGCCCTGCTGTGCGCCCAAACATTTGAGTTCCACCACATATGAGGTATCTGCGTACTCAGGAGAAATTGCACAATACATTTTATGGTGCAATTTTTCCTGATACCCTTGTGAAAAAAAAGCTACCTGGTTGAAGTAACAATTTTGTGGTAAAAAATTTTTTTTTTATTTTCACGGCTCAACTCTATTAACTTTTGTGAAGCCCCCAGAGGCTCAAAGTGCTCAATAAACATCTAGATAAATTCCATGAGGGGTCTAGTTTCCAAAATGGGGTCACATGTGGGGGAGCTCTACTGTTTCGGCACCTCAGGGGGTCTCCAAACGCAACATGGAATACGCTAATTATCCCAGACAATTTTGCGTTTGAAACGTCAAATGACGCTCCTTGCCTTCCGAGCCCTGCTGTGCGCCCAAACATTTGAGTTCCACCACATATGAGGTATCTGCGTACTCAGGAGAAATTGCACAATACATTTTATGGTGCAATTTTTCCTGATACCCTTGTGAAAAAAAAAGCTACCTGGTTGAAGTAACAATTTTGTGGTAAAAAATATTTTTTTTTATTTTCATGGCTCAACTCTATTAACTTTTGTGAAGCCCCCAGAGGCTCAAAGTGCTCAATAAACATCTAGATAAATTCCATGAGGGGTCTAGTTTCCAAAATGGGGTCACATGTGGGGGAGCTACACTGTTTCGGCACCTCAGGGGCTCTCCAAACGCAACATGGTGTGGCTAACGATTCCAGCTAATTTTCTGTTTAAAAAAGTCAAATGGCGCTCCTTCCCTTCCGAGTCCTGCCGTGCGCCCAAACAGTGGTTTTTCGCCACATATGAGGTATCTGCGTGTTCAGTAGAAATTGCCCAACAAATTTTGGGGGTTCATTTAATCCTGCTACCCTTGTGAATATGCAATATTTGAGGCTAAATTAACATTTTTGTTGCAAAAAGTAAAATGTTCATTTTTTCCTTCCACATTGCTTTAGTTACTGTGAAGCACCTGAAGGGTTAAAAACCTTCTTGAATGTGGTTTTGAGTAGCCTGAGGGGTGCCGTTTTTGGAATGGTGTCACTTTTGGGTGTTCTGTGTCATGTAGACCTTTCAAAATTGCTTCAAATGTGATGTGGTCCCTAAAAAAAGTGGCTTTGTAAATTTTGTTGTAAAAATGAGAAATTGCTCATAAACTTTGAACCCCTATAACTTCCTTAAATTTTTTTTTTTTCCCAAAATTGTTCTGATGTAAAATAGACATGTGGGAAATGTTATTTATTAATTATTTTGTGTCATATGTCTCGTTGGTTTTAGAGCATAAAAATTCAAAGTTTGAAAATTACAAAATTTTCAAAATTTTCGCGAAATTTCCGTTTTTTTCACAAAGAAATGCAAAAAATATCAGCCTAAATTTACCACTAACATGAAGCCCAATATTTCACGAAAAACAATCTCAGAATCACCGGGATCCGCTGAAGCGTTCCAGAGTTATAACCTCATAAAGTGACACTGGTCAGAATTGCAAAAAATGGCCTGGTCTTTAGGGTCAAAATAGGCTTGGGGCTGAAGGGGTTAATATATAATAGATACCTTTCTCTGTACGTACATGATAAGATTTATTAGATGACATTGATTAGTCCTTTTTATTAGATAAGGTATGAATTAATACTTATGTCACACACATTTCTCACTACCGCTGTTCTATCTAGCATAATGCACTTCTGCCTGGATGCACTGCCTTCCTCACTATGATGTGGGACATTAACCATCTTCAATAAATTAACCCCTTAATGACTGCGGGCAGTAATATTATATCCTAGCAGTCATAGTATTACTGCCCGTGGTCTGCCGCCAGCAGCATTTCGCGACCAGTGCACATCTCAGATGATTTTCACAGATGAGATGTGTTCCTGATAGGTACAAGCAGAATCGTTATCTGCTCGTGCCATTTAACCCCTTAAATGGCAGTGTCAATATGTGACAGTGCCATTATAATAGCATCGGCGGTAAACATTTACTTACCAGCCGATACCGGAAGTCACTTGACGTGATCACGTGACTTCCGGTGGTTGTAATGGTAGCACAGGGTCATGTGATGACTCCTGTAGCTGACATGAATTACTTCCGGTTTCAATCAGCCCAGAGCCGAGTGAAGCAGAAAGTGAGCATATCTGCTGTTTACAGCTGTATAGTTGTGATCAGCAGATGTGGCAGAGTGATCGGATTGTTGATCCATATAGCCCCCTAGGGGGACTAGTAAAAAAAGAAAAAAAAAGTAACAAAAAAAAGTAAAAAAAAAATAAAAAAAAAACCCTAAAATTTCAAATCACCCCCCTTTCGCCCCATTGAAATTTAAAGGATTAAAAAAATAAAAAATATACACACATTTGGTATCGCCGCCTTCAGAAACATCCGATCTATCAAAATATAAAATCAATTATTCTGATCAGTAAACGGCGTAGCAGGAAAAAAAATCCAAATGCCAAAATTACGTTTTTTGGTCGCCACACATTTTGCGCAAAATGCAATAACAGGCGATCAAAATGTAGCATCTGCGCAAAAATGGTACCGTTAAAAACGTCAACTCGAGACGCAAAAAATAAGCCATCACTGAGCCATAGATCCCGAGAAATGAGAACACTATGGATCAAGGAATATGGCGTAAAACGTGCGCCACTTTTTTCCGCCAACCTTCTGTTTTTTTTTAACCCATTATAAACCTATATATGTTTGGTGTCTACAAACTCACACTGACCTGAAGCATCACACCCACACATTAATTTTACCATATAGTGAACACAGTGAATAAAATATCTAAAAAACAATAGTGCACACTTTTTTGCAATTTTTCTGCATTTGGAATTTTTTTGCCATTTTCCAGTACACTATATGGTAAAAGTTATGGTTTCATTTAAATGTACAGCTCATTACACAAAAATTGAGCCCTCATATGACCATATTGACTGAAAAATAAAAAAGTTACGTCTCGGAAAAAGAATGCCAAAAAACGAAAACGGAAAGCAAAAAATCGGACAGTCGTAAAGGGGTTAAATAAGAAGAACACAGACATTGTAGGTTGTAGTAGAGATGAGCAAACCTGTTTGATAAAAGTTCACCAATTTCTATTCGACATTTAGCCTGTTTGGATCGGGCTCGGTAATTAGAGCACTTTCCCTAAAAGTTGGCAATGTTCAGTTTTGTTTGATTCCTAATCATGTTTTATAAAACGCTTTTCTAATAATATGTTATGCTTTTGGGTAGGACTTTGTTGCTGTATGAGGAATGGGGGGATGTGTTTAATGAGTGGAGGAGGTGGGGACTCGGGAGAAACCAGATGCTCCCTGCACCGTTTTTTTTTTCTTAACTGCATTTGCAGATGTTCCTACAGTCAATCATGGTGCCTCAAACATCCACAAGGTTCAGACACAAGGGCTTGTGTCATTGGCTGCCTACATCACATGTCCATCTGCATATAAAATGCAGATATGCGGTGTCAGCGCCATTTTGTGAATGTTAAACATTAGGGAAGATGCTGCCATCAGTGGTCCTGCCAGTGCTGCTAGACATTTAGCTTAGCTAGGAGTTTAATGATAGGTAGTTGAGATAGATAGGAGAACAATAGCGTAGAATAGGGACATGCAGTGTAGGGAATGCTGTGAGCCACAAATTGGCATTTAAAGATAGAAATAAGGATAGGTATTTATCAATGCCTGCTTAAGGGGTGCTTCACACACAGCGAGCTCGCTGCCGAGATCGCTGCTGAGTCACGCTTTTTGTGACGCAGCAGTGACCTCATTAGCGATCTCGCTGTGTGTGACAATGAGCAGCGATCTGGCCCCTGCTGCGAGATCGCTGCTCGTTACACACAGCCCTGGTTCGTTTTCTTCAAAGCCGCTCTCCTGCTGTGACACACAGATCGCTGTGTGTGACAGCAAGAGAGCGACTAATGAAGCGAGCAGGGAGCAGGAGCCGGCGTCTGACAGCTGAGGTAAGCTGTATCCAAGATAAACATCGGGTAACCAAGGTGGTTACCCGATATTTACCTTAGTTACCAGCCTCTGCAGCTCTCACGCTGCCAGTGCCGGCTCCGGCTCTCTGCACATGTAGCTGCTGTACACATCGGGTTAATTAACCCGATGTGTACAGCAGCTAGGAGAGCAAGGAGCCAGCGCTAAGCAGTGTGCGCGGCTCCCTGCTCTCTGCACATGTAGCTGCATTACACATCGGGTTAATTAACCCGATGTGTACTGTAGCTAGGAGAGCAAGGAGCCAGCGCTCAGTGTGCGCGGCTCCCTGCTCCCTGCTCACACTGGTAACTAATGTAAACATCGGGTAACCATACCCGATGTTTACCTTAGTTACAAGTCTCCGCAGCTTCCAGACGGCGGCTCCGTGCAAGCGCAGCGTCGCTTGCACGTCGCTGCTGGCTGGGGGCTGTTCACTGGTCGCTGGTGAGATCTGCCTGTTTGACAGCTCACCAGCGACCATGTAGCGATGCAGCAGCGATCCTGACCAGGTCAGATCGCTGGTCGGATCGCTGCTGCATCGCTAAGTGTGAAGGTACCCTAAGAGTTGCCAGTGAAGGATCTAAAAAGCTATTGCTACTTATAACTGCAAGCTCCAAATTATGCAGTAAAACACATTTCTAGCTATTGCTAGGCAGTACTGAATACGCCCATTTAGCCAGTGAAACATATTTCTAGGTATTGCTATGTATTACGGCCTGCTCCCAATTGGACAGTGAAACACATTTCTAGAACAAAGAGAGGGAGAACCAGCACTGTCTGAGAATGGCATGCAAAAAAATTTTTTTACTGTAAATTCACAAATATTCCAACTGTACTATAATGCAAATTGAGATTTTTAGCAAATAATTGATCAATAATTTGAGCCGCCCCAGCCAACGTCAAGGCAAATCTCTTTAGGGGGTGTCCTACTCTATATTTATATTTTCAATGTGCCATACGGCTAACTAATTAAATTAAAAGCAGGACCATATTAAAGCACACATATACCTGATGTCAGAACCGCTCCCATGCTGCAAAGACAGGCTAAACTGCAAATAAAGGCAGTCCACATCCCAGCACGTGCATCTGTGTGTCACACACACTGGGACAATGTCAAGACTAGTCCTCATAGTACCCACCCAGCAGCCATGAATGAAGGCGGAACAGGCCCAAGCATATGGTGCTTAAATAAAAATGCCCGTGGAAAGGGGCATGGTAGCTGTGTGTGAACAGACACCAAATTATATATATATATAGATAGAAACAGAAGGAATATACAAACCAAAGTCAAGCATGCACAGTATAGCGGGAGTCAGCCACCAAACCAAAATATAACAAAGAGAGGGGGCACCAGCACTGCCTGAGAATGGCATGCAAAAACATTTTTTTAGTGTAAATTCACAATTATTTCAACTGTACTATAATGCAAATTGAGATGTTTAGCAAATAATTGATCATTAATTTGAGCCGCCCCTGCCAACGTCAAGGCAAATCTCTATAGGGGGTCCTACTCTATATTTATATTTTCAATGTGCCATACGGCTAACTAATTAAATTAATAGCTGAACCATATTAAAGCAAAGATATACCTGATTCATGTCAGAACTGCTCCCATGCTGCAAAGACAGGCTAAACTGCGAGCATTGCAGCATGGGAGCGGTTCTTACATGTATCTGACCTAGCATAAAGATGAATGCTTAAAAAAAGGCCCTGAGGATTGTATTGCAGCCAGTGGCACCAGAGGCACTGATGGTGCAGTACTAGTGTGTTGAGTATTAGGTTTTTTAAAAACTTTTACATTAAATTTATTTTGCTCAGGATGTCTGAAGAGATGACATGGCATAATAACATAATATTCTCTTTTCATGGAGAATGGCTTTGCTGTAAATCAAATTTCCTGCAAAATTTGTGCAATTAAGCAAATATGGATTTTATGACATCCGATCATCTCTGACAAGAGTACAAAGAAATCTAAATCTTTTTAAAAACACACTTTGAAATTAGAAAGTTACATTTCTTTTACGGTGATGTTGAGATCTTTCTTTTATCCTAAAAATAGCTAATAAAAATAGATATTGCTTGTTTCCTTTCCATCTTTTTGATTGAGAGACCGCTTTATTGGCTGCTTCAGACCATGAGACCATGTGATAGCCGCAATGTTTATTGTGAAGTTTATGTGCTTGATGTCATGTGAACCCACTCTTTGTATGATGAAATATTTTGCAAAGTGTGAAATGGCACTAAAGGGGGCTTTACACGGTAGCGATATCGCTAGCAATTTGTAGCGAAAGTGAGCGTGTAAGTACCCGCCCCCGTCGCACATGCGATTGTTTGTGATCGCTGCCGTAGCGAACATTATCGCTACGGCAGCGTCACACATACTTACCTGGTCGTCGTCGTCGCTGTGAGTGCCGAACAATCCCTCCTTCAAGGGGGAGGGACGTTCGGCATCACAGCGACATCACCGCAACGTCACTAAGCGGCCGGTCAATCAAAGTGGAGGGGTGGAGATGAGCCGGACGTAACATCCCGCCCACCTCCTTCCTTTCGCATTGTAACCGGCGGCAGGTAAGGAGACGTTCCTCGCTCCTGCGGTGTCACACACAGCGATGTGTGCTGCAGCATGAGCGATGAACCACCTGGATAAACAACCCTTACCGATTTTTGAGTTTGGGACGACCTCTCCATGGTGAACGATTTTCACCATTTTTGAGGTCGCTTAAGGTCGCTGGTCAGGGTCACACGCTGCGATATCGTTAATGATGCCGGATGTGCGTCACTAACAACTTGACCCCGACGACAAACCATTAACGATATCGTAGCATGTAAAGCCCCCTTAAGTGTTTAAATCTGTGCAAATCCAAATGCTAATTGTTTGAATTTTGTGAGATGTGCAAAATTCAGGACCTGTGGTCACCTGCAGTTGTGTCTTGCCATTTTTTTTATTTTTCTTTATTTTTACTACTTAAGGCCCTGTGCGCACACTTTGTTTTTTTTTACTGCGGATTGGCCACGGTTTTTACTGCAGAATTGGTGCGGTTTTTGTTCATAAAGTTCATGCAGTACTTCCCCAGCAAAGTCTATGGGAAATCCAAAATGCTGTGCGCATACTGCATTTTTTTTCCTACAGGTTTTTCTGCAGAATTTCTGCAGCAAAAAGAAGCAGAATGTCACTTCTTTTCCGAAGGTATCTGCAGTTTTCCCGTGTTTGGCCCTTAGTGATGGTTAAAAACCACAGGGACAAACATGTGACAAAACCACAGCAAAACCGCACCAAAAACCGCATCAAAAACGCAACTAGTGGCAGTAAAACCGCATGCGAATTTTAAGTGCGTTTTTTTGCTGCAGGTGCAAAATTCTGCCAGAGAGTGCGTATTTTGCTGAAGAAACACATCTACCCACTACGCACAGGGCCTAAAACATCCTTTTTATTGTGGTTTTTGTTTTACAATTTAGCACTCAAGGCTTACTGTGGCTTTTTGCGGCATCACAACTATATGTGTGAAGGACGAAATGTTGTGCCTAGATTAGTGCCTAGATCAGTATCAACTACGGCCCTGAATATGGCTATGCTTATATAACTAGTTACCTGAAATGCTGAAATGTGATTATAAAATGTTTCTTATGTTTGAATGTCTTTTACATTAGAATGGGAAAACCCTTGCCATATACACGTAGATATATGGATTGTAAATATTTTTAACATATTTGTTAAGTATTACATGGTTCATATAAAAATTTGAGTCAAACTATTATTTTCTCATGATAGACACCCTTTACAACCATATAACTTCATCTAGTCTAGAACTTACATTCGACAAATCAGATTTTTTTCTTCAAAGCCAAATGATACTTTACATGTGTTCGTCGTCCGCTCTTACAGGCAATTTCAGCAACTCATCCCTAGTCATAATCTCACGCAACATTTCTATCCAACATTAAAATGTTCTTAATATTTAATCTTGTCTAAAATACAATAAAATTAAACATTAGTGTTATAGTTTACAGTTGTTTTTCTTTGTAAAATGTGGGCACTGCCAAGATTAGTTTCATTGGTTTTATGTAGTTTTCAAAGTGTTGCAGTTTAATTTAGCTAACCCTGCTGTGATAACGCTTCAGCACAGATGGCATAAAAGATCACCTACTGTTCAAAAATCCCATGATAGAAGACCATATGTGTGACTATTCCAACACAATGGGTGTTAAGTATGTCATCACAATAGAAATTATTTTAATTGTATTGCTTATTTGACATTATGTTTAATCGTTATCTGTATTTTACTGTCTCTTTGAAGCAATATACTTTGTCTGATGCTTTAATTTATTAGATAAGCTTTACAACAAATTAGGAAAACTAATTATAACAAATATAGCATTGTAATCACAATTTATAAATGATCACTTTTATCTCTAATTAGACTCACTTTAAGGAAAACTATCATGATTGATTTTTATGATTGTAATTTAATGTAATCACACTATGTTTTAAAGTAATGTTGTATTAACTGCATAGTCGATTTGCATGTATACTCAGTAACAACAGAGATTAACAGTACTTTATTTTAAAGGAAAATGTATGTTATTTATGGAAAATATGTAAAGCTAACTATATATTTAATGTAATGATCTCTCAAAATGCAGAATGGAGTGCAAAATATTCAGTGGCATATATTAGCGTTATCTATGTTACTATTGTATCATAAGGAAATTTAGAAAACTGCTCTAACAGAAGTAAAAAATAATATATTATTTATAATCCTAAATAAGTTTACATTATGGCTTTTAAATTTCAGAAGAAAAATTACATGAAGGCAGCATTTCTATATATAGACCAAAAAGAAAAACCTCTAAAACGTCACATTTATTAAATTCATTAAAAATATTATTTGTAATATAAAACGCTGAATTAAAACCCAATTGTTTTCGTCACTACCAAGTCGTGATATATAATGTGAGGTCCTGAAAAAGGAGGGGGGAGGGGGTATAGTGGCAAGGGGCGTGCACCACCTGTTAATACTAAATAGGTATGATGATAGTAGGATAGGGGGATCTAATATTCCCTGATACTTGTCCCTACCTAACCACGGAGGTAATCACACATTAATTTTTTGGGTGCCCCCCGTTCCTCGGCGGCTTGCCCTCTAAGTCCCTGTCTCCTATTTCAGACCTAAACCCACCACCAGGTGCCGTGTGCTGGGGTAATTAAATTGTCATGTGTCATAAGTCAAATAAACACAACTCAGATCTCATGTAAAAATTCAAAAATCTCAACACCCAGTTATATAATTACCTATACGGCTATAACAACTAGGGAGATACATGAAAAGTGAGTCTTAGTAAAGATATGATGGGCCCGAATGTCCCAGTACTCATCCTACCAGGACTGTTCTTGATCCCGACGCGTTTCCCCCCGATTTAACGGGGTTCGTCAGGGGATGTATATATTTCGAGATGTCTCAGTTTAATTTAGGCCATCAATCTCCTCAAAATCATTCATGTCCTAGAAGGGGTGGATCATATTGTCTTTCCCCTGAATGGGTCCAATTTCTGTCCTGGATGACCTTTTAATATACTGGTTATGGAACGATGCCTCCTCTTAGCACAGCAGTGCAGTCCATGGGAGGCTCTGTCAGCCGTGAGTGCCTGAATTGGTAGCGTGTCACACTGATTCCTTACTAATCTACTAGTACTAGTGAGACTAGTAAGGAACTGAATCAGTGTGACATGCATTCAAAAAACTGATAGATCTGCGGAAGACAAAATAGTGATTTTAACAAATTGATAGCATTCAGCACAGTAAGTGGTACATCACTGGAATCAGGCTCTCTTCTCCTACATCATACTGCTCTCAGATGAGGTAGCAAAAATCTAGTGTCAGATTCATTTTAAGTATAAGTATACATTTGTGTGTGTGTTATCTCCTCCAAAAAAAAAATGTGTTTAACTAACACTGAAAGGTTAAAATCTGTATACCTTACAGGAATCATTCTGCATTTTCTTTCTTCCAATTAATGGAAAGATTTATGACTGATGCAAAAGATGTTATAAATGATTCTACTACGTGGTATGAATGGATACATTACAAAAGTGTTAGCTTAACTAAAAAAGAGACGATTTTACTTTTTACTCTATGCAACCATAATTGATCACCGCTTTAGGCTTTATTTTTCCAGAGTCCATTCTTCTTCACCTGTAACCACGATTAAACCTCTTTACTCTGGCTATTGTTCAGTGCACTTAGTCTTGAATCTATTTGTAATTCTCTGGCTGAGATGTTTTTATGTCCATTTCCTTCGATCTCCTTTACATTCCATAACACCATTGTCACGTCGACTCTTCGCAGTACATAATGTTATGTTATTTTGTTTTTGAAAATTCTGGAAATATTCTGCTCTTCTGGCTGTTGCTACGTTTGTCCACCTCAACATGGGAGTATACCCTCCTATATAATAAAGTGTTTGGTTTTTTTCATAGGCCTCATATATTAGGTGAGTGGGGTAACCAATTTCTTCCTCCAGTAGAAATACATCATTCATGTCAGTCAAGTTTGCAATTTTTACTCTTTGATTAAAGTTAAAGCACTTTTTCCTTTCTGGCAAAATAGCTTTATTTATGATCAAACAGAACATGGCAATAAGCTTTTGAAATTCCACTGGAATGATTAAACTAAGTAAATTGTTAAAATAGAATTAGGTAAAAAAGGAAAGAATTAGATTTTGTAATGTGACATTTCAACTTTTCACACGAAAATAAAACTGCTGAAGGGAAAATAATGTATAAAGCTGCAACAGAAAACATACGCTGTCTGATTAGAAATAAGAAATAATGTAAGGAAGAAGAACTTGTTGCCACAGCAACAACATTAAAACACAGTATCAAAGAAATAAACATCATTAAAAAACAAAGTTGAATTCTGAATGGCTTGAGCAGTAGATGTTAAAAATTTTCATTTAGGCATAAGAATTTTTTATGTTGTCTATCTGCATGTGCTACTAATCACAAGAGTATACAAATCATTTAATATTCTTCAAACCTTTGGTAATTTAGGCTTTTTTTAATATTTTTACATTTGCCTATTTTAGAAGACTTGATCCTAGTTGAGATAGTAGCAGTAAAACTTAAGTTTAAGTGACTTGTAAATAGAGATGAGCAGACCCGTGGAAGTTCAGTTTGGCTAGTTCAGCCGGAATTTAGATAAAGTTCAGTTTGGGATCTGGACTTGACCTGAACCCCAATGTAAGACAATGATTAGTCAGTTCAGCTGTCCACCCACCTGCAGCCAGCCAAAAACAGATCACTTCTGGGGGTAGATGGGGGGGGGTCATTTATTTTTTTTGGTACACACTATATCCTATCAGGCTGTTGCTACCCCTAGTGTGCAGCGATCAACACTGCAAGCAGCTTGCAGTGAGCTGAATACTAAGCTTACCCAAGCACAGCGATTAGTGGTCCGCATATATAAAGCTCCCAAACTCTGAGCCCAAACTCTTTTTTTTTGTAAAGTCTGTATTTGGTAAGAACTAGTATTTATTAAAAACAACTAACCTTGGGTTCATTCATCTCTACGTGAAAAGTATGACCTTCTATATATTTGTCCTTTATAACAGAGCCCTATTAAAATCCTAACTTTAGTGTCAAAATCTATGGGTTAATTTGCCAGATATCATGCACTATTCAAAATTAAGGTGCTGGGTGCACCTTTTCTGTAAAATAGCATTTTAGTGTGCCTTTCTCCCAACTTGTTTTCAATCTATTTATGTCCTTCTGATTGTCAGCTTTAGCTCTACAGTAGTCAAATGAAATGATGGCAGAGATAGGTGGAAAACATTTTGTTGAGAAGGTGCACTGGACTCTGAAGCATTGCGAAACGCAAGTTGGGGTGCAGCTCGACATACCTGAAGGGGATTATGATATTTAAGTTTCATCTTTCTACTATGGGAATTATCCCATTGTTTAACCCCTTAATTTCAAAGCTTGCTTTCACCTTCATAACCAAGCCAAACTTTTAAAATCTGGCCAGTGTCATATTTGATAGAAATTTTTTTAAAAAATTTCACAATTTTAGAAATGTAATTTTTTTTTCCTTTGAAAACAGACATTTATTCAACTAAAAATAAATACTAAGTAACACTTTTCACATGTCTACTTTCCTTCAGAATTATTTTTGAAACTTTTGTTAGAAATCTGGAAAGGTTAATAATGTAGTAGCAATTTTTCATTTTCTAACAACATTTAGAAAACCTATTTTATTATAGACCACTTCACATTTGAAGTGACTATTTGTGCCAATATGTCAGAAAATGCCTATAATTGCACAATGTGAACTGCCCCTTTAAAGTATTCAAGTCCACATTTACAGTTAAAACCAGAAGTTTACATACACTATCTAAAAAGACATATTTGCATGTTGTTCTCACTATCTGACATGAAATCAGAATAAACTTTTCCCATTTTAGGTCATTTAGGAACCAAAATTATTTATGTTTGCCAAATGCCAGAATAATGAGAGAGAGGGAATGTTTTAAGGCATATGTGTCTTTTCTGTTTTCAACTGTAGATAGATTTTCAACTCTTCAGGTGCTTCCCAGGAATTAAAACAAAGTGGAATAAAAAAATTAAAAATTAGCTTTTCTTCCACAAAAATATTGTAAACTTTACATCAGTATCATTTTTAAACTATTATTGGGGTAGAACTCTAGAACGGTTAAAAGTTTAGAAGCAATTTTTCATTTTTGTATTCAAATTTATAAAATCTATTTCATTTGGGATCACATCGAATTTGAAGTGACATTTCATGCCAATATGTCAGAAAAGTGACCACATAAGTGACTACATTATAAAAGCTGAACCCTTCAAGGTATTTAAAACCACATTTAGATAGCATGTCAACTAGTGATGAGCGAGTACTAAAAAGCTCGGGTGCTCGAGGCTCGGGCCGAGCATCCCAAGATACTCGTGTACTCGGCCCGAGCACTGAGCCCAATGTTATCCTATGGGAGACCCGAGTATTTTTGTGAAATGACCCCCGGCAGCATGTAGAAACCCTAAAAATGTCACAAAAGTCTCAGAAGAGTGCTCAAATGACATGACAACAGCATGGGGAAGACCCCTTGAAGCATTTATCACTCAAAAGTCACAGCTGTGAACAATTTTGTCCGAGTTTTACGCCATTTTTACGGACTCACCAGAAAACCTTCCAAAATGACACCAAAATGAATTTTCATGGCGGAAATGTTAAGGGCACATACCCAATAGTGAGATAGAGCTGGTGTATGTTACTTTTGGAGATTAATAATACATGAAAGATTTTACGTAAAACATTGTGTGGCACTCCGATGTCCAAAACGCACGTTTTGTGCTTTTTACTAGCGATGTCGGTCATTTTTTTTTTCATTCTATCTCCCGTCGGTCGGTCTCGCTCTGTCTGTCTCTCTCTGTCTTGTCTGTCCCCCTCTCACAGTCTGTCGGTCATTCTCCCCCCTCTCTCTTACTTACCGTTCCCCGATCTCCGGCGCGGCGCTGCACGGCTGTTCACTAAACTCCGGCGGCTTTTCCTCTTTTAAAAAAGCCGGCCGCTCATTAATCAATCTCGTATTCTCTGCTTTCCTGCTTTTCGGCGCCTATGATTGGTTGCAGTGAGAAACGCCCCCACACTGAGTGACAGCTGTCTCACTGCACCCAATCACAGCAGCCGGTGGGCGTGTGTATACTGTGCAGTGAAATAAATAATTAAATAATTAAAAAAAACGGCGTGCGGTCCCCCCAATTTTAATGCCAGCCAGATAAAGCCATACGGCTGAAGGCTGGTATTCTCAGGATGGGGAGCTCCACGTTATGGGGAGCCCCCCACCCTAACAATATCAGTCAGCAGCCGCCCAGAATTGCCGCATACATTATATGCGACAGTTCTGGGGCTGTACCCGGCTCTTCCCGATTTACCCTAGTGCGTTGGCAAATCGGGGTAATAAGGAGTTAATGGCAGCCCATAGCTGCCACTAAATCCTAGATTAATCATGTCAGGCGTCTCCCCGAGATTCCTTCCATGATTAATCTGTAAGTGACAGTAAAAAAACACACACACCCGAAAAATCCTTTATTAGAAATAAAAAACAATAACAAAGTCCCTCATCACCAATTTATTAACCCCAACAAAGCCCTCCATGTCCGGCGTAATCCATGGACCTCCAGCATCGCGTCCAGCTCTGCTGCATGGAGGTGACAGGAGCTGCAGAATACACCGCCGCTCCGGTCACCTCCACGCAGCTAATGAGATGAGTATAGCGATCAGCTGAGCTGTTACTGAGGTTACCTGGATCCAACGGTGGATGCAGCGGTGGCCGCGGGTAACCTCAGTGACAGCTCAGCTGATCGCGCTACTCACCGCCGTTCCAGTCAGCTCCATGCACCAACTGAGGTGAGTATAGCGATCAGCTGCTGTCACTGAGGTTAATCTGACTGACAGCAGCTGATCGCGCTATTCCCTTCATTAGCTGCGTGGAGGTGGAGGTGGAGGTTACCGGAGCGGCAGTGTATTCTGCAGCTCCTGTCACTTCCATGCAGCAGAGCTGGACGCGACGCTGGAGGACTGTGGAGTACGCCGGACATGGAGGGTTTGTCGGGGTTAATAAATTGGTAATGAGGGACTTTGTTAGTGTTTTTTATTTCTAATAAATTATTTTTTCGGGTGTGTGTGTTTTTTAACTGTAATTTACAGATTAATCATGGAAGGAATCTCGGGGAGACGCCTGACATGATTAATCTAGGATTTAGTGGCAGCTATGGGCTGCCATTAACTCCTTATTACCCCGATTTGCCAACGCACTAGGGTAAATCGGGAAGAGCCGGGTACAGTCCCAGAACTGTCACATATAATGTATGCGGCAATTCTGGGCAGCTGCTGACTGATATTGTTAGGGTGGGGGGCTCCCCATAACGTGGGGCTCCCCATCCTGAGAATACCAGCCTTCAGCTGTATGGCTTTATCTGGCTGGTATTAAAATTGGGGGGGACCGCACGCCGTTTTTTTAATTATTTATTTATTTTACTGCACAGTATAGACCCGCCCACCGGCTGCTGTGATTGGGTGCAGTGTGACACCTGTCACTCAGCCTGGGGGCGTGTCTCACTGCAACCAATCATAGGCGCCTGTGGGCATGGAAAGCAGGGAATATGAGATGGCTGTGTACAGAGCACAGCGCACCCGTCGGTATAAAGGCTCGGTCACGCTGTGCAGGCCGGCCAATCACTGCAATTCCACAACTAACAGGGCTGTGGCATTGCAGTGGTCTGCCAGCCAATCCCTGCATGAGGGCTGGCTCTCAAAAGAGCGCCAACATGCAGGGATGAAGACCACGAGTACAGCACGAGTATTGCAAAATTACTCGGTACCCGCCAAGTAGCCCGAGTACAGTGATACTCGTGCGAGTACCGAGTAGTAACAAGCATACTCGCTCATCACTAATGTCAACCCTTAAGAATTAACATTTAACCATGCCTAAGAATTAAATCAAAGTTGAAGCAAAAATGAAAAAAAAAAATTCCATAAAAATATTACGTTAGACCCCCAAATTTTTCATTTTCACAAGAAAAACAGTAGAAATTTGTCAGAAATTACTGTTTGGGCACATAGCAGGAATCGGAAGGGAAGGAGCACTCTTTGACTTTTGGAGTGCAATTTTGTCTGGAATAGATTGTGGAAACCTTTTGGCATATGAAGAACTCAAGAAATGCCAAAACAGTGTAAATCCAGCACAGTGGACCCCATTTTAGAAAATACACACTTTAAGGTGGGCTTTACACGCTGCAACATCGCTAGGAATTGCTAGCGATGTCGAGCACGATAGCACCCACCCCCGTCGCACATGCGATATGTGGTGATTGCTGCCTTAGTGAACATTATCACTACGGCAGCTTCACACACACATACCTGGTCGGTGACGTCGCTGTGACTGCCGAACAATTCCTCCCTCAAGGGGGAGGTGTGTTCGGCGTCACCGCGACGTCACCGCGATGTCACTAAGTGGCCGGCCAATAGAAGCGGAGGGGCGGAGATGAGCGGGACATAACATCCCGCCCACCTCCTTCCTTCCGCATTGCCGGTGGAGACAGGTAAGGAAATGTTTGTCGTTCCTCGGTGTGACACACAGCGATGTGTGGTGCTGCAGGAACAACAAACAACATCGTACCGGCAGCAGCAGCGATATTATGAAAAGGAGCGACGTGTCACCGATCAATGATTTTTGACGTTTTTGCGATCGGTAATCGTCGCTCCTAGGGTTTACACGCTGCGATGTCGGTAACGGCGCCGGATTTGCATCACTAACGACGTGACCCCGACGATATATCGTTACCAATGTCGCAATGTGTAAAGACCGCCTAAGGCCTCTTTCACACGTTCGCGAAAAACCACGCACGTTTTTCACGGACGTGTCAGAGGTGTGTTTTGCCCTCCGTGAGCCGTGTTTATGGCACATGTGTGTTCTCCGTGTGTTATCCGTGATAACACATGGAGAACGGTAACTTTCTGCTCACCTGTCCCTGGTGTTGCTGTCCTTGGTGCTGATCTTCGGTCTCTGGTCCTGCCGACTCCCTGCTGCTGCTGCTTCCGGCCACAGTGAAGTGAATATTCAATTAGCATTATGAGTGGCGGTCGGCAGCAAGTGACAGCAGCGGCAAAGACTGCAGGGCTGGAGAAGATGAGTAAAGTTTTGTTTTTTTCTCGCAGACACATGTCTTTTCTCTGGTGCGTGTCACACGGAACACATCTGTGTGGTCCGTTTGTGTTATGTGTGACCCGTTTGCGTTCCGTGTCACACCCGTGATGCCAGAGAGAAAACGGACATGTGGCCGTGAGAAACACACGGACACATGTATGTCTGGAACGGACACACGTTCCGTGCGTAAATACATACGTGTATCCAAATCCATTGAAATACCGAGGTCTACGTGTGTACGTGTCTCCAATACGTGCGGAAACTGACCAAACACATACTGGAGGCACGTACGTGTGAAAGAGGCCTAAAGAATTCATCTAGGGGTGTGGTGAGCATCTTATTCCCATAGCTGCTTCACACAATCTTATAACAATTTTTTTTTTCATTTTCACAAATGTAAAAGGAGAAACCAGACCATTCAATTTGTTCTTCAATTTATCCTGAGTATGATGATACGCCATATGTGGTCAGAACAACTGTTCAGTCACACAGTGAGGTTTGGAACGGTGGGAGCTCCATTTGAGTTTTGAAGTGCAGTTTTGCAACAGCAAATTGCAGATGCCATGGGACATTTTATGAGATGCCTTTGATGTGTGAACATTGCACAAACACTTTTCAAATGACCCTTTTTAGAAACTACTTATTTCAATGAACTCATATAGACTGTAATGAGCACAACGATTTTTCTCCACTAATATGTTTCAACTAGTGATGGGCAAACCCGAACTGTAAAGTTTTGGGTCCTTACCAAACACATAGTGTTCGTGCGCACGATCCCGAGCATGAGCTTTCTGGGAAGCTCGTGTTACAGTTTGGATACAGTTTGGGTCCAGGGGCTGTAAAAAAAAGCACATTTTTACTAAAAAAACATTTTTTTACTAAAAAACATTTTGATTATACTTACTGCTCCCATGACGCGTCCTGCAGATTTTGTCTCCCAGCCGCTTCTGCTTCCAGGTCCGATCATTAAATTCCAGTGGCATTCACTGCACTGCTCATCACTCGGCAGTTTTCGTCTTTTTTTTGTCGTGTTCGTGGTGACGTCAGGGTTCACCGGAGTCTATGAGCCATGGACTCGATTGAACTTTGACTGTCACTGTGCGAGTCTTGCATTGGTATCACTCTGCTGACAGGAGCAGGTCGGCTGCATGTATTTCCATGCAGCTGAGGTGCTCCTGTCTGGAGAGTGTGCCCCGTGCTGAGTGATATCGATGCGAGACTCACAGGAGTCATACGCAAGCCTCCACTCTGCACTCGGGGGAAGTCTCTGACAGCTCTCAACTGAATCTGTGTGAGCAGACCTATGTTTGTCTTCTCGCACAGGTGTAGCAGAGCTGAAGATGCTCGCCTGCCTTTGGACTACATCAGAAGGTTTTTTTGGGGTAACAAAGATGGAGTCCTAAATGTCTTCTGTTTTATTTATGATAAAATATTTTTTTCTCTGTGTTGCTGTTTTATTTTACTGTTAAAATAACAGACAATCACATACGCTGTCACAGAGTGGGCGTCTGTGATTGGATTTTGGAGTAACCTTAAACCAGCCCATACATTCTAGCATCTATAATATATAAGGGCAGTTTTCAGGTTACTCCAACAACCAATCACAGATGCTCATTCTGCATGACATCGTCAGAGATTGGCTGTTGGGTCCCTCACACATGTAGTAGTGTAAAAAATAAATAAATAATTAAAAAAGGACAGCACTCCACGGTATGTTTGATTCTGAGCACAGATAAAGCGGATAGCCACGGGCTGCCTCCACCATCTGCCTGGCTTTACCTTGGCTGGCAATCAAAATACAGGGAAGCCCATTCATTTTTTCATTAGTCAGGTAAAACCAGGCAGCTGGGGGTTGGGATTCTTCGCAGCCCGCAGCCACCCCAGGAAATGGTGCATTGTTTCCTAGCACCATTTCCAAGCACTTTACCCAGCTCATCCAGTGGCCCTAATGGCGGTGGAACGCTGGATAATAAAAGGGTTAATACCAGCTTTGTATTCTCAGCTGGTACCAAGCCCGAAATTCATGGTGTCATGATAAATTAGACATGGCCACGATGAAGTTCTAGTAAACAGTAAAAAGAAAAACACAACACATAGACATTTTTTTTATTAGAAATAAAATAAAAAAACATTTAGAGACTAAATTTTTATAAAAAAAAATCCTTTGTCCGACGTATTCCATAGGTAGAGCAATGTCACCTCTTCTTCATCGCTCTATATAGACAAACTTCTCTACAAAGCAAGAAACAGGCTAACACTAAGGATATGATTCCACTTCCGTATGACTCCTGCGAGTCTCGCATCGATATCACCCGGCACGGCGCATTGTCTCATGACAGGAGCACCTCAGCTTCATGAAAATACATGCAGCCGACCCGCTTCTGAAAGGAGAGTGTGCGCCATGCCAGGGAATACCGAAGCGAGACTCTCACTGTGACAGTCAAAGTTCAATCGAGTCCATAGCTCTTGGACTCGGATGAACCCTGATGTCACCGTGAACACAGCCGAAAACAGCCGAAGACTGCAGAGTGACGAGCAGTGCAGTGAATACCCCCGGAAGTTAATGATCGGACCCGGAAGCAGAAGCAGCTGGAAGACCGAGTCTGCAGGACACGTCGCAGGAGCGGTAAGTATAATCACAATGTTTATTATTAACTATATTCTTTATTTTACAGACCCCCCCCGCCCCATCCCATAACTGTAAAGTCAAAGTTCGGGGTTCGGACGCAAGTTCATCTTACCTCAGAACCCAAACTCAAACTTTACAAAAAGTTTGGGTGAATCTCCCGAACACAAACATCACAGGGTTCGCCCATCACTAGTTTCAACCACTAGTGGACCACAAAATGTTATATGCAATTTCTTCTGTGTACGCCTTGTCAGATGGTGAAAGCTCCTTATGTTCCAGAAAAGCAGAAACTTCCCATAAGTGAAGCGGTTTTATAAACTAGATCCCCTTAATAATTCATTTAGGGGTGCAGTGAGCATATTTACATAACAGATGTTTCCAAGACTGTTTTATTATTTTTTCATTTAAGAAAGGATAATTATGTTTTTACCACTAATTTGTTGTTTTAGCCACACAAACAGCATTGTGATAAAGGGAAATAGGTAAATACGACTCCTTAGTTTGTTACACAAATTCTCCTGAATGTGGCAATACCACATAAAATGACAAGCGAAAGGGTAACAATGTTTTGAACTTTTCACTTTCAAGCCCCATATTTTAATGCTATGGTAATGATGGAATGACCAGACCGCAGGTCATCAAACACAGTATGCCAGAAACACTTTGAGCTAGCTGTCATGCAACTGTACACCTATGGTATTTTTCACCTGCCTTCCAATCCTGGAAGGGGGCTTCAGCAGAGCCCTTCACAGGTGTCAATATCAGGGTAGCTGGTGGCTGGACACATGGACCACAGTCGGATGAAACACACCAATACAAAGAAAAGAAGTGGGGTAAGGTTAAACAAGAATTAGGTAAGGCTAGGGACAAAGACTAAAAAAACAGAGCAAGAGAACAAACCAGAAAAAAAACAATAACTACTAACTTTACAACCCAAGCACAACTGAAAATATTTAGCACTGACCCAGAGAATGTGGCTTGTTTAAATATCCCTCCCATGGATCCGCTGACACTGCTAAGGTAACACCCAGTCTCCACCTTCTGCCCAGAGTGACAAAGGAAGGGATGAAGTAGGTTGGGTGAAAGGAACCTCCCACAACATTGCTGAGCCAGAAGACTTGGCGTCCCATATCTCTTGGCAACAGCAGATGCTAGAGGACCTTGCATCCCTGGACCTCTGTACCGCAAAATCGCTGGGAGCAATGGCATTCCACGCCCCAGCAATACCACAACCTCAAGTGAGTATCTTAGAGCACAAAACATGGCCAATATAATAGCAGGTCTGCTAAGCAGAAGATGTAATGCCCAATAGTCCAAATATTAATAGAAATACAGCAGGGACTAAAACTTAACTTTTACTGATGGCTAGATAAAATCAATAATAATAACAATAATAGTAAAGTGCTAGTGCATAAAGTGTGCAAACAACAAAATGCCACATGGCAACGCATAGGCTTGATCTCACCCAAGCTTCATCCATGAGCTGGATTGCACATCGGTCCCAAAATCAGAGGTCACAGACCGGAAGGATAAGGTGGAAGGGTATACTACAAACCCTGTCGTGCTCCGTGAATAAACTTCCGCCCTGACAAGGGCAGCACCCAAATAGAATGTCTGCCCCACAACCAAAAAACAACAAACAAATAGTTCCTCCCGATGCGTTTCCCTCTCAGTAGTGAGAGTTCCTCAGGGGAGACGGAGGAAAAAATTGGGAAAGATCGACCTGCAGTGGCAGGGATCAGCACAGGCCAAAAAGGTGATGGACCTATGTGTGCTGGGCAAATGGTGGGGCTCAGTCTCTGATAGAACTGATGCCTTTATACACCCTTAATCAGTGTAATACCCCACATATGTGCAAAAAGCCATACTTACAGCGAGCATGATGGAAACGATTAATCCCTACCATGCCGGCTTCTGAGGTCACTACCAAGGCGACAGGTACCGCCCTCTTGCGTTCCAGGTTGGAGCGCATCGCGCCCAGATTGCGCACAGTTAAAGGCTGCAAACCACCGTGCGTGTTGTGTATTTCCGCGTTCCACACTGGAACGCAGAAGAGCCAATAGGAACCCTGCACGGGAGCCCTCCCACAAACAGGTATAATTCTGGGAGATCCGGACCGGAAGTCAGCGCAAATCCATCAGCTGATGGCTAGGTCCACCAATCAGAGATGAGACTTTGGAAAAAAGGTAATTTCCGGTTGCACTGACAGGAGCGTCCTTGGTGACATGTAGATAGATCACAGTGGACCATCCCAAATCCAGACATAGCGACCGAAACCGGAAAGCTGCTCACTGTGCATGGAACCTAGCAACAGGCATGATTAACCCCATAAGGGGCGGTTGTACACAAAAAATAAAGCACGGATTGCAGTAGTCGCCCCTGGTAGCCAGCGACCAAAAGGCACAATGGTGCCCATAACGATCATGCAAGGAGGGAAAAGGAACGTACACTGAAGCATGACTGCCATATGATAAACACAGGCAGGGGGAAAGGGGAGAAGAAGGCTGCCACAACATTTGTAAATAGAAACATGCAGGCAAAACATAAACATGAACAGCATGGCAAAGCACCATAATAAGAGGGAGAACAAGTAAAGAAAAGAAAATAATCTATCCTTATTATATCTATAACTGGACCTAATCATGATACAGGAAAGCCCAGATAAAATGCAGGCTCCCTAAGGACCCCTGTCATCTTATAATAAAGAAGGGCCACAGTTGTGGGCTACAAAATATGTATTGGTTAGGAGGCAAGGCTAAATCTTCCACAAGAACGAATCAGCCAGCGGCCAAAAGGGGGGGAGGAGACCTATCAAATAAAGCAGCCATAGTTGATTTGATCATTGAGGCCATCAGGATGGCAGGTTTTAAGACGAAAAATCATCCTGGCCTCTTTTTGTAGTAATACACGATCCAAATTGCCACCTCTGGTGGACATTTTGACTTTGATGATACCCATAAATTCGATGGCTTCCATGTTGGAGCTGTGACGTGTATTCATGTGCCTGGCAATAGGGGTGTCACGATCATTTCTGATGTCCCCCATGTGTTTGCCAATACGTCTACGAATTTCACGCACAGTTTTGCCGACATATTGCAATCCACAATGACACATGGCAAGGTACAGCACCCCCTTCGTTTTGCAATTGATGACCTCCCTACTAGTCAGGGATTCACCCGTAGAGGTACTGGCGTATTCCTTACCTATCTTGACATTTTTACAGGCGACACATGATCCACACTTAAAACAACCAGATGGTTTACCTGGAAGCCAAGTGGTTTCCACATTAGGGGGTGCAAAGTGGCTGTGAGTCAACCGATCACCCAACGAGCAATTCTTCCAGAATGTGATCGCCAGTTGAGGTTTAATACAGTTAGCAATGTCCATGTCCATTCCAAGGATACCCCAGTGTCGCTCAAGTATCCTTCTAATGGTTGGGACACCTTTAGTATACGTGGTGATGAGTCTCACAACGCCCCCCCTCATCATTTTGTCTAGATTGAGGGGAAAGGAGTTTTGTGCGGTCCTGATCAAGGGAAAACTTATATGCCTGCTTGAGGACCCAATCTGGATACCCTTTCTCCAAGAAACGGGACCTCAAGTCAGCAGCTTTGGCCACAAATTCACTCCGATCCGAACAGTTCCTCCTCAGACGAAGATATTGTCCCTTAGGGATACCCCGCCTGAGGGGCAATGGGTGGTGACTGTCCCATCTAAGGAGTGAATTTGTGGCAGTAGGCTTCCTATAAATCGTAGTCCCGAGCCTGCCACTAGGGTCAACCGACACAAGCAGATCCAGAAAAGGTAAGCTCACAGGATGGAGGACATAAGTGAAGGTTAGTCCTAAGGGGTTCATATTCAAGTTGTTAACAAATTGATGTTAACAAATTCCGTGAATGTCTCAAGGTGACCCCTCCACAAAACAAAAACGTCATCAATAAAACGGACCCACAAATCAATCATGTTGGTAAATGATGACATTGACTCTTCAAACACAATGGTGTCCTCCCACCAGCCCAGGAACAAGTTGGCGTAACAGGGAGCACAGGGGCTCCCCATAGCCGTGCCCCTGAGCTGGTGGTAGGTGGAGCCATCGAACAGAAAAAAGTTGTTATGTAAAACAAATTCCAGCAAGGAAATAACCAACTTGTTGTGGGCCTCAAATTGTTTGCCCCTAGTGGCCAGAAAAAACTGGACGGCCTCAACACCCCGATCATGTGGGATGGATGAATAGAGTGTTTCCACATCAATGCTCGCCAAAAACGCGTTGGGACCAACCGTAATATCCTCAATCCTACTGATGAAGTCTAGACTATCACGAATGTAAGATGGTAAGGATGTTACAAACGGGTTAAGAATCTTATCTAAATATACTCCCACATTTTGTGCGATATTGCCAACACCGGAAACAATCGGTCTCCCCCTAAGGGGGTTAACCCCCTTATGTATCTTAGGGAGGGTATAAAAAGTAGACATCAGGGGGTGATCCGGCAACATAAACGTTAATTCCTCCTTACTGATTAGCCCCTCGATCTCAGCCCTATTCAGTAGGTCCCTAAGGCAGTTTTTCGCAGTGATGACAGGATTACCAGAGATTTTACGGTAAGTGTTAGCATCCTTCAAGATGTTCAAACAAACATCATGATAATCGATCGCATTCATTACCACTATATTTCCCCCCTTATCGGAGGGTTTTATGGTGATGGTGGCATCCTTTTCCAAGTCACAAAGTGCTCGCATTTCAATCCTGGATAAGTTGTTTCTTTCCTCCTGTAAGGAGGTTATACCCATCGTACTCAATTGGGTTTTGGTCAGGGCAAGAACCTCTTTTGTCACCTGGCTGAGGAAGATATCTATAGCAGAAACATCAGTAAGATTAGGTGGCATTTTGGTTCTAGGATTTTTTAGAGTGGTGAAGGGACCTTTACCAGTGATGGATGTAGTAGGCTCATCCAATCCTGCCAACAGCCTGACATCATCCAGCATATCCATCGGTATATCCAGACCCATGAATATTTTATTATCTTTTTGCCTAAAAAACTTCTTCCAACGCAGTTTGCGCACAAACAAATTAAGGTCTTTAATGAAGTCGAATGTCGAAAAGTCACTTGTAGGGACAAACGACAAAAATTAAAGTCAACAAGTTGGCTCATCAGAAAATCTATCTGTTTTGGTGCAACAAACATGGTAGTGGAGCTGGTGTGTATGCTTCGTAATAGTGAGATCACAAACATCCATGCAAGTACAATGCATTGCACATTATACAATATAAGTATGGAGTGATGGCCCAAAAAAAGTTGAGGAATCCTCGTCTTCAATATCATAAGAAGTGTCGGTTCGACTTTGCAAATAAGTAAGAAAAAGTGACAGAAGATTGGAAACGAGTGATCTGGAATAATGAGACGAAAGTCAATAGATTTTGGTTGCAAATGGTTCTTAAAATACAATGGAAAATGGGGCTAATGGATTAAGAAATTGAAAGAATTGTCAAGTTCAGTGGAGGAAGCCTGGTGATGATAAGGGGTTGTTTCATGGTCAAAGGTATTAGATACTTGACTAGTATTGATGGTGGTCTCAATGCTGACCTAAATGTGAGTATTTTACTAGACAAGTGACTTCAAACTTTGAGTACTATGGGTTTGAAAAGAACGATTTACTGTTCCAGCAGAACAACGGCTCAAAGTATACATCAAGAAAGGACTGAAGAAGTCCTTCAATGACAATGAAGAAAAGGTGCTGGATTGACCCCCCCACACTCTTCAGACCTCAACCCAATCAAACACTTGTGGGCAGAGTTGAATAAAAAGCTGTAAGTCAACCAGTATGCATCAACATTGGGAAAGTGTACAAGAGACCTTGGTCCTTTTTAGGTTTTGTTACTATGACACACTAAAAAATGGGGAGTTTTGTTTTTTGCAGGATCAGATGACTATTTTATTCTTACGATTTTGCGGTAAATAACTATTTTTGATCAATTTCTATTCCTATTTTCAAAAGTCAGAGTAAACATAAAACAAAATTTAGTATTGTTTTACTTTTTATGTCTTTTTATGCTGTTTAAAATGATAGGATAGCATTAGTTTACATGTCAGTGCGATTGCAGGGATACTACAATTATAAGGTTTTTTTTATGTTTTACATCTCTTACACAGTAAAAACACTTTTATAGAAAAAAAATTACTTTTACATTGCCATATTTTGAGAGCCATGGCACTTTTAATTTTTCCCTCACAGAGCTGATTGATTGGGTACTTTTTTTGTGTGATAATATGCCATTTTCAGTTTATATACATAATATCTTTTGATCAGATTTGCACTCTACTTTTCGCTCAGTGGTATGATAAAAAATAATACGTTTATTTATCTGTTCACTATTTTATTACATTACAATATAAAGTACATGCATTGTAATTCACTTGACCTATTCAAATTGCATAGGCAGAAAGTTTGCTCAACCCTTCTTCTGGCTAGTTTTTTTGACCACTTGCTGCTATGACTACTATTGACTCCCTTACCTTATATGAGGCCCTTTTTGAGAGACATATACATTTTCATCCAGTTTATTTACTTTAATATATATATATATATATATATATATATATATATATATATATATATATATATACAGTTAGGTCCAGAAATATTTGGACAGTGACACAAGTTTTGTTATTTTAGCTGTTTACAAAAACATGTTCAGAAATACAATTATATATATAATATGGGCTGAAAGTGCACACTCCCAGCTGCAATATGAGAGTTTTCACATCCAAATCGGAGAAAGGGTTTAGGAATCATAGCTCTGTAATGCATAGCCTCCTCTTTTTCAAGGGACCAAAAGTAATTGGACAAGGGACTCTAAGGGCTACAATTAACTCTGAAGGCGTCTCCCTCGTTAACCTGTAATCAATGAAGTAGTTAAAAGGTCTGGGGTTGATTACAGGTGTGTGGTTTTGCATTTGGAAGCTGTTGCTGTGACCAGACAACATGCGGTCTAAGGAACTCTCAATTGAGGTGAAGTAGAACATCCTGAGGCTGTAAAAAAAGAAAAAATCTATCAGAGAGATAGCAGACATGCTTGGAGTAGCAAAATCAACAGTCGGGTACATTCTGAGAAAAAAGGAATTGACTGGTGAGCTTGGGAACTGAAAAAGGCCTGGGCGTCCACGGATGACAACAGTGGTGGATGATCGCCGCATACTTTCTTTGGTGAAGAAGAACCCGTTCACAACATCAACTGAAGTCCAGAATACTCTCAGTGAAGTAGGTGTATCTGTCTCTAAGTCAACAGTAAAGAGAAGACTCCATGAAAGTAAATACAAAGGGTTCACATCTAGATGCAAACCATTCATCAATTCCAAAAATAGACAGGCCAGAGTTAAATTTGCTGAAAAACACCTCATGAAGCCAGCTCAGTTCTGGAAAAATATTCTATGGACAGATGAGACCAAGATCAACCTGTACCAGAATGATGGGAAGAAAAAAGTTTGGAGAAGAAAGGGAACGGCACATGATCCAAGGCACACCACATCCTCTGTAAAACATGGTGGAGGCAACATGATGGCATGGGCATGCATGGCTTTCAATGGCACTGGGTCACTTATGTTTATTGATGACATAACAGCAGACAAGAGTAGCCGGATGAATTCTGAAGTGTACCGGGATATACTTTCAGCCCAGATTCAGCCAAATGCCGCAAAGTTGATCGGACGGCGCTTCATAGTACAGATGGACAATGACCCCAAGCATACAGCCAAAGCTACTCAGGAGTTCATGAGTGCAAAAAAGTGGAACATTCTGCAATGGCCAAGTCAATCACCAGATCTTAACCCAATTGAGCATGCATTTCACTTGCTCAAATCCAGACTTAAGACGGAAAGACCCACAAACAAGCAAGACCTGAAGGCTGCGGCTGTAAAGGCCTGGCAAAGCATTAAGAAGGAGGAAACCCAGCGTTTGGTGATGTCCATGGGTTCCAGACTTAAGGCAGTGATTGCCTCCAAAGGATTCGCAACAAAATATTGAAAATAAATTTTTTTTTTTTGGGTTTGGTTTATTTGTCCAATTACTTTTGACCTCCTAAAATGTGGAGTGTTTGTAAAGAAATGTGTACAATTCCTACAATTTATATCAGATATTTTTGTTCAAACCTTCAAATTAAACGTTACAATCTGCACTTGAATTCTGTTGTAGAGGTTTCATTTCAAATCCAATGTGGTGGCATGCAGAGCCCAACTCGCGAAAATTGTGTCACTGTCCAAATATTTCTGGACCTAACTGTATACTATTTACTTGATGAATTGCATTTGACCTTTCAACCAGTTGATATTAGATATTTTATCCTCTCTCTCTCTCTATATATATATATATATATATATATATATATACCAGCTGTAGTACCCGGGCATTGCCCGGGATAGTAACTGTCCCTTTCCAGGTCTGTCTCTTTCCAGGTCTGTCTCTTTGCCTATCTGCTTCTGTCTGCTTGTCTCTTTCTGTCTCTCTATCTGTCTCCCCACTGATGTCTTATTACCTCACACATAAGCTTCTTATACTAACAGTTTATTTTGTTCCTATAGCAACCACTGACAGTTGCTATTAATAGCTTGTTACTCCCACCTCCATTCAGTTTAATTGAGGCAGGATTTTTGAGAGTAACTGTATAGCGCAGGGTTAAATTTTCCCATCAAAACATAGTCTTTGACGTTCCCTGGGTCACATGGGACGTCTGTGCAAAATTTCGGGATTGTAAATGCGACGGTGCATATTCCTTTAGTGGACATACACACATACACTTAGCTTTATATTATATATACATATATATATATATATATATATATATATATCTCAATCAGTCTATTATTTATTTATTTACTGGCATCTGGGGGAATGATTGTCGCCAATAATTTTCTCATTTATAAAATATTGTTTTAATATTTATTGTAATGTAATACTTAATATATTATAATTATTTTTAGTCTTGCATGGCTTTGTAAGATCAATATTATTCACAGCATTATGATCCATAATAATGCGGTTTGGTATCTACCATTGACTCCCTGTTAATACGTTTCATGGGTGTTAGTGGGATGAAAGAGAGAGCTCTTTCATAGACAATCCTTGTAAATGCTGAGATTGCTGTTGATCGTAGAAGTTCAAGGGCTAAAATAATGAATTATTGAATTTCAAGCCAGCAGAATTCCCATGTATATGTCAAAATTCCCTGACTAACCAGCCATGTATCATGTTACTCACTAAAATCAATGTTTAAAAAAAGAGTTTATATAGTGTGCTGTTTCTATGCTAAGTGAACTTTGCCTAGTCAACGGGGCATTGTTTCCTCAGACTAGTCTGCCCTATTTCCATTTTATCATACCCCTGAGGGTGTTATGACATGATTTCCATAAGGTGACGTCACCACAGCTCTTGAAAATCTTGCACCTGTGAGTGGTCATTTTGGCAACGTCAGTAAACCTTAGAAGCTAGGTGTATGTATGTCCTGGTTTCAGAGAGGTGCACTGCGCATAATGAGAAGAATAGTTTCTGCACTTCCAATCATGTGCAGTGTGCCTCTCTGATGCCGGGGTACGTACATTTGGCTTCTGAGGCCCACTGATGCTGCCAAAATGAGCCGCGTGCATGTGCAACATGTCCAAGAGCAGTTGTGATGCCAGCTAGAGGAAATCATGTTATCACAGGGATAACATGAAAAGAGTGATGACTATACTGTGGAAACAACACCCCTTTGACTAGTCAAAGGTTGAAATAGCATAGGAACAGCGCAGCTTATTAATGTTTTTTTAAATATTGATTTTAGTATATAGCATTATACATGGCTGGTTAGGCAGGTAATTTTTGCACATGTGAATGCTGTGAGGTTGGAGAGCACAATGGACCTAACATGTTCCCTTTAAGTCGAATACCCTTTGGCCCTTGTGTGGGCTGAGTTTCTGTGCCGCATAATTACCAAGACATACTGGTATGTCCATTTGCAGGAACACACAACAAAATATAATGTACCAATGTGTCTAGTGTCTGGAAGGGGTTAATAATTAGACAATATGGGCATGTAACATTTCATCCTTATATGACTAGTAACCACAATATACAATTTGTACATTCAGCTATTTTTTTCCTGTGCCTATGATATAAATATAATAACTGAACTACTTTGTTTTTCGGGAAAAAAAAACTCAAAACCCACAGATAATGAGAAACAGCACTGTGAGACAAATCCAGCTTGAAGGGGTTCAAGCATCCACAAGGTTAACTCAAATCCATTAGGGTGATATGCAAAAGAATAGGAAAGCGCAGCACTTCCTAAAAAGCAAGTGTGCTGTTCTGTTTAATTATTTTTTTGCATTTTACTCTCTGTTACAGACTAGGGATGAGCGAGTATAGTCGTTACTACTCGATACTCACCAAGTAGCACGGTATTCGGACTAATCGTTACTCCACGAGTATCCTTGTAATTACTCGTTAAGAGTAGCGAATCCAATGTAAGTCAATGGGAAATGTGAGCAATTGTCTGCTGGACCCTAAAAAGCGGTCTGAGGGAGCGAAGCGTCTGAGGGAGCGTGCATCAACTGATTCTTTAAAAAAGCTGGCGGCTTTTTACCGCCTGGCTTTTAAACAATCATGCATCTATTTCATCCTTTTACTGAACCCCCAGACCGCTTTGTAGGATCCAGCAGACAATTACTCGCATTTCCCTTTTGACTTGCATTGGACTCTCTACTCGTAATGAGTACCCGAGTATTAGGTACTAGTATTAATATTAGAATTCGCTATACTCGTTATGATTATAGCGAGTCCGAGTATTTCACTACTCGCTCGTCCTTATTACAGATCAGTCCCAGATTAGAGATTTGCTTCCTTCTACTTAATTGCTAAACTCTGTTGTGCTCCACGTCGGGCTGTGATCATGTCATCATCTGCCCAGGCCTATATAAAGCTCATCAAATACCGAAAAACATGACTTACCAAGAAGAACCAAGAAACACTTTTTCAAAAAAGTTCCATTGTTGATGTAAGAGCGCAAAATGTTACTAAAATCTTAGCAGAATTCCAGTTTTTAATGCAGATTTCCTAGCATTGAAGGGAATGGTAAATTGCACCCTTTGCATTCTATGATTTTTTGTCTCATAAAGTGATGGTTGATGCTGCAAATGGTAAATGTTTCTTGTGATATCAGAGAGCCATATTTTGAGCAATGAAATCTCATGTCTTCACTAAGATTTAATCATATATTTATTTTCTTATGCTTATTTAGTAGCAGTATAATCAACAGAACTGTACAGATTTTTATCATTCAAATCAGTGTTCACAGAGTAGGCTTCAATACAGCTTCTTATCTCTGAGTAACGTACAATAGAGCAAGTTTCATATGGAGCCAATTATTTTCTCTGTACATTTTGGCATACATGAGGAAACTTGTTACATTGAGGAAAGACTTATATACATTGAGAAGGCGCAAACTCCATGCAGATGTCCTTGGCAGAAGTTAAACCCATGACACCAATGCTACAAGGCACCGATACTAACCACTGAGGTAGCATGCTGTTTTTTAACATTTTATAGAATATTTGTAATATCACTTAGAGTAATCAAGAATCAATTGAAGTGGAACAACTGTGGGTGGTATTGACAAGCATTATATTCCACAGAAAATAATTTTAAATGTAGGTCTTTGAAATGTTCATTAGTATGGCAGTGCAACAAAGTCTGTGACCTGCTGCGTTTTAATTATCTACATTGATTTAAAGTACTTAGTGGAGGTGTTAGAAGTCTCTAAAATATTAATCACAGTATAAATAGTCATTTATTTTATATCAAGATTACAAAGAACATTATTAATTGTTTTAACTATTGTGTTTATTCTACAATGAAATCCCAAAACCATTAAATATAAATCTGCAAGATTGTAACCTGTCTCATTTTACTTATTTTCATTTCTCACATTTTGCATTTGATACTAACTTTACTATAACTAGTGTTTTGTGTAATTTTTTCCCCCAGAATCAATTGATAATTGATGACTCTCTTTTATGTACTTTATTTTCCTTACATGTCTACAGTACACTATGGATGGGATATAAAATGCACTTTAGATCATGTTGTTACTGTTGCTTTTTATGCCTTAGGCAGATGTAGACAAATATTCCTCAATGTTTCTAAGCTAATGCTCCCTACATACATTTTACATCACTCTGTCCCTTTTGTGCTATGATACACTGTGCTCCTCATTCATGTACCTTACACTATTTGGAAGAGTAGTTGTTCCTTTGTTCCAGCAATCAAATTTCAACAGGCTATATCATACACAAGATTTTAGGAAATATACGTGTTTGATCTTTTATCCCTCTTATGGAGATGTGAGCCTAAAGGGCATCTGCCATACCCCGTAACAGTATTAACATGCAGATAAGTAGTTGATATGCAAAATAATAAAGTGCTCGATTGCTTTACTAACAGCATGGCATCCAGGAGAAAACTAACTTTATTTCTTTTGAGAGCAGCCAGCCCTTTGACTGACTGCCAGTTTAGCAGTACATAGGAGTAAAGTTGGCTTTCAGTTAATGTGTGGGTGTGTGCTTACAGCTGACGTGCACAGTATAGTGAAGTGGGTGTGTGGCTACAGCTGACGCACGCAGTATAGTGAAGTGGGCATGTGCTTACAGCCAATGCTCCCAGTATAGTAAAGTGGGTGTGTGCTTACAGCCAACGCTCCCAGTATAGTAAAGTGGGTGTGTGCTTACAGCCGACATGCCCAATATAGCAAAGTGGGTGGGTGGTTACAGCTGACGCGCGCAGTATAGTGAAATGGGCATTTGCTTACAGCCAACGCTCCCAGTATAGTAAAGTGGGTCTGTACTTACAGCTGACGCGCCCAGTATAGTAAAGTAGGTGTGTGCTTACAGCTGACGCGCACAGTATAGTGAAGTGAATGTGTGCTTACAGCCGATGCGCACAGTATAGTCAAGTGGGCGTCTGCTTACAGCCGACGTGCACAGTATAGTGAAGTGAGTGTGGGCTTACAGCCAACGCGCTCAGTATAGTAAAGTGGGTGTGTGCTTTCAGCCGACGCACCCAGTATAGTAAAGTGGGTGTGTGCTTACAGCCGACACACCCAGTATAGTAAAGTGGGTGTGTGCTTACAGCCGACGCGCACAGTATAGTGAAGTGATTGTGTGCTTACAGCCAACGCGCACAGTATAGTGGATTGGGTGTGTGCTTATAGCCAACACGCACAGTATAGGGAAGTGGGTGTGTGCTTACAGCCAGCGCACACAGTATAGCGGAGTGGGCGTGTGTTTACAGCCGACGCACACAGTATTGTGAACAAAAACTGATTCTATACCGGCATACCTGAAAGCCGGCAGCCTTTGGGATAAATAAAGTTTATTTCTCCCAGGTGCTATCAATTTCGGTACAGTGGCCAGGAACCTTCATAACATAAATAATCTGCAGATTAACCCTATATTTGCAGGGCAATAGGATTATCAAACATGACAAGACCTATTTAACTTGAGGGAACACTCAGAATTTTTTAACCCAACTTAGACTGAAATGGGAGTAGGAAGGAGTATTTGGTAAGAGTCGAGACAATGTGTTAAAGCAACAGGAGTTGGGAACATCAGGGCAGCAGAAGCACTAGAGCAAGAGAAAAATTGTAATAAGCAAATTAAGTTACTTAGTTACAGCAAGCGAAAAGTTAAACAGAAGTCTGTAAACAGTCCAGAAGTCAGCATTTACAGTATTATTATTTATTATTATAGTGCCATATACAGTAAATAAACAATATCTGCAATCATGCAATGTCTGCAGATTTGAAGCATGAAGACTTGGCTAACAGTCTACCATGGATTTTGGAGAGGGAGGTAGCTTTCCTGTCAACCCACTGCGCACAAGGAGGCATCATTGTGGACAGAGGAGCCAAGGAGGGGTGAGGACAACGAAACAGATGAGGAACTGCACATAATGGCTGTGTGAATGCCATTCAGAACTTGGGTGTGTATGTAGCACCCAGAGAAGGGGGTACTCGGTCCAGGGCGGTAACAAATGGGAATGTCACTCTGGTGTCTGTTCCCCGGTTACATGCTCTGGGCCCCTTTTGTTAATGGGGGGGTATTTACAGGGGAGATAAGAGTTTTTGTCATGTGATGCCACCTGCGAGTTGCGGTTAGTGATGGGAAACCGCCACTGCTCAATGTGGGAACTCCCAAGGCTGGTTGTAATGGCAGCTATGATGGTAGGCCCTCCACAGGTAGGGCTGTGCCTGGGAGATGTAGAGGGGCAATAATGGAGACCACTCCAGGTTGTCTTTAATGGTCTCTACTCACTGTGGACCCAGGGGTTGCTGGTTCATGTCCCCGGAGGACCAGTGCCAATGTAGTGACCCAAGTTGCTCTGTCCCTGGCACTCTCTATAGATTGAGTCCCCGTAGCATGGAGCATTTGGGGACCCTGACTGTCCCTTGTTTGTTACGGTCTCCTTCTCCGTACGGCAGGCAGTGCAGACCCTGCGGGGAGGTAAGTGTCCGAACCCCAATCCTAGTTTACTGCTGATGCCCCCGGATTATTTGGTTCAGTGAAGTCCGTGGAGGTGTCCTCATTGGGCAGATATTTGCCAAACAGTCCAAAACTTGCGCTTGACCTAGGACTCTGTGCCCCTTGCATGCTCCTGTCCCACTGGTATCTCAGTACCCATCCTGGCGACCTCTCTCCTGTGCCCCCGAGATCACCGCTACACGGACCCAGCTCCGGCACGTCCACATACCTCTCCTGTGTGCTCCTCAACTCTCGACTCCTCTCTGACTGACTGACCCCTCCCACCAGGCTGGCTATACCCAGGGACTCGTTCCCATAGTGACCATACCCTTACGTGGTTAACCCTCTATGCCCAGTGTGGAGGGGAGAACTAGGATTTTAGATGTGCTTTGGTGGAAAAGGCACTGATACTCCAGGTCTCAGGGGTTAGGTCCTGCATCCACAAGAGGATGCAGTTTCCTGTAGTGCCCTGAGGTTCTCAGGGGCGCTACATGTACACATCAGATGTATAAATACAATAAGTTAAGACTTACAGTATGGTTTTAGCAACAATTTTATCACAAAGCAGAAACCAGTCACCTGTGATTTTCTAAGTCTACTGAGCATCAGTGTAGAAATGCAAAAAATAAATGTGACACCCTGTTCCAGGGATCATTCAACAAGGCAAAATCAAATTCCTCGATCTTGATATAACTAATTTAACACAAGAAGAAGTACGCCGGCATCTCAGTAAACTAAATATTGAAAATTCCCCAGGCCAAATGGCATTCATCCACGGATATTGGGGGAATTGAGCTCAGTATTTGACAGACTGCTGTATTTAATCTTCTCAGGGGTACTTTGCACCCTGCAACATCGCTAGCCGATGCTAGCGATGCCGAGCGCGATAGTACCTGCTCCCGTCGCATATGCAATATCTTATGATAGCTGCCGTAGCGAACAGTATCGCTACGGCAGCTTCACACGCACTTACCTGCTCTGCGACGTCGCTCTGGTCGGCGACCCGCCTCCTTCCTAAGGAGGCAGGTCGTATGGCATCACAGCGACGTCACACGGCAGGCGGCCAATAGAAGCGGAGGGGCGGAAATGAGCGAGACGTAAACATTCCGCCCACCTCCTTCCTTCCACATTGGCGGTGGAGGCAGGTAAGGAGATGTTCCTCGCTACTGCGGCTTCACACACAGCGATGTGTGCTGCCGTAGGTACGAGGAACAACATCATATCTCCTATTGGTGCGACATTATGAAAATGTCGACGCTACACAGATCACCGATTTACAACACTTTTGCGATCGTTTGTCGGCGCATCTAGGCTTTACACGCGATGTCGTTACCGGCACCGGATGTGCGTCACTTTCGATTTGACCCCGACGATATCGCAGTAGCGATGTCGTAACGTGCAAAGTACTCCTTAGACTCTTTTGTAACAGGGTTGGTGCCTCATGAATGGAGGATTGCGGATGTGGTACCGATATTAAAGAAATGTAAGAGGGTGGATTCAGGTAACTACCGGCCAGTAAGTCTGACATCAGTAGTGTGCAAGTGGGGTATGGCAGGGATCTGTGCTAGGACCAATTCTTTTTAATCTCTTTATTAATGTCTTTGATGTCTGCAAATAGATGTTCTGGCATAAATCCTAAGTCATATGACAAGGGTCGTTGGAGAGTCACTTTTGATTTTTAGGATTGCTACTTCCAATGGCACTAGAGTTCATCTCCTTCCTCCCTGAAGAGATAATTTTCCTATTTATATAATGAAATGTCAGTTTGTGTCACACACCTTTCCCTACACTGCGCGTCCCTATTCTACACTATCGCTTTCCTATGTATCTCGGCTACCTATGATTAAAACCTTAGCTAACCTATTTAGCAGCACAGATAGCAGAACCTCAATCTAAGCTTTAAGATTCCCAAAATGGCACCAATGTCGCATGTCCTCATTTTATATGCAGAGGGACATGTGTCTTAGACAGCCAATAACACAAGCTCTTGTGTCTGAACTTTGTAGATTATTGGCTGCAGGAACATCAACAAATAAATTTAAGAAAAAAAAGTGTGCTCCTGTGGCCTCTCCCCACCCCCTCACATCATTTAACACATCATCACACAGAACCATAATCCTATCCAAAAGCATCATATGTTTTTAGGAAAGCATTTTGGAAAAGGAACATAGAGGATAATTACTGGGTTTTCACAAAAATGCTTGGGTACACGACCTAGAATCAGATAGTGAAATGCTCATATCGAATTTGAAATTGGCGAATGCAAGCCAAACAAGTTCGCTCATCTTTAATAAAGATCTTAAAATATTGATGTTGACTACAAAAGTAAAGAATGGTCTAGGTTGTTGTATTTCTTTTTGATTTTTATGTTAAAGATAATATATATAAAATGTTTATTGTTTTCAATTTTATTTGTGAGTAGTGATGAGCGAGTACTAAAAAGCTCGGGTGCTCGAAGCTCGGGCCGAGCCTCCCAAGATACTCGTGTACTCGGCCCGAGCAACGAGCCCAATGTTATCCTATGGGAGACCCGAGTATTTTTGTGAAATGACCTCCCGGCAGCATGGAGAAACCCTAAAAATGGCACAAAAGTCTCAGAAGAGTGCTCAAATGACATGGCAACAGCATGGGGAAGACCCCTTGAAGCATTTATCACTCAAAAGTCACAGCTGTGAACAATTTTGTCCGCGTTTTACGCCATTTTTACGGACTCACCAGAAAACCTTCCAAAATGACCCCAAAATGATTTTTCATGGCAGAAATGTTAAGGGCACATACCCAATAGTGAGATAGAGCTGGTGTATGTTACTTTTTGAGATTAATACATGAAAGATTTTACGTGAAAACATTGTGTGGCACTCCGATGTCCCTGAGAAGAGACGTACATGAAGGCCTCTTGAGTCTAATGTGCCCATTTTGAGGAAGTGAGTCTTTGTAGTATTTTCCTTTGCCAGGGCAGTCCAAAATTGTGAGGTTCACCAATGTCCCTGGATAGAGACGTGCATGATGGCCTGTAAACCTGAAGTGCCCATTGTAAGGAAGTGGGTCTATTTTAGTATAGCCCTTTGCCAGGGCAGCCAAAAATTGGGAGGCTCCACATTGTCCCTGGATAGAGACGTGCATGATGGCCTGTAAACCTGAAGTGCCCATTGTAAGGAAGTGGGTCTATTTCAGTATAGCCCTTTGCCAGGGCAGCCAAAAATTGGGAGGCTCCACATTGTCCCTGGATAGAGACGTGCATGATGGCCTGTAAACCTGAAGTGCCCATTGTAAGGAAGTGGGTCTATTTTAGTATAGCCCTTTGCCAGGGCAGCCAAAAATTGGGAGGCTCCACATTGTCCCTGGATAGAGACGTGCATGATGGCCTGTAAACCTGAAGTGCCCATTGTAAGGAAGTGGGTGTATTTCAGTATAGCCCTTTGCCAGGGCAGCCAAAAATTGGGAGGCTCCACATTGTCCCTGGGTAGAGACGTGCATGATGGCCTCAAAACATTAAGTGTCCATTTTAAGGAAGTGGGTCTATTTCAGTATAGCCCTTTGCCAGGGCAGCCAAAAATTGGGAGGCTCCACATTGTCCCTGGATAGAGACGTGCATGATGGCCTGTAAACCTGAAGTGCCCATTGTAAGGAAGTGGGTCTATTTCAGTATAGCCCTTTGCCAGGGCAGCCAAAAATTGGGAGGCTCCACATTGTCCCTGGATAGAGACGTGCATGATGGCCTGTAAACCTGAAGTGCCCATTGTAAGGAAGTGGGTCTATTTCAGTATAGCCCTTTGCCAGGGCAGCCAAAAATTGGGAGGCTCCACATTGTCCCTGGATAGAGACGTGCATGATGGCCTGTAAACCTGAAGTGCCCATTGTAAGGAAGTGGGTCTATTTTAGTATAGCCCTTTGCCAGGGCAGCCAAAAATTGGGAGGCTCCACATTGTCCCTGGATAGAGACGTGCATGATGGCCTGTAAACCTGAAGTGCCCATTGTAAGGAAGTGGGTGTATTTCAGTATAGCCCTTTGCCAGGGCAGCCAAAAATTGGGAGGCTCCACATTGTCCCTGGGTAGAGACGTGCATGATGGCCTCAAAACATTAAGTGTCCATTTTAAGGAAGTGGGTCTATTTCAGTATAGCCCTTTGCCAGGGCAGCCAAAAATTGGGAGGCTCCACATTGTCCCTGGATAGAGACGTGCATGATGGCCTGTAAACCTGAAGTGCCCATTGTAAGGAAGTGGGTGTATTTCAGTATAGCCCTTTGCCAGGGCAGCCAAAAATTGGGAGGCTCCACATTGTCCCTGGATAGAGACGTGCATGATGGCCTGTAAACCTGAAGTGCCCATTGTAAGGAAGTGGGTGTATTTCAGTATAGCCCTTAGGCAGGGCAGCCAAAAATTGGGAGGCTCCACGTTGTCCCTGGGTAGAGACGTGCATGAGGGCCTCAAAACATTGTTCCCATTGCAAAGGAGCGGGTCTCCTGTCGTTGTAATGTCCATTCTGCAAAGAATGGGCGAAAAAATTTACCACTGGGGGTATACCTGAAACAAAGACCTAACTATTGTAACGGTCATCATGATGGCGCATGAGGAGAAGGAGGAGCAGTCCAGCGATTATCCAAAGTCGAGAAGTGTACCCATGGGTGAGTGGAGGTACATGGCAAACTTTAAACTCCGCTCTCATTTGCTGGTGGTGTGGTGAAGTCTGGCCCAATCCAACCCTTGTTCATCTTTATCAGAGTCAGCCTGTCAGCATTTTCAGTTGACAGGCGGGTGCGTTTATCTGTAATGATTCCACCTGCGGCACTAAAAACACGCTCTGACAAAACGCTAGCAGCAGGGCAGGCCAGGACTTCCAAGGCGTAGAGAGCCAATTCATGCCACGTGTCCAGCTTGGATACCCAATAATTGTAAGGCACAGAGGAATGTCGGAGTACAGTTGTTCGATCTGCAAGGTACTCCTTCAGCATCTGGGCAAACTTAGGATTTCTTGTGGCACTACCCCGCACCTCAGGGGCTGTGGTACGTGAGGGGCTGAGAAAACTGTCCCACATCTTAAAGACTGTTCCCCTACCTCTGGCGGATTGGACTTGTGCCTCTCTCGGCTGTACGCCTCGGTTGTCCACTGATTCCTGACCTATGCCGCTAGCGTTTTGTGAGGGGAATGCTTTGCCTACTTCCGTGAGTATGGCCTTCCGAAACTGCTGCATTTTGGTTGACCTCTCCTCCACGGGAATAAGAGACAAAAAGTTCTCCTTGTAGCGTGGGTCTAACAGTGTTACCAACCAGTAATGATTGTCGGCCAAGATGTTCTTAACGCGAGGGTCACGAGACAGGCAGCTTACCATAAAGTCAGCCATGTGCGCCAGACTCTTAACAGCCAGGACTTCAGTAGCCTGACCAACAAGATGACTGAACATGCTGTCCTCCTCCTCCTCCTCCTCCTCCTCCTCCTCCTCCTCATCTACCCTGTCCTCTGGCCAGCCACGCTGAATCGAGGATATGACTGGTGTGCATGTCATATCCTCAATTTGGCCGGAGAGTTGCTCCATGTCTTCATCCTCCTCCTCGTCATAGTCCTCCACTGCACGTTGTGATGAGACGAGGCTGGGCTGTGTGTTATCACCCACACCCACTACTGTTTCTTGCTGCAACTCATCGCGCTCCGCCTGCAATGCATCATGTTTGTTTTTCAGCAGGGACCGTTTTAGAAGGCAGAGTAGCGGTATGGTGACGCTAATAATGGCGTCATCACCACTCACCATCTTGGTGGAGTCCTCAAAGTTTTGGAGGATGGTACATAGGTCTGACATCCATCTCCACTCCTCAGGTGTTATGTGTGGAGTTTGACCCATTTCCCGACGGCTTAGGTGATGCAGGTACTCAACAACTGCCCTCTTCTGCTCACATATCCTGACCAACATGTGCAGAGTTGAATTCCAACGCGTGGGGACATCACACACCAGTCTGTGAGCCGGAAGATGCAAACGGCGCTGAAAGCCGGCAAGGCCGGCTGAAGCAGTAGGTGACTTTCGAAAATGTGCAGACAGGCGGCGAACTTTTACCAGCAGATCAGACAGCTCTGGGTATGACTTTATAAACCGCTGAACCACGAGGTTGAGCACATGGGCCACGCATGGAACATGTGTCAGCTGGCCTCGACTCAAAGCCGCCACCAGGTTCCGGCCATTGTCACAAACGACCTTTCCTGGCTTTAGGTTCAGAGGTGTGAGCCAGTGATCTGCCTGCTGTTTCAGAGCTGTCCACAGCTCTTCTGCATTGTGGGGTTTGTCACCTATGCAGATTAGCTTCAGCACAGCCTGTTGCCGCTTCGCCGAGGCAGTGCTGCAGTGCTTCCAGCTTGTGACTGGTGTGGAGGGCACAGTGGATGAGGATGCGCAGGAGGAGGAGGAGGCAGAAGAGCATGACATTCCGGAGCTGTAGAGTGTGGGTGAAACACTGACTGAGGTAGGGCCTGCAAACCTTGGTGTGGGAAGGACGTGTTGCGTCCCTCGCTCAGACTGGGTCCCAGCTTCCACAATATTAACCCAGTGTGCCGTCAACGAGATGTAGCGGCCTTGCCCACAAGCACTTGTCCACGTGTCTGTGGTTAGGTGGACCTTGGGTGAAACAGCGTTGTTCAGGGCACGTGTGATGTTTTGTGACACGTGGTTATGCAACGCGGGGACGGCACACCGGGAGAAATAGTGGCGGCTGGGGACCGAGTAACGTGGGACAGCTGCCGCCATCAGGTCACGGAATGCTTCTGTCTCCACCAGCCTAAAAGGCAACATTTCCAGCGCAAGCAGTCGCGAAATGTTAGCATTTAGAACTGTGGCATGTGGGGTGTTGGCAGTGTATTTGCGCCTGCGTTCAAAGGTTTGCTGAATGGATAACTGAACGCTGCGCTGGGACAAGGACGTGCTTGATGATGGTGTTCTTTCTGCGTAGGCAACTGCAGGTGCAGGAGTGGAGGAGGCTTGTTCGCAGGCAGCATGGACAGAGGATTGGCTCGCATGCACAACCAGCGAAGACGTAGCAGTGACATCAGCAAGCACTGCTCCTCGACTCTGTTGTACTTCCCACAAAGTCGGGTGCTTGGCTGACATGTGCCTGATCATGCTGGTGGTGGTCAGGCTGCTAGTTTTGGTACCCCTGCTGATGCTGGCACGGCAGGTGTTGCAAATGGCCTTTTTTGAATCATCTGGATCCAACTTAAAAAACTGCCAGACTCGTGAAGACCTAACATTTGTACAGGCACCTTGTGTCGTCGTGTTGTTCCGGGGAACGGTTGCCTGACTTCTGCCTGGGGCCACCACCCTGCTTCTTACTGCCTGTTGTGATGCTACGCCTCCCTCCCCCTGTGCACTGCTGTCCTCGCTCTGCATATCCTCCTGCCAGGTTGGGTCAGTTACTGGATCATCCACCACGTCGTCTTCCTCTTCCGCACCCTGCTCCTCCTCCTGACTTGCTGACAATTGTGTCTCATCATCGTCCACCACTTGTTGAGACACGTTGCCAACTTCGTGAGAACGTGGCTGCTCAAATATTTGGCCATCTGTACAGACGATCTCCTCATGACCCACTTCAATATGAGCTGGCGAGAGGCCAGAATGTGTGAATGGAAACGTGAACAGCTCTTCCGAGTGTCCAAGTGTGGGATCATTAATGTCCGAGGAGGACGTGTACTCAGCCTGGTGGTAGGAAGGAGGATCAGGTTCAGAAATGTGCGGTGCAGTATCACGGCTACTGACACTTGACCGTGTGGAAGACAGAGTGTTTGTGGTGGTGCCAATCTGACTGGAAGCATTATCCGCTATCCAACTAACAACCTGTTGACACTGGTCTTGGTTCAAGAGCGGTGTACTGCTGCGGTCCCCAAGAATTTGGGACAGGACGTGCGAGCGACTAGATGTGGCCCTTTGTTGTGGCGAAATTAGAGCTTGCCCACGACCTCGGCCTCTGCCTGCACCACGATCACGTCCACTTCCTTGTTCCTTGCCAATGCCCTTGCGCATTTTGCAATGCTGTGCACTGCTGACGTGTATATTCACTACTTGTGCGTTATATCAAAGTTTCTGGAAATTGCACACAAGTGCACCTGTACGCTGCCACCGACAGGCACACACGTGCGGTTTTTAAATGCAAGCACGGACGCAATAATAACCTAACACAGTTTTTAGGAGCAAAAATTAAGAACTCTGACACTATCAGCCACTGCTGACTGACGTGTATTATACACTACACTTGTGCGTTATATAATAGTTTGGTAAACGCACACCAGTGCACCTGTACGCTGCCACCAACAGGCACACACGTGCGGTTTTAAAAACCAAGCACAGACGCAATAATAACCTAACACAGGTTTTAGGAGCAAAAATTAAGAACTCTGACACTATCAGCCACTGCTGACTGACGTGTATTATACACTACACTTGTGCGTTATATAATAGTTTGGTAAACGCACACCAGTGCACCTGTACGCTGCCACCAACAGGCACACACGTGCGGTTTTAAAAACCAAGCACGGACGCAATAATAACCTAACACAGGTTTTAGGAGCAAAAATTAAGAACTCTGACACTATCAGCCACTGCTGACTGACGTGTATTATACACTACACTTGTGCGTTATATAATAGTTTGGTAAACGCACACCAGTGCACCTGTACGCTGCCACCAACAGGCACACACGTGCGGTTTTAAAAACCAAGCACGGACGCAATAATAACCTAACACAGGTTTTAGGAGCAAAAATTAAGAACTCTGACACTATCAGCCACTGCTGACTGACGTGTATTATACACTACACTTGTGCGTTATATAATAGTTTGGTAAACGCACACCAGTGCACCTGTACGCTGCCACCAACAGGCACACACGTGCGGTTTTAAAAACCAAGCACGGACGCAATAATAACCTAACAGGTTTTTTTGGGGAGCGACAATTACAGTACAGACAAGTCAGACACTATCTGGACTGTTTTACACTGTGTACACCAGCCCCAGATATGAAGGCTGGTATACGGTCACCACTACCCTGCCTGCCTGCCTGCCTGTATACTGCTACAATAGTCCTGACAAGGACTCTTTTGGTCACTAGCCTGTATTCAGACCTGGCTATACCCTGCCTGTATATAGCAACAATAGTCCTGAGAAGGACTCTGCTACTGTACGCCGACCTGGCTATACCCTGCCTGCCTGTATACAACTAGAATAGTCCTGAGAAGGACTTTTGGTCACACAGTTTGCAGCCCTGCAACTGAAAAAGCTATAAAGGGCCGCAAAGCTTTCCCTGAATCAGCGACACTCTCCCTACACTCACTGTCAGAATAGCTGTGAGCAGAGCACAGCGCGCCGGCCTATATAAAGGCTCGGTGACGCTGTGCAGGCCGGCCAATCACTGCAATTCCACAACTAACAGGGCTGTGGCATTGCAGTGGTCTGCCAGCCAATCCCTGCATGAGGGCTGGCTCTCAAAAGAGCGCCAACATGCAGAAATGAAGACCACGAGTAAAGCACGAGTATCGCGAGATTACTCGGTCCCCGCCGAGCAGCCCGAGTACAGTGATACTCGTGCGAGTACCGAGTAGTGACAAGCATGCTCGCTCATCACTATTTGTGAGTAATCAGATTTTTTTCATTATATTAATAATGGAGGATACCAATGTGGCATATTTTCAATTCTGTCTAATCACTAGGAGTGGTACTTGCAGTTTAATAAATATACCATATTATAAGACTGTCAATTCTATGTTTCACTGCCTACTAGTTGGACTACTTTGTTTCACTAATGTGCGACATTTTTGGTGTAGTGTGTTATATGTTAAACCTTGCCCTTTTTCTGGCAGCTATGTTTCTTTTTGGAAAGACCAAACTCTATTATAGGGCACAATGCTCCAGAATATAACAGCTTTTAGCTTGATAAACATGTTTAAATCAATAGGAAGTACATTTATACTCCCAGTGGTGATAGGAAAAGAAAAAACATGACATGGATAGATACAGTCAAAGAAATTGGCAAAATAAGACAGGAAAAATGTGTGACAACTGATTTAATAAGATATGACAATAATTTAGAATGTAAAAGTCTATTAAGTTCAAATAATTTAGAACATTTTTTTATTGGAAATATCTTATGTCAGTCCAGAGTAAGATAAATGAGCAGTTCAATTAGTCATTTGACAGTGATCTTCTAGTAACAGAGAACAACTTTGTTCCAAACTTCTACCTGATAAAATGAAAAATCCAGTAGACATATAATAATTATCAAGTGATGAAAAATGCAAGGAAAAAAATAACATGTATTGGAAAAAAATGTCTTACTATAAATTTGTACTATTTAGCCCATCCATCTGTTGTTATGGTATTTGTCTTATTGCATAGTTTTATATGTACATTTAAATGTGTATCAAACATGTTTAAATATGTCTTAAAAATTGATGACCTATAATAGGATCAATGTATGATCAGCCCAAGGGCGGACTGGCCCGGGAGGTAGGGGGACAAGTGCCTCCGAAGCCGCTCTTACAGCTGCTGTAAGAGGGCCGGCTGCCTGCTGCATAATGTCATTATAAAACACATGGCCACGCACAGTGAAGTGCGTTCAGCCGTCTCTCCTGTACTGTGATGTGGTGGGGCCAGCACACTGGCATTACAGGTGCAGACATTTCTGGTTGGCCGCATTATACTACAGGAGACACGGTGGCGTGCAGTTCACAGCGCGCAGCTACAGTTAGGTCCAGAAATATTTGGACAGTGACACAATTTTCGCGAGTTGGGCTCTGCATGCCACCACATTGGATTTGAAATGAAACCTCTACAACAGAATTCAAGTGCAGATTGTAACATTTAATTTGAAGGTTTGAACAAAAATATCTGATAGAAATTGTAGGAATTGTACACATTTCTTTACAAACACTCCACATTTTAGGAGGTCAAAAGTAATTGGACAAATAAACCAAACCCAAACAAAATATTTTTATTTTCAATATTTTGTTGCGAATCCTTTGGAGGCAATCACTGCCTTAAGTCTGGAACCCATGGACATCACCAAACGCTGGGTTTCCTCCTTCTTAATGCTTTGCCAGGCCTTTACAGCCGCAGCCTTCAGGTCTTGCTTGTTTGTGGGTCTTTCCGTCTTAAGTCTGGATTTGAGCAAGTGAAATGCATGCTCAATTGGGTTAAGATCTGGTGATTGACTTGGCCATTGCAGAATGTTCCACTTTTTTGCACTCATGAACTCCTGGGTAGCTTTGGCTGTATGCTTGGGGTCATTGTCCATCTGTACTATGAAGCGCCGTCCGATCAACTTTGCGGCATTTGGCTGAATCTGGGCTGAAAGTATATCCCGGTACACTTCAGAATTCATCCGGCTACTCTTGTCTGCTGTTATGTCATCAATAAACACAAGTGACCCAGTGCCATTGAAAGCCATGCATGCCCATGCCATCACGTTGCCTCCACCATGTTTTACAGAGGATGTGGTGTGCCTTGGATCATGTGCCATTCCCTTTCTTCTCCAAACTTTTTTCTTCCCATCATTCTGGTACAGGTTGATCTTTGTCTCATCTGTCCATAGAATACTTTTCCAGAACTGAGCTGGCTTCATGAGGTGTTTTTCAGCAAATTTAACTCTGGCCTGTCTATTTTTGGAATTGATGAATGGTTTGCATCTAGATGTGAACCCTTTGTATTTAGTTTCATGGAGTCTTCTCTTTACTGTTGACTTAGAGACAGATACACCTACTTCACTGAGAGTGTTCTGGACTTCAGTTGATGTTGTGAACGGGTTCTTCTTCACCAAAGAAAGTATGTGGCGATCATCCACCACTGTTGTCATCCGTGGACGCCCAGGCCTTTTTGAGTTCCCAAGCTCACCAGTCAATTCCTTTTTTCTCAGAATGTACCCGACTGTTGATTTTGTTACTCCAAGCATGTCTGCTATCTCTCTGATGGATTTTTTTCTTTTTTTTCAGCCTCAGGATGTTCTGCTTCACCTCAATTGAGAGTTCCTTAGACCGCATGTTGTCTGGTCACAGCAACAGCTTCCAAATGCAAAACCACACACCTGTAATCAACCCCAGACCTTTTAACTACTTCATTGATTACAGGTTAACGAGGGAGACGCCTTCAGAGTTAATTGCAGCCCTTAGAGTCCCTTGTCCAATTACTTTTGGTCCCTTGAAAAAGAGGAGGCTATGCATTACAGAGCTATGATTCCTAAACCCTTTCTCCGATTTGGATGTGAAAACTCTCATATTGCAGCTGGGAGTGTGCACTTTCAGCCCATATTATATATATAATTGTATTTCTGAAAATGTTTTTGTAAACAGCTAAAATAACAAAACTTGTGTCACTGTCCAAATATTTCTGGCCCTGACTGTATGTGTGTTATAATGACATCATGGAATACGCACTGCCTCTGTCCCATCTGTAGTAAGCTCTGTTCTGCACCCTTGTCTCTGTAGCAAGCTTGGTTCTGCTCCCTTATTTCTGTAGTAAGCCAGGTTTTGATCTTGTATCTCTGAAGTAAGCTCAGTTCTGTTTCCTTATCTCTATGATAAGCTCTGTTCTGCACCCTTATCTCTGTGGTAAGTTCAGTTTTGCACCCTTATGTCTGTAGTAAGCTCGGTTCTGATCTTGTATCTCTGTAGTAAGCTCAGTTCTCAACTGGTATCTCTGTAGTAAGCTTGGTTCTCATTTCGTATCTCTGTAGGAAGCTCAGTTCTGCTCCCATATCTCTGTAGTAAGCTCAGTTCTGCTCCCTTATTTCTGTAGTAAGCTTGGTTCTGCTCCCATATCTCTGCAGTAAGCTCAGTTTTACCCCCTTATTTTTGTAGTAAGCTCGGTTCTGCTCCCATGTCTCTGTAGTAAGCTCCATGCAGTACAGGCCAAAGGTGGCCAGCTGCAACTTGAGGGCCACTGCCTTATGATTACTCCCCAGGCTAAAATGTGCCAGCCAGTCCATGGATCAGCCAGGGTCTGACACCCCCACCAATTAGCTGTTTTCTTTGCCAGTCGCTACAGTAACTTTTAATACCTTATTATATTGATGGCTGACCCATATATGACAAGCTTTGTTCCCAGCAAGAAAGGGCAACATTGTTTACCTGCCCATGCCACAGAAACAAATGCACTCACAGGATGCAGCAAAATTCCTTAATAAAGATGGATGCAACAGGTGCAAAACACTGATGTGGCAACCACTCACACACTGCCACTCCATGGAGGGGGTGATTGCTTAGTATTAAAATTGCACACAAATGGCTTGTATAGGGCGCCATTAACACATGTAAGTGCACAGTTTGTGGCTTACAGCCTATTGATGACCCCAGACACTGTGCACCTACATGTGTGAATGTCACCCTGTACAAGCCTATGCTGCATCCTGTGAGGGCATTTGTTTCTGTGGCCTGGGCAGGTAAACATTGTTGCCCTTTCTTGCTGTGAATTTTTCTGAATCTTGGGGGAAAATGTAATTTCTCTCTTTATGGTTAAGCTTTTATTCCCCCAATTTAGCTTTTGTGCCTCCTCTATTTCCTCATAGATTGAAACCTTGTGAGTAGAGCCCTCACTCCTCTTGGTATCTATTGAATTTTGTTATTCTGTAATGTCTTAATTTGTCTGTACATATCCCCTCTGAATTGTAAAACACCGCGGAATATGTTGACGTTATATAAATAAAATTTTTTATTAATATAGCTCCAGAGCTGCTCCATCTTTTGTTAGTGGCCAAGGCCGGGTACTTTATAACCACCTGCTATTGATTTGAATAGAGCAGTATATGTGATTGACCATAATGACATCGACGATGCCCATGAGACCAATTGAAGCCTACTCAGTGCTGGAAGATCAAGATAGAAGATGGCAGATAACACAAAAGTAAGAGGATGAAGAGATGGGGAACTGCGGCAGGTGGGACAGACCAGGATTGGGTCTAGGGAAAATGATTATTATCTTTTTTAAAAATTTTAACCCCTTTCCAGCTTTTAAAATAATTTAGCAAAATGGTAGATGGCTGGCTACCATTTTGATGGATTTATGCAAATATACTTTAAAAATATCATTGTGACATCCCTTTAAGCACCCTCCATGCCATGGGCAGGGTGTCCAGTAGTTGTCACCTCAGTATGGCACAGTGCATCCACCTGAATCTCTCTGGTGGAGCTTTAGGAGAATGCAGAAGGGTCTTTTTCTTCTACCATGGATTGACTCAGGATAATCCCTGTTCATGTTCTGTACAAACTCACAAGAGATGCAGATAAAACACTTAAGAGGTTAGTTTATAGGGGGATAAAAGACATAAAGGCCAAGGGTATATGAAGGAACACAAACACAGCAGATGTACAACCTTCTTAAAGGTAAAGGAGGTGCTTTGCAACTGGCCTAGGTGTTGTGATAGCATAAGGCAATGAACACATAGCTTCCACTGCGTATCTTACTTTATAATTCTGGCAAATCACTTTTTTTAATGGAAATTTGTAAGGGATTTTCTTTAATTAATTCAATTAGCTTTACTTTAGAGGTTATGCATTTTCCCAGAAAATAACCACTTAATCTTTATATGAAAATGTTGAAATTGCTGCTCTCAATGCCCAGGTTGCAGTTTCCAGAATAGTTACTAGCCAGTAGTTACCTGGTGGAAAAAGGTGATAAATTGTAAGATACTAATAGCATTCTGTCTAAAAGGTGACAAAACCAGAAGAAAAGTAGGAATCATAGAAACTAGTGGATAAATCTTACAACAGGGAGAATCAAAACATTTAATTCACCACTTCAGGTTTTTTTTTGTATTTCACTGCTTCAAATCTAAGTCCCCTGCACCCTGTCTTGTACCCACCTTCCAGCATCTCCTTTGTTTTCAGTGTTGGTCATGCTAGTCTCTGGCACTTTGTGACCTACTCGCTGTTTAATTGGTTAATGGAGTTCGTTGGAGTTCATAAATCAATACCTGTAGCGCTGGCTCCCCTAGTATACCAATGCTCCTCTGCCAGCATCCAGCACCAGTCCTGCTTGTAACCACTTATGTTCTGCTGGGCTCCTGCCTATTTCCCTGGACCTGTCATGTCTGTGCCCTGGAATACATTGTGCTGCTTAAGTCTGGTGTTCTGGCTAAAGGGTGCTTTACACGAGACGATGCATCGTCGGGGTCACGGTTTTCATGACGCACATCCGGCATTATACACGACGTCGTCTCGTGTGAAACCTCTGAGCGACGCAGTATCACTCACAAATTGTGAGTCGTGTACTCATCGCTCAGTTTCATAATATCGTTTATCTTTCCTTGTGCCGGTTGTTCATCGTTCCCGTGGCAGCACACGTCGCTCCGTGTGACATCACAGGAGCGATGAACTCTGCTTACCTGTTTCCTACGGCTCCCGCTGTCTATGCGGAGGAAAGGAGATAGCCGGGATGTTTACATCGCGCTCATCTCCGCCCCTCCGCTTCTATTGGCCGGCGGCTGTGTGATGTCACTGTGACGCCGAATGCCCCCCCCCCCATTCAGGAAGTTCGCCGCCCACAGCAAGATCGCACAGCAGGTAAGTACGTGTGACGGGGGTTTCACGACTTTGTGCGACACGGGCAGCGGTTTGCCCGCGACGCACAAACGCCGGGGGCGGGTACGATTGATTGTGAAATCACACAATCGGTCGTCCTGTGTAAAGCAGGCGTAAGTCCAATCACCTGCATGAGTCTGGTATCCTGTCTGAGTCCAGCTTACTATGCATCTGGCGTATCAAGGCACCTATATATCAGGGATCGGCATATTCAGTTACTGGCAAGACCGGAGATACCAGTTTTGTCCCTGTGTCCTGTACCTGATGTCTTGTTGTGTTCTGTACCTGAAGTCTTGATGTCTTCTGTACCTTAAGCCCTGCTATGTCTTCTACCTGAAACGTATGAGTTACTTTAACTCAGTGTCCTGTGAATATAGCCCTGTTTGTATCTGAACTTTAAGTCCTGAGCATCTACTGTACATGAACCACCTTTTTCAGTCCACATCTGCAGCTCTTGCATCACCCTGCTATGGTCCATGCCTGCTATGCCTGCATCAGCTTGCTACGGTCTACACCTGCTGTGGCTGCACCTGTGCCTGGTGATCTGTGCTTGATGACCTGTGCCTGATGATCTGTGCTTGATGACCTGTGCCTGGTCTCCTGTGCCTGATGACCTGTGCCTGATGTCTCTTGCCTGGAATCCTTTGCCTGAGGGCCCAGACCGGAACTCCCCTACAGTTAGGTCCAGAAATATTTGGACAGTGACACAAGTTTTGTTATTTTAGCTGTTTACAAAAACATGTTCAGAAATACAATTATATATATAATATGGGCTGAAAGTGCACACTCCCAGCTGCAATATGAGAGTTTTCACATCCAAATTGGGGAAAGGGTTTAGGAATCATAGCTCTGTAATGCATAGCCTCCTCTTTTTCAAGGGACCAAAAGTAATTGGACAAGTGACTCTAAGGGCTGCAATTAACTCTGAAGGCATGTCCCTCGTTAACCTGTAATAAATGAAGTAGTTAAAAGGTCTGGGGTTGATTACAGGTGTGTGGTTTTGCATTTGGAAGCTGTTGCTGTGACCAGACAACATGCGGTCTAAGGAACTCTCAATTGAGGTGAAGCAGAACATCCTGAGGCTGAAAAAAAAGAAAAAATCAATCAGAGAGATAGCAGACATGCTTGGAGTAGCAAAATCAACAGTCGGGTATATTCTGAGAAAAAAGGAATTGACTGGTGAGCTTGGGAACTCAAAAAGGCCTGGGCGTCCACGGATGACAACAGTGGTGGATGATCACCGCATACTTTCTTTGGTGAAGAAGAACCCGTTCACAACATCAACTGAAGTCCAGAACACTCTCAGTGAAGTAGGTGTATCTGTCTCTAAGTCAACAGTAAAGAGAAGACTCCATGAAAGTAAATACAAAGGGTTCACATCTAGATGCAAACCATTCATCAATTCCAAAAATAGACAGGCCAGAGTTAAATTTGCTGAAAAACACCTCATGAAGCCAGCTCAGTTCTGGAAAAGTATTCTATGGACAGATGAGACAAAGATCAACCTGTACCAGAATGATGGGAAGAAAAAAGTTTGGAGAAGAAAGGGAACGGCACATGATCCAAGGCACACCACATCCTCTGTAAACATGGTGGAGGCAACGTGATGGCATGGGCATGCATGGCTTTCAATGCCACTGGGTCACTTGTGTTTATTGATGACATAACAGCAGACAAGAGTAGCCGGATGAATTCTGAAGTGTACCGGGATATACTTTCAGCCCAGATTCAGCCAAATACCGCAAAGTTGATCGGATGGCGCTTAATAGTACAGATGGACAATGACCCCAAGCATACAGCCAAAGCTACCCAGGAGTTCATGAGTGCAAAAAAGTGGAACATATTGCAATGGCCAAGTCAATCACCAGATCTTAACCCAATTGAGCATGCATTTCACTTGCTCAAATCCAGACTTAAGACGGAAAGACCCACAAACAAGCAAGACCTGAAGGCAGCGGCTGTAAAGGCCTGGCAAAGCATTAAGAAGGAGGAAACCCAGCGTTTGGTGATGTCCATGGGTTCCAGACTTAAGGCAGTGATTGCCTCCAAAGGATTCGCAACAAAATATTGAAAATAAAAATATTTTGTTTGGGTTTGGTTTATTTGTCCAATTACTTTTGACCTCCTAAAATGTGGAGTGTTTGTAAAGAAATGTGTACAATTCCTACAATTTCTATCAGATATTTTTGTTCAAACATTCAAATTAAACGTTACAATCTGCACTTGAATTCTGTTGTAGAGGTTTCATTTCAAATCCAATGTGGTGGCATGCAGAGCCCAACTCGCGAAAATTGTGTCACTGTCCAAATATTTCTGGACCTAACTGTATCTGTTTGTACCCTTCCTGACCATTCCCCATCCAGTCTGTGCCCCTTACACTGCCATGATTGTTTCTGTTCTCCGTCTTGCTGTCTCCATGTGCCATTCAGCTACTACAGCCCCAGTCCCTGCCCTGGGAGTGATACCTGGCATTCTGACTTTATGACAGGCACTTAGTTAAGCCTCTCCCACTAGAGAGTAAAGCGGACTTTACACGCTACGATATCGCTCAAGTGATCTCGTTGGGGTCACGGAATTTGTGAGGCACATCTGGTCGCTTTATCGATGCCATTGCGTGTGACACCTATAAGCGATTTTGCATCGTCGCAAAAACGTGCAAAATTACTCATCGGTGATATGGGGGTCCATTCTCAAATATCGTTACTGCAGCAGTCACGAAATTGTTCCTCGTTTCTGTGGCAGCACACATCGCTCGGAACGAGGAACATCTCCTTACCTACGTCCCGGCCACAATGCGGAAGGAAGGAGGTGGGCGGGATGTTACATCCCCGCTCATCTCCTCCCCTCCGCTTCTATTGGGCGGCGGTTCAGTGATGCTGCTGTGATGTCGCTGTGACGCTGAATGAACCGCCCCCTTAGAAAGGAGGCAGTTCGCTGGTCACAGCGACATCGTGGGGAAGGTAAGTCCATGTGACGGGTCCGGGCGATGTTGTGTGACACGGGCAGCGTTTGGCCCGTGTTGCACAACCGATGGGGGCGGGTATGCACGCTGGCGATATCGATACTGATATCACAGTGTGTAAAGCGGCCTTTAGAGTGGGTTCCCTCTGTGGTTTAGTGGGGCCACTCCCACTCGCTGCATCCTCCCCAGCGATGAGCGATACAATAACAGTGTATGAGAGCCTTGTTCTTCCCTTGTTCTGGCCCTTATAGACTTGTATTGAGAGCTTGTAATGAAACTTCTGACTTCCAGACAGTCAAAAGTAACAGTGACAAGCTGGCACCATGGGAGCTAAGTGGCATCAGCAAAGGATGGCACAGGTGGGTGAGTGTAAGACTTGGGGCAGGGGGCTTGGTGAAAAAAAAACACTGAAGTGATGCTTTAAAAAAAAGAGTAGTCTCACAGATTGAGAAGTAAGTAAAATGTTGTTGTTTTTTTAAAGTTAGGTCAGTAAACAGGCATGGTCAAACTTGGCAAAAAATACTCTAAAACCACATACAAGTCCAACCACTTTAAAAAAAAAAGTAATGTGGCATAAATCACTCAGAATTTTACTTGATAAATAAAAGATCTAAAATTCTATTGTCCAGTGTCCTAGGCTCCTTAACATTTCTGCTTGGAAATTATCCGTGTCATCAATTGAAATGCATGAACAACACTTGAGTCACAAGGAGGTTTTAAAAAGCATTGCCGACTGTCATGATGGCGTTAGGATCTGTGGAGACAACAGATTTTAGCACTCTGTCTGCTATCTTCTCTGATGTCTGTGATCAGTGCAGGCAGACTCGAGTGTTGACCCACAGACCAATAGTCCATGGGCAAGCTAGCAAGTGTAATCTCTGTTAGGCCCCCTTCACACATCCGTGAAAAAACACGCACGTGTGTTACGTCTGTTTTTCGGGTCCGTTTTCCAATTTTGTGTCCTTTTTTTGTGTCCATGTGCAATCTGTGTGAATGCAGTATGCTAGCTGTGTGTGCGTGTTGATTGTCCGTTTATGCGTTAGAGAAATAACGGACATGTGTATGTGCTGTCCGTGTGAATTTATGCGTGTTTGTGATGCACAATGTCGTAGATACATACCCGCTGACAGCAGACAAAGTCGCGCGTAGAGAATGAACTGGGGTGAACTTCACCCGACTTCATTGTCATACCGCGGCTCTGTCTGTGTCGCGTCCTGATTAGCGGTCACCCGTGAAGGACTCACCGGTGACCGCTAATCACCAGAGTGACTGAATGGAGTACCCCTCTCTCATACTTACCGTTCCCCGATCTCCAGCGCGGTGCTGCACGGCTGTTCTCTAAACTCCGGCGGCTTTTCCTCTTTTAAAAATCTTATTAATCAATCTCGTATTCCCTGCTTTCCCCGCCCACCGGCAAATATGATTGGCTGCAGTGAGACACGCCCACACGCCGAGTGACAGCTGTGTAACTGCAACCAATCACAGCCGCCGGTGGGCGTGTCACTATGGAGCAGAGAAATAAATAAATAATTTTTAAAAAACGGCGTGCGGTCCCCCCAATTTTAATACCAGCCAGATAAAGCCATACGGCTGCAGGCTGGTATTCTCAGGATGGGGAGCCCCACGTTATGGAGAGCCCCCCAGCCTAACAATATCAGCCAGCAGACGCCCAGAATTGCCGCATACATTAGATGCGACAGTTCTGGGACTCTACCCGGCTCTTCCCGATTTGCCCTAATGCGTTGGCAAATCGGGGTAATAAGGAGTTAATGGCAGCCCATAGCTGCCGCTAAATCCTAGATTAATCATGTCAGGCGTCTCCCCGAGATACCTTCCATGATAAATCTGTAAGTTACAGTAAATAAATACACACACACACACACACCTGAAGAAATCCTTTATTTGCAATAAAAAACACTAACACATACCCTCATTGACCACTTTATTTAGCCCGATAAAGCCCTCCATGTCCGGCATAATCCATGGACCTCCAGCGTCACATTCAGCTCTGCTACATGGAGGTGACAGGAGCTGCAGAATACACCGCCGCTCCTGTCAGCTCCACGCAGCAAATGAGGTGAGTAGCGCGATCAGCTGCTGTCAGTCAGGTAACTCACGGCCACCGCTGGATCCAGCGGTGGCCGCGGGTAACCTCAATGATAGCTCAGCTGTCGGTAAATGTTCGGATGACAAAAAAAATCATTCTCTCCCTGCCCATCGCAGCCATGTGAAGTATTGGCATAGTTGTGATTGTCCACTGTAAAAAAAAAGGAGGCAAAAGGGATAAAGCAGTACATACTGTTATGGGGTTAGCGGCTTAGGAGGAGGATGTTTATGCAATCCTAACCGCAACCCGGGTTCCACTGTGCTATGGACTGAATATAGCCATGCTAAGAGCCCAGACAGCTGGATGAACAACTACAGACTTCAGTGTAAAAAAAATAAATAAGGCGCAAATGGTCAGTGTTAATTCACACAGACTCTACCAAGAACAGCTATGGGGACGAGTGGACTAACCATTGTTGAAATAGAAGCACCTATAAAAACTCATAGATAAAGATACAACAATGACACCATTAAAAAACACGCAGGTGTATGTGCTACAAATAATACAGTTCTGGTGAGCTGCATGCTTAACCAGCGCTGTCACTGGTAGTAACTACATAAGTCATGCAAAATTCAAGCGACCTGCCTAGTAGCGGTGTTCAGTATGCTTAACCAATGCTGTTACCAGGAGTAACTACATAAGTAACGCAATATTCAAGCGATCTGCCTAGTAGCGGTGTTCAATACGCTTAACCAGCGCTGACAATGGTAATATCTGACAAGCAACTGAATATTCAACGTCCAACATTCAATCCAGCAAAGCCACGTCATCTGGACTGCTGATGTCCTACGGCGAATCGCAGAATGGGTCTCGGGCAGCTGAGAGACAGGAGGCACCCTGACTCTGACCTGAGAAGGAGGATACCTCTGGTGTACAGTCGTAACTAGAGATGAGCGAACCGGTCCCGGTTCGGCTCGAGGTCGGTTCGCCGAACGGAGGTCCTGTTCGAGTTCGGTTCGTCGAATGTTCGACGAACTGAACTCGAACTGCATAGGAAACAATGGCAGGTATTCACAAACACATAAAAACACCTAGAAAACACCCTTAAAGGTGTCCAAAAGGTGACAAACAACTCACAAGACAACACAAACACATGGAAAAGTGACAAGGACATATACTCATGCGAAAACAAAACAGCTGGACAAGGAAAAAGAGGAGGAGACACAGATATATGAGTATATGCAAGGAAACATCGATGCCATTACTGTGCAACTTGAGCCCTGCTCATTTTAGGCTTCCAATCTGGAAAAATTGCCTGAGCTTGACACGTACGCCTTGGGGATCTTGTCGTGTCCTGCAGCCAGCGTTCTCTCGGAACCTGTCTTCAGTGCAGCTGGGGGTCTGCTGGCAGATAAGCACACGTGTCTGTCCACTGACAATGTGGACATGGCTCTCAGAGGACTTTTCTTCCCCTGGGTCAGCCAGGGCATGGGAAAGGCACGCGTATTTTTGAGAGTGCTTCATGCAAAGCATCTTTTTCATCTTGAAAATTGGGTCAACTGATGCCAGTCAAGTGGGGTGTGTGTGGCCCAATTAGTGGAAACGAGGGAAACTGTGGTTGGAGTCCCCTCGCTGTGTTTCTAAAAGAACCAAAATGAACAAATCATGGCTCTCAGAGGACTTTTCTTCCCCTGGGTCAGCCAGGGGACGGGAAAGGCACGCGTATTTTTGAGAGTGCTTCATGCAAAGCATCTTTTTCATTTTGAAAATTGGGTCAACTGATGCCAGTCAAGTGGGGTGTGTGGACCAATTAGTGGCAACGAGGGAGACTGTGGTTGGAGTCCCCTCGCTGTGTTTCTAAAAGAACCAAGATGAACAAGTCATGGCTCTCAGAGGACTTTTCTTCCCCTGGGTCAGCCAGGGGACGGGAAAGGCACGCGTATTTTTGAGAGTGCTTCATGCAAAGCATCTTTTTCTTTTTCAAAAGGGGGCTCAACCGATGCCAGTCAAGTGGGGTGTGTGTGGCCCAATTGGTGGCAACGAGGGAGACTGTGGTTGGAGTCCCCTCGCTGTGTTTCTAAAAGAACCAAGATGAACAAGTCATGGCTCTCAGAGGACTTTTCTTCCCCTGGGTCAGCCAGGGGACGGGAAAGACACGCGTATTTTTGAGAGTGCTTCATGCAAAGCATCTTTTTCTTTTTCAAAAGGGGGGTCAACTGATGCCAGTCAAGTGGGGTGTGTGTGGCCCAATTAGTGGCAACGAGGGAGACTGTGGTTGGAGTCCCCTCGCTGTGTTTCTAAAAGAACCAAAATGAACAAATCATGGCTCTCAGAGGACTTTTCTTCCCCTGGGTCAGCCAGGGGACGGGAAAGGCACGCGTATTTTTGAGAGTGTTTCATGCAAAGCATCTTTTTCATTTTGAAAATTGGGTCAACTGATGCCAGTCAAGTGGGGTGTGTGGCCCAATTAGTGGCAACGAGGGAGACTGTGGTTGGAGTCCCCTCGCTGTGTTTTACATGCTTTTAGAAGGGCATGACATGGCTTAGAGGTTGACTTTCAGCATCTGGAAACTGTTGGCTACCAAAATGCTGCCTTTCCAACCTTTTTAACCGAGGGTTTTCGAGACCTTATGCTCATCGCAGTGCCCCAAGGCCGATGCCCAGGCGCCACTACTTCTCCAACAAAGGCGTCCACGCGCTACAACAGCATGTCGCACTAAACATCACTGATTCCTTGAGAAACTCTGTGTGACAGGGTGCATTTCACCACAGATAATTGGCCCAGTAAGCATGGACAGGGGCGCTACATGTCGCTGACTGGGCAATGGGTTACTGTGGGGAGAGATGGAGAAGGGTCTGCTGTACAAGTCTTGCCGTCCCCACGAGTTGTGTCAATCCTTCTTCTGTATGTAGAAGTTAATACACTGCTTCTGCCTCTTCAACCTCGTGTGGGTCCTCCACCTTGGCCCAAACCCTGTGTGGTCAGGCCACCCTTCCTTGTAACTGCGCACAAGGAATACCACACACCTCCTTACTATGCTGGCAGCAGAGCTCAATGCCATCAGGCGGTCAAAGGTTTACTTTGAAATGTATGGGAAATGTGAGTCACACCGCTGAGAAGTTGTGGACGGTTAGCTCTGGAGACCGAGTTTCATCAATGGTTGTCTCCACTCAACCAGCAGCCAGGGAAGGCCGGGTGCGACAATGATGCAAACATGGGTGCGGCCCTTCGCTGTGACAATGTGACACACGTGCCTTGTGTGGCTCACGTGTTGAACCTGGTTGTCCAGCAATTTTTAAAGCACTATCCTGGCCCACATGGCCTTCTGTAGCGAGCACGGTGTAACGCCTTCCTTGATCCACACACTCAGATGGGCTGTAAATGATAGGCTAGAGGGAAGCCACTCACCAAGCAGGACCCCTAGAACCCTGAAACCCTTTAACCCCTATACAGGGATTAGGAATTACACAGGGCCCAAGGTGATCAATACCTGTGTAAGGCTGCAGTTCCAGAGAATAGTAGTCAGGCAGGGTCAAAACATTAATTGAGTAACAGGAACAGAATGGGACGGCCAGGACTTAATCAGAAAACAAGCAGAGGTGAAATGCGGATCGGCCAACAAGGTACATAAACAGCAAGCAGGAAAAGTAGTCAGGTAACAAGCACACAAAATCATAAAACTGAACTGGGGGTAAAAGTAACTAGAGGTTCATAGCTATGTCTGGCAGTGGTCTGCAGACAGGAGGGGCATAAAAAACGGTGTGGTGTCTTCCCATTGGTTGTAGCTGAATGATGGTACTTCATCTGTGAGATACCCACCAGCTACATTCAGCCAGAGATTCTGCATCTGTCAAGGTAACGCAGCCCAGTGGGTGAGCATAACCTGCGTCCACCTGCGCCGCTGGCATCGACTCCTCTCCCATCATCAGCACTATGCATGAAAGGAACACGTTGTCACCTGGCAACCGGAGTACAAATTGACGGAGCGGACTCCGTTGGTGACTTAACAGCCGTGTGTGGCAATGATGCAAACCTGGCTGCGGGCCATCGTCAGGGCAATGTGACACACGTGCCTTTTATGGCTCACGTGTTGAACCTAATTCTCCAGCAATTTTTAAAACACCATCCCGGCCTACATGGCCTTGTGCAGCGGGCACGTTCGCTATGTGCTCACTTCCATCGTGCGCACACAGCAGCTCAACAACTTTCGTCGCTACAGAAGTCTTTAGGTCTGGTGGTTAAACGCCTGAAATGCGATGTGCCGACACGCAGGAATTTTAATCTGCACATGTTGCAGCGTTTGTGGCAGCACCGCCGAACCCTGCTGCAATACGTTATGACATATAGCCTGGGATAACTTGATCCAGAGGTGGTGCAGATCACGCTGCTGGAGTGGTGTCAGATCAAGGACCTATGCACCCTTCTACACAGTTTACAAATGTCGACGAAGATGTTTAGCACTGGCGATGCCATTCTCAGCGTGACAATTCTGGTCATCTACATGATGGAGCACACTGTAATTATTATTCGGAGTCAGGTGTTGGGACAAGAGGAAGGGGAGGAAGTACAGGAGGAGTCATATGCGGAAGTGATAACAAGATCTCCGAGGTCCAGCTGGTCAGCGGCACCTAGGCGGCAGTCATGGTGAGGGAGAGGGATTAACAAGGGCGCATAGTATCAGCAAAAAGTGTTGAGGAAGGTGCAGGAGCCCATGAAGAAATGGAGGACGAACTGGCGATGGGCATGGAAGACTCAGCAGATGAGTGAGAGATTGCTCACATTTCGGTTGTGCGAGGTTGTGGGGAGAGGGCAGAGGAAGGAGGCACGATTCTCACCTCTCTGCCACCAACACACCAAGGACTTGGTCCTCCTGGATGCACAAGACACATGAGCGCCTTTTTGCTGCACTACCTACAACATGACCCTCGGATTATACGAATTCAAAGTAATCCTGACTACTGGGTTGCCACACTGTTAGATCCCCGGTACAAGACAAAATTTGGCAAAATAATTCCTGCCATAGAAATGGACGCACGTATACAGGAGTATCTGCAGAAGGTGGTACGCAATCTTAGATCTGCTTTTCCACTAAACACCAGTGCTGCAGAGAGTGAATCTCAACGCTTTGTCATGGATAGGCGGAAATGGTCTTTTACTTGTCCACATCTGAGGGACCGAGGGCTGGCTGCTGTGCTGAGATGGCGTTGAGTACGGTGTCCCTGCAGAGTTGCACTTTTGGTCATATACAAAATTAGTTGAAAAAGGACAGATGCTGGTGGAAAGGAGAACAGGTGTGTTGGAAAGGGGAAAAAAGTTTTGGTCCGTGGATTTGGTGGTTAAGCAACAGTAACATTTGCTGAAGAAACACCATCTGATACAGTGGGACTGGCAGATTTGGATAAGGTGGTATATACTATGTTACCGCTATATACCGAAAATTATTAAGAAAAGAAAGAGAAAGGTATATATCCCCATCAGCAGTCAGTGTCCACCGTGCTCCCAGATGGAAAAGGAGAGGTTGGCAACTGGAAGGTTTGGTGGAGGATACAGAGCTGTGTGGCTATGAAGCTAATAGTAGCCTGAACCGAGTTAGACGCCATTCGGATCTGGAGACTGGGAGCCCTGTTAGCGTCACAGGGTCCACATGCCCACCCAGCCCAGGAACTCACTGTTAACAACACAGGGGCCATTGAGTACGCTGACCGTGTGCGTAGGGGCCACACCTGTGGACAGCAGGTGCATCAGCAGCAGCAGGCCTGTTAATGCCACTGGGCTGCACAAGCAGGACTGGTAGGACAGGAGCTGGTCTTAACCGTTCTGCGTTACCAACTGTGGTGGTGGCCTGCATTGACACCCTATCCCTGCCTACCTCTGGCCTAAAGCCGCAATGGGTTCAACACATGGAGGTGTGCTCTTTCGGAGCATAATAGAAGACTGCGCACCTCCTTGTTGGCTCCAGCCCCTTTTATAACCTGGGTCCGCCCCAAACCAGGGTGAACCACAATGCACCTCCTGGAGACAAAAGCAGAGTGACACGTCATGAGTAGCATAACTAGCGTCCTATTTGGAACCGCAACTTCAATGATGACCTCATGGCTGCCATTACCCAACCACCTCACCAGTCATCGTCTGACCATCAATAATGCGGTGATAAGTCATAGGGGCGGGCCTCTGCAAGCCATTTGGGAGGACACCTGATGCCCTGTGGTCTATATGGTACCCCCACATCAGGGGCAGGGCCAAAGAGTTCATTACCGGACATAGTCTCTGATGCAGTAAGTGCCTGAGCATGGTCAGTAGCATGAAATACAGTGTCTGAAAAAAGACTATCAGCTTTATGGTGTCTAGGCACAACACAGGACCTAGACCCGGCATGGAGTGCAAGTACAATTATCCAGACATTCAGTGGGACATAGAATCTTCTGGTTCTGCTAAAAGCTGTAAGTTCTTATCTACCATTCAAGACCATTTCCTCTCTCAGATGGTAGGTGAACCGACCAGGGGAGATAATTTGCTAGATCTGGTCCTGTCAAATAGACCGGATACAATTTCAGATCTACAGGTCCGGGAGCACTTGGGCACCAGCGATCATAATATGGTAAGCTTCAACATAATATTCAATAGAACATTTCAAAGGGGAAATGCTAAAACCTGGAATTTTAGGAAAGCTGATTTCAACAAATTAAGGGAAGAGCTTAAATGTGTAGATTGGGACAAAGTCATGGTACCCGGGGATACCGAACATAAATGGGGTAAGTTTAAGGATATACTGCTAGAGTCCTGTAATAAACGTATACCCTCTGGTAATAAAACGTCCCGGAATAAAAAGAAACCACTATGGATAAATAAGACTGTACAAAGTATAATAAAACAAAAACAAAGGGCATTTAAAATCTTAAAGGCTGAGAATACAGAAATAGCATTGCAGGAGTATAAAGATATCAATAGGAAATGTAAAAAAGAAATCAAACAAGCAAAATTAGCTACTGAAACAAAAATCGCCAATGACATTAAAATAAATCCCAAAATCTTTTATAAATACATTAATGCCAAAAGGAAAACAAAGGATAGTATCGGCCCCTTAAAATATAATAACAAGTTAGTTATAGAGGACAAACAAAAGACTGAGATATTAAATAGGCATTTCTCATCTGTATTCACCAAGGAACTGACTGTACCAGGGATCATTCAACAAGTGAAAAATCAAAGTCCACCACCCGATATAATTAATTTAACACAAGATGAAGTACGCCTACGTCTGAGTAAATTAAACATTGACAAATCCCCAGGGCCAGATGGCATTCATCCACGAATATTGAGGGAATTGAGCTCCGTAATCGACAGACCGCTGTATCTCATCTTTTTAGACTCACTTGTAACAGGGTTGGTGCCTCAGGATTGGAGGATTGCTGATGTGGTACCGATATTTAAGAAAGGTAAGAGGGTAGATCCAGGCAACTACCGTCCAGTAAGCCTGACATCAGTAGTATGCAAAGTTTTTGAGGGCATTTTAAGGGATGACATGCAAAAATGTATTGCAGAAAATAATATGATAACTGACAAACAGCATGGATTCATGAAAGATAAGTCGTGTCTAACCAACCTGTTGGGGTTCTATGAGGGGGTAAGTTCAAACCTGGATATTGGTAATGCAGCTGATGTGATTTATTTGGACTTTGCAAAGGCATTTGATACTGTACGACATAATAGCCTTATACTAAAGCTCCAGAAGCAAGGACTAGGGGACACAATATGCAACTGGGTAAGGAATTGGCTAAAAGATAGGAAACAAAGAGTAGTCATAAATGGTACATTCTCTAAATGGGCTATAGTCAGCAGTGGGGTGCCGCAGGGATCTGTGCTTGGACCGATTCTTTTTACTCTCTTTATTAATGACCTTGTGGATGGGATTGATCAGTATAGTACAGTGTCAGTCTTTGCCGATGACACCAAACTATGTAGGATATTAAAAACTGACCTGGATAGTACAATATTACAAAAAGATCTGGATAAGATGTCAGAATGGGCAGATACTTGGCAAATGAGATTTAATGTTGATAAATGTAAAGTTATGCACCTAGGACGGAGTAATCCTATAGCTGCGTATACATTAAATGGAAGTAAATTCGGGACTACAGAACAGGAGAAGGACTTGGGTATTCTCATTACAAATAAGCTGAGCAGCAGCACTCAATGTCAAGCAGCAGCTGCTAAAGCAAACAAGATTTTAGGGTGTATAAAAAGAGAGATTAGATCCCGTGATCCCAACGTATTGTTACCCCTCTATAAATCACTTGTAAGGCCACATCTGGAATACGGGATCCAGTTTTGGGCTCCACATTTTAAAAAGGACATTCAGAAGTTAGAGTCAGTTCAAAGGCGGGCAACTAGACTATTACAAGGAATGGAAGGCCTCCCATATGATGACAGGTTGAAAAAGTTAGATATGTTTAGCTTAGAAAAAAGACGTCTCAGAGGAGATCTCATTTATATGTATAAATACATGTGTGGTCAATATAAAGGACTGGCACATGACTTATTTCTTCCAAAGACAGTACTAAGGACCAGGGGGCACTCACTGCGAGTGGAAGAAAAGCGATTCCGACACCTAAATAGGAAAGGGTTCTTTACAGTTAGAGCAGTCAGACTGTGGAATGCCCTACCACAAGAGGTAGTAATGGCAGATACTATAACAGCTTTTAAAAAAGGGCTGGATGATTTCCTCAGTACACAAAACATTGTTGGTTATAAATGACTTAGTGACTAAATGTAGAACTGGTGGAGGAAGGTTGAACTAGATGGACCTAGGTCTTTTTTCAACCTAAGTAACTATGTAACTATGTAACCTGTGCAAAGAGGCTTTTCGCACTAAGTGTGGGAGCATGCGCTGTATCCCGAAATGAAGACTTAGCCTCAGCAATGGCACAGTCAGGCTGAGCATACTCGCTAGGCGAAACACTGTAGTTAGGCTGCGTCTGGGGTAAATCGGTGCACGCATGCGCACCAGCTGCCTCTCCACACTTAGACGTGGAGGAGAAAGCAGCCAGCTGGACAACCCAAGGCCCAGCCCTAAATGGCAGATGACGCCTGGGCGCAAATGAAACCGCAGCAGGCTTCAGGTTACAGGTTTTGTAACAACAAATACCATCCAAAAGAACAGGTGTACTTTTTCCCATGGATAATCTGATATGATCCTTTTTTTCACGGACACAACCATCGCTAACAAATGTAGATGAGGCCAAAACAGCAGCTGCTTCAATGGATCTGAAGTGCTCCATAAAGTGGCCTCTCCTCCACCCCAATTTCAAGATCCCAAATACTCCATTCCTCTGTGGTGTCAATCCAATCGCACTTGCTTCCTAACAGCTCTCAAGTTTCCACCATCCCTGCTGAGTATGGGGTAACAGAGATGGTTGAGTTTGCATAGCTGTTCAGTCGCACTATAGCCTGGGAATCAGAGGTCTGCTCCAAAGATGCAATGAGTACAGACAAGAAAGTTATTATTTTTATTATTATTGATTTATAGAGCACCATTGATTCCATGGTGCTGTACATGAGAAGGGGGTTACATAGAGAATACATATACAAGTAACTATAGACAGACTGGTACAGAGGGAAGAGGGACCTGCTCTTGCGGGATTACATTCTAAAGGGTTTTTGGGAGGAGACAGTAGAAGTGGGGTAGGTTGAGCGTCAAGTACGTATGGTGGTGGTGTCATTGAAGGTTATAGTCATTTCTGAACAGATGAGTTTTCAGATTCAGTTTGAAGCTTGCGCGTGTAGCAGATAATCTGACGTGTTGAGGTAGCGAGTTCCATGAGACAGGGGAAATGATCTGTGCAGATGGCCAGAAGCTTTGTGAGTGGGATCCAGGCCCCGATGAAGAAGGTGCTGAGCCTAATCTACACCCTCATTTCCAAAAAGTCAATCCTCCTGGTGGAGACAATGGGGAACATGATGAGGAGCACAGATACCTGATTGGAATGACAACTTTACTATTCGGTCAGGGCAGGAAGAGGTTTTCTCGGAGGTCTCAGGACGAGGGGAATGAAAACACACAGGGTTATTGATGAGGTTGGAGACCACACTTACTGTCAAACCAAAGTCAGCCAGTCGATGAGGTCAGCAGAGGAGGTGGAGGAGGATGCTACTGACGACGAGGTTACGTTGCGTCTTCCTGGCCAGAGACAAAGTACTGGAAGCAAGTCAACAACTGAATCCTGGACCACAACTTTGACTCTGAGCAGAAGTCGTGTTGGCTATGCAGGTCGCATGGGCTGTAAGCTTTGCCTAGCCTGTGAATTTTTGGACATCGCAAAGGATCACCCAAGTCATGGAATCTGTAAGATTTGTCAACAATCTGTAAGTAGAAGGCAAAAACTCACACCTTTGAGTAGTTCCTCCTTGAAGTGTCACATGGATATGAATTGATAGCGTGAAGGTGTATTGCTCAGCTTTAGCCACTGTCAATGCAACATGCTTATTTGCCATTGCATGCATTGTTGCAGACTACACACAAGGGGCTGCTGTTTTTTTTTAAACTGCCTTGGTTTGGTCCCTATAGCAATATCAAATTGCTCTTCGGATGTGGACTTGGAGATGCTGTCTATGAACAGAAGGAAAAGCTAAAGGTGTGTGTTACAGCAAGGAGCCACCGCGGAAACACTTCGTTGAATTGTGAGGGGAGTCATGTTGTACTTTGATGATGAGCCCCGTAATGCCAGTGAGCAACATCCTGTGCCACAGACCAACCTTCTTACAGTGCTGTCTATACTGTTTACCGTGAGAGGAGCGTAAAGTCTGTATTTCTGGAAACTGGACATCACAGTACCCGGGTACGGTAGGCTGTGCCCAGACAATAATGCGGACACGCAACACTTTGTTTTATTAGCAAAACACATATCTGTTCTGGGTAGGCCAACTATATAGACAATAAGACTTGCTGCCTCTGCACTGTCAAATTGTCACGTACAGTTTAAATCATAGAGGGACAGCAACACATGTTTGCATTGACTGTTCCTTTTCAAGATTTCCATGACTGTGTTGCAGAGCTGTGTGGTTTGCATTCACACTGTTATCATCTGCATTATCTGTGAGGCTTCAGCTAACAAGGGTATTCAGGGGGGGTAATGTGTTTTGACTATGTTTAGGTAGATAACTTGGATGCTCCTGTGATGCGCCACTGGTAAGTCGTGTTCTCGCACACAAGCACACACACACGCACAAACACACAATTACTGCTATGCAGAGGGATTAGCAGGTAGTAGGCAACAGATTAGATTGTTCAATTATTTAAATTGTATGCATGGTTCTTATTGTTTGTTTTGGTAAAGTTAAACAATCATTTATCAACACAACTGCCTAGAGTCCTTTTCCTGTTGCCTGGTTTTGCTGCATACTGGGGAGCCCACCCTGTACACAACTTAAAATGAAGCATAAGTCACAATGTGAATTTCACTGTGCTACAATGCGGCCTAGCGTGCCTGTGCAACCACCGCCTGCCCCATCAAGTGCATCTGCGTGCTCTTCATCCTCTGTGACTGTGGGGACAGCAGTCACACATGGTTTTTCACACTGAACTTCCACTCCTTTACCCGCAACAGGGAGTGTGATTGGCAGGTCATCACTTGTTTTGGAAGTGGAAACAGAAGGTATTGTTGAGCTGTCAGACATCAAGAGAACCATCATTGGATGCAGGCTACATTATATCCACGCCTGCACCTTCGTCACAGATTGGCTGGACTACCTGCAGTTAATAATTGCATTCCAGAAATGGAAAGGAATGTAGAATGCACATGTGTTGTACCTTGCTTGGCAGCAAAGGAACACTAACTTAGTATTCCAGACAATTTTAGGATGGCAGAAAAAGAGTCAGCTCTTTGGGCAAATTAAATAGCATGGCAAAAGTGGACAGATGGGTACAGGGGACGTGTTCTGGGGGTACAAGGACAGTAAAAGAAGCCTCACTTTCTATCCCTCCTAATGATCAAATGCAGCAAGGAATTCCCTGAGTTTGCTATAAAATTAGCATAGCTAAATGTGCATGAGGGTAGAATGCAGAGGTGCATGAGATTGCTTGGCACAAGTGGCACAATAAAGGAGTCCAACAGCCACTTTTTGTATGCCACTAAATGGCAGTATTTTTTGCAATCATTATAGCTTATTAAAAACAGAGCAGGAGGGTGTCCTGCACAGGTGCTAGAAATAGCTTGCCACCAGTGGGGCACTAATGGAATACAACAGCCAGTTCTATGATGCCACTAAATGGCAGTATTTTTTGCTATCATTATAGCTTATTAAAAACAGAGCAGGAGGGTGTCCTGCACAGGTGCTAGAAATAGCTTGCCACCAGTGGGGCACTAATGGAATACAACAGCCAGTTCTATGATGCCACTAAATGGCAGTATTTTTTGCTATCATTATAGCTTATTAAAAACAGAGCAGGAGGGTGTCCTGCACAGGTGCTAGAAATAGCTTGCCACCAGTGGGGCACTAATGGAATACAACAGCCAGTTCTATGATGCCACTAAATGGCAGTATTTTTTGCTATCATTATAGCTTATTAAAAACAGAGCAGGAGGGTGTCCTGCACAGGTGCTAGAAATATCTTGCCACCAGTGGGGCACTAATGGAATACAACAGCCAGTTCTATGATGCCACTAAATGGCAGTATTTTTTGCTATCATTATAGCTTATTAAAAACAGAGCAGGAGGGTGTCCTGCACAGGTCCTAGAAATAGCTTGCCACCAGTGGGGCACTAATGGAATACAGCAGCCAGTTCTATGATGCCACTAAGTTTACTAAATTTTTGGTATTATAACGTCTTAGTAAGTAACAATGAGTTTGAGTGTGCAATGCAGGCAGAGGTGCTGCAAATATCTGTGCACTAGTGGGACTATACAAAAGTCCAATAGCCACGTTTAGGATGCCACTAGGTACACTCAGTGTTTGCTAGTATAATGGCTTAGTAACAATAAGTTTGAGTGTGCAATGCAGGCAGACGTGCTGGAAATATATTTGCACTAGTGGGACTATACAAAAGTCCAATAGCCACGTTTAGGATGCCACTAGGTACACTCAGTGTTTGCTAGTATAATTGCTTAGTTATAATGAGTTTGAGTGTGCAATGCAGGCAGAAGTGCTGCAAATATCTTTGCACTAGTGGGACTATACAGAAGTCCAATAGCCACGTTTAGGATGCCACTAGGTACACTCAGTGTTTGCTAGTATAATGGCTTAGTTATAAGGAGTTTGAGTGTGCAATGCAGGCAGACGTGCTGCAAATATCTTTGCACTAGTGGGACTATACAGAAGTCCAATAGCCACGTTTAGGATGCCACTAGGTACACTCAGTGTTTGCTAGTATAATGGCTTAGTAACAATAAGTTTGAGTGTGCAATGCAGGCAGACGTGCTGGAAATATCTTTGCACTAGTGGGACTATACAAAAGTCCAATAGCCACGTTTAGGATGCCACTAGGTACACTCAGTGTTTGCTAGTATAATGGCTTAGTTATAATGAGTTTGAGTGTGCAATGCAAGCAGACGTGCTGCAAATATCTTTGCACTAGTGGGACTATACAGAAGTCCAATAGCCACGTTTAGGATGCCACTAGGTACATTCAATGTTTGCTAGTATAATGGCTTAGTTATAATGAGTTTGAGTGTGCAATGCAGGCAGACGTGCTGCAAATATCTTTGCACTAGTGGGACTATACAGAAGTCCAATAGCCACGTTTAGGATGCCACTAGGTACACTCAGTGTTTGCTAGTATAATGGCTTAGTTATAATGAGTTTGAGTGTGCAATGCAGGCAGACGTGCTGCAAATATCTTTGCACTAGTGGGACTATACAAAAGTCCAATAGCCACGTTTAGGATGCCACTAGATACACTTAGTGTTTGCTAGTATAATGTCTTAGTTATAATGAGTTGGAGTGTGCAGAGGACAGGAGGGTACAGTGGCAGGGTTGTGGGGCTCTGTGTAGAGGAATGGAAGCCTGCCTTTCTATTCCCTCCTAATGGGGAAATGCAGCGAGGAAATCCCTGACCTTAGCTACACAGACGCTGTCTCTGTTTTCAGGACCTGTCACCTATGGCTCTGACCCTGCCGGTACGAGCCCTTAAAAGGACTGATAGAAAGTGCTCTCCCTAAGCTGTCCAGCGCTGTGTATGGAGCGCATACAGCAGTATCGGCGATAGGACTCAGGACGGAGCTGCGCCAGTGATGTCTGACACCAAGGACGCAGAAGGCAGATAATGGCGTGCTGGAGGAAAATGTCCGTTTTTATAATGCAGGGACATGTGACATGGACATCCTATCACACATGCCGTTGCTTCTCTGGCTAAAAGTTCACTTAGCTGTGTTTATGTCTGGGATTGGCTGCCATAATGGCCCTCCCCACTACACGCGCGCGCTTAGGGAAGGAAGACAAGGAAAAAAAAAAAATGGCGATCGCCATTATACAAACAGCAGTGATCTGAAGGCGCTGTTCCCGCACACTATTCACTGAAATTTCATAATAGTGTGAGTCACAGAGTGACTTACACTAATACAGCGGAAAGCCAGCTAGGAATTAGCTGTTTTTTTGCTGCTAGAACCGTTCTCGAACGTTTCTAGAACTATCGAGCTTTTGCAAAAAGCTCGAGTTCTAGTTCGATCTAGAACAGGCCCCAAAATCACTCAAGCCTAGAACTGGAGAACCTCGAACCGCGAACCGCGCTCAACTCTAGTCGTAACACATACTTGCTGAGTCTCCTCGTGGCTGCAGAGCTACTTCCGGGACCTATAATTATCTCTCATCCATACTCACTTCTCTCTGATTGTCTGCCATTGGACTATGCCCCCACCCTCTGAGACAATGTATGTGATTGGTTGGAATTACACTCACTGTCTGTGTCTTTATACTCGCGATAAATAAATAAAACAATTGATGTATGGTCTCCCATCTTGATACCAGCACAAATAAAGCCACAGGTACAGGCTTCAGCTCCCAGTCATGTGCTTATCTTAGCTGTGTATCAAAATAAGATAAATTGCATGCGGCTTTTGTTTATTTAAATGTTTTAAATAATTTTAGAAATTGGGAGTGTGGTCCCCCCAATGTTGATTTACAGCCATAATAAAGCCCGACAGCTGGGGGCTGGTATTCTCAAGCTGGGGAGACCCATGCTTATTGGGAGTGCCCTGATCTAAATATAGCAGCCTGCAGCCACCCAAGATTGTTGCATCCATTGGATGAAATAAGCTCAGTGCTTTACCCGGTTATTCCTGATTTCCCTAGTGCAGTGGAAATCAGGGTAATAATGGGTTTAATAACAGTAACAGCTGCCACTAAGCTCTAGATTAGTAATGGGAAGCATCTATGAGACTCCCCCATTACTAATCTGTAAGTGAAAAGAAATAAGCACAAACACCAAAAAAATACTTTATTTGAAATAAAAGACAAAAACCCACCCTCTTTCATCACTTTATTAACTCCAAAAATACCTCTGAAGCTCTGACATAATCCACACAAGGTCCCACAATGATCCCAGCTCTGCTACATATGAGTCACAGCGAGTGCCATAGAGCATGACTGCACACTGTGAGACTGAGTGAGCCATGCTGATGTCACTCAGGTTAGTTGCAGTCACAGCTGGAGGGTCCCTCAGCCCTCCACCTGTAACCTCAGGTAACCTGACCTCAGGTGACTTCAGTAGGGTCAATGACCCCATCTGAGTGACATCATCACTGATCACGCAGCTCATTATCATTATTTCTCTGCCTGAAGATCACAGTGGGCAGTCAGGTTCTATGGTGCTTGCTGTGAATTTAGATGTAGCAGAGCTGGAACCATCGTGGGAACTCGTAGTGTGGATTACGTCAGACTTAGGAGTTTTTGGGGGTTAATAAATTAGTGAAAGAGGGTATTTTTTATTTATTTTTTTAAATAAAGGATTTTTCTGTGTGTGTTTGTTTAATTTTACTTATAGGATTAGTGGTGGGGATCTCATATACCCCTACCCATCACTAATCTAGGGCTTAGTGGCAGCTGTGGGCTGCCATTATCCCCTTATTATTCCGATTGCCACTCCACCAGGGCAAATGGGAGGAGCCGAGTAGAATGCAAAGCTTGACATATCTAATAAATACAACAACCTTAGGCGGCTACAAGCTGATATTTTTAGGTTGGGGGCTCCTAATAGGCACAGGTCTCTCCAGCCTGAGAATACCATCCCCCTGCTGTCGGGCTTTATCATGGCTGGGTTTCAAAATTGAGGGGACCACAAGTCATTTTTTAAATTATTTATTTATATAATTTTTAAAAAAGCCGCATATGGTTTCTCTTATGATACACAGCCATCATAAGCGCACAGCTGGGGGCTGCAGCCTGGAGCCGTTTCTTAATGTGTAATGGTATCAATACAGGGGGACACTACACCAATTTATTTTTTATTTATCACGAGTATAAGGACACAGACAGCATTTTTTTTTCCAGTCAATCACAGATGCTGTCTGAGAGGGTGGGGGTGTGATCCAATGGCATCCAATCACAGCCGCCAGTGAAGGGGAAAGTAGTCAATATGTATTAGGGATAATTGTTGGCCCCCAATGTAGTGCTACAGCCATGGGGACTTGTTAAGTATGTACTGATTTAAACCTTATCTTATTTTCTTTCTTTTACAGCCTCCCCTACACCATTTGACAACACAGACCGGAAGGATAATGGTGAAAAATGGAGGGACGAGAGTGAGGTAAGGTGAGTAAAAGAACTTTTTATTTTTTACATGTTAGTTTTATTATGCTTTGGGGTCCATAGAGACGAGAGGGCATGATAAAGCATATTAAATTTGCAGAGTATAACTTCTATGTGGATCAAATTTCCTAATGAAATTGCATCAACCGACAAATTTGATTTTGCCTGATCCACTCATATTTAGCTAATTAGAGAGTTGGGATAATTTATTTGAGTGGAATTGATTTCTACTCAAATTTAAAGAAAAATACAGTTTTACCAAAATGCAGATTTCTGATCATTCATTTCTGCACAGATTCAGTAACATGGTGTCAAGCTTATTGCCATTTTGCTAAACCATAAAAGGCTATCAAAAGCTAAAAATTGAAAAAAATGATTAAGCTCACCATACAGCTCACCTCTGCAGCCGTTTGTTCCTCACCATCCCCATTTGGTCTTCACTGCATCTTCTTATCAATGTTGCAAGTGCTAAAATGCAGGGCCTCTTCTTGCTAGGCCGTAATTTCTGGTTCTGATGTCCCTGGTATAGCTCTGTGCATGTGCGCGGAATGTCACAACATCACCATGTGCACTGTGACCTTACACATGCACAGAAGCATCCCGGACCTTACTAGAAATTCTGGCCTAGTTTGTAAAATGCCGGTTATCTAACCAGAAGACCCTTCAATTCTCTCACCACAGGGCAAGTGCTAAATATAGAGCAAGTAGCCAAGAAAGCAAAAATAACAGTGAGTACAGTATCTCCGTTGTCTGCATATGTCATGATTTTTGTGACCTTTTGTGTAGATTTCAGCACTCAAGGCAGTGATAAGAAGAAGGGACAAGGAACTGAAGAGGGACAGTGGGAAGAAGAGGACCCAGAGAGGTGAGCGGTAAGGAGTATAAGTAATGCTTTCATGATTTACATATTACATATATCATGCTCTGGGGTCTGGAGAGAGCAGAATAAAAAACTTTCAAATTGCAGAGAATAATTTTAGAGCAAATTGAAAATCTCACTAAATCCAAGTTAATTTTTAATCTTAACCAAATAAACTACATAAAGTAAAACAGCAAAGCTACCGAAAAAAATATTAATTTAGTTTTTGTTAAAAAAAAATACAGCACTTCCAGTTTCAATAAAGCAGTGCAAACTGTACTATTAGGAAAAATAAATTAATTGCAGCTTATTTAACGGTAGTCAAAGATACAGTCTGCTGGTTACATGCGCCACATAATTAATTTAGCATGCACCTAATAGCTGCTGATTAAATCTACTTTCATAAAACCAATGCGATGAATCCAGAGAGTAAGAATAACCCTTTTAAATTCTGCCACTAAGTTGAAAAATAGGAAAAGTATTGAGAAAGAAAGTCAATAAAATGATAAATGCATGCTTCACAGTGTTGTTATGGATCTTCAACAGCCTTGTGACCTTATACCATTGTGTTTTATCATTCAATTACAAATCCTACCGCACAAAGATAATAAAGGTTCTTTGATTTTTATTTATCTTCACTGACCTTGGATAAATTCAATATCGTTTCAGTACATTGTATTAGAACTACTAAATTAGTTTTCTGTTAAGTACGCACTTATTTTACATTATGCAAATTGATATACTGTTCATAGGTATACGTTATAATCGGCATTAAGTACATAATTATAATGTGCAATTGCGAGGAATTATAACTGTAGACTTCTAGATACAACACACAAAGCAACAGTTATCTGTACAAAACTGTATATGGATTCTTCTGTAAAAATCATACTTATACCAACAGTTAAGTTAATAACCACTTGGAGATGTATTGATAATAATTGATTTCCTTAGCTTTTGTAAGAATGGTCATGTACTTTATAGAGGAAGGGAAAGTTACAAATAAACACTTTATTTCTATTGCATTAAAAAACACAATAATTCTGCAAATCTAATATATAAAGCTGAGTGTGTCTGAGTGTATATGTGTGTGTGTGTGTGTGTGTGTGTGTGTGTATGTGTGTGTGTATGTCCGCTAAAAGAATCAGCACCGTCACATTTGCAACCACAAAATTTTGCACAGACACCGCATTTGACTCGGGGAAAGACTATGCTTTTTGTAGAAAATTTGACCCTGCACTTTACAGTTATTAGCCAAAAAACCTGCTTACATTAAAGTCAATGGAGCTGGAAGCTACAGGTCATTAATAGGAGCTGTGATTGGTTGCTATAGGGAACAAATGACATTCTCAGTATAAGAGTACAGTCCCACTTGCATTTTGCTCTTATTCTATTGCAAACGTTTGGGGCAGTGTCCATCTGCGATTGAGTTCTCATGCCCTATTGGCATGGGAAATGAATCGCAGCATGCTGCATTTGTCAGCGAGTCTATACAAGTCTATGCGTGCATGTGAAACATCGCACTGCACTCACATGTCATCCGAGTGCAGTGCGATGTACGCAAAGACAGGCAGTGGAGGAGATGGGGAGAAAGTGCTTCCTCCCTCTTCTCCGCAGCTGTGAAACGATCGCAAGATGACCCTTGGCTGATGCATGACTCTCGACTTACACTCGCAGCTGAGGGTCATTAACATATGGCTTCCAATGCTCTCACATCTAAAGCTATGTGGAAGTGGAACCGTACACTAAGACAGCTTTTGTGTCAGTTAGTATGATTTTGGTGGAAAAAGAGAGACACAGACAGACAGATTGAGACAGACAGACAGAGAGAGACAGAGGCAGACAGACAGAGACAGACAGAGAAAGACAGAGACAGAGAGAAAAACAGAGACAGACAGACAGAGAGACAGAGACAGAAACAGACAGAGACAGACAAAAACACAGACAGCTAGAAACCGAGAGACAGAGACAGATAGATAGATACAGACAGAAAGAGACAGACAGAGACAGCCAAAGAGACAGAGAAAGCCAGAGAGACAGAGACAGACAGAGACAGAGAGAAAGAGACAGAGACAGACAAACACAGACAGAGACAGACAGAGACAGACAGAGAGGCAGACAGAGAGGGAGACAGACAAAGAGGAAGACAAACAGGGAGAGGGGGAGAGTGAGAAAGTGGGAGAGAGACAGAAAAACAGTTACTATCACAGGCAATGCCAGGTAATACAGCTAGTGTATTAAAAAATATGAAAATGAATTTATATTTTGTAATTATCAAAATATTATTGCATTTTAAGTCAAACACTAACTATAATGCATAATATTTGAGAAGAAAAAAAATGTGTGTAATAGGTAGCAAATTTCAAGATTATAGCAGAAAATACCTAATATTTTATTTATGAAAATTACATTTTATTAGTATGGATTAAAAACCAGACAAAAACAAAACAACCATAGGTGGATAAAATTCCATGGGGGTTGCTACAGGTCCAATCAGAAATCTATGAGACCATGGAATGGTTTATTTGTTATTGTATGATCAGGAAAAAGGGGGGGTTTCTTTTGTCCTTTCTCACCCTAGTTGAGTATGTTTCTACCTGCCAATGAGTGGTAGGTTGTTTAGAATTTTATACGTATTTTTTCTATGAGACCCACCTTGACCTAACCTGGAGAAGGAACGTGAGGGTAAGGAAAAGGGAGAGCCGCCGAGGAATGGGGGCATCGATCAAATTAGGTTGCACTCCATTGGCAGGTAGAAACATACTCAACTATGGTGAGAAAGGACAAAAGAAAACCCCCCTTTTTCCTGATCATACAATAACGAATAAACCATTCCACTGTGTTAAGTGGTCTCATAGATTTCTGATTGGACCTGTAGCAACCCCCACGGAATTTTATCCACCTATGGTTGTTTTGTTTTTGTCTGGTTATTAATGCATACTAATAAAATGTAATTTTTATAAACAAAATATTAGGTATTTTCTGCTATAAAATGCATAATAGTTTGTGTCCCTTTATGCAACATTAGTACAGTGCATTGCGAAAGTATTCGGCTCCCTTGAATTTTTCAAACTTTTCCCAAATGTCAGGCTTCAAGCATAAAGATAAAAATGTTAATGTTATGGTGAAGAAAAAACAAGTGGGACACAGTTATGAAGTTGAACAAAATTTATTGCTTATTTTAAACTTTTTTAAAAATTCAATAACTGAAAAGTGGGGCGTGCAATTTTATTCCTCCCTTTTACTTTCAGTGCAGCAAACTCACTCCAGAAGTTCATTGAGCATCTCTGATTGATCCAATGTTGTCCTAAATGACTGATGATGATAAATATAAGCCACCTGTGTGCAATCAAGACTCCGTATAAATGCACCTGCTCTGTGATAGTCTCAGTGTTTTGTTTAAAGCGCAAATAGCATCATGAAGACCAAGGAACACAACAGGCAAGTCTGTGACACTGTTGGGGAGAAGTTTAAAGCTGGATTTAGTTACAAAAAGATTTCCAAACCTTTCAAGATCCCAAGGAGCACTGTGCAAGCGATCATATTGAAATGTAAGGAATATCATACCACTGCAAATCTACTAAGACCCGGCCGTCCATCCAAACTTTTTTCTCAAACAAGGAGAAGACTGCTCAGAGATGCAGCTAAGAGGCCCATGATCACTCTGGATGAACTGCAGAGATCTAATGCTGAGGTGGGAGAGTCTGTCCATAGGACAACAATCAGTCGTACACTGCACAAATCTGGCCTTTATGAAAGAGTGGCAAGGAGAAAGGCATTTTGTCAAAGATATCCATAAAAAGTGTTGTTTAAAGTTTGCCAAAAGCCACCTGGGAGACACACCAAACATGTGCAAGAAGGTGCTCTGGTCAGATGAAACCAAAATTGAACTATTTGGGCACAATGCCAAACGACATGTTTGGCGTAAAAGCAACACAGCTCATCACCCTGAACACACCATCCCCACTGTCAAACATGGTAGTGGCAGCATCATGGTTTGGGCCTGCTTTTCTTCAGCAGGGAAAGGGAAGATGGTTCAAATTGATGGGAAGATGGATGAAGCCAAATACAGGACCATTGTTGATGAAAACCTGTTGGAGTTTGCAAAAGACCTGAGACTGGGATGTAGATTTGTCTTTCAACAAGACAATGATCCCAAACATAAAGCAAAATCTACAATGGAATGGTTCCCAAATAAACGTGCCCAGGTGTTAGAATGGCCAAGTCAAAGTCCAGACCTGAGAGTCTGTGGAAAGAGCTGAAAACTGGTGTTCACAAACGCTCTCCATCCAACCTCACTCAGCTCGAGCTATTTGCAAAGGAAGAATGGGTAAGAATTTCAGTCTCTCGATGTGCAAAACTGATAGGGACATACCCCAAGCGACCTGCAGCTTTAATGGCAGCAAAAGGTGATGCTACAAAGTGTTAACTTAAATGGGACGAATGATATTGCTCGCCCCAATTTTCAGTTATTTCATTTATAAAAAAGTTTAAAATAAGCAATACATTTTGTTCAACTTCACAATTGTGTCCCACTTGTTGTTGATTCTTCACCATAACATTAAAATTTGTATCTTCATGTTTGAAGCCTGAAATGTGGGAAAAGGTTGAAAAATTCAAGGGAGCCGAATACTTTAGCAAGGCACTGTACTTTCATATTCTGTTACTGTTGTATAATTTTGTAGTGCTCTTGAGTAATTTAATATTTCCCTGCTAGAGAAGTTCAAACAGGTTTTACTTTTACCTACCACTTGCTGCACTTTACTTATTTATTTTGCTCTTACAAAAATAAAAAACTCATAGTGTTACTCAATGGGAATCCTATTGGTGAATCATATAACTCATTTTTTTTCTCTGGTTATCATAGAAACAACCCCACTGATAAAGGTTAACCACACTTTATATGATAAGATGTAGCATAATATACCCTTTAAATTTAATTAGAGTACAGTGAGCCTTGGTGGTAAGAGTGGTTTCCCACATGAATGGTGAAAGAATGCAGGTGAACACAAATGACTCCAAAAGTAGTTTTGGTACAAGAGGCAAAAAAACCTTGATGGTTACAATAGCCTTACATAAGGCAACTAGCTGATGGTTTCAGCAATCTCATGTGAGGTAACTCAGTAAAGAAATCATGGTACTCCAACAGATCAGTGGTGATGTGGCCAGATCCCTTACCTTAGATAAATAGAAATTAGGACCTTGCACTCGTGATTGATGAGCATCATTTTATTTACAATCCAAAGTGCTGTTACTAAACAGTTTTAATCCTTAAGTGAATTTTTATCAGTTAAGGGACTGTATTAGAGTACAGGCAATAATGATGGTTTTCCAGTGCAACAGTAAAAAATATTGTCTGTTTGTGATTTTTTGATAACTTGTCCAGAAAAAAATAAAAATCAAGTTGGCAACTTTAGCGCCGATGGTTTACTATTATAGCCTGGGCTTTGCTGAAGGCCCATCTGCTGTTATCTTGGTAGTCGGGACTTGATACAGGAAATGAAAATTTTTATTATATGCTACAACACTATATATTAAGGTACAGTGCCTACAAGTAGTATTCAACCCCCTGCAGATTTAGCAGGTTTAATAAGATGCAAATAAGTTAGAGCCTGCAAACTTCAAACAAGAGCAGGATTTATTAACAGATGCATAAATCTTACAAACCAACAAGTTATGTTGCTCAGTTAAATTTTAATAAATTTTCAACATAAAAGTGTGGGTCAATTATTATTCAACCCCTAGGTTTAATATTTTGTGGAATAACCCTTGTTTGCAATTACAGCTAATAATCGTCTTTTATAAGACCTGATCAGGCTGGCACAGATCTCTGGAGATATCTTGGCCCACTCCTCCTTGCAGATCTTCTCTAAGTTATCTAGGTTCTTTGGGTGTCTCATGTGGACTTTAATCTTGAGCTCCTTCCACAAGTTTTCTATTGGGTTAAGGTCAGGAAACTGACTAGGCCACTGCAACACCTTGATTTTTTCCCTCTTGAACCAGGCCTTGGTTTTCTTGGCTGTGTGCTTTGGGTTGTTGTCTTGTTGGAAGATGAAATGACGACCCATCTGAAGGTCCTTGATGGAGGAGCGGAGGTTCTTGGCCAAAATCTCCAGGTAGGCCGTGCTATCCATCTTCCCATGGATGCGGACCAGATGGCCAGGCCCCTTGGCTGACAAACAGCCCCACAGCATGATGCTGCCACCACCATGCTTGACTGTAGGGATGGTATTCTTGGGGTCGTATGCAGTGCCATCCAGTCTCCAAACGTCACGTGTGAGGTTGGCACCAAAGATCTCGATCTTGGTCTCATCAGACCAGAGAACCTTGAACCAGTCTGTCTCAGAGTCCTCCAAGTGATCATGAGCAAACTGTAGACGAGCCTTGACATGACGCTTTGAAAGTAAAGGTACCTTACGGGCTCGTCTGGAACGGAGACCATTGCGGTGGAGTACGTTACTTATGGTATTGACTGAAACCAATGTCCCCACTGCCATGAGATCTTCCCGGAGCTCCTTCCTTGTTGTCCTTGGGTTAGCCTTGACTCTTCGGACAAGCCTGGCCTTGGCACGGGTGGAAACCTTCAAAGGCTGTCCAGGCCATGGAAGGCTAACAGTAGTTCCATAAGCCTTCCACTTCCGGATGATGCTCCCAACAGTGGAGACAGGTAGGCCCAACTCTTTGGAAAGGATTTTGTACCCCTTGCCAGCCTTGTGACCCTCCACGATCTTGTCTCTGATGGCCTTGGAATGCTCCTTTGTCTTTCCCATGTTGACCAAGTATGAGTGCTGTTCACAAGTTTGGGGAGGGTCTTAATTAGTCAGAAAAGGCTGGAAAAAGAGATAATTAATTCAAACATGTGAAGCTCATTGTTCTTTGTGCTTGAAATACTTCTTAATACTTTAGGGGAACCAAACAGAATTCTGGTGGTTTGAGGGGTTGCATAATAAATGACCCTCTGAATAAACTTTTCACAATTTAAAAAAAAAAAAAAAAAAAAAGAAATAACATTCTTTTTTGCTGCAGTGCATTTCACACTTCCAGGCTGATCTACAGTCCAAATGTCACAATGCCAAGTTAATTCCGAATGTGTAAACCTGCTAAATCTGCAGGGGGTTGAATACTACTTGTAGGCACTGTATATAGTATAAGCAATCAGAACATCACAGGTTCATATTTTTAAAAATATATATATAAAAATGTATCAAATTTTTCAGTAACTCCTTTTTACATAATTAAAAATTAAAACATTTCAAATTAATATATCAAGTTTGTTATGTCCATAAAAATGCGATCTGTCCAAAATGTATTAACTCATACAGTTATAGCCGCAGTGAGAAAAAAAACCCAAAGGATTGCGGTTTTTACTGACCACTACTGATGTGTGGCTTGATATGAGAAGAATAGAATTCAAGGAAAATCAACTGGGGTGAATAGAGATGAGTAGACACATGAAAGTTTGGGTTCTTCATGTTCAGCCTAACTTTAGATAAAGTTCTGTTCTTCACCCAAACTTGATCTGAACGTCATTGGAAGTCACTCATTGAGAAGTTTGGCTCTCTGCCCACATACAGCCAAACATAAACAGAACAGTTCCAGGACAGGAAGGCAGGGTTTTTATTTTGTTTTCTATACACTACATTTGATAACACTGATTTTACCCCCAGTGTGAGCCATTCCAACACTGCAAGCAGCTCACAAGAGGCTAAGCACCAAGTGTACCCAAGATCAGTGATGCTTATTCGAGAAGTTTGCATATATAAAGCACTGAATGTGAACGCTGATTTTATTGTAAAGTCTATGTTCAATACAAACACCGAACTTTAAAGTTTGGGTACACTCATCACTAGAGGTGACTATTTACAATGTAGTAGTTCTATTTGGGGATGAGTGAACCCAAACTATAAAGTCTAGGGTTCACACAGGACATCGGGTTGTCTAGGCCCCGCACTTTTAAAAAGTCTGTGTCCGAGCTTGGAGTTATGGTACTGCTCGTATGTTAAACTTTGTTGAAAAGTTGCAATACGTCCAATCAACACGCTTTATAGCATGTGGAAGTTGCCTGTATTACTTAGGCTCCTCCTATTTTTGATAACCAGTGCAGGTAAATCAGACAGCTAGGGATCCAATGCTGTATTTTTAAACTACATAAATAAATAATTAAAAAAACAGCATAGGGTCTCTCCTATTTTGATAAGCAGCCAAGGTAAAGCTAACATCTAGGGGCTGGTATTATTAGGCTGGGAATGCCCATGTTATTATGCCCCCCCACCCTAAAAATACCAGCCAACAGCCACCCCAGAAGTAGCAAATTTATTAGATGCACTAATTCTGATGCAAATGGGGTAATACTCTTTGGGTTGATGTCAGGTGGGAATTGACAGCTGACATCAAGCAAAGGGGGTAGTAATGGATTAGCGCCTTTCAGACACCTAATCTGGTAAGTATAGAATTTAAAAAAACCACAAACAAGGAAAAAAAGGTGTATTTAAATAAACACCCCTCCTCATGCCCTAATTCACCAAATTCTGGAATAAAAAAATATAAATAAAAAATAAATTCTAAAAATTCCTTGATGTTACAACATGATCCAATAGGTGAATAAACACTCCCCCATGCTCCATTATTCACAAGTCACAATGTAATCCAGTGGAGTAATATCTTATGATGCACATGGATTCCTATGGAGCTTTGTTTTGTGAACATTCTTGGAACAGTCTATGGCAGCCCAGAACTTCTATTGCTCATGGGAAATTCCATACCTACCGCTGACTAGACATGGCCTATAAAGCCTAATTTTGAGAATGTTTTTAGAACAAGGCTCCGTAGTTTACTGCCAGTTAGATGCAGCCTGGAATTTCTCAGTGATGTCACCATGCATGAGTTATTCTGGGGTACTGCTATGTGGCAGTGACCAATGGAACTTTGCTGTCACGAATACAGCTGTCCTTCAAAGAAAGGGGCCCTCTGCTATCCCTATTCTCAGGGATATACCTAATGGTGGGGATGCTTGAGTCACCTTCCAGACCCTTCTCTTGACCAGTACTGATCTATTACCCCTCCCGCAAGGGAGGGAGGGGACAGGAGTGTAATGAAAGTCACAGATATAGATAGACAAGGTGAAAAAAAAATCTGCCACATAGCGCACAGGTAAAAACAATAAGAGATTCAAGAGGAAACACAAGAGAAGGAAAGAAGCTACAAAACAACATTGTGAACGCCACAACCGCTCCAAGCAATAAGCATAATTTTCACCAGAGAATCTGGGACATCACACAGACCAACATAGAAACTATAGTTGGCATGGGTAGAAGATTTCATGAAGCTTAAATATAAAAGGAGCAGATGTGATTGGCCTCCCCATCACATGTGATCAAAGGGATCCAACAGAAAGATTAGCAGAGATTAACTCTTGCTAGCCTGCTTAAGATTCAGCACACAGCAGGTCAACGCCTGAATCTGTATGTGTTGATCCCAGACACAAGAGAAACCATGGGCAGAGTGTCTGAATAGTCAATCTGAACAGAGCTCATTGCCATGATGTCGCGAAGTTTGTACAAAACTCCGAGTGACACTCGTTCTAAGAGCATTTTCAGAAGGGCTCCATAGGAACCAAAGAATGTCATGGGATATTACTCAATTGGATTATGTTGAAACTTCCAAGATTTATTTTTAACCTCCTCACTACGGCCAGAAAACACCCATCTGACCAGGCCATTTTTTACAATTCTGACCAGTGTTACTTTATGAGGTTATAACTCTGGAACGCTTCTATGGATCCTGGTGATTATGTCTCTGATTTTTCGTGACATATTGTGCTTTATGATGGTTTTAAGTTTACACCGATATTTTTTGCGTTTATTTGTGAACATATTGGAAATTTGAGGAAAGTTTTTTAAATTTTACAATTTTCAAACTTTAAATTTTTATGCTCATAAATCTGAGAGTTATGTCACACAAATAGTTACTAAATAACAATTCCCACATATCTACTTTACATCTGTGCAAATTTTGAAACATGATTTTTTTTTGTTAGGAAATTAAAAGGGTTCAAAGTTCAGCAGCAATTTCTCATTTTTCCATCCAAATTTACAAAACCATATTTTTAGGGACCACATCACATTTGAAGTGACCTAGGTGATAGAAGATATCCAAAAGTGACACTATTCTAAAAACTGCACACCTCACCCTGCTCAAAACTACATGCAAGAAGTTTGTTAACCATGTAGGTGCTTCACAGGAACCAAACCAATGTGGAAGAAAAAGATGAAAATTTTACATTTTTAGATAAAAATGTTAATTTAGCCAAAAAAATTTGTATTTTCACAAGAGGAACAGCAGGAAAAAATAAATACAAAATCCTGAGTATTCTGATATCTCATTTGTGGAGGAAATCAACTGTTTGGGCACATGGCATAGCTCGGAAGGATAGGAGTGCCATTTGACTGCAAAATTGGCTGGAATCATTAGCGGACACCATGTCGCATTTGTGGAACCCTTGATGTGCCTAAACAGTGGAGCTACCCCACAAGTGACTCCATTTTGAAAACTAAACCCCTCATGGAATTTATCTAGATGGCTGATGAGCACCTTGAACCCATGGGGGCTTCACAGAATTTTAGAACGTTGAGCAGTGAAAATGAAAAAATACATTTTTAACCTGAAAAATGATGCATTAATGCCAAATTTTTTGAATTCACTAGGGTAACAGAAGATAATAGACCATTCAGTTTTTTGTGCAATTTCTCCTGAGTAATTATCCCATATGTGGTCAAAAACTGCTTTTGAAGCACAGTACAAAGTGAAGAAGACAGGGAGCGTCATATTGATGTGGGGGTACCACGTCACAATGGCAGAGCCCCTGAGGTGCCAGAACAGCAGAAATCCCCCAAGTGACCCCATTTTATAAACTGCTCCCCTCAATGAATTCATCCAGGGGTGCAGTGAGCATATTGACACTACAAGTGTGTCACAAAAATTTATATTATTGGGTGGTGAACAAAAAATGATTGCATTTTTACAACTAAAATGTTGTTTTAACCCCAGATTTCCAATTTTCACAAAAGGAATAGGTAAAAATAGCCCCATAATATTTTACACAGTTTCTTCTGAACATAGCATTACTCACATGTGACTGTACAGTACTGTTTGGCTGCACCACAGGGCTCAAGAGGGAAGGAGCACCATTTGATTTTTGGAGCACACTTTTTCCTAGAATAGTTTGCAAACTCCATTTGCAGAGCCCCTACGTGACAGAACAGAAGAAATACCCCTCAAGTGGCCAAATATATGAAATTACACCCCTCTGGGAATTCATGTATGGATGTAGTGACCATTTAGTCTCTGGAAAACATCCATGGTGTCAAACACAGTGAATATTGCAGAATTAAAAATTGCAAATAAGTCTTTGTTGTGCCCAGTACATTTTAGTGCCTGTACATTGTGCCCAGCTCGTGCTTTTGTAAACCTGCACACAGTAAATTTAATTGGGCTCTCCTCACTACAACAACGCCAGACATGTGGATGCTAACTGTGTTTAGGTACATTATGGAGAGCCATAGCGTTTTTTGAGAGCCTTTGTGCTACCAGTAATGTTGGAGCCCTGTATATTTCCGTTAACTGATGATGGATATGAGTAGGGACTTGTTTTTTTGTGGGTTGAGTTGAATGCTATTTGGTGACAATTTTTGTACAGAATATTTTGGATCAGCTCACAGTTATTTTGTGCTTTATGCTGACCGCTTACATTGGGGTTTCAATCTACATCTCCAAAATCCGTGATTCCAGTGAAACCCATGATGGTTCTATTCACTAATGAGGCAGCAGAGTTACTATGGATGCCGCTAGGCCTTTGCTCAGCGGTGTCCATCTTTTCAAAGGTGAACAAAACTGTTGATGACCGCACTTTTGTGAATGCCTAAAAAGAGGCTTAAAAAGATGGACACCGCTGAACCACAGCCCAGATGTGAGATCACTCCCTCACTAAAGTGAATTTTCTATTCGGAATTTTGTCTGAATCACGTTTTTCAGAGATTTAGGAAATGTGCCAGCCATGACCCATACATGCTGTGTCCTGAATGCAGCGTGTATTCCCCTGCAGAGACGCAAGTATTGTCCACAGAATACCACAGCTGCCCATGCTCACTATCATGGTTTGGGGTGATGTGGACTTTTGCTCTGTTTTCCTAGCTGAGGACATACTGTATCTAGGCAAGCCGCACTGTATGTCATTTTACACTGTGTTGAAAAGAAGCGCAGTGGGCATGGGATTTCTATAAATCCATCCACTGTGCTTGAACTGCACAATGCAGCGGTTTGGATGCAGTGAAAACACGCAGTGTCCACAACACTGCTATTCCCAATTGTGGGCACGTACCCTTGCACGTAATCCCAATGCAAGTGCTCAGCATAGAGTACAGGATAAATATGAGCCAAGCCATACAGCAATCTTTTAGAGGCAGAATGAACAAGTCAATAGTGCTTGAAGAAATGGATTTATTTATTGATTTTGATATTGATTTTTTTTATGCCGCTCACCATGCGGTATAAGTGATTTGGCGACTTTATTCCTCGGGTCAGTACAATTACAGGGATACCAGGTTTATATATTTTTGTAGGTTTGACGACTATCACACTAAAAACGCTTTTTACAAAATAAAGATTTTTTGCATCACCAGAGTTTGAAGGATATAGTGTTTTTTCAGCTGATAGTCATGTTAGGGCTTGTTTTTTACGGAAATGAGTTGGAGTTTTTATTGGCACCATTATTGGCCACATAATAGTCTGTGATCACTTTCTAGTCTGCTTTTTGTTAGGTAGAATAAAAAAGAAACAGCAACTCAGGAATAATTATTTTGTTTTCTTTCCACCATTTACCATGCCATAAAAGTGCAGTTTTATTCTTCGAGTCAGTACGATTACTGCAATACCCCATTCATGTTGTATTTTTTTTGTTTTCCCGCTTTCACGTCATTAAAACTATTTTTACAGTTTATGTTTTATATTGCATTGCTGTATCTTGAGTGCTATAAAATTTTTTTATTGTTCAACTAATGGAGTTCCATGGTGGCTCGGTTTTTGCTAGACAAGATGACGTTTGCAGTGGTACCATGTTTATTTATATATGCCTTTTTGATCATGTTTTATTCCACTTTTTTGGGCAGCTGTATGATAAAAAGACATAGTTTTTGCAACTTATCTTTTATTTTTTTTTTACCGTGTTCAGTAAAGGGGTTAACTAGCATGACAGTTTTATAGCTCGGGTTGTTACAGAAGCAGCAATGCCAAACATGTCTAGTTTTTTTGTTTTATTTTCTGTTTTTATATAAAGTAGATATACTGTACATATTTATTGGAATATTTTTTTTTATTTATTTTCACCCAATTTTTTAATACTTTTAACACTTTTTTAAGTTTATTTTTATTTTTTTACTTAGTTCCTTGGTGATGACTGAGGGTTACCATGTCAGCGATCGGGTCCCTGTGATTGCATTTTAGGGACCTGATCGCCAAGGAGAGGTAAGTGATTCCTCTCCCTGCTTCCTGAATGCTGCGATCACATTTATTGCAGTATTTGATGGGTTAAACTGCCAGGGTGGTGTGGGGAATGCTCCTGGGAGCGATAGTCGGGTCCTGGCTGTAAGATCAGCCGGGGACTCAGTGGTGATCACAGGGATACAGCGCAGGAATCACCGTGATCATCGCTTCGCCTAATACACCATGCATCCGACATGGTCTGTGAGGCGATTTGTAGCTGGGTGACCTGGGATCGTCATGGTGATGACCCAGGGTTGCCACGGCAGTGATTGGGTCCCTGTAATCGTATTACAGGGACTCTATCGCCAGGGAGAGGTAAGTGATTCCTCTCCCTTCCTACTGAATGCTGCGATCACATTGATTGCAGAATTTAGGTGGTTAAACTACCAGAATTGGCACGGGGACCACTCCTGACAGTTAGACCTGTGTCCCCGCTGTAAGATCAGCCGGTGACCTGGCGGCGATCGTGGGGGTATTGTGCAGGAAACCCCCATGATCACCATGACGTACTGGTATGTCATTGGTCGTTAACTGACCTAAAAATATGATGTATAGTACGTCATCGGTCAGTCATGAAGGGGTTAATTAATAAATTGGGGAAGGAGAGTATGGGGGAGTGCTTATTCATTAACTGAATTATGTCAGAGTTAATAAATTGGTGAACAAGGGTGTTTTGGTTAGTGTTTAATGAAACAAACTTTTTTTTTCCTCTATGCGTTAGTAATAGGGGAGCCTGAAAGACGCCTTTTCATTGCTAACCGCTGGGCTTGCTGCCAGCTGTCAATTCACATCTGAAATCACCCCCAAAAGTGATACCCCAATTTCCACTGCACCAGGGCAATTGGGAAGAGCAGGGCAAACCACTAAAATTGGTGTATCTAATGGATGCATCACTTCTGAGGCAGTAGCTATTTTTAGGCTGGGAGAAGCGAAATAACCATGGGCCTTCCCAGCCTGATAATATCAGCCCCCAGCTTTCTGCTTAACTTTGCCTGGTTATCAAAAATAGAGTGAAGCCCACTCCACTTTTTAAAAATATTTAAGTAATTCAAATAAATGGCTTGAGATTCCCTTTATTTTTGATATCCAGCGAAGGTAAAACTTACAGCTGCGGGTTGATGCCAACAGTGGTCTGCATTACCTGTGCTGGCTATGAAAAATAAGTAGGAACCTATGTCATTTTTCTTAATTTATTCCCTATTTCCATTTGTTTGCACAGTAAATATCACGTTTGGCTTCCTTTTATAGCCCTCTAGCTTTTACTATCACCGTTTTACAGCTATTTTATAGAAGTTTAGATCTCCATTTATATATATATATGGGATTTGGGGTCTGAGGTCAAATTCGAGTCAAGTCAGGGTCCCAATTTAAATTTTTAACTAAAGTCTATCTGAACCCGAAGAAACTTAACTTCCATGGGTCCTCTCATCTCTTGTTATATTGCTTGGTCTGTGTTTTTGCACAATAATAATGCTAATAATAATAATAATAATAATAATAATAGTCATGTAAGTAATAAGAAAGAGCATTGTTACACAGCAGGAAATGACTTATCTTTTCATAGAGCCAATAAAAGATAAATAATTCATTTTAAGTGTTCTTTACACTTATAAAACAATGTATATTATTTTAACATTTCCATACTGAAACACTCTTTCAACAGAGTCTAGAAAAGAACATTTTATTTCAGTAATTCTATCTATTTCTAGTGATCTTTGTTGATATAATGATCCATCAAGTGGCTGAATGGCAACACAAAAAAATTCAGTGATGTGTTTGGTAAATAAATAATGAGTTTTACATTGTCTACTTTGTCTTAATAGAAAAGCTCAGTGTAAGAAGGACATGCTTATTATTCAATACAATATGCACATTTCAAACAGAATAACATTTCATAGACAAGCATAGCTTAAAGCGCTCTTTCCTCTGTGTTGCTGTAGTCCAGCTTTTGAAGGTAAGGTGAACACAAAAATGTTACCTTTTGTTTTTCATTTGATCGTTATATGTACCACGAGATTCCACGTCTGACTCTTTGAAGCTCACACTATCTGCTGTTCCTCTGTCTCTTGTTTTGCCTGGTAATCCCACTTGCCTTTACTTTCCTTCAGCCTTTTTCTTTTCTTAAAGCCTTAACTTTGCAATTCCTTCGAGCATCGTTCTGAAAATACATGACTTGACTGCAATAATTTCAATGTCACAATAAAACTTTGTTCACTTTGTTATTTTTAAAACCAAGGGAAGCAAATTACATAATCATAAAAAATAAAGATGTAAAGATAAACATTTTATTTATTTTATTGAAACATAAGTTAATTTCTTTCTTTGTCCTGTCCCAGATAATTTCTGACATTTCTATATTTATCATTAAAACACCTTCTATAAGTTTCTAGTGTATCAGCAGAACTTGCGGCAGAGTTTCTGTTTTTGCACTTAGATCCTCCCTATGCACCCAATCTCCATAGAACTTTATGAGCACAAACTGCTACCTTTATCTTAGTAAAGGGAAAGATTATAAGACGCACTTTTTCTCCCAAAACTTTGGGAGGAAACTGAGGGGTGCGTCTTAAAATCCGAATGTAGGTTACCGGAGGGTTTTGCAGAGGGGTCAATGGAGGCAGGGGAGATGCTCCGAGCAATGCACTGTGCTGCCGGCGTTGCTGGTTTGTACGACGCTGTTTTGTGCATCGGGCGGCGCCGCTCTGTTCTGTGTGGGGCCGCTTCGTTCTGCTCTGTGCATGGCTGCTCCGTTTTGCTCGCCACTCGTCTGCTTTGTTCTGCTCAGCTCCTCTGCTCTGCTCCTCCTCTCTGCTCGGCGCTCGGCTCCTCTGTTCTGCTCGGCGCTCGAGTGCTCTGTTTTGCTCGGTGGTTGACTGCTCAGTTCTCTTTGGCGCTCGACTGCTCACCGACTCCGCACAGAGCAGAGCGGCATCACCGGCCCCGCAAAGAGCAGAGTGGCGTCACCAGCCCCGTACAGAGCAGAGCAGCGTCACCGGCCCCGAACAGAGCAGAGCGGCGTTACCGCCGGTCCTGCACAGAGCAGACCAGCATCACGGGCCCCGCACAGAGCAGAGTGACGTCACCACCGGTCCTGCACAGAGCAGCACCTGCAGTGAGTATCTGGACCCCCCTCTATACTACTTGCAGTACTCCAGTACCGCCCCTGTCTCCTGTGACCCCCGCTCCACTGCTGCCCCCTCTCCCTGGTAAAACACCATTATTATAAAACGCACCCCATATTTTTTTTTTACCTTTTTTTTCTCTCCAATTTTGGTGTGCGTCTTATAATCCGATGCGTCTTATAAAACGAAAAATACGATATATAAATATTTTGACTATTAGTTGAAAATATTAAGAATGAAAGATCAGTTCAGGAGGAAAGGGAACAGTTTTCTCTAACAAGATGTATTAGTTTCTTATTTTCATATATACTATTGATTTAGTAAAATAAATAAAATGACTGTTGCTCTTTAACCCTTTAAGGGATGCGGCCCATCTTTATTTTGGAGTTTTATTTTTTCTACTCTATTTTCACCTAGTGACAACTTTTTTTGGCAACATGAACATGTGAAGCCTTGTTTTTTTGCGGGACTAGTATTTTTAATGACTGATCATTTTTGTATAGCAAGGAAAAAATGGCAAGTGATAAAATTTCAAATGTGATGCAACAATCAAAAAAATTAAATGCTTCCAATGTTTTTAGCTTTTTTTATTTTAATAGCATAAATTTAGCAATAAAAATTACCTAACATCATTATTCTCCAAATCATTTGTTTACAGTAATAGCAAAATTCTATAGATTTTTTACTATGTTAGTGGCTTACAAAAAGTCTGAACTTTGCAATATAGTATGTAACACTGCATGTTGCATATAAACGTGAAGATACACATACGTTTATGGGCATATAGCAGACGAGGGATGCTTTTTACAACACTTTGTTAAGGTACGGCTACACGATCGCTGTTTGTAGTATTTTGAACCCAGTGTGTTTTCACTGCTTCCAAAACGCTGCATTATACAGTACAAGCACAGTGGACAAGATTTATAGAAATCCCATGCCCATTGATCTTCTTATTCCCACAGGGTAAAAATGACGTTCAACATGGTTTACCGAGCCGCAGCATTTCAATTTATGCTTGCGGAGACTTGAGTCTTGTCAGGGAGGAGAACACAGGAAAAGTCTGCAGAACCCTGAATCCTTACCATGGGCAAAGACACAGCATTGTCCTTTTCACAACACTCCCGTCTCCGCAGGATGGAAGACACTGTGTCTCCGGATCTTGTGTACATACTCTAATAAGATTTGCAATGGGGCATGTGTCTCAATAAGACTTTATATTGGAAAGAAAATGCCTGTAAACAAAGGTCTACATCAGAACACACAAATAAGATATATAAACATACAATTTCAATAATGTATAACAAAACTGAATTTTGCTCCTACCTTTCCATTTTAGAAATAGGTGTAAACAAATCTACTTATCAATTGATTACCAATTTCAGCCCCATTATTTTGTAGCTTGGTTTTAAAATGTGTTTCAAAATATTTCTTCATTCAGTGACTGTCACAAAACTAGTGGACATGCCATAGCCATTAGCCGACATGTGTGCAAACAATTGTGGACATGAGTGGATATACTGACAACCATAGAGTGAATACAGACTTTTCTTCCCAACCCAAAAAACTCATTCAACAATGCAAATTGAATTGTGCAGCCAAATTAGAAATACTATGTCCAAAAAAGCTGTATAAAGAGGAAATATAAAAGTTCAGGTTATGAGGAGAAAGCATTCTTTTAGCATAACTGAATTTTCAGGTGATTGGTATTTTCCAAATAAACTGTGTGTGCAAAAGCTGTAAAATTATTTATGCCATTTAAAAGACTCATATTCTGCACTTTTCCCCAGTTTTTGTCTTTTCTGTCTTTATCTCTAATTTGTAGTTGTCTTTAGAGATGAGCGGACTTCTGGATGTTCAGGTTCAGAGGATTCTGCTGGACTTTAAAAAAAAGTCTGTTTTGGGAATTGGATTTGATCCTATACACGGAACCCCATTCAAGCCAATAGAGACCAAACTTCTGTGCTGAAAAATGGCTGTAAAATGGTTGTACTAAGGTCTAGGGGTCTGCAAAAGGAAGCTAAATGAGGTAAAAGCAGAAAAATTATAAATACCATGTTTACCAGAAGATACACAGCAGTCAGACTCTTTTCTGTCTCACTCATTAAACTACATGAACTGCTTCACCCGCCCACCCTCTGTGCCAGTGTATGTGATTGGCTGCAGTCAGTCTGTTGTAATAGTGTAAAAATAAATAGATAATTTTTAAAATTACATGAGGACCCCCCTATTTTAATAAGCAGCCAATATAGAGCAGCATCTGTGGGCTGATATTAGGCTGCAAAGAGGCCAATATCCATGACTTCTCACCCTGATAATACCAGCCTCATAGCTATCAGCTTTATCTTGGCTGATTACGTAAAAATAGGGAGATCCCACATATAAAATTAATAAATAAAATTTAAATAATTGAAAAAAGGCAAGGGTCCACCACAGTTTTGATAACCAGCCAAAGCAAACAGCTAGACAGCTAGAAGCTGGTATTATCAGAATGAGAAGGTTCATGGTTATTGGCCCCTCACAGCCTAAAATTAGTAGCCAGCAGCTGCTCCAGAAATGGCACATTACATTAGATGCCCCAAGTCAGGTGCTTCACCAGGCTTTTTCTAATTGCTTTGGTGCTGTGACCACTAATGAACTCATTGCCGCACTGTCAGACTGTTCTACAAGCCATATCATGCAGTCTGACAATCCGTATGACCCTGAGGAATCACTTGCACGTGTCAGACTGTTCGATTATATTGCATGACAGTCTAGCAGCGAGTTCACCAGTGGTCACAGTTGGCAGCTCTCTCAGAGGGTACCGTGAAAACTGCCAGCTGTAAACTCTGGTGACCACACTGCCATCCCAGCTTCTTACAGCCGGCCGGTGGCTGCCCTACTGCCCTCAATGTGTTTGGTAGGCTGCAGGGAGTAATAATATTTTCTGTCACTGTACATCGTGGTCTCAGGATGTAGTAGAGCTGAGGATTGTCATTGGATGTTGATGTGGCTACGTTGGACCTGCAGGGTTATTTCTGGGGTTAATAAATGGGTGAGAGAGGGTTGCTGTGTTTTTTATTTCAAATAAGTGATTTTTCTGTGTTCGTGTTTACTTCTTTTGTCTTAGGCTGTGTGCGCAGACTGCGTTTTTACCGGGGTTTTTTTTGCGTTTTTGCTGCAGAAATTTCTTGAGAAAATGGTTGTAACCTTTCTGCAGACATTAGCCGAGCAAAACCGATGAAAAAAAATACCTGTGCGCACATTGCGTTTTTTTTCTCAAGAACATTCTTTCTGCAGAATTTCTTGAGAAAAAGAATGAGCATGTCACTTCTTTTCTGTAGGTACCTGCATTTTTTGCCATAGATAATGGTAAAAAAATGCAGGGACCAACCTGCGGAAAAAACGCAGTAAAAACGCATGCGTATTTTGGTGCATTATTGGTGCGTTTTTTGAACGCAAGTGCGCTAATCTTTCAGACTCTCAAGAAATTTGAGAAAAATCCTCTTTCTCGTGTTCTAGTTTGCACAGGGCCTTCCACTGTTAGTAATGGGAGTATCTCACTGACACCTCTTCATTACTAACTCAGGGCTTGATGGCAGCTGTGATTTTTAACAAAACACATCTATCATCATTCATCAACCCCATATATTACCCCAATTGCCCCTACACCAGGGCATTTGGGAAGAGTTGGGTAAAGTGTATGTGTGTCGCCCACCGCTCCCAGGGACATCTATCCACCTGCAGGGATGCCGCGGGGTCTCCACTTGTTGGTACTTCTGGCCACAGGTATGTCAGGTTTATTTACATGGGAGTCGTGACGCCACTCACTGTTTTGCGGTCAGGGGTATGGGTGACCGCCACTGCAGCTTTAACGAGTGTCTGGGGCTGATGGAGTCTGCAGTCTGATGGTATGGCCTCCCGTGAGTGAGGCTGGCCCCAGGGGCTTGGGTGTGTGTGGAACAACAGGTCCCAAAATAACTCAGTCACAGTCCAAAGTGTCTTTCAACTTGTTTACTCACTTTCAGGTGTTTTTGTGAGGTAACCCAGGCGATGCCCTGACAAACCAGGTGGAACCAGGTATCCTTCAGGCTGGTCTAATGGTAACCATTAACTCGCCTTCCTAGCACTTCTTGTTTCAGATAACCCCTGACTTGAAGTACCGTGGGATTCATCCAGGGAAGTCGCTGCTGCCTTTTCTCCATTTTTTGGCCCGTTTTCTGGCAGCGTGGACCAAGGAAGATGGCTTCAGGCTCGATCCTCCTTATGGGCCCCCTCGTTGCTGCTGATGCTTGGACTCTAGTTGGTTGGTGTGGGACTTCGGGTTCCCCCCACGGCAGGTTTAGCAGACCAAATAAATGAACATCTACTCTAGGGACCTGTTCCCCGTGCGTGCCTAGCCACCAGGAGTCTCCGTACTCGGCCAGCTGACTTCCTCAGCATCTTTCTGACCGACTTGCTGGTAACCGTTCTCCCCCACTAACGGCTACTACACGTGCAGGGTCTGACTAGCGTGTCCGCGCACGTCTCTCTCCTGCCACTTTGTCCTCTTTTTGCTTGCCACCCTTTCTGCGCTTCTTGACTTCAGACTGGCTGACTCCTCCTACTTTCCTGACAGCCACTGCTACCTTAGCTTCCAGCCCCTCCCCTACACCCCTAGCTGAGATGTGGAGGAATGCCCCCTCTTGGGTCTGCCCAAGGGTCCCCTCTAAGGTGTATGAATCATGGTTGCTATGTGTCTGTGCGTACACATCCTATTCAGCCTTTGGACTACCTGAAGGTACTGACCCTAGCATGGGCGCAGTACCCAGTGGTGCCTGACCAGTTCAGGGGCGTCACATATGTGATGTGATGTGCCAATTCTGGCGTGGCTGGGGGCTGCTATTTTTAGGCTGGGAAAGCCCAAATAATCATGAAGGTTCCCAGCCGGATAGTATCAGCCCCCAGCTGTCTGCTTTATTTTGGCTGGTTATAAAAAATAGTGGGGACCCCATGTCATTTTTTAACTAAAGCTGTAGTGGATAATGATACATGGAGCCTGAAAGTCAAAAGTTGAAATGATTTTTACCCGTTTACTCGCACTGTACACACCCTATTCAGTCTTTTGGATTACCTGAAGGTACTGACTCCAGCATGGGTGCAGTACCGAGTGGTGCCTGACCAGGTCAGGGGCACCACATTCCCCCTTGGTTATCAACAGCACGTCCTCGGGCTGCAAAGACAAGAACATTTTTAAATACAAACTTTCCCACACAGGGGATATATTTACATTTAAAACATACCAGGTACCATTCCACCACGTCCCACCACCCACAAGTCCTGGTCCCACCCAGAAACTTCCAGGAGGTAGTTCACCGGTCCCTTTGGTGACCAGGTCTGGATCATCTGTATCCCAGACCTTTTCTCCAATCTTCCTCTCCTGAGGAGGGTGCTGTAGGATAGGCCCCATAAACAGGCGTACCAGCTTCGTGTGTTGAAGAGCAGGCCCCATAAACAGGCATGCTCTCTGGTGGTGCAGAGCCAGGCCCCATAAACAGGCGTGCTCTCTGGTGGTGCAGAGCCAGGTCCCATAAACAGGCATGCTTTGAACTTGGAAAGGGAAAAATCTTTGAAGTTGGTACCACTGAGGTAACTTTTTACAATGCGAGAGTTTGTGGCTGTAGCCAGTTCATAGCCTGTGGTCCATTTTTAAAGTGCACGTAACCTGGTGCTAAATAAAATCAATACTCAATTAGTTCACACAAAAGTTCTTGTGGGCACATTTTCTTAAACATTTAAACCAGTGTTTCTCAACTCCAGTCCTCAAGACCCTTCAACAGATCATGTTTTCAGGTTTTCCTCAATATTAGACAAGGAATAATTCCATCTCCTGTGCAACATTAATGAAAGCCTGAAAACCTGATTGAGGAAAACCTGAAAACATGATCTGTTGGTGGGTCTTGAGGACTGGAGTTGAGAAACACTGATTTAAACATTGCTTAACTGGTAACAAACATTCTCTGAAAACTCCTTTGACTTTCTTTTTTCTAAAGAATTTAAATGGACTTCTGTCTCCCAGGACCAGTGCTTGGCACTTCAGTGCACTGATCCTTGGAGGTTGTGTCTTTGGCGTTCACTGGTGGTGATGACTCTGGGGACCTGGTAGAAGCAGTGGGGATGGAGTCTGAGCTCACCAAGGTTTTCTTTGGACTTTGCACCACGTCCAAGGCAAACCAGCTTCTTTCTCCCTTATGCCTGGTGAACTCGACCACATCCCCCATATACAAATCACAACCAGGGTGACCGCTTGGCAGATGTGACTGCACGTCCCGCCAAGACACAAAGGTGCCTTCCTTAACCCTGGCCTCTACAATGAACCCATACCCCGTTCGGCAGTTGAATTCATCCACTACCCCACGGTGGAGGGGACCTCTGGCCTGGTGTCTGGCCCGCCGCAGGGACTTCTTTTCCTGCAGGTCCCTGGCCTCAACTTACTCTTTCTCTATGGTGGGCTTCTCAAGGGGGTATCTGGCCCTCACACGCCGCTGTCCTCTGCGGGCTGGGCTCCACATCACCATCACCTGGTCAATAGCAGGTAACCAGGTCACATACATGCCGGGTCTACATGCAACCAGGTCTTCCTCCCTGGCAGGGGATGCTGCAACCTCCTCCGGTCAGTGGGGGAAAAGCAGCGCAACCTCCTGGCCTCCCTCTCTTGCAGAGGGTCCTGCGACCTCCTCCAGTCGGTTATGGAACAGCAGTAATGATGGCTGGACCTCTTCTCCCTCCCTGGCGGAGGGTGATGCGACCTCTTCCGGTCTTTGGGGGAAAAGCAGTGCTACCTCCTGGCCTCCCTCTCTTGCAGAGGGTGCTGCGTCCTCCTCCGGTCGGTTAGGGAGCAGCTCTAAGGACGAGCTCTCATCAGCCTGGCAGGACGGTGGATCCCTCTCCAGCGGAGAGGGTGCTGTGACCGCTTCTGGTCGGGATGGCATCTTGCGGCCCATACACTTGTCAAACAGGTCAGCCCAGGGCAAAGGCTTCAATTCTTCCTCTGGCAGAGGGGGTACTGTGTCCACTTTAAGTCGGAGTGCAGGTACTGGTTCCTTAGTCAGCGACTGGGGCGCTGTGACCACCTCTGGTAAGGCAACTGAGACAGGAGGCGTTGTGGCCTGGTCTGGTTTGGCCGGGACTGGAGGCGTTTTTGCCTGGTCTGGTCTGGCCGGGACAGGAGGCGTTGCGGCCGGTTTGGTCTGGCTGGGACAGGAGGCGTTGTGGCCTGGTCTGGTCTGGCCGGGACAGGAGGCGTTGCGGCCTGGTCTGGTCTGGCCGGGACAGGAGGCATCGCACCGGACATCTCACCAGATGTCGCATTAGGCATCACACCGGACATCGCATCAGACATCGCATCAGACATCGCATCAGGCATCGCCTCAGGCATTACATCGGGCGTCGCACCAGACGTCGCACTAGCCTTGGATGTTAATGCCGGTGGGATCAGCACACCAGGTGGACCAGGGGCAGTTGTAGACTCACTCAGATCCATGCTTGAGACATCCCGTAGCAGGGTCACCACTGCTGACAACAACTCCAGCCGAGCATGGGCGGTGCCTCCAAGCAGGCCTCGCTGCACCGACATCCGCAGGTTTCTAATTGCTACGATCATCTCTTTCTTCCAAGCGGCTATCCCTCGCCTGGTCTGCTTCGCCATATCATCGGCAATTCTTTTCTCTACTGCCTCCAGCTCTTCTGCGGTCATGGGCTTGGTCCAACCCTGCTTTCCTTTGAAACCTCCTGCAGACGCCATCTTCTCTCTGTCGCTGCTCATCAGGTTGTGGTCACACCTCAGTCTTAGTTTCGTTTCTGGTTGTGCTCCTCCCTTTGGACTGGGACGTCCCCGCAGTCTGGGGACAGATCCGCCCCCATCTTCTCTGTTCACTCTGCCAGTGCGCTTTCTCCAAGCTGGGGCAGCCCCACCTCTTCATGGGCGGCCACCTTTCTTTTGCGTGGGCTGCAGCTTCCAAAATCTCGCGCTTTTAACAACATAAAAATGGCAACAGTTCAAATTTTTCGATCGCTGAGGCGCACTGTCACCTGTCTTAACAGATCTAGTCCTTATCCTGTTCATGACGCCAGATAAAGTGTGTCGCCCACCGCTCCCAGGGACATCTATCCACCTGCAAGGACGCCGTGGGGTCTCCACTTGTTGTACTTCTGGCCACAGGTATGTCAGGTTTATTTACATGGGAGTCGTGACGCCACTCACGGTTTTGCGGTCAGGGGTATGGGTGACCGCCACTGCAGCTTTAACGAGCGTCTGGTGCTGAAGGAGTCTGCAGTCTGATGGTATGGCCTCCCGTGAGTGAGGCTGACCCCAGGGGCTTGGGTGTGTGTGGAACAACAGGTCCCAGAGTAACTCAGTCACAGTCCAAAGTGTCTTTCAACTTGTTTACTCACTTTCAGGTGTTTTTGTGAGGTAACCCGGGCGATGCTGAGACAAACCAGGTGGAACCAGGTATCCTTCAGGCTGGTCTAAGATTAACCGTTAACTCGCCTTCTTAGTGTCGCGGGGGGAGGGGACGCGCTCGCCACGCTCGGGTCCGCGGCTGCTGCTGCTGCTCGGTGGCTTGAGCGGTGGGCCAGACCCGGGGACTCGAGCAGCGCTCCTCGCCCACGAGTGAAAAGGAGGTGGTTTGTTTTGGGAGATAGTTCGTGACGCCACCCACGGGTCGTGGTGATAATGGTCACCACCGCTGCTGATGACTGGGATCCCGGGAGCGATGGTAGGGAGCAGCTAAGATGTTGTCCCCTCAGTGGGTAGGGGTTGGTGATCCCGGGGCCCGGTGGTGTAACGGGGAGGCTGGATGACTGGGGTGCAGGGTTGCAGTGCGGCGCGGTGCCGGATGGCACTGTTGTACTCACTCAGACACAGATGCACAGAGTCTCTGGTAAACCAAACGGCTGGATGAACGGGTCCCGCAGCCGGCTGCAGTGTTTGTGCTCTCCCCGGACAGTGTGATGGTGGCTGTCTTTCCCTGCACCTTGTTAGAATGTTCTGACTCCTGTGGTTGCCCACCGGTAGTCCGCTCCCCGGCGTATAGGTACCGAAGGAGCCCGTTTTGCCCGCAGGCGCTGGCCTTTGGATCTCTAGCCTATGGAGGCGGCTGTATATCCTCACGGTGTGGACTGTTGCCTTCTGTCGGGTCTTGGTTGTTGGGAAACCCCTGGGGTTCCGGTCACACTCGGATTTGACCGTTGTTGGCGGCTCCAAGCCTAGTCGGGGTCCGATGGCCCTGCCTGTGTGCTTAGCTTCACTCCGCTCCCCGGTTCGGTACCGGCGGGCCACCGCCCGACCCCGGTCCTACAGTTCCACAGAGATCCACTAACTCCTGCAGACGGCCACCACCGTCTGCCAACCTTGCTGTTTGTGTCTGGGCCCCTACCCAGACACCGACAGTTTCTGAGCTCTCACTTTCAACTCCAAACTGAATCTCTGTCTCTTTTCCCGCCTCCAGATCTGTGATCTCCTCGGTGGGTGGGGCCAACCGCCTGGCTTCGCCCCACCTGGTGTGGACATCAGGCCCTGGAGGGAGGCAACAAGGGTTTTTGTCTGACTGGTGTTACTATCCAGGGGAGGGGGTGTGTGTGGTGTTATGTCTGTGACTACCTGGCTAGTCAAGGGCGTCACATTAGCACTTCTTGTTTTGGATAACCCCTGACTTGAATTACCGTGGGATTCATCCAGGGAAGTCACTGCTGCCTTTTCTCCCCTTTTTGGCTCGTTTTCTGGCAGCGTGGACCAAGGAAGATGGCTCCAGGCTCGATCCTCCTTATGGACCCCCTCGTTTCTGCTGATGCTTGGACTCTAGTTTGTTGGTGTGGGACTTCGGGCTCCCCCCACCGGCAGGTTTAGCAGACCAAATAAATGGACATCTACTCCAGGGACCTGTTCCCTGTGTGTGCCTAGCCACCAGTGGTCTCCGTACTAGACCAGCTGACTTCCTCAGCGTCTTTCTGACCGACTTGCTGGTAACCGTTCTTGCCCGCTAACGGCTACTACACGTGCAGGGTTTTGACTAGCGTGTCAGCGCACGTCTCTCTCCTGCCACTTTGTCCTCTTTTTGCTTGCCACTCTTTCTGCGCTTCTTCACTTCAGACTGGCTAACTCCTCCTACTTTCCTGACAGCCACTGGCTCCTTAGCTTCCAGCCCCTCCCCTACACCCCTAGCTGAGATGTGGAGGAACGCCCCCTCTTGGATCTGCCCAAGGGTCCCCTCTAAGGTGTGGGAGTCCTGGTTGCTATGTGTCTGTGCGTACACATCCTATTCAGCCTTTGGACTACCTGAAGGTACTGACCCCAGCATGGGTGCAGTACCCAGTGGTGCCTGACCAGGTCAAGGGCGCCACATATGTGATGTGATGTGCCAATTCTGGGGTGGCTGGGTGCTGCTATTTTTAGGCTGGGAAAGCCCAAATAATCATGAAGGTTCCCAGCCGGATAGTATCAGCCCCCAGCTGTCTGCTTTATTTTGGCTGGTTATAAAAAATAGTGGGGACCCCATGTCATTTTTTCACTAAAGCTGTAGTGGATAATGATACATGGAGCCTGAAAGTCAAAAGTTGAAATGATTTTTACCCATTTACTCGTCAGTGTATATGTGCTCAGCAGTGTAGATCTAAATCTAATTCTGAGGTGATATAAAGACAAGAAAGCATTAACATCTCTTTGTATTTATGAGCATCACACCCCAGTTACGGAATTTTCACCCCCCATTTTCCATGGATTTCTAGAGAGAGATGTGACCTGATTTCTTAGTAACCTGACCTCAACTGACAGTTTTCAGAAGGTCTGTAAGGTGAAAAAAAAGTTCAAGAATTGGAGGGAAATGAAGAGGAGCAAAAGTGGATAATAGATAAAAAAATACATTTTCTCCATACATGCCAACTCTCCTGGAACATACAGAGGCTGCCAGAAAGAGTGGACAACTGTTGTTTGTCAAATCTCAAGCTCACTTATAAGTTCTCCAGCAAGGTATCACTTCCATCAGGTTCTAATGTTAGCTTGGCCCCATGTTCTGTAATCAGTCTCAGCATTCAACCTGTGGATGTACATTGTGAGAGAAGCACCACACTGCCTACATCATATATTGTACCTGTGAAGGATGAAAAATCCTCTCCTGCTATACAGTGGAACAGTGAGAAGATAAAATTGAAGTGTAGAAGTAGGCGGGCTTTGCACATTGCTACATTGCAAGCCGATGCTGCGATGTCGCACGCGATAGTCGCCGCCCCCGTCGCAGGTACGATATCTTGTGATAGCTGGCGTAGCGAACATTATCGCTACGCCAGCTTCACATGCACTCACCTGCCCTACGACCGTCGCTCTGGCCGGCGACCGGCCTCCTTCCTAAGGTGGCGGGCTGTGTGGCGTAATAGCGACGTTACACGGCAGGCGGCCAAAAGCGGCGGAGGGGCGGAGATGAGCATGTAAACATCCCGCCCAGCTCCTTCCTTCCGTAGAGCCGCCGGAGGCAGGTAGGAGATGTTCCTCATTCCTGCGGCGTAACACACAGCGATGTGTGCTGCCACAGGAACAAGGAACAGCATCGTACCTGTCGCGGCAGCATAATTATGGAAAAGTTGGAGCCTGCACCGATGATACGATAACGACGCTTTTGCGCTCATTAATCATATCATCTAGAATTTACACACAACGATGTCGAAAGTGACGCCGGATGTGCATCACTTTCGATTTGACCCCACCGACATCGCACGTGCGATGTTGCAACGTGCAAAGCCGCCCTTAGAATCTCAAGCCCCACAATTTATTTAAAGCAGTTCTGCCAATATACAACAAAATAATACAGCAGCACTCTGTAAACACTAAGATGTATGCATATATTGAATGAAATTTGGACTGCTTCATTGATATTTAGAATGTACGTTTTTAAAGGAATGCACTTAGTGCGCAAATTGACCGGTCCCGGTTCGGCTCGAGTTCGGTTCGCCGAACGGAGGTCTCGTTCGAGTTCGGTTCGTCGAACGTTCGACGAACGGAACTCGAACCGCATAGGAAACAATGGCAGGCAATCACAAACACAGAAAAACACCTAGAAAACACCCTCAAAGGTGTCCAAAAGGTGACAAACAACTCACAACACAAACACATGGGAAAGTGACAAGGACATATACTCATGCGAAAACAAAAGAGCTGGACAAGAAAAAAGAGTAGGAGACACAGATATAGGCACGGCACGCCCTTCTAAAATCATGTAAAACACCGCAAGGTGACTCCAAGCGAAGTCTCCCTTTTTTCAAAAAATTGGGCCACACACACACCCACCTCTTCAGTGGCAGCACTTGTGCCCCAGTTGTACACTTCACAGCTAGATTTGCATCAAGCACATTCAAAAATACGCCATACTTAACCGTCCCCAGGATGACCCCGGGGTAGGTAGCAAAGTCTTTCCTGGTCCCAGCTCTGTTCATCTTGGATCATTTTTAAAAACAATGTAAGCAAGGGTTACTCCAAGCGGAGTCTCCCTTTTTTTCCAAAAATTGGGCCACACAGACACTAACCCCTTCAGTGGCAGCCCTTGTGCCCTAGTTGTACACTTCACAGCTAGATTTGCATCAAGCACATTCAAAAATACGCCATACTTAACCGTCCCCAGGATGACTCCGGGTTAGGTAGCAAAGTCTTTGCTGAACCATGACTTGTTCATCTTGGCTCCTTTTAAAAAACACAGCAAGCAAGGGATACTCCAAGCGGAGTCTCCCTTTTTTTCCAAAAATTGGGCAACACACACACACACACCACTTCAGTGGCAGCACTTGTGCCCCAGTTGTACACTTCACAGCTAGATTTGCATTAAGCACATTCAAAAATACGCCATCCTTAACCGTCCCCAGGATGACACCGGGGAAGGTAGCAAAGTCTTTCCTCATCCCAGCTCTGTTCATCTTGGATCATTTTTAAAAACAATGTAAGCAAGGGTTACTCCAAGCGGAGTCTCCCTTTTTTCCAAAAATTGGGCCACACAGACACTAACCCCTTCAGTGGCAGCACTTGTGCCCTAGTTGTACACTTCACAGCTAGATTTGCATCAAGCACATTCAAAAATACGCAATACTTAACCGTCCCCAGGATGACACCAGGGTAGGTAGCAAAGTCTTTCCTGATCCCAGCTCTGTTCATCTTGGATCATTTTTAAAAACAATGTAAGCAAGGGTTACTCCAAGCGTAGTCTCCCTTTTTTCCCAAAAATTTTGCCACACAGACACTAACCCCTTCAGTGACAGCACTTGTGCCCTAGTTGCAAACAGGATGTTTTGATTTGCATCAAGCACATTCCAAATCCACAAGCATTTACTCTCCCCAGGATAACACAGGGGTTGTAAATATCCTTGTGGATCCATGACTTGTTCATTTTGATGAACGTTAGTCTGTCCACATTGTCACTGGACATTTGCAAAGTAATGGCATCGATGTTCATTTGGAGATACTCCTGTATCAGTCTCTCCAGCTGTTGACTATGTGTCAGACTTGTTGTCTCTGGTGGCCTTTCAAAGGAGGGTCTAAAAAAATTATGAAAAGATTCAATAAAATTGATGTTACCAGCACCAGATACGGTGCTACTGGTACAGGTAGACTGTTGGAGATTACGAGACCGTCCCATGTTTGTCAAGTTACAACTGGGAGATTCACTCCCTGCACCTGCACGGTTGTTTGGTGGAAAAGCCGAGCTAAGATCGAGTAACAGCTTCTGCTGATACTCCTGCATACGTGCGTCCCTTTCTATGGCTGGAATTATGTCACAAAATTTGGACTTGTACCGGGGATCTAATAGTGTGGCAAGCCAGTAGTCATCATCACTTCTAATTTTGATAATACGAGGGTCATGTTGGAGGTAGTGCAGCAAAAAGGCACTCATGTGTCTTGCGCAGCCATGCGGACCAAGTCCACGCTGTGTTTGTGGCATAGAGGTGCTAACCGTTCTTTCTTCCTCTGACATCTCCTCCCAACCTCTTTCAACTGAAATTTGACCAAGGTCTCCCTCATCCGCTAAGTCTTCCATGTCCTTGGACAGTTCGTCCTCCATTTCTTCATGTTCTGCTGCACTTTCCTCAACATTTCGCCTGCTACCATGCGCCCTTGTTGATCCCTGTCCCCCATGGTCCCATGCCTGCCGCGTTGGTGATGATGAACGTCTGGACCTTGGTGATGTTGTTGTCCCTTGCGCATATGAATCCTCCTGTAGTTCCTCCCCTTCCTGTTGTCCCACCCCCTGACTCCGAATAGTGTTTAGCGTGTGCTCAAGCATGTAAATGACTGGAATTGTCATGCTGATAATGGCATTGTCAGCGCTAAACATATTCGTCGCCATTTCGAAACTGTGCAGAAGGGTGCATAGGTCCTTGATCTGAGACCACTCCATCAGGGTGATCTGCCCCACCTCTGCATCTCGTTGGCCCAGGCTATACGTCATGACGTATTGCACCAGGGCTCGGCGGTGCTGCCACAGTCGCTGTAACATGTGGAGAGTCGAATTCCAGCGTGTCGCCACATCGCATTTCAGGCGATGAACCGGCAGGCTGAAAGACTTCTGGAGCGATGCAAGATGCTCAGCTGCGGCGGTTGAACGGCGGAAGTGAGCAGACAGTTTTCGTGCCCTAGCCAGAAGGCCATCTAGGCCGGGATAGTGTGTTAAAAATTGCTGGACAACAAGGTTCAACACGTGAGCCATATAAGGCACGGGTTTCACCTTGCCCAGGCGAAGGGCCGCACCCAGGTTTGTAGCATTGTCGCACACGGCCTTACCAGGCTGCAGGTTGAGTGGAGACAACCATTTATTAAACTCATTCTCCAGAGCTGCCCACAACTCAGTCGCTGTGTGACTTCTATTTCCAAGACATGTCAAGCTAAAGACCGCCTGATGCCTTTGCGCTCTGCTGCCAGCATAGTAATGAGGAGTGCGTGCTTCCTTCTGCGCAGTGAGAACGCTGGTGGCCTGACCAGGCAGGCTTGGGGCGGAGGTGGAGGACACAGATGAGGTGGAGGAGGCAGAAGCAGTGGTGGAACTTGGACAGACAGAGGATTGACACACAAGTCGTGGGGATGGCAAGACTTGTGCAGCAGACCCTTCACCATCTATCACAATAGTTACCCAGTGCCCAGTCAGCGACATGTAACGTCCCTGTCCATGCCTACTGGTCCAAGTATCGGTGGTGAAATGCACCCGTTCACACAGAGTTTCTCAAGGAAGCGGTGATGTTGTGTGCGACATGCTGGTGTAGCGCTGGCACACCTTTCTTAGAGAAGTAGTGGCGACTGGGCATCTGGTACTGGGGCATGGTAATGGCTTAGTAACAATGAGTTTGAGTGTGCAATGCAGGCAGACGTGCTGCAAATATCTTTGCACTAGTAGGACAATACAGAAGTCCAGCAGCCACGTTTAGGATGCCACTAAGTTTACTCAGTGTTTGCTAGTATAATGGCTTAGTAACAATGAGTTTGAGTGTGCAATGCAGGCAGACGTGCTGCAAATATCTTTGCACTAGTGGGACAATACAGAAGTCCAAAAAGCCACGTTTAGGATGCCACTAAGTTCACTCAGTGTTTGCTAGTATAATGGCTTTGTAACAATGAGTTTGAGTGTGCAATGCAGGCAGAGGTGCTGCAAATATCTTTGCACTAGTGGGACAATACAGAAGTCCAATAGCCACGTTTAGGATGCCACTAAGTTCACTCAGTGTTTGCTAGTATAATGGCTTAGTAACAATGAGTTTGAGTGTGCAATGCAGGCAGACGTGCTGCAAATATCTTTGCACTAGTGGTACAATACAGAAGTCCAACAGCCACTTTTAGGATGCCACTAAGTTCACTCAGTGTTTGCTAGTATAATGGCTTAGTAACAATGAGCTTGAGTGTGCAAAGGGCAGGAGGGTACAGTGGCAGGTTTGTGGGTCTGGGTAGAGGAAAGGAAGCCTGCCTTTCTATTCCTCCTAATGGGGAAATGCAGCCAGGAAATCCCTGACCTTAGCTACACAGACACTGTCATCTTGTGTAGCTGTTAAACTCTGTTTTCATGGCCCTGACTGTCACCTATGCCTCTGACCCTGCCGGTATAAGCCCTTAAAAGGACTAATGGAAACTTCTATCCCTATTCTGTACAGCGCTGTGATAGAGCGTACACAGCAGTATCGGAGACAGGAGCTACGCCAGCGGTGACTGACACCAAGACGCTGAAGAGATAATGGCATCTGGATGGGCAGATACTCATTTTTATAATGCAGGGACATGTGACATGGACATCCTATGACACATGCCGTTGCTTCTCTGGCTAAAAGTCCACTTAACTGTGTGTGTGTCTGGGATTGGCTGACATGCTGGCCCGCCCCACTACAAGCGCGCGCTTAGGGAAGAAAGACAAGGAAAAAAAAAAAAAATGGCGATCGCCATTATCCATACAGCAGTGATCTGAATGCGCTGTTCCCGCACACTATACACTGAAATTTCATAATAGTGTGAGTCACAGAGTGACTTACACTATTACAGCGGAAAGCCAGCTAGTAATTAGCTGGTCTTTTTGCTGCTAGAACCGTTCTCGAACGTATCTAGAACTATCGAGCTTTAGCAAAAAGCTCAAGTTCTAGTTCGATCTAGAACAGCCCCCAAAATCACTCGAGCCGCGAACTGGAGAACCTCGAACCACGAACCGCGCTCAACTCTAGTCATGAGATGGTGCACGTTTCTTTAATGCAACCTTAAATGCAATATCAATCCAATATTTCTTTCTCTCTGCTAAATCCTAGAAGTTTTGAGGGCAGGCAGGATCCAGCACTAATTAAGAACAGCCTTAATGCCCCGTCACATGCTACGATATATCTAACGATATGTCGTCGGGGTCACGGAATTTGTGACGCACATCCGGCATCGTTAGAGATGTCGTACCGTGTCACACCTCCGAACGACTGTTAACAAGCAAAAATACTCACCTTATCATCGCTCGTTGACACGTCGTTCATTTTAATAATGCCGTTCCTCCTTCTGCGCGCCGGTTGTTCGTCGTTCCTGAGGCAGCACACATCGCTACGTGTGACACCCCGGGTACGACGAACACAGCTTATCTGCGTTTCACTGGCAATGAGGAAGGAAGGAGGTGGGTGGGGTGTTCCCGCCGCTCATCTCCGCCCCTCTGCTTCTTTTGGGCGGCCGCTGTGTGACGTTGCTGTGACGCCGAATGTCCCACCCCCTTCAGGAAGAGGATGTTCGTTGCTCACAGCGACGTCGTTAGGGAGGTATGCACGTGTGACGGGGGTTAACGACATTGTGCGTTACGGGTAATGAATTGCACGTGACGCACAAATGACAGGGGCGGGGGCGATCGCTCATGCATCATTGTAGCATGTAACGCCGCCTTTAGACTGATGGGAGAAGTGCTGCTAAGCCAAATAAAGTGGCTGCAATTACCTTCAACAGTATACTGAAAAAAGTTCAGTCCCTCGTAACAGAATAAAACAAGTGTGACTAGGACCAAGCTGCATAATATACAAAAAAAAAAACAGGAAGCCTGGTGGGGATTTGTCAACGCCCCTGGTTCTTGGACTGCTGGGAAGCAACTATAATTAGATGACTGGATATTACCAACAGCATGGTGTAGGCCACACCCTTGAGTGTAATGTAACATCCCAGAGAGTAGAGGGAGCAGCAAAGAGCAGCTCCAGTGTCACACTGAATTTTAGATAGTGTGAGGATGGGGAACAGCAATATGGATTTCATCCTTATATTTTATGTGGGCAAGGTAATTAAATATGTATTTATCACCCCCAGAGTAGCCCTATAAATTCAGCATCTAACTACAAAATGCAGAAAATGTATCAAGGAAGATATTTCCTTTTAAAAATAGTTGCAGTAAAACAAACAGAATCTGTACCATAATCTGACTAATGTACAAATGAAAATTATATTGAGTTGAATTATTTTTAGAACAGTTTTTAAAGTTTTAAGGGCAGGTAGGATCCAGCACTAATTAAAAACAGGCTTAGGCTGATGAGAGAAGTGCTGTTAAGGTAAATAAAATGGTTGCAATAACCTTCAACAGTATACTGAAAAAAAGTTCAGTCCCTCTTAACAGAATAAAGCAAGTATGACTTGGCGCAAGCTGCATAATATACAAAAAAAATAGAAAGCCTGGTTGGGACTTGTCGAAGCCCCTTGTTCTCGGACTGCTGGGAAGCAACTATTATCAGATGGCTGGATGTTACCAACAGCAGGGAGCAGGTCACACCCCTGATGTGTGAAGTAACATCCCAGAGGGTAGAGGGACTAGCAAAGTGCAGCTCCAGGGTCACATTGAATTACAGGTAATGTTAGGGTGGGGAGTAGCACTATGGATTTCATCTTTATATTTTATGTGGGCAAGGCCATTATATTTTTTTTTTTTTTAATCTTCCCCAGGGTAGCCCTATAAATTCAGAATCTAAGCACAAAAAGCAGAAAATGTATCAAGGAAAGATATCTCCTTTTAAAAATATTTGCAGTAAAACAAACAGAAAGAATATCTACCTTTATCTCACAAATGTACAAATAAAAATAATATTAATTTTAAATATTTTAGAACAGTTATTTTTGCACTTGCAAATGTAAAGTTATGCTTCTTCAAAAAGAATATTTACTGAACAAATGCAGGTTACAGACTTGCTTTTGAAATGTCAGCACTATTTTTATGTGTACACTTGTTCATTTAACATTAAATCTTATGACAGAAAGGCTTTTAGAAGAGATATGTTAGACAACCTGCTGTGATAGAGACCATTTACTACTCATAAAAGGGTCTACTTAATAGGAAAATATCTGACCCAGATATATTTTTGTTTTTGCAAACACTGGAAATTCCTATTTCACTTTCAAACAAAATGTAAAACAAAGTTTTGAAAAACCTGCCTGAACAGACATTTAATCAATGCAGATTACTGAATATTATACAAATTTGATATTACTATAAATAGCCTTTGCTTTTAATGTTCTGGAAAAAATATACAGTATATATTCCCTTAAAAAATTATTAAACACAAGCAAAATTTCGATAAAGTGAAAAAAAGTTTTCATTTATGTTTAGACAAAAATGAAGAGGAATTTCATGTTTCAGCAGGCCAACGATCCTAAGCATAGCTCCAAATCAACAGAAGTTTTGGAAAGGGTGCTCTCGCAATCTGACAAATTGTAGCGTTATTAAAGAGAAGAGTGTGGAAAAATTGACAATATTAGATATCCTGTACTGATAGACTCCTACCCAAAAAGACTGAATGCTGTCAAAAATAAAAATTCAAAGAGCATTTAAATAAAGTATTATCTTAAAGGTATGCATATTTATGCAACCTTATTGCTTTAGTTCTTTACTTTTGTTTTTCTACTCAAAAAGATTTGGTTTTATTTTTCAATTAATTTCAAAATTACTTATAAGTGACATTAAAGGTTTAACAAGCTTTTAAATTATTCTTCTTGGCAATTTTTTCTATAATATAAACCTCCTATTTTACAGTGGTGTGTAGACTTTATATAGCTACCGTATACAATAAGAAGACTATCAACCCCTTTGTCACCTTGAGGAGTTTTGTAAGAAAACACCTGTAAATGCATAAGTCAAACTGCTACCGCCGCTAGCACTGATCTGATACTAATTGCCCTCATGAAATCAGTTACCATGGGAGTTGATGGGAGCCCTGTGAAGAGAATCACTCAGCGGTTATATTTTAGACTAAATCAACATAGGTTCATTATTAAGAAAAGCTTATATTAACATTGCTTGTCCAATGCTGTGCTGACACAAAAAAGAAGGAAAAATAATAATAATAATAATAGTTATTATTATTATTATTATTATTATTAACTAAATACCTGAAATAGTTCAAACAGATTACAGACATAAAAAGAAAGACACAAGTTTTTGATCTCCAGATTACAAACAGGAAATCCTTTTTGACTAAATGAATCATTGGAATGTATTACATCATTTAATTATTCTTGCAAAAGCATATATATTTATAATAATTTTTCCACAACTGAATTATATAGTATGATGTTTCTGTTTTGTAAATCCTAGTAATTTTTTTAGATTTTTAATAAAACGTTACCAGTATTTAAATTCTAACTTTATTATTTCTCTGACATTACAATTTTACCTCCAGCTCAAATGACATACAGTACAAGTGCATCTCAATAAAATTTCCTGGTAGATGGCTGCACTGGCTTTGGTCTTGATAAAACACAGTGTTCCTACACCAGCAGATGACATGGCTCCCCAAACCATCACTGATTGTGGAAACTTCACACTAGACCTCAAGCAGCTTGGATTGTGGCCTCTTCTCTCTTCCTCCAGACTCTGGCACATTGATTTCCAAATGAAATGCAAAATTTACTATCATCGGAAAACAACACCTTTGACCACTGAGCAACAGTCCAGTTCTTTTTCTCCTTGAGCCATGTAAGATGCTTTTGGCATTGTCTATTGGTCATGAGTGGCTTGACACAAGGAATGTGACAGTTGTAGCCCATGTCCGATATACATCTGTGTGTGGTGCACACCACATATATAACCTAAGCACCACCCCAAACAAGCTCACGCCCAGTCAGCATGGGTGTTGTCTACCTTCCAATCCAGGAATGCCGCATCATCAGGACAGCTGATATCATCAGAACAGCTGACGTCCAATGGCCAATTCTGAGATGCTGTGTCAGCAGGACAGCTGACGTCCAGCGGCCAATCAGAAGATGACATGTCACGTGCATACTCAGTAACCCAATTTCCTGACTTAGACTCTGTCAGAGCATATTCTGCCTGCACATGCTCTGGACTTAGACTCTGACAGAGCAGTCAGCAGAACGTCACGAGATTGAGCCATACGTTGAGATTGGTGCTTCAGCAAAGCAGTGACCACAGCTGCATAGGGAGTCTCAGGCAAGATAAAGACAGAGGGAACCTGGAGTCTGACCCGTGCAGGAGCCCACCGCATAACAGAACCCCCTCCTAACAGCCCCCCCACTCTGACATTCAGATGCCACAAAAAGTTCCACATCTTGGATCTTCCCCTGTTTCTCCCAAGTTTGGTCTTCTGGCCCACAACCTGTCCAATCCATGAAGAAATATTTCTTGCCTTTGACTGTCTTAGACTCTACAATGGCCTTAACTTCAAAATCATCCACAGACAAATCAGGGTCCACTGGGAAGAAACCAGAAAACTTGTTCAGACGAACTGGTTTCAGCAAAAAAACATGAAACGTATTGGCAACAGCCCATTGAGATGATAACTTGAGACAGTAGGCAACAGGATTAATCTGGGCAAGGATTTTGAAAGGACTGAGGAAGCAAGGAACAAACTTGGGAAGTACTACTCACAATTTAATGTTTTTTAGAGGATAACCACACTAATTCCCAAGGGGAAAAAATAGGAGCTGGGTGGCCATGTGTGTATGCTGTAACTCTCATTCATTTTTTAGCTAAACAAATAGCTTCTTGGGTGTGATCCTAAATATCTTGAGCATCATTGGCCCAATCAACAATACTTGGGACAGTGGGCGAGACGGGCATAGGTACTGGGAAATGACAATGCTGATCATTATTCAGAACAAATGGAGTTTGACCAGTGTATTCGGACACAGAATTATTCAGAGTGAATACTGCCCAGAGCAGTAAAGTGGACCAGTTATGATTTGCAGAAACAAAATGCCCTAGATATGTGAATAACATTTGATTTGTTCTTTCTACAAGGCCATTTGTTTCAGGATGATAAACAGAAGACAGATTCAGTTCTATCCTCAGCAACCAAAGCATAGCCCTGACCAGTATAAAAGTGTTACGGTTGCTGCGAGCACTGGAGACTATGTCCAGATTTCTTGCTACTGCACATGTGCGAGCGCTGGAGACTAAGTCCAGATTTCTTGCTACTGCACATGTGCGAGCGCTGGAGACTAAGTCCAGATTTCTTGCTACTGCACATGTGCGAGCGCTGGAGACTAAGTCCAGATTTCTTGCTACTGCACATGTGCGAGCGCTGGAGACTAAGTCCAGATTTCTTGCTACTGCACATGTGCGAGCGCCGGAGACTAAGTCCAATCTTGGAGCCATTGCACATGTGCGGGTGACATCATCGCTGACACGAGGTCACATGTCTCTGACACCTTCTATGCCGATTGGTCGCTGGTCATGTGCTTGTGACGTCTTGCTCGGTGATAGGCCAGCATGACGTCACTCCTGTCGTTCTGGCAGCGGATTGGCTCTGGTGTCCTCCATCTTGGATGAGGCACAGAGTCTATATAAGACCCTGACACACGCCGCATGGTGCTCAGTCCTCTTGGTTCATGCATATGAGTAGACGCTCTGTGCGCGTTCCTCTAGGCATTCCTCTGTCTATGCTAGGTGAGCGCTACCGGCAGGGTAGCGTTCTTATACCTTACAGCTTCGGCTGCTGTCCGTATCCTTACCTCTTAGGGGAGCGGACATAGGCAGGTGCCTGAGGCACATGGTCTGGCTGGGCCTTGTGATTCTACTCGTAGGTGGACGTTGCCGCTAGGGTAACGTTCCTTATACTGCGTCTGGCAGTTGTTCGTATCCTCGCACACTAGGGGAGCGAACAGAGGTAGGAGCTTTGTGCGGCTTACGCTGCTGTTCGTCTCTTTTGCACCACTAGAAGAGCGGACCTAGGCAGGTGCCATATCTAGTGGTTCGTGTCCTCGCACACTAGTGGAGCGAACGCAGGTAGGAGCTTTGTGCGGCTTACGCTGCTGTTCGTCTCTTTTGCACCACTAGAAGAGCGGACCTAGGTAGGTGCCATTTCGCACACATTGCCTTTGTCTCTGTGATTATTAACAGAGATCATTCCACACACCCTCCAAGTAAGGGAGGAATTGCTTTACTTTCTTATTATATCCTTCTGTGAGTTAACAGAGGTATTGCACTCTGCCATAGTCTGCAGCAAAGTCTTTGCACGGTGGACCCTGACTGTCTGATACTCCTTTCGGTTATTATCAGACAGCCCCCCGTAACATTAGGACTGAGCCAAGGGTCTGGCAGTTATGGCAGAATATCAGCAGTTACACCGTTACATACAAGTACTTGAGTCACAGCTCAAGAGTATAGAGGATAAACCTCAGACCATGGTGACATCTGCACATGATCCTCGACTTGCTCTGCCAAACAGATATTCTGGCGATGCCAGATCATGTCGTGGTTTCATTAGTCAGTGTCAGATACACCTAGAGGTCAACTCTTCTCGCTTCTCTACGGAGAGGTCCAGAGTAGGCTTTATCATCTCCTTACTTCAGGACAAAGCCTTAGAATGGGCGACTCCCCTATGGGAGCGCTCTGATGTGGTTACTCTGAGACATCAAGACTTTCTTGATGCTCTTAAGGCGGTATTCATGGGTCCGCAGGTTACCCATGATGCGGCCCTGAGACTGTTAGATCTATCTCAGGGTTCGTTATCCACTAGTTCTTATGCCATTGCTTTTAGAACTCTGGTGGCAGAACTAGATTGGCCAGAGAAGGTGTTGATTCCTATCTTCTGGAGAGGGTTGGCAGGCTATGTCAAGGATGCCCTTGCTACTCGTGAGGTCCCTGCTTCTCTGGAGGACTTGATCACAGTAGCAACGAGGATCGATGTACGCCATAAGGAACGTAGACTCGAGGTCTCTTCCTCACGCCCTAAGCATCGGGCTATTCCAGTTGTTGAGGGTCCACTACCATCTTCCTCAACATCTGAAACATCTCCCACTCCTATGGAGTTAGGTCATACGTTTTCCAGACTACGCAAGTCTGGTCCTCCTATATGTTATGTATGTCGTCAGGCTGGGCACTATGCCAACAAGTGTCCTAGTCGTCAGGGAAACTCCCTGGCCTAGTAACCATTAGAGGGGGGTTACTAGAGACGTCTTCTGCACCCTCTAAGTGTTGTATCCCAGGTCAGCTCTCGTTATCTGAGAATACATGGCCTATTATGGCTTTTGTGGATTCCGGAGCTGACGGGATTTTTGTGTCCTCAGGATTTGTAAAGGGACACAATATTCCCTCTATCATGTTAGAGGCGCCTATTCCTGTCCGTGTTGTTAATGGAACTATGTTGTCTGACTCCATTACATTGAGGACAGTTCCCTTGCGCCTTTCCCTGTCTCAGGGTCACATAGAGGAGATTTCTTTTCTTGTTTTGCCTGAGGGTATAGACGACGTCCTTCTGGGTCTTCCATGGCTTCGGACTCATGCTCCTCACATTGACTGGGAGTCTGACAGCATTATTAGTTGGGGTTCGAAATGTCAGTCCCGATGCCTTCCCTTACCACTTAAGGTCGTTGCGGTTGCATCAACTGATCTCTCTCCCATACCTACACCCTATTTGGATTTCGCTGACGTGTTCTCCAAACAGGGTGCTGAGGTTCTTCCACCCCATAGGCCGTATGACTGTGCCATAGACCTTATCCCAGGTTCGGTTCCACCTAAAGGCAGGGTTTACCCCCTGTCGATACCTGAGTCGGAGGCCATGTCGACCTATATAAGAGAGAGTTTAGAGAAGGGGTTCATTCGTAAGTCTGTCTCTCCCGCGGGAGCTGGGTTTTTCTTTGTTCGGAAGAAAGAGGGTGATTTGCGTCCCTGCATAGATTACAGGGGTCTCAACGCAATCACAATAAAGAACAAATACCCATTACCTTTAATTTCGGAGCTCTTTGACAGACTGAGAGGAGCTCAAGTTTTTACGAAGTTGGATCTGCGGGGTGCGTATAACTTGGTACGAATTCGAAAGGGTGACGAATGGAAGACCGCTTTTAACACCCGACACGGTCACTATGAATACCTCGTCATGCCTTTTGGGTTATGTAATGCACCCGCAGTATTTCAGGACTTCGTAAACGATGTGTTCAGGGATTTACTGTTATCCTCAGTAGTGGTGTATCTGGACGACATCCTGATTTTTTCTCCTGATCTGGAGACTCATCGTCAGGATGTCGTTCGTGTCCTTTCCCGTTTAAGGGAGCACTCATTGTTTGCTAAACTCGAGAAATGTGTATTCGAGCAGTCCTCATTGCCTTTTTTGGGTTACATTATCTCACAAGAGGGTCTGGCTATGGATCCTGCGAAGCTCTCTGCTGTCCTGCAATGGTCCGAACCTCATTCCTTGAAGGCGGTGCAACGCTTCTTAGGATTCATAAATTATTACAGGCAGTTCATACCCCATTTTTCTACTTTGGTGGCCCCTTTGGTGGCCTTGACTAAGAAAGGTGCTAATCCCAAAGCCTGGTCTACTGAGGCATCTCAGGCTTTTGAGACAGTAAAAAGACACTTTTCAACTGCTCCCGTTCTTCAAAGACCCGATGAGAATAAGCCCTTCCTCTTAGAGGTTGATGCCTCTTCAGTGGGTGCTGGTGCGGTCTTGTATCAAAAGAACGGTGCAGGTAGAAAAAGGCCGTGTTTCTTCTTTGCTAAAACCTTTTCATCGGCAGAGAGAAACTATACCATTGGGGATAGGGAACTGCTCGCCTTGAGATTAGCCTTGGAGGAGTGGCGTCACTTGCTGGAAGGAGCGAAACATCCTTTCCAGGTCTATACAGACCATAAGAATCTGACGTACTTACAAACCGCTCAGCGTCTGAATCCTCGCCAAGCCCGCTGGTCCTTGTTTTTCTCCCGCTTTCACTTCTCCATCAACTATCTGTCTGGGAGTAAGAATAACAAGGCAGACGCCCTGTCTCGCTCTATGCTTTCTACCCAGGAAGAGATTGACGAACCTCGTCTTATCCTTCCCTCCAGGGTTTTTCATACGCTCTCCCCTGTGACGTTAGACCAAATCCCACCGGGCAAGACCTTTGTTCCGCCTGATCGACAGAATGATATACTGTCATGGGCCCACACCTCAAAGGTGGGTGGGCATTTTGGTATTAGGCGGACACGAGAGTTACTGGAGAGGTGATATTGGTGGCCACACTTAGCCAGCCACGTCAAGAGATATGTCGGTTCCTGCTACTCGTGTGCTCGCAACCGTCCATTACGGCAGAGACCGGCTGGGCTCCTGCATCCTTTACCAGTGCCAGATAGACCATGGGAGGTGGTAGGCATGGACTTTGTGGGTGATCTTCCATGTTCACAGGGACATAGATTTGTGTGGGTCATTACGGACCATTTCTCCCGGATGGTTCATCTCGTACCGTTATCGAGAATCCCATCTTCCAGGGTACTAGCCAAACTATTCCTCAAGCATGTCTTTAGGCTTCACGGGATGCCAGATCGTATCATTTGTGATAGAGGCCCGCAATTTACTTCCCGTTTCTGGCGAGATCTTTGTAGCCTTCTGCAAATTGAGTTGAATCTCTCTTCGGCATACCATCCGGAGACTAATGGTTTGGTTGAACGTACCAATCAATCTATGATTATATACCTTCGACACTTTGTTGCTGAGAACCACGATAACTGGTCCTCCCTCCTACCCTGGGCAGAATTTGCCCTTAACAATTCGCTGGCTGAGGCCACTGGGCAGACACCGTTCGTACTCAATAATGGGCAACACCCTAGGGTACCGGTACCGTTTCCCGCTGCTGCACCTCCTCCTCTTGTGGCCGACTGAGCAACTAATGCCAGAGAGGTTTGGGATCGGACTCAAGAGTCGATCCAAGCAGCTAAGGACCGTATGAAGACGGTGTCCGATCGGTTTCGTCGCCCGGCTCCTGTCTTTTCTCCAGGGGACTTTGTGTGGCTCTCTGCAAAACACGTGAGACTTAGAGTGAGCTCTGTCAAATTTGCTCCTCGCTTCCTGGGTCCTTATGAGGTTCTTCGACAGGTAAATCCTGTAGTCTATCAATTGAAGTTACCTGTCCATCTTAGGATTCATGACAAATTCCATGTCTCACTGCTAAAGCCGGCTATTTTACCTCACGCTCGTGAAGTGCACTCTCCTGCCTCTGATTCCTCTCGCTCTAGCTATGAGGTACGAGCCATAGTTGGTTCTAAGATGGTTAGAGGGCGCAGGTTCTTCTTGATAGATTGGGAGGGCTATGGCCCGGAACATCGCTCTTGGGAGCCTGAGGAGGCTGTCCATGCTCCCGACTTAGTTGCCGATTACCTGCGTCACCGGGAGGGGGGCCCTTGAGGGGGAGGTACTGTTACGGTTGCTGCGAGCACTGGAGACTATGTCCAGATTTCTTGCTACTGCACATGTGCGAGCGCTGGAGACTAAGTCCAGATTTCTTGCTACTGCACATGTGCGAGCGCTGGAGACTAAGTCCAGATTTCTTGCTACTGCACATGTGCGAGCGCTGGAGACTAAGTCCAGATTTCTTGCTACTGCACATGTGCGAGCGCCGGAGACTAAGTCCAATCTTGGAGCCATTGCACATGTGCGGGTGACATCATCGCTGACACGAGGTCACATGTCTCTGACACCTTCTATGCCGATTGGTCGCTGGTCATGTGCTTGTGACGTCTTGCTCGGTGATAGGCCAGCATGACGTCACTCCTGTCGTTCTGGCAGCGGATTGGCTCTGGTGTCCTCCATCTTGGATGAGGCACAGAGTCTATATAAGACCCTGACACACGCCGCATGGTGCTCAGTCCTCTTGGTTCATGCATATGAGTAGACGCTCTGTGCGCGTTCCTCTAGGCATTCCTCTGTCTATGCTAGGTGAGCGCTACCGGCAGGGTAGCGTTCTTATACCTTACAGCTTCGGCTGCTGTCCGTATCCTTACCTCTTAGGGGAGCGGACATAGGCAGGTGCCTGAGGCACATGGTCTGGCTGGGCCTTGTGATTCTACTCGTAGGTGGACGTTGCCGCTAGGGTAACGTTCCTTATACTGCGTCTGGCAGTTGTTCGTATCCTCGCACACTAGGGGAGCGAACAGAGGTAGGAGCTTTGTGCGGCTTACGCTGCTGTTCGTCTCTTTTGCACCACTAGAAGAGCGGACCTAGGCAGGTGCCATATCTAGTGGTTCGTGTCCTCGCACACTAGTGGAGCGAACGCAGGTAGGAGCTTTGTGCGGCTTACGCTGCTGTTCGTCTCTTTTGCACCACTAGAAGAGCGGACCTAGGTAGGTGCCATTTCGCACACATTGCCTTTGTCTCTGTGATTATTAACAGAGATCATTCCACACACCCTCCAAGTAAGGGAGGAATTGCTTTACTTTCTTATTATATCCTTCTGTGAGTTAACAGAGGTATTGCACTCTGCCATAGTCTGCAGCAAAGTCTTTGCACGGTGGACCCTGACTGTCTGATACTCCTTTCGGTTATTATCAGACAGCCCCCCGTAACAAAAAGTTTGGATAGTAACGGCATATTGTCCCCTAGGGAGATTAGTAAAATCAATAGAAAATGTTTACATTTTGTAAAAAAAAATATGACAAAAACCAACTGAATGTTCAAATCACCCAATTTTTGTCCCATTGAATATAAGACAATTAAAAAAGTAAAAAATACAAATATTTGGTATCGACGAGTTCAGAAATTCCCAATCGTTAAGAATATAAAATTACTTAGTCTGATTGGTAAACGGCATAGCAAGAAAAGAAATCAAAATGCCAGAATGACTTTTTTTGGTCAGTGCATTAAAATGCAATAACAGACGATCAAAACATCCCTTGTACCAAAGTATGATATAATAAAAATGTCAGCTGAAGGCACAAAAAATAATCCATCAGACAGATGAAGTTATGGCTCTTGGAAAAAGGGGAGAAAAAAATTAAAATGGAAAATCGCGGGGGGGGGGGATGAAGAATTTCTGTCTGTGCTCACAAGTAGTACCTTGTAAGCTAAGAAAAAGACTACACAGCCTACCTTTCTAATGTGAATAGATGCAAACTGAACATGAAACATAGTAACAAAAAGGAGACAGTTGCATGCTGTAGTGGTAAGATATTTGGAACAACAAATATGGGAATATATACACAATGTGTATGATGTTGAGGTGAAGGAAGAGGAGGAGAGTCCACTAGACACAGCTCTTTCCATCCACTCTAGCACATACTCTTTCTGGCCCTCATCTGTGGGACTGCCAAAGAAAGAGAGTCAAGTAGCCAATCTAGTAACAGAAATTGTCAGTTGTCTTTGGAAAGGACATACCAGTGTTTGTTCAATACACCGTGTGCAGACTTATTAGGCAAATCCAGAAACAGTCCAGGAAAGGAAAAAGACCGCACACTCCAACTATGCCAAACAATCTCCTTTATTCATAATACGGTGTAGTGTAAAATGCAGGAGATGAGCTAGGTGCAGGCTCCTTCACGGACGATGGCCATTTCGCATCTGATTACGCTTCGACTGGACCAGTCAAAGCGTAATCAGACACGAAACGGTCATCGTCCATGAAGGAACCTGCACCTAGCTCCTCTCCTGCATTTTTACCTTCACCGTATTATGAATAAAGAAGATCGTTTGGCATAGTTGGAGTGTGCGGTCTTTTTCCTTTCCTGGACTGTTTCTGGATTTGCCATTCTATCAGGACGTGCACCTCTAGGACGGGATCGTGTGGTGCCTGAGCTGTTTTCCATGCAAGTGCGTTACACCGCAAGGTAATGTTCTAGTGGTGCGGGACTGCCTTTTCTTCATATTTGATGCCCTAGACTTATTAGGCAATTTGTATTTTAGCAGATTTGTTTTTATTATTGATCAACAACTATGTTCTCAATCAACCCAAAAGATTTATAAATATCAAAGCTTAATATTTTTGGAAGTTGGAGTGGGTTTTTTTTTAGATTTGGCTATCTTAGGAGGATATCTGTTTGTGCAGGTAACTATTACTGTGCAGACTTATTAGGCAACTTAATAAAAACCAAATATATTCCCATCTCACTTGTTTATTTTCACAGGGTAAACCAATATAACTGAACAAAATTTAGAAATAAATATTTCTGACATGAAAAAAAAAAACCCCAAAAAATTTGTGACCAATACAGCCACCTTTCTTTATGATGACACTCAACAGCCTACCATCCATAGATTCTGTCAGTTGCTTGATATGTTTATGATCAACATTGCGTGCATCAGCCACCACAGTCTCCCAGACACTGTTTCAAGAGGTGTACTGTTTTCCCTCCCTGTAGATCTCACATTATATAAGGGACCACAGGATCTCTAGGGGGTTCAGATCAGGTGAACAAGGGGGCTATGTCATTATTGTTCATCTTTTAGACCTTTACTGCCAACCACGTTGTGGAGTAGTTCGATGCATGTGATGAAGTATTGTCCTGTATGAAAATCATGGGGTTTTTTTTAACGATACTGACTTCATCCTGTACCACTGGTTGAAGAAGTTGTCTTCCAGAAACTGGCAGTAGGTCTGGGAGTTGAGCTTCACTCCATCCTCAACCCAAAAAGATTCCACAAGTTCATCTTTGATGATACCAGCCCATACCAGTACCCCACCTCCACCTTGCTGGCGTCTGAGTCAGAGTGGAGCTCTATGCCCTTTACTGATCAGCATCTGGCCCATCCATCTGGCCCATCAAAAGTCACTCTCATTTCATCAGTCCATAAAATCTTTGAAAAATCATTCTTAATATATTTCTTTGCCCAGTCTTAATGTTTGATCTTATGTTTCTTGTTCAAAGGTGGCTATTTTTCAGCCTTCCTTACCTTGGCCATGTTCCTGTGTATGGCACACCTTGTACTTTTTGATACTCCAGTAACGTTGCAGCTCTGAAATATGGCCAAACTGGTGGCAAATGGAATCTTGGCAGCTTCACGCTTGATTTTCCTCAATTTATTGGCAGTTATTTTGCGCCTTTTTTGCCCAACACGCTTCTTGCGACCATGTTGGCTATTTGCCATGAAACGCTTGATTGTTTCGTGATCACGATTCAAAAGCTTGGCAATTTCAAGACTGCTGCATCCCTCTGCAAGACATCTCACAATTTTGGACTTTTCATATCCCGTCAAATCTCTCTTCTGACCCATTTTGCCAAAGGAAAGGAAGTTGCTAAATAAGTATGCACCCCTTATATTATTATTATTATTATTTATTATTATAGCGCCATTTATTCCATGGCGCTTTACAAGTGAAAGAGGGTATACGTACAACAATCATTAACAGTACAAGACAGACTGGTATAGGAGGAGAGAGGACCCTGCCCGCGAGGGCTCACAGTCTACAGGGAATGGGTGATGGTACAATAGGTGAGGACAGAGCTTATATAGGGTGTTGATGTCATTACACCACACCCCTACTCATTACAGAGATGCATATCACCTTATTTACTTAATTGGTAGTTATCTCTCAAGCCTATATAGCTTGGAGTAGGACAACATGCATAAAAATTAGCATGTGATCAAAATACTTATTTGCCTAATAAGTCTGCATGCAGTGAAGATCTTTCAGTAACATTAGCACCTATCCCAAGTAAACCTTCCACACCACGCCTAGTCCTCCTTCCACCACTGCAGGGGGATTTACCACTCATGTTTAATGTGCCCTTCCCCTCCTTTAACCAGCTTTTTCATAGCCCCAGGCCCACACCTGTCAGTCACCTGTCACTAAATCAGCAATGACTATGCAAATGATGAAATGGCAGTTTGTGCCAGGACCACAAATTTTGCAATCTCTATTTAGATGATGAAATGGCAATTTTGCACAGATCACAGATTTTTCAATCTCTATTTAGATGATGAAATGGCAATTTTTGGCTGGACCACAGATTTTGCAACCTCTATTTAAATGATGAAATAACAATTTTTGCCTGGACCACAGATTTTTGCATTCTCTATTTAGATAACAAAATGGCAATTTGTGCAATGATCCACTAGAAATCTCTGTTTAGATGATGAAATGACAAATTGGGGCTGGCCTACATAATTTGCCATCACTGATAAAAAAGCTGATTTATGGCACACAACTTTCACTACACTGCATGAGCCTGCCCTTCCCTATTCTATACTTTTGCCCTTCTATCAATTTGAACTAGCTAGACTTTAAACCACTAGCTAAGCAGTCTAGCAGCAGCACCATCCCTAGGCTGTAGTAATCACAAAATGGCACCAATGCCACATGTCCACTTTTTATGTGTAGAGGGACATCTCACTTGGGAAGCCTATCACACAAGAATTTGTGTCAAAATGTTGTGGATGTTTTCAGTGCCCCGATTGGCTGCCAGAACATCCGCACATAAAATTAAGAAAAAAAAAGTGATAATAAGGTAGGAAAGCATTCGTGCAACCGCAAACAGTTACTGAAAGCTGATCTATGCTGATTCTTGAGAAAAGTGTTCAGTCATCCAAATAAAAATCCGAATGGGCAAGGCTCAAGCAAAATTTGAAATTGGGGAAACTTTTTCTAACAAGTTCGCTCAACTCTACTTATTACTTATAGTTATGAATATGCAAATACAGGTCTGTAAGTATCGGGGCAGTGTAATGTTTCAAATGTATGGGAATACAAAGAACTTTATCTGTGTGCAGATACCAACAAAGGGCTTCAGCAACCAGAAAAGTATACAGATGCCTATTACAACTGTTGTGAGCCACAGTACAAGTGTGATGTTTATCTGTTTTTGACTCTATAAAGTGAGTGAGTTAGGCTTCACCAGTTATGTTTTTTCATGTTGAATGTGAGAAGAAAGCTACAGGTGGAAGCTCAAGTCACCATACAACAAAACACGATTGGACAGTAGGGTTTATTTCTAAGGGAAACAGTGGTCTTGAAGTTAAGTCTTCCATTAAAATATTACAACCGTTTCAGCTATGTGCTGAGACATGTCAGACTTTTGTTACAGATCTAGTTATCCTCTGGCCACTTGAGGGTACTAATTCCCTGCCTCTGCCTCCTGTACCTTTGCACAAACAATATGTGTAATTAAAATCAAATTGTATATACAATGTATATGGGAAAATGTAATTATTCAACTTACTTGATTATTAGTGTAGAAATAAGTTACAGTGGCATACAATGCCACAGATACCCCAATGTGTATAGCTTTGTTAGCCAAGTAGAGGTCCTGCTGTTAAATATCCCACCTTCAAAGCATAGTAAGGACAAATTCTGGATTATATTCACTAGAAGGCAAAAGAGTTCTCCAACATAGTTCAATATATTTTTAAAATCCTTTTGAAGACAATTGGTAACATAAATGTCTTGCTTTCAGTTTACTCCCTATTGGTGTCATAATCTGGAGTTCAAGGAAAGGTTTATTAGTAAATATCACACCTAAAAGAAATTCACTGTTATTAGATCCCCAATATAAAGGTAACAGATTTTCTTTAATTTTGAAGTCTTTATTAGTATATATTTCATGAAAAAAAGTCATGTTCCCCCAGTGCAAACCTGAAGTATAATTACATTTTTATTATTTCAAATATTACCCAAAGGAAAATAAAAACTATGTCATAAATTGGTATAGAAAGTTTGACCTTTATTGAAGGATCCTTAATATTCAGTTATATATAAATTCAGTGTTAAATTATACTTTTTGTATAACTTGATGATTTCCTTTAGCATAATGAGATTACATAAAATAATGAATTGTAATATTATTAATCCTTAGGGAATTGCTCTATTATAAATTCTAATTGGAAACCTCTATAACAATTTTCAATAGCAAAATAACATAATAAATGTATATCTGAATGTCTGATTACATTATATTGTACTTGACTTATTTTACTGTTACACTAATTTGCTAAATAATAAAGCTTGCAATGTAAAATTCAGAAATAATTAAGGTAAAATCATTTTATTATTGAAATATATTGAAATTTTGCGTTATTAAGCTGGGTTTTAATTTTTTTTACTCTTTTTGATCAGTGGTTATTAATTTATTGTGCAATATGCAAATGTTTTAGTCAGGTATGGCAAAAAATGCTAAAAATTAAAAATGCTTTTAAAAATAAAAGTGTTAGTTTATTTTTTAGCAATTAACAAAATGGATAGTCAATAAACAAAAAAGCTATCTATCTAATCAATATTTGGCTTAGTTACCCTTTGCCTTCAAACCAGTCTTCTAGGTACACTTGAACACAGTTTTTGAAGAAACTCAGCAGGAACATTGTTCCAGACATTTTGAGAACAACACAAATATCTTGTGTGGATGAAGACTCTTGCAAAACCTTCTGCTTCTTTATGTGATCCCAGAAGCACTCGATGATGTTGAAATCAGAACTCTTTGGGAGCCATAGCATCATTTCCAGGGCTTTTTGTGTTTATTTATGCTGAAGATGATTCCTAATGACTTTGGCTGTATGTTTGGGGTTTTGTCTTGCTGTAGAATACATTTAGAGCAAATATGACTCATTGTATTTCATGATTGATAAGTTTCTACTTATATTTACTGTATTAGCATTAAGAACACCTTTAATCGTGACCAAATCCTGTACTTTATTTGCTATAATTGAGCAAGGAACTTAAAAGGACCCACCACCATGTATCTCTGTTGCCTATAGACACTCAATAATGAGACTCTCTCCAGACCTTTGCCAACAAACTTCCTTCTGTTATAATCAAATATTTAAAATTTTAACTTATCAGTCCAGAACACCTACTGCCTTTTTTTTTTGCACCCCAGTTCTTATGTTTTTGTTCATAGTTCAGTTTCTTGGACTGGTTTCAATTTCAAAGATATGGCTTTTATAGCAATATAGACAACTTTTAGCCAAACCTTTGAAAACACTGGTTGCAGCCAGTTCACAAATTATGGCACCAATGGATGTATTCTGATTTTGATGGGTAGTAAGCAAGTTGTGTCTTTCATCTCCTGCATCAAGCTTCCTTGACATTTAATAAAGATAAAGGGGATGATTTGTGACGCCACCTGTGGTATGCAGCAAGTTTGGTGTCACCGCTGCGGGATAGGGACCTCTAGGGCAGATGGTGACGCAGCTGTGATGGTATTGCTCTCCACCAGTAGAGCTGGTTCCCAGGGCGGATGGGGGTGGTAGTAGTAGTCTATGGTGGCAGGAGTCACAGGGTGGGAAGCGCAGGTGAATAACAGAGCAACACTGGGATGCAGTCTCAAGATCTTTACTCACGATAGCCAGTTCCAAGGTTACACACACGCCAGCGACCACCTCTAGAGTGTCGGAATTCACTGTCATGAGCTCCAGCCGATCCTGGGTAGTTCAGAGGTCGAGTCTAGTGCACTTTTCTAAAGTGTACCCTTTCCTGGCTGACTCACGTGCTTGCCCCTCCTTCCTGCATTGCGCCTTCGCTCACTGAACCCTGTATCAGTTCCCGTGAACCCTGTGGGGTGGCGAGAAGCTCTTTCCCTTTGGTACTTGAGAGTCACCTTCCAGTAAATTTGTGTGCGGTGGTAGCTTTGGTGCGTGCAGTCACGTCAGCCGCTGGTTTCGTTAGAGAAGCCTGTAGGTTATACTCTCCTAGCCAAGGGACCAGTCCTCGTGTTGCAGCCAAGTCCTTCCATTCGTAGATTATATGTGGAATAAGGCCAGGGGATGATGTTGCAGTTCCCGTGGTCTCTAGGGCCCCCCTGTCTGTGACCGGGCCAAGCAGTACCAGCTTCAGGCAGCGGGTCTTAGCTCGTCCACTGCTCCTCTGACTAGAACTCCACACTCCACATTGTGTTCCCACTTGCACTGTTGTGTTCCCACTCCTAAGACTCCACCCCCCCAGCCTGGCTTTGGGTATATTTACACCCTTTCCATGTCTGATGAGGTGTTTATGAACCTTGGTGTTGTGCTATGTGTGAACTGGTGTTGATCTCCTCCTTACCCGAGATGGAATAGCACACCTCTGGCTGAGGTGCAGTACCTCTGTGGTGACTGAAGCCTAAGGGGCACCACACATCTATGGTTCTCAACAGTGTCAGACTTGAGAACAAAGGGCCAACCAGCAAACATCATTCTTGGGGTCCACCATTCTGTAATATAGAAATAAGAAGGGAATAAGTCTGAAAGTAAAAGGACTATAGCACATGTGAGACTAAATATCAGATATTTATTTTTTCTTATCCCAATTTGGACTACATTTGATTTGATGGACAACTTTAGGCTAACATGGGATCTTGTTAGTAATAAAATTCTCAAATAGGACTGGTGTAGGGTAGTAGCTTTTCTTTTTAAATAAAGTACTTTTTTGAATCATTTTATTATAGCATTAACAATGGGGGATCTGACACCTTTAAATTATCACTGGGGCCTATTATCAGCCAGCATTGTTGCATCATCTCAAACATTGACACCTTCTTCACTATTAATTCACTCCAATATGCACCTGTGAATTGGAAGGAGCTGGTTACTCGCAGAAACAGACAAGCCAAAGTAATAGTTTGCACTTGAGACAGCTGCAAGCTATTATTTTTAGATTAGGAAGTAACCAGCATCTTAGAACTTTCCCACTCTAAGATGATCAGCTTACTCGTGATAGTTTTCTGTTGGCTGGTTAAGAAGATAGCAGGTACGTAAAAAAAAAAGAATAAATAATTTAGGTTGTTCCACATGTCAATATATAAAAAATTGATGTTTAAATTGGACAGAATATGTATGGTAAAATGGACATCTGAATGAGGCACATTATCCCCACAATTTTCACACCTCCAGTTACTACTTCCATGCAGTCCAAATCAGAGTCTCTATTAACCTCCAAATATCGCTCAATTTCCTTTTCTGTAGCAATATTTTTTAAGGGATTTTCCACTTTCAAATTTGTGGTCTACAAATGATTGGGTACTTGTAAAAAACCATCAGCAGGTATTCACTGGTGAGGCACTGGCTTGCCACTGTTGCTGGGGTTTTTGAATTTCAACTGTAGAGTGCTTAGCATTATTGCAGTGCATATCACCACTGCAAGCCGATCACTGAGTTCACTGACTTATGTTATCTACATCAGCACAGTTTCTGAGCTTTGTGATTGGCTGCAGCGGTGATGGGAGCTTAAGTTATAATGTCACGGCAGCAACAAAAGCAGAGACTGGACCAACAGTTGGCAGTGGGTCCTGGTCAAGTAGAGAGTGAATACCAGCTGTCTTTGTTTTTTTACAAGTATCCAATTATCCAATAATTTGGAACCACTGTTTTAAAAATATAAAACCCCTTTAATTGTTGTTCCCAAAAAATTAATGTTCATAGAAAATAATTGTTGATTTTATGAAGGGTATATGGAAAATAATGAATGAATGAATAGGTGATCCCTTAAATAAACTTCAGTCTCAATGTAAGTTACACATTTCAAAGAAAGCTTATCTAGTCATGATATCTCTCTCCATCAGAGGATTAATTAGAATTATATTGTCAAATTAGAAATGGACTCCTGCTATCATGTTGACAATAAGCTGAACTTTAAAATCAATAAACTCAAAAAACTGATAGAAGTATCATATAATAGAGCTAATGAACAAAATAAAATCTTTTTAACCATGATCCTTGGAGATGAGCAGATAAGGAAAAATTCAAATTTGCCTGTTAGCAAAGATTTGATTCACAAACAAGTTAATCCTTGAAAATTGGATGTCCTTTATTATACTCTATAGATGGGACTTTTTTTTAAAAAATCCTCAAAAACCAGCGCTAGAAAAGGGTTATAACATTTTAGAATTTTTACTATTAATTTGTTGCTATCCTTGCTCTAGATACAAGATAGGAGTAATAAATCACAGTACATAGATACATAAAAGAGAAAATAATAATAGTGAAGAAAAATATTAATATATCAAATTATCACAGCAGGCTTTCTCTGAATAGTCTGTTGTAATGCCCCGGCCGGTGGCAAAACAACCAACTAGAATAGTATGGTATAATGGTGGTGTAAAAAGTATACCATATAAAACCGGATCAAGCTAACGCTGTAATCTGTAGAGGGTCCAGAATAATTTAATAGCAATTTGCAGTATATGCATAAAATTTGCAATGTTTCAGGTGCCTCCAGATAAAGCGGAGAGACCGCTCTCCGGTCAGTCTAAGCCGGCAATGTGGTAGGGCACCGGTTCATACAGTTATTCCAACAAGGTTTTTTACCTGCAGCTTGATTTGGGGAGGAATCCCCGTAGATTTAGTTGCTGCACACATCTCCTTTGTAACTGGAACCGTTTCAATGCAGGATTCCCCTGTCAGAGCTTCCAGAGCGAGCGGTGCAGAGCCGGTGAACCGCAATATAGTGCTGGCTCTAAGGAGGGGTACAGTTGGTGCAGATGTCCCCTATTACCGCTTCCAGAGCAAACTGAGCAGAGCCGACAACGCTAAGCAGAGCTGGCTCTAATGAGAGGTGTAAAATAGGCAGTCCAGGAATCTCCTATTAGCGCTTCCAGAGCGAGCGGAGCAGAGCCGACAAAGCACTATATGGTGCTGGCTCCAAGGAGGAATATAATTTAAGCACAAAATGCAGCTTCTCCAACTCTTCAAGTGGCAGCCTGGGCAGTCACCTTAATAGGCTGATTTCGTCCACACGAGGGAGAAGTCACTAGAAAGAGTGTCGCCACACAAGATGAGCTGAGCAAAGTCGAAATCCGACGCGCGTTTCGGGGGCGTTACCGGTCCCCTTCCTCAAGGGCCAGCTCTGCTTAGTAGTGATGAGCGAGTACTAAAAGCTCGGGTGCTCGAGGCTCGGGCCGAGCATCCCAAGATACTCGTGTACTCGGCCCGAGCACCGAGCCCAATGTTTTCCTATGGGAGACCCGAGTATTTTTATGAAATTACCCCCGGCAGCATGTAGAAACCCTAAAAATGTCACAAAAGTCTCAGAAGATTGCTCAAATGACATGGCAACAGCATGGGGAAGACCCCTTGAAGCATTTATCACTCAAAAGTCACAGCTGTGAACAATTTTGTCCGCGTTTTACGCCATTTTTACGGACTCACCAGAAAACCTTCCAAAATGACACCAAAATGAATTTTCATGGCGGAAATGTTAAGGGCACATACCCAATAGTGAGACAGAGCTGGTGTATGTTACTTTTGGAGATTACATGAAAGATTTTACGTGAAAACATTGTGTGGCACTTCGATGTCCCTGAGAAGAGACGTACATGAAGGCCTCTTGAGTCTAATGTGCCCATTTTGAGGAAGTGGGTCTATTGTAGTATAGCCCTTTGGCAGGGCAGCCAAAAATTGGGAGGCTCCACATTGTCCCTGGATAGAGACGTGCATGAGGGCCTGTAACCCTGAAGTGCCCATTGTAAGGAAGTGGGTCTATTGTAGTATAGCCCTTAGGCAGGGCAGCCAAAAATTGGGAGACTCCACATTGTCCCTGGATAGAGACGTGCATGAGGGCCTGTAAACCTGAAGTGTCCATTGTCAGGAAGTGGGTCTATTGTAGTATAGCCCTTTGGCAGGGCAGCCAAAAATTGGGAGGCTCCACATTGTCCCTGGATAGAGACGTGCATGAGGGCCTGTAAACCTGAAGTGTCCATTGTCAGGAAGTGGGTCTATTGTAGAATAGCCCTTAGGCAGGGCAGCCAAAAATTGGGAGGCTCCACATTGTCCCTGGATAGAGACGTGCATGAGGGCCTGTAAACCTGAAGTGTTCATTGTCAGGAAGTGGGTCTATTGTAGTATAGCTCTTAGGCAGGGCAGCCAAAAATTGGGAGGCTCCACATTGTCCCTGTATAGAGACGTGCATGAGGGCCTGTAAACCTGAAGTGTCCATTGTCAGGAAGTGGGTCTATTGTAGTATAGCCCTTAGGCAGGGCAGCCAAAAATTGGGGGGCTCCACATTGTCCCTGGATAGAGACGTGCATGAGGGCCTGTAAACCTGAAGTGTCCATTGTCAGGAAGTGGGTCTATTGTAGTATAGCCCTTAGGCAGGGCAGCCAAAAATTGGGAGGCTCCACATTGTCCCTGGATAGAGACGTGCATGAGGGCCTGTAAACCTGAAGTGTCCATTGTCAGGAAGTGGGTTTATTGTAGTATAGCCCTTAGGCAGGGCAGCCATAAATTGGGAGGCTCCACATGGTCCCTTGATAGAGACGTGCATGAGGGCCTGTAAACCTGATGTGTCCATTGTCAGGAAGTGGGTCTATTGTAGTATAGCCCTTAGGCAGGGCAGCCAAAAATTGGGAGGCTCCACATTGTCCCTGGATAGAGACGTGCATGAGGGCCTGTAAACCTGAAGTGTCCATTGTCAGGAAGTGGGTCTATTCTAGTATAGCCCTTAGGCAGGGCAGCCAAAAATTGGGAGGCTCCACATTGTCCCTGGATAGAGACGTGCATGAGGGCCTGTAAAACTGAAGTGTACATTGTCAGGAAGTGGGTCTATTGTAGTATAGCCCTTAGGCAGGGCAGCCAAAAATTGGGAGGCTCCACATTGTCCCTGGATAGAGACGTGCATGAGGGCCTCAAAACATTGTTCCCATTGCAAAGGAGCGGGTCTCCTGTCGTTGTAATGTCCATTCTGAAAGAATGGGCGAAAAAATTTACCACTGGGGGTATACCTGAAACAAAGGCCTAACTATTGTAACGGTCATCATGGTGGCGCATGAGGAGAAGGAGGAGCAGTCCAGCGATTATCCAAAGTCCAGAAGTGTGTACCCATGGGTGAGTGGAGGTACATGGCAAATTCCCGTTACAAACTTTAAATTCCGCTCTCATTTGCTGGTGGTGTGGTGAAGTCTGGCCCAATCCAACCCTTGTTCATCTTGATCAGAGTCAGCCTGTCAGCATTTTCAGTTGACAGGCAGGTGCGTTTATCTGTAATGATTCCACCTGCGGCACTAAAAACACGCTCTGACAAAACGCTAGCGGCAGGGCAGGCCAGGACTTCCAAGGCGTAGAGAGCCAATTCATGCCACGTGTCCACCTTGGATACCCAATAATTGTAAGGCACAGAGGAATGTTGGAGTACAGTTGTTCGATCTGCAAGGTACTCCTTGAGCATCTGGGCAAACTTGGGATTTTTTGTGGCACTACCCCGCACCTCAGGGGCTGTGGTACGTGAGGGGCTGAGAAAACTGTCCCACATCTTAAAGACTGTTCCCCTACCTCTGGCGGATTGGACTTGTGCCCCTCTCGGCTGTACGCCTTGGTTGTCCACTGATTCCTGACCTATGCCGCTAGCATTTTGTGAGGGGAATGCTTTGCCTACTTCCGTGACTATGGCCTTCCGGAACTGCTGCATTTTGGCTGACCTCTCCGCCTCGGGAATAAGAGACATAAAGTTCTCCTTGTAGTGTGGGTCTAACAGTGATACCAACCAGTAATGATTGTCGGCCAAGATGTTCTTAACGCGAGGGTCACGAGACAGGCAGCTTACCATAAAGTCAGCCATGTGCGCCAGACTCTTAACAGCCAGTACTTCAATATCCTGACCTACACGATGACTGAACATGCTGTCCTCCTCCTCCTCCTCCTCCTCCTCCTCATCTACCCTGTCCTCTGGCCAGCCACGCTGAACCGAGGATATGACTGGTGTGCATGTCATATCCTCAATTTGGCCGGAGAGTTGCTCCATGTCTTCATCCTCCTCCTCGTCATAGTCCTCCACTGCACGTTGTGATGAGACGAGGCTGGGCTGTGTGTTATCACCCACACCCACTACTGTTTCTTGATCCAACTCATCGCGCTCCGCCTGCAATGCATCATGTTTGTTTTTGAGCAGAGACCGTTTTAGAAGGCAGAGAAGCGGTATGGTGACGCTAATAATTGCGTCATCACCACTCACCATCTTGGTGGAGTCCTCAAAGTTTTGGAGGATGGTACATAGGTCGGACATCCATCTCCACTCCTCAGGTGTTATGTGTGGAGATTGACCCCTTTCCCGACGGCTTAGGTAATGCAGTTACTCAACAACTGCCCTCTTCTGCTCACATATCCTGACCAACATGTGCAGAGTTGAATTGCAACGCGTGGGGACATCACACACCAGTCTGTGAGCCGGAAGATGCAAACGGCGCTGAAAGCCGGCAAGGCCGGCTGAAGCAGTAGGTGACTTTCGAAAATGTGCAGACAGGCGGCGAACTTTTACCAGCAGATCAGACAGCTCTGGGAAAGACTTTAGAAACCGCTGAACCACGAGGTTGAGCACATGGGCCACGCATGGAACATGTGTCAGCTGGCCTCGCTTCAAAGCCGCCACCAGGTTCCGGCCATTGTCACACACGACCTTTCCTGGCTTTAGGTTCAGAGGTGTGAGCCAGTCATCTGCCTGTTGTTTCAGAGTTGTCCACACCTCTTCTGCATTGTGGGGTTTGTCACCTATGCAGATTAGCTTCAGCACAGCCTGTTGCCGCTTCACCGAGGCAGTGCTGCAGTGCTTCCAGCTTGGGACTGGTGTGGAGGGTAAAGTGGATGAGGATGCGCAGGAGGAGGAGGCTGAAGAGCATGACATTCCGGAGCTGTAGAGTGTGGGTGAAACCCTGACTGAGGTAGGGCCTGCAAACCTTGGTGTGGGAAGGACGTGTTCCGTCCCTCGCTCAGACTGGGTCCCAGCTTCCACAATATTAACCCAGTGTGCCGTCAACGAGATGTAGCTACCTTGCCCACAAGCACTTGTCCACATGTCTGTGGTTAGGTGGACTTTGGGTGAAACAGCGTTGTTCAGGGCACGTGTGATGTTTTGTGACACGTGGTTATGCAACGCGGGGACGGCACACCGGGAGAAATAGTGGCGGCTGGGGACCGAGTAACGTGGGACAGCTGCCGCCATCAGGTCGCGGAATGCTTCTGTCTCCACCAGCCTAAAAGGCAACATTTCCAGCGCAAGCAGTCGCGAAATGTTAGCATTTAGAACTGTGGCATGTGGGGCGTTGGCAGTGTATTTGCACCTGCGTTCAAAGGTTTGCTGAATGGATAACTGAACGCTGCGCTGGGACAAGGACGTGCTTGATGATGGTGTTATTTCTGCGTAGGCAACTGCAGGTGCAGGACTGGAGGAGGCTTGTTCGCAGGCAGCATGGACAGGGGATTGGTTCGCATGCACAACAAGCGAAGACGTAGCAGTGACATCAGCAAGCAATGCTCCTCGACTATGTTGTACTTCTCACAAAGTCGGGTGCTTGGCTGACATGTGCCTGATCATGCTGGTGGTGGTCAGGCTGCTAGTTTTGGTACCCCTGCTGATGCTGGCATGGCAGGTGTTGCAAATGGCCTTTTTAGAATCATCTGGAGCGAACTTAAAAAACTGCCAGACTCGGGAAGACCTAACATTTGTACAGGCACCTTGTGTCGTGTTGTTGTTCCGGGGAACGGTTGCCTGACTTCTGCCTGGAGCCACCACCCTGCTTCTTACTGCCTGTTGGGATGCTACGCCTCCCTCCCCATGTGCACTGCTGTCCTCGCTCTGCATATCCTCCTGCCAGGTTGGGTCAGTTACTGGATCATCCATCACGTCGTCTTCCTCTTCTGCACCCTGCTCCTCCTCCTGACTTCCTGACAATTGTGTCTCATCATCGTCCACCCCTTGTTGAGACACGTTGCCAACTTCGTGAGAACGTGGCTGCTCAAATATTTGGGCATATGTACATACGATCTCCTCATGACCCACTTCAACATGAGCTGGCGAGAGGCCAGAATGTGCGAATGGAAACGTGAACAGCTCTTCCGAGTGTCCAAGTGTGGGATCAGTAATGTCTGAAGACGTGTACTCAGCCTTGTGGTAGGAAGGAGGTTCAGGTTCTGAAATGTGCGGTGCAGTATCACGGCTACTGACACTTGACCATGTGTAAGACAGAGTGTTTGTGGTGGTGCCAATCTGACTGGAAGCATTATTCGCTATCCAACTAACAACCTGTTGACACCGGTCTTTGTTCAAGAGCGGTGTACTGCTGCGGTCCCCAAGAATTTGGGACAGGATGTGCGAGCAACTAGATGTGGCCCTTTGTTGTGGTGAAATTAGAGCTTGCCAATGACCTCGGCCTCTGCCTGCACCACCATCACGTCCACTTCCTTGTTCGTTGCCAACGCCCTTGCGCATTTTGCAATGCTGTGCTGACGTGTATTCACTAGACTTGTGCGTTATATCCAAGTGTGTGCAAAACGCACACAAGTGCACCTGTACGCTGCCACCGACAGGCACACACGTGCGGTTTTTAAATGCAAGCACGGACGCACTAAGAACCTAACAGGTTTTTAGGAGCGACAATTACTGAGAAGTCTGACACTATCAGACACTGCTGACTGACGTGTATTATTCACTAGACTTGTGCGTTATATAATAGTTTGTGCAAAACGTGCACCTATACGCTGCCACCGACAGGCACACACGTGCGGTTTTTAAATGCAAGCACGGACGCACTAAGAACCTAACAGGTTTTTAGGAGCGACAATTACTGAGAAGTCTGACACTATCAGACACTGCTGACTAACGTGTATTATACACTAGACTTGTGCGTTATATAATAGTTTGTGCAAAACGTGCACCTGTACGCTGCCACCGACAGGCACACACGTGCGGTTTTTAAATGCAAGCACGGACGCACTAAGAACCTAACAGGTTTTTAGGAGCGACAATTGCTGAGAACTCTGACACTCTCAGGGCTGTTTTAGACTGTGTACACCAGCCCCAGATATGATGAAGGCTGATATACGGTCACCACTAGGAATGGCTATATACCCTGCCTGCCTGCCTGCCTGCCTGTATACTGCTACAATAGTCCTGACAAGGACTCTTCTGGTCACTAGCCTGTACTCCGACCTGGCTATACCCTGCCTGCCTGTATAAAACTATAATAGTCCTGAGAAGGACTTCTGGTCACACTGTTTGCAGCCCTGCTACGGAAATAACTATAAAGGGCCGCAAACCTTTCCCTGAAGCAGCAACACTCTCCCAGCACTGACTGTCTGGATGGCTGTGTGCAGAGCACAGCGCGCCCGCCAGTATAAAGGCTCGGTCACGCTGTGCAGGCCGGCCAATCACTGCAATTCCACAACTAACAGGGCTGTGGCATTGCAGTGGTCTGCCAGCCAATCCCTGCATGAGGGCTGGCTCTCAAAAGAGCGCCAACATGCAGGGATGAAGACCACGAGTACAGCACGAGTATCGCGAGATTACTCGGTCCCCGCCGAGTAGCCCGAGTACAGTGATAATTGTGCGAGTACCGAGTAGTAACAAGCATACTCGCTCATCACTACTGCTTAGCATTGTCGGCTCTGCTCAGTTTGCTCTGGAAGCGGTAATAGGGGACATCTGCACCAACTGTACCCCTCCTTAGAGCCAGCACTAGATTGCGGTTCACCGGCTCTGCACCGCTCGCTCTGGAAGCTCTGACAGGGGAATCCTGCATTGAAACGGTTCCAGTTACAAAGGAGGTGTGTGCAGCAACTAAATCTACGGGGATTCCTGCCCAAATCAAGCTGGAGGTAAAAAACCTTGTTGGAATAACTGTATGAACCGGTGCCCTACCAGATTGCCGGCTTAGACTGACCGGAGAGCGGTCTTTCTGCTTTATCTGGAGGCACCTGGAACGTTGCAGATTTTATGCATATACTGCAAATTGCTATTAACCCCTTCAGCCCCAAGCCTATTTTGACCCTAAAGATCAGGCCATTTTTTGCAATTCTGACCAGTGTCCCTTTATGAGGTTATAACTCTCGAACGCTTCAGCGGATCCTGGTGATTCTGAGATTGTTTTTTCGTGACATATTGGGATTCATGTTAGTTGTAAATTTAGGCCGATATTTTTTGCATTTCTTTGTGAAAAAAATGGAAATTTCGCAAAAATTTTGAAAATTTTGTAATTTTCAAACTTTGAATTTTTATGCTCTAAAACCAACGAGACATATGACACAAAATAATTAATAAATAACATTTCCCACATGTCTACTTTACATCAGAACAATTTTGTGAAAAAAAAAAAATTTAAGGAAGTTATAGGGGTTCAAAGTTTATGAGCAATTTCTCATTTTTACAACAAAATTTACAAAGCCACTTTTTTTAGGGACCACATCACATTTGAAGCGATTTTGAAAGGTCTACATGACACAAAACACCCAAAAGTGACACCATTCCAAAAATAGCACCCCTCAGGCTACTCAAAACCACATTCAAGAAGGTTATTAACCCTTCAGGTGCTTCACAGTAACTAAAGCGGAAGGAAAAAATGAACATTTTACTTTTTGCAACAAAAATGTTAATTTAGCCTCAAATATTGCATATTCACAAGGGTAGCAGGATTAAATGAACCCCCAAAATTTGTTGGGCAATTTCTACTGAACACGCAGATATCTCATATGTTGCGAAAAACCACTGTTTGGGTGCACGGCAGGACTCGGAAGGGAAGGAGCGCCATTTGACTTTTTTGAACAGAAAATTAGCTGGAATCGTTAGCCGCACCATGTTGCGTTTGGAGAGCCCCTGAGGTGCCGAAACAGTAGAGCTCCCCCACATGTGACCCCATTTTGGAAACTAGACCCCTCATGGAATTTATCTAGATGTTTATTGAGCACTTTGAGCCTCTGGGGGCTTCACAAAAGTTAATAGAGTTGAGCTGTGAAAATAAAAAAAAACAATTTTACCACAAAATTGTTACTTCAACCAGGTAGCTTTTTTTTTCACAAGAATATCAGGAAAAATTGCACCATAAAATGTATTGTGCAATTTCTCCTGAGTACGCAGATACCTCATATGTGGTGGAAATCAAATGTTTGGGCGCACAGCAGGGCTCGGAAGGCAAGGAGCGTCATTTGACGTTTCAAACGCAAAATTGTCTGGGATAATTAGGGTATTCCATGTTGCGTTTGGAGACCCCCTGAGGTGCCGAAACAGTGGAGCTCCCCCACATGTGACCCCATTTTGGAAACTAGACCCCTCATGGAATTTATCTAGATGTTTATTGAGCACTTTGAGCCTCTGGGGGCTTCACAAAAGTTAATAGAGTTAAGCCGTGAAAATAAAAAATTTTTTTTTACCACAAAATTGTTACTTCAACCAGGTAGCTTTTTTTTCACAAGAATATCAGGAAAAATTGCACCATAAAATGTATTGTGCAATTTCTCCTGAGTACGCAGATACCTCATATGTGGTGGAAATAAAATGTTTGGGCGCACAGCAGGGCTCGGAAGGCAAGAAGCGTCATTTGACGTTTCAAACGCAAAATTGTCTGGGATAATTAGTGTATTCCATGCTGTTTGGAGACCCCCTGAAGTGCCGAAACAGTGGAGCTACCCCACATGTGACCCCATTTTGGAAACTAGACCCCCATGGCATAGAAAAAAAAAACAGCAGCAGATGGGGGGGGGGCAGATAGGGCGGCAGCAGATGGGGGGGCAGCGGGATATAAAGGGAGCATCTGTGATTGTGAGACGGCGGCTGGGATAGGGTGGGGGCGGATGGGAGAGCGCGCAGTGGATGCAGGAGCGGCAGAGGATGGGGGGATGTGGGGATGGGGAGATGGGGGGGATGGGTGGGAAGGGGAGTGGGAGGTGAGATTGGGGATAGTTACCCTACAGGATGGATCTAGGCAGCTGGATCACAGGAGATGAAGGAGGCAGCAGATCGGGGAGGGTGAGAGGTGGGGGAGGGAGCGCAGCGCAGATCACGGAGGAGACAGGTGACCAGAGCACAGATCATGGGGGTGAGAGGTGAGGGAGAGCGGACAGCAGATCACGGGGGTGACAGGTGAGGGAGCACAGATCACGGGGTGACAGGTGAGGGAGCACAGATCATGGGGTGACAGGTGAGGGAGCACAGATCACGGGGTGACAGGTGAGGGAGCACAGATCACGGGGTGACAGGTGAGGGAGCACAGATCACGGGGTGACAGGTGAGGGAGCACAGATCACGGGCTGACAGGTGAGGGAGTGCAGATCACGGGGTGACAGGTGAGGGAGCGCAGATCACGGCGGTGACAGGGGAGGGAGCATACATCACGGCGGTGACAGGGGAGGGAGCGCACATCACGGCGGTGACAGGGGAGGGAGCGCACATCACGGCGGTGACAGGGGAGGGAGCGCACATCACGGCGGTGACAGGGGAGGGAGCGCACATCACGGCGGTGACAGGGGAGGGAGCGTACATCACGGCGGTGACAGGGGAGGGAGCGCACATCACGGCGGAGACAGGGGAGGGAGCGCACATCACGGCGGTGACAGGGGAGGGAGCGCACATCACGGCGGTGACAGGGGAGGGAGCGCACATCACGGCGGTGACAGGGGAGGGAGCGCACATCACGGCGGTGACAGGGGAGGGAGCGCACATCACGGCGGTGACAGGGGAGGGAGCGCACATCACGGTGGTGACAGGGGAGGGAGCGCACATCACGGCGGTGACAGGGGAGGGAGCGCACATCACGGCGGTGACAGGGGAGGGAGCGCACATCATGGCGGTGACAGGGGAGGGAGCGCACATCACGGCGGTGACAGGGGAGGGAGCGCACATCACGGCGGTGACAGGGGAGGGAGCGCACATCACGGCGGTGACAGGGGAGGGAGCGCACATCACGGCGGTGAGGGGACGAGCAGCCGATCACGAGGGAAAGGGGCCGGGTAGCAGATTGGGGGGGACCGGTGGCACTGTGGCAGATGGAGGGCGGCGGCGGCGGATCGGGAGGTGTGGGGGTGAGGGTGCGGGCAGCAGATACGAGGGGTGGGGGTGCGGGTGGCAGATCGCGGCGGAGGGCAGCAGCGGCGGCGGATCGGGAGGTGTGGGGGTGAGGGTGCGGGTAGCAGATACGATGGGTGGGGGTGCGGGTGGCAGATCGCGGCGGAGGGCAGCAGCGGCGGCGGATCGGGAGGTATGGGGGTGAAGGTGCGGGCAGCAGATACGAGAAGTGGGGGTGCGGGTGGCAGATCGCAGCGGAGGGCAGCGGCGGATTGGGAGGTGTGGGGGTGAGTGTGCGGGCAGCAGATACGAGGGGTGGGGGTGCTTGTGGCAGATCGCGGCAGATTGGGAGGTGTAGGGGTGAGTGTGCGGGCAGCAGATACGAAGGGTGGGGGTGCGGGTGGCAGATTGCGGCGGAGGGCAGTGGCGGATCGGGAGGTGTGGGGGTGAGTGTGCGGGCAGCAGATACGAGGGGTGGGGGTGCGGGTGGCAGATCGCGGCGGAGGGCAGCAGCAGCGGATCGGGAGGTGTGGGGGTGAGGGTGCGGCCAGCAGATACGAGGGTGGGGGTGTGGGTGGCAGATCGCGGCGGCAGATCGGGAGGCCGGTTTCATACAGTGCAATGGCAGCGCGGCAACTTGCGGGTCCCATGCTCCGGTCTCATAATAGCATGGGACCGGAGCTTCTCGCCCTGCCATTGCACTGTGTACACTCACTGTGCTGGCGTGCTGCAGGGACGATGACGGGGGCGGTCACCGGCAACAGGTCCACTGTGATTGGAGAAATCGGTCACAAGGCCGATCTCTCCAATCAGAGCTACTGGAGCTGGGGGAGGGTGATCCAGTGAGGTCACCCAGCTCCAGCCAATGGCCAGTGCTATAGCTGCACTGGCCAGGGCTGGATTTCAATGTTTCAGTCACTTTAAGTGGCTGGAACATTACAGTGGCTGTGATTGGTTGAGCGACGTTCGTCAGCCAATCACAGCCTCCGTAAGTCCGGGGAGGAGGCACCACCCCTCCTGAGGTCAGGTACAGGTCCCCTCCTCCCCGAATCTGCGGTTTATCCTAACTTTTCGCAGTCACCGGAGGCTCCGGTGCCGCGATTACGCCATGACGGAAAGATCCGTCCTTGGTCGTTAAGGCCCAGGGCACCATGACGGATCTTTCCGTCCATGGTCGTGAAGGGGTTAAATAATTCTGGACCCTCTACAGATTACAGCGTTAGCTTGATCTGGTTTTATATGGTATACTTTTTACACCACCATTATACCATACTATTCAAGTTGGTTGTTTTGCCACCGGCCGGGGCATTACAACAGACTATTCAGAGAAAGCCTGCTGTGATAATTTGATATATTAATATTTTTATTCACTATTATTATTTTCTCTTTTATGTATCTATGTACTGTGATTTATTACTCCTATCTTGTATCTAGAGCAAGGATAGCAACAAATTAAAAATAAAAATTCTAAAATGTTATAACCCTTTTCTAGCGCTGGTTTTTGAGGATTTTTTTAAAAAAAGTCCCATCAATAGATTTTGTGATATCAGGCAAATTGAAGGGGTCATTTTGTCATTTAACCTAGCTGCAAGAGTATAAGGGTTATTAGGTCAAGCGCTGACAATTGTCTACGGGCAGTTTACATTAAATCCCTTTATTATACTCTGGTGTATGGAGACAACAAACATACGTTTTAGACATAAAAAAAATACTTAGACTCACCTCACCATTCACCTCTCCGCTGCAGTGAATTTTAGGGCCTTTCTTGGCTGAGCATGAACAAACTGGGATGATTTTCAGGTGATGGTAATTTCAGAAAAGTGCATGTCACTAGAAAGAAAATGGAAGCTTAGGCTACTTTCACACATCCGGCTTGAGCCCTGCGGCTCAATCCGGCTGTGCAAGCTATGCAACGGATGCGGTGAAAACACCGCATCCTTTGCATAACTTTTTCCCATGCGGCCCGCCCGGTTTTTGCCGCTTGCGGCATGCTACTGAGCATGCGCAGTGGCAAAAACCGCATGCGGCGGCCGAATGCGGTATTTGCCGCATCGCGCCGCATCCGGCCGCCATAGGCATGCATTGAAAGATGCGCCGCATCGGCCGAATGCGGCGCGATGCGGTTTTTTTTGCCGCACGAAAAAACGTGCCAGGCAACGTTCCATCCGGCCACCGCATCAGCTAAATCTGCCGCATGCGGCAAAAACCGGATGGAACGCAAGGCCATGCGGCACAATGCGGCACTAATTAAAGTCTATGCAGGAAAATCGCAACCGGCAGCAAAAAAAAACGGTTGCGATTTTCCTGCAAAGTGCCGGATTGTGCCGCAGAAGAAAAACCGGAGGTGTGAAAGTACCCTTAGTGAGATAAATAAATACAAATTGGTGCAGGAAGGGAGGGTTTGAATTCATGGAGAACTGGGCCATGGACAGTTTGCACCTCAATGAGGGGTCAGCAATTGTGAAGGAGGGAAAAAAATGATCAGATGGATGTAGAAGCTTTTCAACTAAGAACTAGGGTGAGGGAGGGTAGTTGTGCAAAAAAGTGATAGATAAATAAAGAAAGTGAGACAGTAGGGGCCAATGAAAATCCAGAGAAACTGGAATGTGCAAAAAAAGTAGGCAGGTGAGTAATAAATATGACAATAGTATTAAATGTCTGATGGTGAATTTAAGAAATTTTGCAAATAAAATGAGTCAATTGGATATTGTTATGTTATCATGTGGTGGGCATTACAATAATTTAACAAATATGCTAGTTTTCCACCGCGCTTAGTACATAAAAGTGTAGTATAAAAAATGCAGGTTTCCTATCACTACTGTGTCACTTGCCTTAAGAATTAATGCAGATGATAAGCTTCTGTCTGGTGTGGCAAGGAGGGGGAGGACTCCGGAGGTTTTCTACTAGGAGCCGATAATTCAGAATGCAGCAAGGAAAATGAGGGCTGTGACAAAGTAATAATGAGAGCTGAGAGTCGTGAGACAGACGCTACACACAACACATGCTGAAGCAGAGAGCGCTGGTTGCCAGAGGCCTCGGCCGAAGCTATGCCTGGAAGTCAGGTGCCTACAGCAGAGGAAGCAAGCAGATGAGGTCACATGGCTCAGTCTAAAGTAGCCCCTACAGGGAAGAAATAGGGGGATAATGCTGAATCCAATCCTACACGTTTCAAAGGCTAAATGGCCTTCTTCATCAAGGACCAGCAAGTCTAAAAATATACCACATTCAGAAATGACAGGAAAGATGAAAAAGGTCTATATTTATTAACTCTAACATAACACCTGTGCTCAATGATGACATTGGGACGAACTGCAATGATAGAAAAAATGGGCAAAAAATTCCACAACCATATGATAGTATGAATATATTTTATTAGGTTTTATAAGTAGTCACATTAAGGTTCATTAGAAAAAAGTGCAAAAAGCATACATAATGAAAACATGTGGAATGAGAGAAAATTGGGTAAGGATACTACCAGGGGGTACTGATAAATAGGCACTAGAAAGAATTCCCAAGTGAGGCTAATATACTGGCCGAAGGGCTCATATAAATTTTAATTTTACCCTTCTGATAAACATGTCAGACAAAATCCAGTTGAAAAAAACATGCTACTCCCCGAAGGGCATATATCACTTTGTAGGAAGGTAAATAAATAGATCTTCCTACCAATTAAAAGAGAGGTATCAATATCAGTCATATTTTTACAACTAGAGTTACTACTTGTAGCAGCCCAAGATTGCTTATCACATGGTCAATACACCAGAAAGGCAAAAGCAAACAATAGCCCAACACAAGGAGAGGGATAATTATCAGGGATGATAGAATACCTCAAATATTCGACAACGCCCATAATCGACTATTTGTGAATATTCGATGCGCAATGTAAGACTATGGGAAACCCGAATAGTTGCTGAATAGCAACGATGCGGGCTTCCCTTAGACTTACATTGCACATCAAATATTCGCATAGTGGTGACCTATTCGTTGGATATTCACAAAGCCGAATATTGCCGAATATTTGTGATATTCGATCATCCCTAATAATTACCCATAGTAACACTGTGCCACAGGACCCCACGTTTACCTTCGGGAACTAGCATGTTTTTTTTCTATTGGATTTTGTCTGACATGTTTATCAGAAGGGTAAAATTAACAACCAAATCTTTTGTGAGCCCTTCGGCCAGTATATTAGCCTCACTTTTTCAGTACCCCCTGCTAGTATCCTTACCCAATTTTCTCTCATTCCACATGTTTTCATTATGTATGCTTTTTGCACTTTTTTCTAATGAATATTAATATGACTATTTATATAACCTAATAAAATATATTTATACTATCATATGGTTATTGCATTTTTTTGCCCATTTTTTCTATTGTACCCATTGGGGTTTACCCAGTGTTTGGGATGAACATTTCAAGTTATATCCATGTTTGGAAAATATATATGCGAACTGCAATGATGTAGAGTCAGTATGGGTAAATATACATGGGAGGGCAATAATAGTAATCTGGCTGCTGGAGTTTTCTATTAGAATATGAAATACTGCAACAAATTACAAGGGCAGTAAATAATAATATCCTTATTATGAGAGGTTTAAACTATCCATCCATTCAATTGGACATAGAAACTTCAGGATGCCCTTAAAGCTCTTATTCACAATTCAAGACAATTACCTCTCTCAGTTGGCAGCTGAATCAACCAGCAAAAATAATTGACAGGATCTTATCTTGTCAAATAAACCAGATACAATTTAAGATCTACAGGTCCGGGAGAACTTGGGCAGCAGCGATCATAATATGGTAGGCTTCAAGCTAATATGCAATAGAACATTTCAAAAGGAAATACAAAATCCTGGAACTTTATGAAAGATAAATTCAATCCATTAGGGGAAGAGATTAATCTTGCAAATTTAAAATATGTCTGGGAAACTGGGGATACCAATTATAAGTGGGGAGAGTTTAAAGATTTTCTACTAGAATCCAGTATAAAGTTTATACCCTCTGGTAATGAAATGTAAAGGAATAAAAAGAAATAATTGTATTTAAATAGGACAATACAAAGTATATTAAGACAAATAAAAGCATTTAAAACATTCCAAGCTGAGAAGTCAGAAAAAGCATTGCATGAGTATAAAGATCTCAATAGGAAATGTAAAAAAGAAAATCAAGCTAGCAAAGAAAGCTAGCACTAATCACAATCAACATTAAAATAAATATCTAAAATAGTATAAATGAATTAATGCCAAAAAGAAAAGTTAGATGTCATCAGCCACTTAAAAGATGATCATAGAAATATAATTATAGAGGACAGAGACAGATGAGATATTAAACATGTACTATTCATACGTATTCATCAATAAACTTCTAATGCTACATATCAGTCAGCAAAGTTTGTCACTTAATATATAACACTAAATTAACACAAGTAAAAGTATATCTGCATCTGAGCAAATTAGGTTATGACAAATTTCTTGTGCCGAATGGCATTCATCCACAGATATTGAGGGATGAGCTCTGTAATTGACAGACTGCTGTATCTCATCTTCTCAGACTCTTTTGCAACAGGGTAAGTGCCACAAAATTGAAGGATGGCTGACATGGTACCAATTTTTAAAAAAGGTAAGACGATGAATCCAGGCAACTACTGTCCCATACGTTTGACATGAATGCTATTCAAAATTTTTGAGGGCTTTAAAAGAAACAATCTCAAAACATATAGTGCAGAGAATACACACAACCATCATCGATTCATGAAAGATAAGACTTGCCTAGCTAACATGCTGGGTTTTTATAAGGAGGCAAGTGGAAATCTGTATGTTGGTCATGTGGCTGATGGGATATATCTTGACTTTGCAAAGGCATTTGATACTGTACCACATAACAGCCTTATACTGACGTTCTGGAAGAGATGGTCTAGGGGAAAATATATGCACATAGTTAAAAAACTTGTTATGCAACAGAAAAAAAAATTGTCATTGTAAAGGGTACATTCTCTAAATGGGATACAGTTAGCAGTGGAAACCACAAGAGTTTGTCTTAGGACCATTTTTCACTAATAACCTTGCGGATGGAATGGAGAGTAAATTATCCTTCTTTGCTGACCATACAAAACGTTGTAGGATAAACAAAACTTAGCTTAAAAGTACAATATTACAAAATAATCTCAATAAGATGTCTACATGGGCAAACATATCTGTTCATAAATGTAGACTAAAGCACCTATGCCAGAGCAATCATATTGCTGCACAACAAATAAATGAAAGTATTTTCAGGATAACAAAACAGGAGAAAGACTTGGCTACTCTGGTTACAAATAAGCTGAGCAGCAGCACTCAATGCCAAGTAGGAACTGCAAAGGCAAAGAAGATAGTTGTTTAAAAATAAATCATTAAAAAAAATGACCTGGCTCGTCCAGTGGCCCTGGTGGTGGTGGCACGCTGGGTAATAAAGGGGTTAATAAAAGCTTTGTATTCTCAGATGGTACTAAGCCCAAAATTCATGCAGTCACACCAAAGTAGACATGGAATTTCTAGTAAACAGTAAAAAAAAACACACAACACAGGTACATTTTTTTATTAGAAATAAAATAAAAAAACATTTAGAGACTCAATCTTTATTATAAAAAATCCTTAGTCCGACGTAATCCACAGGGACAACAATGTCAACTCTGCTTCATCACTCTGTACAGACACAGTCTATACACAGTAAGAAGCAGAGAGCATTGTCAGCTCTGCTACATCGCTCTGTACTGAGCGTGAAGCAGGCTGACATTGAGGGTATGACTCATGCAGTCTCGCATTGGCAACACCCTGCACGGCCTGAAAATCTGTGGACAAGAGCACCTCAGCTGCATGGAAATATATGCAGTTGACCTGTTCCTGTGGGAGGATTGTGCGCCGTGATGCAACACTCGCACAGTGACAATCAAAGTTCAGCTAAAAGGACCTTCAATGACATCATAGTCATGTGACCAGTTTGTAACCAATGTCTGTACAACATTCACACAAGACTGGTCACATGGCTATGACATCATTGAAGGTCTTGTAAGTCAGTTCTGGTTACCGGCGGCACAGCAATGATTGGACCCAGAAGCAGAAGCGCCTGGGAGACAGAGTCTGCAGGACGCGTCGCGGGACCTGTAAGTATAATGACAATGTTTATTATTAACTATATTCTTTATTTACAGCCCCCACCCCATCCCATAACTGTAAAGTCCGAGATCGGTGATCGGACACAAGATCGCGTTATCTCGATCTTTACAAAACAATCGGGCAAGGCTCTCAATCCCAACGGCCCATCACTACTTGAAAGTCCACATCCAGAATATAGAATCCAGTTTTGGGGTTTAAATTTTTTAAAAGATATGAAGACGCTGTAGTCAATTCAAAGATGGGAAGCTTGAATAGTATGCTGGATGGAAGATTGATTGTTTTTTAAGCTAAACAAACCGAACTTTTGCAAACAGACATCTCAGAGAAGATTTAATTTATATGTATAAATACATGTGTTGTCAATACAAAGGACTAGCACATGAATTGCTCCTTCTAAAGATATTACAAGGAACTAGAGGGCATTCATTACGTGTGAAGGAAAAAGTGATATAAGCAGCTAAATAGGAAACAATTATTTACGGTTACAATAATTAGTCTATATCACAGGCAGTATAAATAGTATATACTATAACAGCTTTTTTTTTTTACAACAAATGACTGTCAGACAAGTGGTTGTGGACTCACTGTGCCACCGACCAGGTTTACCTCAGAGGGGCGTGACTAAGTACCTACCGGGTATTCATCAGTGCCTCTGATGGTGAGGTTGGACTTGGCTGCCAGTACACACCCCATACCACTCTAGGGCAGTCCCTGGTAGTAACAGCTGTCTCTAGGGGTCAGTCACAAGAAGACAGACAGGTGTGTGGACAGGCCTGGGGTGACAGGCCAGACCGGAGGTAGTAGAGGTACAGTAGCAACTGACTTGCTGCCAGGTACTGTCAGGATAGCTGAAAGAGCTCAGACTGCAGGTACTGGCAGGACAGCAGGAACCAACAGGTCACCGGGTACTGGCAGGATAGCTGGAACATCTTGGATGGCATGTACTGGCAGGACAACAGGAACAGACTGGTCAGCAGGTACTAGCAGGGTAGCTAGAACACCTAAAAGATACAGGTTCAGGAGCATGGGTTCACGAACACTGGGTAGGAACTGGTTTCTGCAATACAGGTTAGCTGCACAGAATGAGCACAGGTAGTCGGGGACCTGACAACTAGTAAACATGCAGCAGACTAATTGTACACATTGCTCAGGAACCTTCCAATAGGGAAAGGTGCCTAAAGTAACTAGTATCCTCCAGACATTGGCTGGGGACACTCACAGAGTGAGCATACTGCCCCTTTAAGAGGCAGGGAGGCTCATTCATGAATATAAATTAATTTTATTTAATGTACAAAAAGGACTAAAAATGCAAGATAATCATTCCATATAGGATATTTGTATGAGGTAGTTAGGAAGACTCTATCCAACCCACCCACCTAAAGACAAGCAGGAATCATCTCAATTTGTCCTATGTATCTCATAAATATCATAATAATTAAATCCATGTTAGTACTCTATGCAATTACATACATGGGAGACCACCACCAGGGTATGTATCATAACTGCAATATTAAATGCTGTTTCATATAAAGTGCTTACCCATAGTGGAGAGATGAAGGTGCACACTGCTAGTCCAAGGTTGGTGGGAGGATATCTAGGCCCCGAACGCACGTGTCACGTTAACGTCTTCAGTTGGACACAGGCGAGTAGAATAATTTGATTATCCCACCATGCATTTCACTGGGATTTTCAAATGAAGCATCTTCATACAGAAAATAGGGAACAAAACACAATAGCAATAATTATAGTTAGGAAAGGAGAGGAAATTTTTAATGCAAGTATATTAGAAAATAGATTAGTTTATGGCACTAAATAGATGGGGCTTTAGGTGAAAATTTCTTTGGCCTTTCGAGCACCCCATTAAATACTCCCATTTTCTTTGGAAATACTTACTTTTCAGAGTACTATAATAGATGCTAGAATGACCTGTAGCGCAATTTTCCTTTCCTTTATTTTTTAAAATATTCATTACAGTTACCAAAACAGTTCAACATTAAAAAAAATAATAATTTTCATGCTTTTAATTTATTAGTAACAGAAAAAAATAGCTCAGTGGTTAATTAATGGTCTAAAATCATAAACAACCATTATGTAAATGTGTATGTTTAATTGAGATGCAATACTTAAACTTTTACAATAACATTGCCAGATGCAATGTGTTCAGGGAGGCCAATGAAAAATTAGTTTGTCTCATAGTAATCATTACATAAAAAATGGTTAACAATTAATTCAGGTTTTTGCTCAGAAAAAAAGACTCTGCTAGGGATAATATGTAATGATCTGTTTTTTTTTCCTTTTTTAATCTGTTAGATATTTGATGAATAGTTGAAATAAATTTATCCGCTTTTATAAATGTACTGTAATATCATACAGTTTAGTTACTATTTATGTAATGTTTAAAAATAACTGGTAAACAACAACATAGATATTTTGTGAATTCCTAAATAATTTATTGTTTTTGTGAGTGCTTATCTTTGAATTATTCAGTAAGTAAAGGTTAGTACAAAAAGGCATTAGTACATTGTAGAACAATATCTTATTCCAATATTGGACAGATATTTTTTTAAAGCACTGTGAATGAAGGAAATTTTAAAATTTTAGTAATAAAAACATAATTTATTTGAATGTGATGGATTTCTACTTTGTTTCTTATTCACAAAAGAGCATGAAGGGATTATTCCATCAACAACATTGGACTGGTACTATAGGAAATAAATGTATGATCAGTGAGGGTCATAAGGCTGGGATCCTTTGAATCGTCATTTGTGCTCCCAGTTATGGAACCCTCGCTGATCATACATTTATCACTTATTCCTTGGATTTATTCTGCCAGCTGATAAAACCCTTTAGGGTAGTTTTATTGAAAAAGGTTAATTTATTGCTTGAATTTGATTTAATCCCTTTTGTATTCTTAATTTCAGCTTTGGTTTAGCTTTTGAAAATGGAAACACTAGGCACTGCCAGGTACTAGACCCCATTCCTAAGGAATTACCTTAGGATATGTGTACTACACACACTTTATTTTGATTTTAGAAAGATCTCTCTTTTCTTAGCTTTCTGCCTAGAGTGATCAGGGAATTTGAAAGTCGGTATAAAGAAGTAGAATACAAATTAAATTGAAGAATGAAAAGACTACTCTTTGAGTATGGCTCCCTCAGAAACGAAGACTGACTATAAAATATAATTTATATAACATATGTTTATAATATATGATAAAATAAGAGTTTTTTTTGTCTGCTAAGTTGTTGAGATCTTTTGGCTATTTTCTATATTTTTAAAATTTTTAACATCTATTAACAATTATCTCTTCTGTAAACTGTATTATTTAATTTTGCCATTGCGTGTAATTCTATTTATCTTTCGTCTATGCATTCATTATAAAGAAAAACTGGGAGTAATCTAATACCCATGGTATAAAAGATCATGACTACATTTTAAAATACTATGATCATAATACACTAATTTGGTTTAATGTATTGCACATGAATAAGTTATTAATTGCCCAGTTTTTTGTTTTTGTATTTTTTTTTAAGGGGGAAAGGGGGGGTTGTAAGCAATGCAATTCAAGAATAGGTAGAAAATGACCAAACTGGCTTACTTTGATTATGGGATAATGCATAAATTACTACACATCTGTAATATGAAAACAGTCAGTACCGTTGACATTTGAACTAAAAAATATGTAGTAATATTATAAATGAACTTAATAAAGTTACTATATATTAATTTTTATTACTGAATTTGAAGTTAATATAAAACTTTTCTTAATTTAACTTGAAGTGTTTTACTGTCACATAACAATTAGTGATGAGCGAGCATGCTTGTAACTACTCGGTACTCGCACGAGTATCGCTGTACTTGGGCTGCTCGGCGGGGACCGAGTAACCTCGCGATACTCGTGCTGTACTCGTGGTCTTCATTTCTGCATGTTGGCGCTCTTTTGAGAGCCAGCCCTCATGCAGGGATTGGCTGGCAGACCACTGCAATGCCACAGCCCTGTTAGTTGTGGAATTGCAGTGATTGGCCGGCCTGCACAGCGTGACCGAGCCTTTATACCGGCCGGCGCGCTGTGCTCTGCTCACAGCTATCCAGACAGTCAGTGCAGGGAGAGTGTCGCTGATTCAGGGAAAGCTTTGCGGCCCTTTATAGTTAGTTCCGGAGCAGGGCTGTAAACAGTGTGACCAGAAGTCCTTCTCAGGACTATTCTAGTTGTATACAGGCAGGCAGGGTATAGCCAGGTCGGAGTACAGTAGCAGAGTCCTTCTCAGGACTATTGTTGCTATATACAGGCAGGGTATAGCCAGGTCGGAATACAGGCTAGTGACCAGAAGAGTCCTTGTCAGGACTATTGTAGCAGTATACAGGCAGGCAGGCAGGCAGGGTATATAGCCATTCCTAGTGGTGACCGTATACCAGCCTTCATCATATCTGGGGCTGGTGTACACAGTCTAAAACAGTCCAGATAGTGTCAGACTTCTCAGTAATTGTCGCTCCTAAAAACCAGTTAGGTTCTTATTGCGTCCATGCTTGCATTTAAAAACAGCACGTGTGTGGCAGTCGGTGGCAGCGTACAGGTGCACGTTTTGCACAAACTACTATATAACGCACAAGTCTAGTGTATAATACACGTCAGTCAGCAGTGTCTGATAGTGTCAGACTTCTCAGTAATTGTCGCTCCTAAAAACCAGTTAGGTTCTTATTGCGTCCGTGCTTGCATTTAAAAACAGCACGTGTGTGGCAGTCGGTGGCAGCGTACAGGTGCAAGTTTTGCACAAACTATTATATAACGCACAAGTCTAGTGTATAATACACGTCAGTCAGCAGTGTCTAATAGTGTCAGACTTCTCAGTAATTGTCGCTCCTAAAAACCAGTTAGGTTCTTATTGCGTCCGTGCTTGCATTTAAAAACAGCACGTGTGTGGCAGTCGGTGGCAGCGTACAGGTGCACGTTTTGCACAAACTATTATATAACGCACAAGTCTAGTGTATAATACACGTCAGTCAGCAGTGTCTGATAGTGTCAGACTTCTCAGTAATTGTCGCTCCTAAAAACCTGTTAGGTTCTTATTGCGTCCGTGCTTGCATTTAAAAACAGCACGTGTGTGGCAGTCGGTGGCAGCGTCAGGCTCCATATTGTCCCTGGATAGAGACGTGCATGATGGCCTGTAAACATGAAGTGCCCATTGTAAGGAAGTGGGTCTATTGTAGTATAGCCCTTAGGCAGGGCAGCCAAAAATTTGGAGGCTCCACATTGTCCCTGGATAGAGATGTGCATGAGGGCCTCAAAACATTGTTCCCATTGCAAAGGAGCGGGTCTCCTGTCGTTGTAATGCCCATTAAGAAAGAATGGGCGAAAAAATTTACCACTGGGGGTATACCTGAAACAACGGCTTAACTATTGTAACGGTCACCATGATGGCGCATGAGGAGAAGGAGGAACAGTCCAGCGATTAGCCAAAGTCCAGAAGTGTGTTAACATGGGTGAGTGGAGGTACATGGCAAATTCCCGTTACAAACTTTAAATTACGCTGTCATTTGCTGGTGGTGTGTGGTGAAGTCTGGCCAAATCCAACCCTTGTTCATCTTGATCAGAGTCAGCCTGTCAGCATTTACAGTTGACAGGCGGGTGCGTTTATCTGTAATGATTCCACCTGCGGCACTAAAAACACGCTCTGACAAAACGCTAGCGGCAGGGCAGGCCAGGACTTCCAAGGCGTAGAGAGCCAATTCATGCCACGTGTCCAGCTTGGATACACATTAATTGTAAGGCACAGAGGAATGTCGGAGTACAGTTGTTTGATCTGCAAGGTACTCCTTGAGCATCTGGCCAAACTTAGGATTTCTTGTGGCACTACCCTTCACCTCAGGGGCTGTGGTATGTGAGGGGCTGAGAAAACTGTCCCACATCTTAAAGACTGTTCCCCTACCTCTGGCGGATTGGACTTGTGCCCCTCTCGGCTGTACGCCTTGGTTGTCCACTGATTCCTGACCTATGCCGCTAGCGTTTTGTGAGGGGAATGCTTTGCCTACTTCCGTGACTATGGCCTTCTGGAACTGCTGCATTTTGCCTGACCTCTCCGCCTCGGGAATAAGAGACATAAAGTTCTCCTTTTAGCGTGGGTCTAACAGTGTTACCAACCACTAATGATTGTCGGCCAAGATGCTCTTAACGCGAGGGTCACGAGACAGGCAGCTTACCATAAAGTCAGCCATGTGTGCCAGACTCTTAACAGCCATCACTTCAGTATCCTGACCAACACGATGACTGAACATGCTGTCCTCCTCCTCCTCCTCCTCATCATCTACCCTGTCCTCTGGCCAGCCACGCTGAACCGAGGATATGACTGCATGTCATATCCTCAATTTGGCCAGAGAGTTGCTCCATGTCTTCATCCTCGTCCTCGTCATAGTCCTCCACTGCACGTTGTGATGAGACGAGGCTGGGCTGTGTGTTATCACCCACACCCACTACTGTTTCTTGCTCAAACTCATCGCGCTCCGCCTGCAATGCATCATGGTTGTTTTTTGAGCAGAGACCATTTTAGAAGGCAGAGAAGCGGTATGGTGATGCTAATAATGTCGTCATCGCCGCTCACCATCTTGGTGGAGTCCTCAAAGTTTTGGCGGATGGTGCATAGGTCGGACATCCATCTCCACTCCTCAGGTGTTATGTGTGGAGTTTGACCCATTTCCCGACGGCTTAGGTGATGCAGGTACTCAACAACTGCCCTCTTCTGCTCACATATCCTGACCAACTTGTGCAGAGTTGAATTCCAACGCGTGGGGACATCACACACCAGTCTGTGTGCCGGAAGATGCAAACGGCGTCTTAAGCCGGCAAGGCCGGCTGAAGCAGTAGGTGACTTTCGAAAATGTGCAGACAGGCGGCGAACTTTTACCAGCAGATCAGACAGCTCTAAATATGACTTTAGAAACCGCTGAACCACGAGGTTGAGCACATGGGCCACGCATGGAACATGTGTCAGCTGGCCTCGCCTCAAAGCCGCCACCAGGTTCCGGCCATTGTCACACACGACCTTTCCTGGCTTTAGGTTCAGAGTTGTGAGCCAGTGATCTGCCTGCTGTTTCAGAGCTGTCCACACCTCTTCTGCATTGTGGGGTTTGTCACCTATGCAGATTAGCTTCAGCACTGCCTGTTGCCGCTTCGCCGAGGCAGTGCTGCAGTGCTTCTGTGTCACCCTGGACAAGCCAGGGGCCACAGAGCACAACACTTAAACACCCCACACTCCCTGCAGGCATATCATAGTCAAAACACAAAATCCTTGTTGCCTTCCCCAGGGGCTGTTGTCCACACCAGGGTGTGGAGCCAGGTGGTTGGTCTCCACCCACTGAGGAGGAGGGAAAACACAGGCAGTGAGAGTTAAGCTAAGGAAGTGGAAGGAGGAAAGTAGTAGAGAGGAGAAAAGTGACAGCAAAGAGCCTGAAGTTGGTCCGGGTGTGTGGCCCGGACAGGACAGCAAGGTTGGCAGGATGTGGTGACTGTCTGCAGTGGAGGCCGATTGGAGTCTGCCGTAAGGACCGTGGACGGGTGGTGACCCGGCCGTACCGGACCGGTATACAAAGAGAAACCAGCACCATTGGCAGAGGACTTTCGGATCCCGGCAAGGCTTGGTGTCGCCGTGAATTTGCCAAATCCGTTAGTGAAGGGGACCTCAGGGTTTCCAAACAGCCAAGTCCAGATAGAAGGCAACCGTCCAACCGTGAAGGGGAGACACCGCCACCGCCAAGGGCAACCGTCTCCCAGGGCCAGTGCCTGTGGGCAAAAGGGGCTCCTCCGGCCCATATCCAGGTCGGGGAGCGGGTTACCGTTGGGAAACCATCACTACCAACACTTAACTTAGGTGCAGGGAGAGACAGTCATCACTAACCTGCAGGGAGGAACAACCGCAGCCATCCGAGGGACCCGTCCATCCAGCCACTTGTTTTACCGTGAACTGTGTCATCATCATTGGGCTGAGTGAGTACCTCCGTGCCGTGCGGCACAGCGCTGCCCCTGCGACCCTGCACCTCATCAGGCCCCGCAACCCACCTGTCATCCATCTCTACCCCATCACCAGGCCCCGGGACAACCAACCCCCCTACCCACGGAGGGGAGAAATAACAACAAAGCTGCTCCCTGTCACAGGCTCCCGGGATCCCCGTCCAGAGCAGCGGTGGTGTCCACACAATCACCACAACCGTGGGTGGCGTCACGGACAATATCCCCAAAACCCAAACCACCCCTTTTCACTCACGGGCGAGTAGCGTCGCTCGAGTCCCCGGGATCCGGCCATCGCTCGAGCCAACGAGCAGCAGCAGCCGTAGAGCAGCGTCAGCCGGACCCGAGCAGTGGGAGAGCGCACCGTCCCCTCCTCCGCCCGCGACACTTCCAGCTTGGGACTGGTGTGGAGGGTAAAGTGGATCAGGATGTGCAGGAGGAGGAGGAGGCTGAGGAGCATGACATTCCGGAGCTGTAGAGTGTGTGTGAAACCCTGACTGAGGTAGGGCCTGCAAAACTTGGTGTGTGAAGGACGTGTTCCGTCCCTCGCTCAGACTGGGTCCCAGCTTGCACAATATTAACCCAGTGTGACGTCAACGAGATGTAGCGGCCTTGCCCACATGCACTTGTCCACGTGTCTGTGGTTAGGTGGACTTTGGCTGAAACAGCGTTGTTCAGGGCACGTGTGATGTTTTGTGACACGTGGTTATGCAATGCGGGGACGGCACACCGGGAGAAATAGTCGCGGCTGTGGACCGAGTAACGTGGGACAGCTGCCACCATCAGGTCGCGGAATGCTTCTGTCTCAACCAGCCTAAAAGGCAACATTTCCAGCACAAGCAGTCGCGAAAAGTTAGCATTTAGAAGTGTGGCATGTGGGGCGTTGGCAGTGTATTTGCACCTGCGTTCAAAGGTTTGCTGAATGGATAACTGAACGCTGCGCTGGGACAAGGACGTGCTTGATGATGGTGTTATTTCTGCGTGGGTAACTGCAGGTGCATGGCCGGAGGAGGCTTGTTCGCAGGCAGCATGGACAGGGGATTGGCTCGCATGCACAACCAGCGAAGACGTAGCAGTGACATCAGCAAGCACTGCTCCTCGACTCTGTTGTACTTCCCACAAAGTCGGGTGCTTGGCTGACATGTGCCTGATCATGCTGGTGGTGGTCAGGCTGCTAGTTTTGGTACCCCTGCTGATGCTGGCATGGCAGGTGTTGCAAATGGCCTTTTTAGAATCATCTGGAGCCAACTTAAAAAACTGCCAGTGTCAGAGTTCCGGGTTTTCCAGTTTTCTTTTGAAAGAGCTTGCCCTTTGTTAACATGGAGTTTTCTGTTCTGTTGCCCTACTTCCTGTCCATCTGTTTAAAAGCCGCCCCTAAAGCTTAGTCCAGTGCCTGAGTATACTGCTTCCTGTGTGCTCCTGCCCTGCTGCTTTTGGTTCCTGATTGTTATTCGGATCCTCTTGGAAAACAACCGACACCGACTCTGGACTTCATCTGGTATCATCTAGCTGTGCCCGGACTCCGTTTGCCGTCTTTGGTCGGCACTTCTGCCCGGTTCCTTCCGTTTAATACCACTCTGGACTCACATCACGTACGGACATTTTTGGACTTACCTATTGCCCTTTTGTGTCCCGGCTGCTGCGCATTTAGGGCTTCTGGGGTGATTGCCAGACAGTCCCTGTATAGGGGTTCGCTCTTGGTGGTCTCCCTGTTGGAGTCCGGTGCGCGGTCCCGGGAATTCCCTTTCGCTCCGTCCCTGGAAGGTATTTCCTGTATTTATGTTCTACTGTGTTTTTGTTCCGTTTATGTACATATTTGCTGGTTGCATATTATAAACGTCTTGCACCAAGAACTCGTCTCTGGTTGTCATTGCCCTAACGTAATCGAAATCCTCAATACATACAATAGTATTACAGCCAGACTCGGGAAGACCTAACATTTGTACAGGCACCTTGTGTCGTGTTGTTCCGGGGAACAGTTGCCTGACGTCTGCCTGGGGCCACCACTCTGCTTCTTACTGCCTGTTGGGATGCTACGCCTCCCTCCCCCTGTGCACTGCTGTCCTCGCTCTGCATATCCTCCTGCCAGGTTGGGTCAGTTACTGGATCATCCACCACGTCGTCTTCCTCTTCCGCACCCTGCTCCTCCTCCTGACTTCCTGACAATTGTGTCTCATCATCGTCCACCCCTTGTTGAGACACGTTGCCAACTTCGTGAGAACGTGGCTGCTCAAATATTTGGGCATCTGTACATACAATCTCGTCATGGCCCACTTCAACAGGAGCTGGCGAGAGGCCAGAATTTGTGAATGGAAACGTGAACGAACAGCTCTTCCAAGTGTCCAAGTGTGGGATCAGTAATGTCCGTGGACGTGTACTCGGCCTGGTGGTAGGAAGGAGGATCAGGTTCTGAAATGTGCGGTGCAGTATCACGGCTACTGACACTTGACCGTGTGGAAGACAGAGTGTTTGTGGTGGTGCCAATCTGACTGGAAGCATTATCCGCTATCCAACTAACAACCTGTTGACACTGGTCTTGGTTCAAGAGCGGTGTACTGCTGCGGTCCCCAAGAATTTGGGACAGGACGTGCGAGCGACTAGATGTGGCCCTTTGTTGTGGCGAAATTAGAGCTTGCACACAACCTCGGTCTCTGCCTGCACCACCATCACGTCCACTTCCTTGTTCGTTGACAACGCCCTTGCGCATTTTGCAATGCTGTGCTGATGTGTATTCACTAGACTTGTGCGTTATATCCAAGTTTTTGCAAAACTCACACAAATGCAGCGGAAAGCTGCCACCAACAGGCACACACGTGCGGTTTTTAAATGCAAGCACGGAGGCACTAAGAACCTAACAGGTCTCTATCCAGGGACAACGTGGAGCCTCCCAATTTTTGGCTGCCCTGCCTAAGGGCTATACTATAATACACCCACTTCCTGACAATGGGCACTTCAGGTTTACAGGCCCTCATGCACGTCTCTATCCAGGGACAACGTGGAGCCTCCCAATTTTTGGCTGCCCTGCCTAAGGGCTATACTACAATAGACCCACTTCCTTACAATGGGCACTTCAGGTTTACAGGCCCTCATGCACGTCTCTATCCAGGGACAACGTGGAGCCTCCCAATTTTTGGCTGCCCTGCCTAAGGGCTATACTATAATACACCCACTTCCTGACAATGGGCACTTCAGGTTTACAGGCCCTCATGCACGTCTCTATAAAGGGACAACGTGGAGCCTCCCAATTTTTGGCTGCCCTGCCTAAGGGCTATACTACAATAGACCCACTTCCTTACAATGGGCACTTCAGGTTTACAGGCCCTCATGCACGTCTCTATCCAGGGACAACGTGGAGCCTCCCAATTTTTGGCTGCCCTGCCTAAGGGCTATACTACAATAGACCCACTTCCTTACAATGGGCACTTCAGGTTTACAGGCCCTCATGCACGTCTCTATCCAGGGACAACGTGGAGCCTCCCAATTTTTGGCTGCCCTGCCTAAGGGCTATACTACAATAGACCCACTTCCTTACAATGGGCACTTCAGGTTTACAGGCCATCATGCACGTCTCTATCCAGGGACAATGTGGAGCCTCCCAATTTTTGGCTGCCCTGCCTAAGGGCTATACTACAATAGACCCACTTCCTTACAATGGGCACTTCAGGTTTACAGGCCCTCATGCACGTCTGTATGCAGGGGCATTGGTGAACCTCACAATTTTGGACTGCCCTGGCAAAGGAAAATACTACAAAGACTCACTTCCTCAAAATGGGCACATTAGACTCAAGAGGCCTTCATGTACGTCTCTTCTCAGGGACATCGGAGTGCCACACAATGTTTTCACGTAAAATCTTTCATGTATTAATCTCAAAAAGTAACATACACCAGCTCTATCTCACTATTGGGTATGTGCCCTTAACATTTCCGCCATGAAAAATCATTTTGGGGTCATTTTGGAAGGTTTTCTGGTGAGTCCGTAAAAATGGCGTAAAACGCGGACAAAATTGTTCACAGCTGTGACTTTTCAGTGATAAATGCTTCAAGGGGTCTTCCCCATGCTGTTGCCATGTCATTTGAGCACTCTTCTGAGACTTTTGTGACATTTTTAGGGTTTCTCCATGCTGCCGGGGGGTCATTTCACAAAAATACTCGGGTCTCCCATAGGATAACATTGGGCTCGTTGCTCGGGCCGAGTACACGAGTATCTTGGGAGGCTCGGCCCGAGCTTCGAGCACCCGAGCTTTTTAGTACTCGCTCATCACTAATAACAATATATTTTATATTCAAATCTCAAACCATATTTCTAATTCAAAAAACATAATTGGTCATTGGGTTTTAAATCATGGATCTAGTTTGAAACTAAAATCTCAATTTCAATTTAATTGTTCATTTTCATTAAGCACTAGAGTTGAGCGTGGTTCGCAGTTCGAGGTTCTCCAGTTCGCGGCTCGAGTGATTTTGGGGGCTGTTCTAGATCGAACTAGAACTCGAGCTGTTTGCTAAAGCTCAATAGTTCTAGATACGTTTGAGAACGGTTCTAGCAGCAAAAAGACAAGCTAATTACTAGCTGGCTTTCCGCTGTAATAGTGTAAGTCACTCTGTGACTCACACTATTATGAAATTTCAGTGTATAGTGTGCGGGAACAGCGCATTCAGATCACTGCTGTTTGGATAATGGCGATCGCCATTTTGTTTTTTTTCCTTGTCTTCCTTCCTTAAGCGCGCGCGTGTAGTGGGGCGGGCCAGCATGTCAGCCAATCCCAGACACACACACAGCTAAGTGGACTTTTAGCCAGAGAAGCAATGGCATGTGTGATAGCATGTCTATGTCACATGTCCCTGCATTATAAAAATGAGTATCTGCCTGTCCAGACGCCATTATCTCTTCTGTGTCTGGGTGTCAGTCACCGCTGGTGTAGCTCCTGTCTCCGATACTGCTGTGTACGCTCTATACACAGCGCTATACAGAATAGGGATAGAAGTTTCTATTAGTCCTTTTAAGGGCTAATACCGGCAGGATCAGAGCCATAGGTGACAGTCAGGGCTGTGAAAACAGATTTTAACAGCTACACAAGATGACAGCGTCTGTGTAGCTAAGGTCAGGGATTTCCTCTCTGCATTTCCACATTAGGAGGGATAGAAAGGGAGGCTTCCTTTCCTCTACCCAGACCCACAACCCTGCCACTGTACCCTCCTGCCCTTTGCACACTCAAGCTCATTGTTACAAAGCCATTATAGTAGCAAACACTGAGGAAATATAGTGGCATCCTAAACGTGGCTGTTGGACTTCTGTATTGTCCCACTAGTGCAAAGATATTTGCAGCACGTCTGCCTGCATTGCACACTCAAACTCATTGTTACAAAGCCATTATAATACCAAACACTGAGAAAACTTAGTGGCATCCTAAAAGTGGCTGTTGGACTTCTGTATTGTCCCACTAGTGCAAAGATATTTGCAGCACGTCTGCCTGCATTGCACACTCAAACTCATTGTTACAAAGCAATTATAATACCAAACACTGAGGAAAATTAATGACATCCTAAAAGTGGCTGTTGGACTTCTGTATTGTCCCACTAGTGCAAATATTTTTGCAGCACGTCTTCTTGCATTGCACACTCAAACTCATTGTTACTAAGCCATTATAGTAGCAAACACTGATGAAACTTAGTGGCATCCTAAACGTGGCTGTTGCACTTCTGTATTGTCCCACTAGTGCAAAGATATTTGCAGCACGTCTGCCTGCATTGCACACTCAAACTCATTGTTACAAAGCCATTATAAAACCAAACACTGAGGAAACTTAGTGGCATCCTAAACGTGGAAAATTTTTCTCTTTGTTTTTTTTTCTAGTCTTAAGGCTGCAATTCACATGCTTAATGTTGCATGTTTACTGAACATTGTTTCAGCTCAGGTTTTTTGTGTTTTTTGTATGTTATCTTGCTTTTTTGAAAGTTGGGGGCGCAGCCCTCCTAATACTGAGACTGAACAACTAATTGCGTCTCACTTCACTGTGTATTTAATCTGGGACACAGCTGACCACTTGCCACCATTCATATTGGAGTTTGACATGACACAAGTCAGGTATTGATAATGTTTTTAACTTCAGTAGGTTAGGGACTGTCTCAGATGGGTACACCTTGACGAGGTGAGACAGCTTTTTACCTTTTTGCAAAAATGTATACACTAAGTACCCTGTTATTAAGCACTTGCAATTTATTTATTTATAGTCAGGGTATTTTTCATGCAATTTTCTCTTTGGTTTTTTTTCTTATCCTAAACGTGGCTGTTGGACTTCTGTATTGTCCCACTAGTGCAAAGATATTTGCAGCACATCTGCCTGCATTGCACACTCAAACTCATTGTTACTAAGCCATTATAATACCAAACACTGAGGAAACTTAGTGGCATCCTAAAAGTGGCTGTTGTACGTCTGTATTGTCCCACTAGTGCAAAGATTTTTGCAGCATGTCTGCCTGAATTGCACACTCAAACTCATTGCTACTAAGCCATTATAGTAGCAAACGCTGAGGAAACTTAGTGGCATCCTAAACGTGTCTGTTGGACTTCTGTATTGTCCCACTAGTGCAAAGATATTTGCAGCTCGTCTGCCTGCATTGCACACTCAAACTCATTGTTACTAAGCCATTATAGTAGCAAACACTGAGGAAACTTAGTGGCATCCTAAACGTGGCTGTTGGACTTCTGTATTGTCCCACTAGTGCAAAGATATTTGCAGCACGTCTGCCTGCATTGCACACTCAAACTCATTGTTACAAAGCCACTATAATACCAAACACTGAGGAAACTTAGTGGCATCCTAAACGTGGCTGTTGGACTTCTGTATTGTCCCACTAGTGCAAAGATATTTGCAGCACGTCTGCCTGCATTGCACACTCAAACTCATTGTTACTAAGCCATTATAGTAGCAAACACAGAGGAAACTTAGTGGCATCCTAAACGTGGCTGTTGGATTTCTGTATTGTCCCACTAGTGCAAAGATATTTGCAGCACGTCTGCCTGCATTGCACACTCAAACTCATTGTTACTAAGCCATTATAGTAGCAAACACTGAAGAAAATTAGTGGCATCCTAAACGTGGCTGTTGGACTTCTGTATTGTCCCACTAGTGCAAAGATATTTGCAGCACGTCTGCCTGCATTGCACACTCAAACTCATTGTTACTAAGCCATTATAGTAGCAAACACTGAGGAAACTTAGTGGCATCCTAATCGTGGCTGTTGGACTTCTGTATTGTCCCACTAGTGCAAAGATATTTGCAGCACGTCTGCCTGCATTGCACACTCAAACTCATTATTACTAAGCCATTATAGTAGCAAACACTGAGGAAACTTAGTGGCATCCTAAACGTGGCTGTTGGACTTCTGTATTTTCCCACTAGTGCAAAGATATTTGCAGCACCTCTGCATTGAACATCCAAGCTCATTGTTACAAAGCTATTATACTAGCAATTTATGCTGCCAGTTTAAGGGCCGTAGTTGCATTGTCAAGGATAAATATTGTTGTTTATTCTGCTGTTAATAAAGCTAGACCACCGCTGTAATCTACACCACCTCTCAATTTTTACTACCACATTTTAAGTGCACAATCTTGTCGCAATCAAAATGAGTGGCAAAATGACAGATGCTGGTGGAAAGGGGAAGAGGCGTGTTGGAAAAGGAAAAAAAGGGTTTGTCCGTGGGGAAGGTGGCAAAGCTCCATTAACATCTGCTGAAGACCATCTTCCAGCAAAAGTAAGATGTCTACTACTTACCGTGGACAATCCGATGTGAAGGTAGATGATGGCCAAAAAAGGAAAATGCTTGAATGGATCTCAAGTGGTCCAACAAGTGCCCTCTCCGCCACCTCAACTACCGCATCCAAAAAACACCAGTCCTCTGAGTTGTCAGCCTGATCACACTTGCATTCTCCCAGCTCTGAAGTCTCCATCCGCCCTGCACAGTATGGTGGAACTGAGATGGCTGAGTCTGCAGAGCTGTTCAGTCACACTATAGCCTGGGAATCAGAGGTCTGCTCCCAAGCTACAGTGAGTACAGACCAGGAAATTGTCTGCAGTGATGCCCAGAACCTTTGTGACTCTGATTCAGGCCGTGAGGACCAAGTTTCTGAGCATAATGTTGACCCTTTTTCACAAACTGTAACACCTGTTGTTATAGACAATGAGGAAGATAGTGATGACGATGAGACGCAGATACCAGATTGGGATGACAACTTAAATATTCGGTCAGGGCAAGAAGAGGCTCGGTCTGAGGGTGAGGGGAGTGCAAACATAACAATTGATGAGGAAGTTTTAGATCCCACCTACTGTCAACCCACAGTCAGGCACTCGAGGAGGTCAACAGAGGCAGTGGAGGAGGATGCAACCGACAACGAAGATACCTTGCGCCTTCCTGGACAGAGTCGGAGCACTGGTAGCACATCTACAACTGCATCCTCAGCCACCACTCTGCCTCTGAGCACAAGTCGGGGTGGATCAGCAGGTCGCATGCCCTCTAAGCCTTGCCTAGCCTGGTCCTTTTTTGACATAGCAAAAGATCGCCCAAATTATGTGATCTGTAAAATTTGTCGTGATTCTGTTAGTAGAGGGCAAAACCTCAGCAGTTTGACAACTTCTTCCATGGATCGTCACATGAATAAATATAACATGTCCCAGTGGGAAGCTCACCGTGCTGCAATGCGGATTAGCGGAGAGAACCATCCACCGCCTGCCCCTTCCAGTGCATCCGCGCGCTCTTCATCTTCTAGGACTGTGGGGACAGCTGTCACACCTGGTTTTCCACGCACAACTTCCACCACTGTAACCGCAACAGGCAGTTTGCTTGGTTGGTCGTCAGTTGGTTTGGAAGGGGAAACAAGTGCGTGTGTACAGCTCTCTCAGACATCGATAGCACCAACGTTGGATGAAGCCAACATCATGTCTACGCCTGCACTTTCCTCACAAACCTGCATTTTTCCAGGGACACCCTACTCAACACCGTCTACACACAGCAGCCAGATCTCTGTCCCTCAGATGTGGACAAATAAAAGGCCATTTCCTGCGACCCATTACAAAGCTAAGAGGTTGACTTTATCCCTCTGTAAGCTCTTGGCTACCGAAATGCTGCCTTTCCGCCTGGTGGACACACAGGATTTTAGAGACCTTATGTCTGTCGCTGTGCCCCAGTACCAGATGCCCAGTCGCCACTACTTCTCTAAGAAAGGTGTGCCCGCGCTACACCAGCATGTCACACACAACATCACCGCTTCCTTGAGAAACTCTGTGTGTGAACGGGTGCATTTCACCACCGATACTTGGACCAGTAAGCATGGACAGGGACGTTACATGTCGCTGACTGGGCACTGGGTAACTATGGTGATAGATGGTGAAGGGTCTGCTGCACAAGTCTTGCCATCCCCACAACTTGTGTGTCAATCCTCTGTCTGTCCAAGTTCCGCCACTGCTTCTGCCTCCTCCACCTCATCTGGGTCCTCCACCTCCGCCCCAAGCCTGCCTGGTCAGGCCACCAGCGTTCTCACTGCGCAGAAGGAATCACGCACACCTCATTACTATGCTCTCAGCAGAGCGCAACGGCATCAGGCGGTCTTTAGCTTGACATGTCTTGGAAATAGGAGTCACTCAGCGACTAAGTTGTGGGCAGCTCTGGAGACTGAGTTTAATAAATGGTTATCTCCACTCAACCTGCAGCCTGGTAAGGCCATGTGCGACAATGCTGCAAACCTGGGTGCGGCCCTTCGCCTGGGCAAGGTGACACACGTGCCTTGTATGGGTCACGTGTTGATCCTTGTTGTCCAGCAATTTTTAACACACTATCCCGGCCTAGATGGCCTTCTGATCAGGGCACGAAAACTGTGTGCTCACTTCCGCCGTTTAACCGCCGCAGCTGAGCGAATTGCATCGCTCCAGAAGTCTTTCGGCCTGCCGGCTCATCGCCTGAAATGCGATGTGGCGACACGCTGGAATTCGACTCTTCACATGTTACAGCGACTGTGGCAGCACCGCCGAGCCCTGGTGCAATATGTCATGACGTATAGCTTGGGCCAACGAGATGCAGAGGTGGGGCAGATCACCTTGATGGAGTGGTCTCAGATCAAGGACTTATGCACCCTTCTGCACAGTTTCGACATGGCGACGAATATGTTTAGCGCTGACAATGCCATTATCAAGATGACAATTCCAGTCATTTACATGCTGGAGCACACGCTAAACACTATTCGGAGTCAGGGGGTGGGACAACAGGAAGGGGAGGAAATACAGGAGGATTCATATGCGCAAGACACAACAACATCACCAAAGGTCCAGACGTTCATCATCACCAACGCAGCAGGCATGGGACCATGGGGGACAGGGATCAACAAGGGCGCATGGTAGCAGGCGACATGTTGAGGAAGGTGCAGGAGAACATGAAGAAATGGAGGACGAACTGTCCATGGACATGGAAGACTCAGCGGATGATGGAGACCTTGGTCAAATTTCAGTTGAAAGAGGTTGGGGGGAGATGTCAGAGGAAGAAAGAACGGTTAGCACCTCTATGCCACAAACACAGCGTGGACTTGGCCTGCATGGCTGCACAAGACACATGAGCGCCTTCTTGCTGCACTACCTCCAACATGACCCTTGTATTGTGAAAATTAGAAGTGATGATGACAACTGGCTTGCCACACTATTAGATCCCCGGTACAAGTCCAAATTTTGTGACATAATTCCAGCCATAGAAAGGGACGCACGTATGCAGGAGTATCAGCAAAGGCTATTACTCGATCTTAACTAGGCTTTTCCACCAAACAACCGTGCAGGTGCAGGGAGTGAATCTCCCAGTTGTAACTTGACAAACATGGGACGGTCTCGTCATCTCCAACACTCTACCCGTACCAGTAGCGTAGCACCGTATCTGGTGCTGGTAACAGCAATTTTATTGAATCTTTTCATCATTTTTTTAGACCCTCCTTTGCAAGGCCACCAGAGACAACAAGTCTGACACATAGTCAACGGCTGGAGAGAATGATACAGGAATATCTCCAAATGAACATCGATGCCATGACTTTGCAAATGGATCCTTGCTCATTTTGGGCTTCAAATCTTGAAAAATGGCCAGAGCTCTCCACTTACGCCTTGGAGATTTTGTCGTGTCCAGCTGCCAGCGTTGTCTCTGAACGTGTCTTCAGTGCTGCTGGGTGTGTGCTGACAGATAAGCGCACGCGTCTGTCCAGTGACAATGTGGACAGACTAACGTTCATCAAAATGAACAAGTCATGGATCCACAAGGAATTTACTACCCCTGTGTCATCCTGGGGAGAGTAAATGCTTGTGGATTTGGAATGTGCTTTATGCAAATCAAAACATCCTGTTTGCAACTAGGGCACAAGTGCTGCCACTGAAGGGGTTAGTGTCTGTGTGGCCCAATTTTTGGAAAAAGGGGAGACTCCGCTTGGAGTAACTCTTGCTTACATTGTTTTTAAAAATGATCCAAGATGAACAGAGCTGGGATCAGGAAAGACTTTGCTACCTACCCCGGGGTCATCCTGGGGACGGTTAAGTATGGCGTATTTTTTAATGTGCTTGATGCAAATCTACCTATGAAGTGTACAACTAGGGCACAAGTGCTGCCACTGAAGGGGTTAGTGTTTGTGTGGCCCAATTTTTGGAAAAAAAAGGGAGACTCCACTTGGAGTAACCCTTGCCTGCTGTGTTTTTTAAAAGGAGCCAAGATGAACAAGTCAAGGTTCAGCAAATACTTTGCTACCTACCCCGGTGTCATCCTGGGGACGGTTAAGTATGGCGTATTTTTGAATGTGCTTGATGCAAATCCAGCTGTGAAGTGTACAACTAGGGCACAAGTGCTGCCACTGAATGGGTGGGTGTGTGGGGCCCAATTTTTGGAAAAAAAGGGAGACTCCGCTTGGAGTAACCCTTGCTTACATTGTTTTTAAAAATGATCCAAGATGAACAGAGCTGGGATCAGGAAAGACTTTGCTACCTACCCCGGTGTCATCCTGGGGACGGTTAAGTATGGCGTATTTTTGAATGTGCTTGATGCAAATCTAGCTGTGAAGTGTACAACTAGGGCACAAGTGCTGCCACTGAATGGGTGGGTGTGTGTGGGGCCCAATTTTTGAAAAAAAAGGGAGACTCCGCTTGGAGTAACCCTTGCTTACATTGTTTTTAAAAATGATCCAAGATGAAGAGAGCTGGGATCAGGAAAGACTTTGCTACCTACCCCGGTGTCATCCTGGGGATGGTTAAGTATGGCGTATTTTTGAATGTGCTTGATGCAAATCTAGCTGTGAAGTGTACAACTAGGGCACAAGTGCTGCCACTGAATGGGTGGGTGTGTGTGGGGCCCAATTTTTGGAAAAAAAGGGAGACTCCGCTTGGAGTAACCCTTGCTTAAATTGTTTTTAAAAATAATCCAAGATGAACAGAGCTGGGATCAGGAAAGACTTTGCTACCTACCCCGTTGTCATCCTGGGGACGGTTAAGTATGGCGTATTTTTGAATGTGCTTGATGCAAATCTAGCTGTGAAGTGTACAACTAGGGCACAAGTGCTGCCACTGAATGGGTGGGTGTGTGTGGGGCCCAATTTTTGGAAAAAAAGGGAGACTCCGCTTGGAGTAACCCTTGCTTACATTGTTTTTAAAAATGAGCCAAGATGAACAGAGCTGGGATCAGGAAAGACTTTGCGACCTACCCCGGGGTCATCCTGGGGAAGGTTAAGTATGGCGTATTTTTTAATGTGCTTGATGCAAATCTACCTGTGAAGTGTACAACTAGGGCACAAGTGCTGCCACTGAAGGGGTTAGTGTCTGTGTGGCCCAATTTTTGGAAAAAAAAGGGAGACTCCGCTTGGGGTCACCTTGCGGTGTTTTACATGATTTTAGAAGGGCGTGCCATGCGTATATCTGTGTCTCCTCTTCTTTTTCCTTGTCTAGCTCTTTTGTTTTCGCATGAGTATATGTCCTTGTCACTTTCCCATGTGTTTGTGTTGTGTTGTGAGTTGTTTGTCACCTTTTGGACACCTTTGAGGGTGTTTTCTAGGAGTTTTTATGTGTTTGTGATTGCCTGCCATTGTTTCCTATGCGGTTCGAGTTCGGTTCGTCGAACGTTCGACGAACCGAACTCGAACGAGACCTCCGTTTGGCGAACCGAACTCGAGCCGAACCGCGACCGGTTCGCTCATCTTTATTAAGCACAACAAAAAAGCTGAAATAAAATTGGCACATAAATTTTGATAAATTAAATACATTGAAACTCAATTTTTTTTCCCAAGCTTTGCTTTTTAATTCGAAGAAAAATCATGTAATTTTGTAATACTTTGCATGAACAGAAAATGCATCAAAAGATAGTCTTCAAAAATTATAATTATTCATATCAGAGTCATTCCCAGTGGACAACACAATCTACAGTGCTGGCCAAAAGTATTGGCACCCCTGCAATTCTGTCAGATAATACTCAGCTTCTTCTTGAAAATGATTGCAATCACAAATTCTTTGGTATTATTATCTTCATTTATTTTGCTTGCAATGAAAAAAACACAAAAGAGAATGAAACAAAAATCAAATCATTGATCATTTCACACAAAACTCCAAAAATGGGTCAGACAAAAATATTGGCACCCTTAGCCTAAGGCGGGCTTTGCACACTACGACATCACAGGCCGATGCTGCGATGCCGAGTGCGATAGTGCCCGCCCCCGTCGCAGCAGCGATATGTGGTGATAGCTGGCGTAGCGAAAGTTATCGCTACGCCAGCTTCACACACACACTCACCTGCCGTGCGACGTCCCTGTGGCCGGCGACCCGCCTCCTTGTTAAGGGGGCGGGTCGTGCGGCGTCACTGCGACGTCACACGGCAGGCGGCCAATCAGAGCGGAGGGGCGGAGATGAGCAGGATGTAAACATCCTGCCCACCTCCTTCCTTCCGCATATCCTACGGAAGCCGCAGTGAGGCCGGTAGGAGACGTTCCTCGCTCCTGCGACTTCACACACAGCGATGTGTGCTGCCGCAGGAGCGAGGAACAACATCGGACCATTGCGTCAGCATAATTATGGATTACGCCGACGCTGTACCGATGATACGATTACGACGCTTTTGCGCTCGTTAATCGTATCATCCAGCCTTTACACACTGCGATGTCGCATGCGATGCCGGAAGTGCGTCATTTTCAATTTGACCCCACCGACATCGCACCTGCGATGTCGCAGTGTGCAAAGTGCCCCTAATACTTGGTTGCACAACCATTAGCCAAAATAACTGTGAACAACCGCTTCCGGTAACCATCAATGAGTTTCTTACAATGCTCTGCTGGAATTTTAGAACATTCTTCTTTGGTAAACTGCTCCAGGTCCCTGAGATTTGAAGGGTGCCTTCTCCAAACTGCCATTTTGAGATCTTTCCACAGGTTCTCTATGGGATTCAGGTCTGGACTCATTGCTGGCCACTTTAGTAGTCTCCAGTGCTTTCTATAAAACCATTTTCTAGTGTTTTTTTAAGTGTGTTTTGGGTCATTGTCCTGCTGGAAGACCCATGACCTCTGAGGAAGACCCAGCTTTCTCACACTGGGCCCTACATTATGCTGCAAAATTTGATACAATTTTCATGGAAGAGTAGGGGAACATATATTTATATCAAGTCATATACAAGTGTTGCCTGAACAATAAAATCACCATTATTTTAGATTCTCGATAACGGGATAAACTCCTGCTATACTTATTCAAAAAATGTTTAAGAACACACAGTGGAGTATATTCAATCCAAACATTTTATTAGACAATAAAGTTTAAAAAGAAGTGCACAAAGGTCTACTTCCTATCCTTGTAACAGTAATTTGAGGATATAAGGAGAAAACCTCACTATGTGGGGACCAAGATCAAAAGGAGTTGCAAAATATGCCTAAAATACAGGGAAAGCAAAATACATACAAGAAAGTATCAGGTCCAGGTAACTAATACATTTCCCTCAAGGCATTAACAATACGCCCCTAGTAGTCTGGGTCCAAGGCATCAATAGAGTTCAGCTCTTCCCTCTGCATACTAGCACTGAACAGTATCCATAGCATGCAAAAATTAAGGGAAGTGATACTATAAAAGCTACATACCCAAGGGCTCTGACTGTTGGGGAGTTGATCCAGGGTCCACGCAGGGCCCTACATTATGCTGCAAAATTTGTTGGTAGTCTTCAGACTTCATAATAACATGCACACGGTCAAGCAGTCCAGTGCCAGAGGCAGCAAAGCAACCCCAAAACATCAGGGAACCTCTGCCATGTTTGACTGTAGGGACCGTGTTCTTTTCTTTGAATGCCTCTTTTTTTTCCTGTAAACTCTATGTTGATGGCTTATCCCAAAAGGCTCTACTTTTGTCTCATCTGACCAGAGAACATTCTTCCAAAACGTTTTAGGCTTTCTCAGGTAAGTTTTGGCAAACTCCAGCCTGGCTTTTTTATGTCTCGGGGTAAGAAGTGGGGTCTTCCTGGGTATCCTACCATACAGTCCCTTTTCATTCAGACGCCGACAGATAGTACGGGTTGACACTGTTGTACCCTCGGACTGCAGGGCACCTTGAACTTGTTTGGATGTTAGTCGAGGTTCTTTCTCCACCATCCGCACAATCTTGCGTTGAAATCTCTCGTCAATTTTTCTTTTCCTTCCACATCTAGGGAGGTTAGCCACAGTGCCATGGGCTTTAAACTTCTTGATGACACTGCGCACCATAGACACAGGAACTTTCAGGTCTTTGGAGATAGACTTGTAGCCTTGAGATTGCTCATGCTTCCTCACAATTTGGATTCTCAAGTCCTTAGACAGTTCTTTGGTCTTCTTTCCTTTCTCCATGCTCAATGTGGTACACACAAAGAAAAAGGACAGAGGTTGAGTCAACTTTTATCCATGTCAACTGGCTGCAAGTGTGATTTAGTTGTTGCCAACACCTGTTAGGTGCCACAGGTAAGTTACAGGTGCTGTTAATTACACAAATTAGAGAAGCATCACATGATTTTTCAAACAGTGCCAATAATTTTGTCAACTCCCTTTTTTATGTTTGGTGTGGAATTATATCCAATTTGGCTTTATGACAATTTTTTTTTTTCATTGAAGACAAATTAAATGAAGAAAATAGTACCAAAGAATTTGTGATTGCAATCATTTTCAAGAAGAAACTGAGTATTATCTGACAGAATTGCAGGGGTGCCAATACTTTTGGCCAGCACTGTAATTACTCCTCTATTTAATAACAATGGCCAATGTTGTAGAGACATTTAACCTTATTGTATAAGTACGGATTTAGAATCTGGATTGAACCTAGAGTATCAGGACAAAGACTAGGGAAGACACCATGCCCATGGTCATTTTCTAATTGCAGTTTTGAGACCTTTATAGCAGAGTATCTGAAGGTTTCCAAACTCATTAGACTAAGGTTGGCTGAAGCCACCAAAATTGAAAGGTTTGGCCAATGAAATATTGTGTATGAGGGTACAAGTCAACTGATGGTCAGGAGAGATGTCGTTTTCACATGTCTGATTTCAGATCTCCAAATGAATTGTTGTTTCCTCCTGAGACAAGCAGCTGGTCAACATGCCAGTTGATGACTTGACCAAGCAAGCGCTCCAATGTATGAGAGTGTTGGCTGAGATGGCTGTTGGTCAAAGTATCAAATGAAGCATTGTTCAGCAGACAGCCATGTAATGTATATATACAGCCTTGGTGTTTAGCGTTGTTCACTTGCAGCGCTAGAGTTCTAAGTTCCATTAAACCAAGGCCAAAATCTGTTTGGAGTTTTGGAGCTTGCATCTTCCCCTGTTTGTGTGGTTTTCATCCCACACTCCAAAGCCATACACTTACAAGGAAAAGGGTATCAATGTTTTGAACTTTTGACTTTCAGGCTCCATAACTCACCATCCATTACAGCATTGAACCTGAGACTACCATAATTTTATAGAAAAGAAAAATGTTTTCTTTCAGCTCACCTCGTATCCAAAGACAGAAAATCCAAAGGTAAATCCAATTAAATCAAGGCGGTCCATGGATAGTTGAATGTCGTAAATCCAGGTAATTTCAACATGAAGAAAGGAAGGTGATCAATCAACTTGTCTGGTTAGTAAAATCAATCTTTTATTCCATCAAATTAAACATATCAAAGAATTGTTACAAGAGGTAATAGTCCATGTCCTATGGGATAGTCTGGCTTATGCATTTTGAGATAATAGTCCTTATATTATGCAAGTTAAAAAACACAAATCCATTTTATAATGACAAACAGGAAGTGAAATAAAAGGAAGTGACACAACAATTGGCATATGCAAAATATTTAGCATGTTCAAATATATTAACTGCATAAAAGATATAAGTATCATATAACACCATTTAATAGAAATATAAGAGATCCAACATAATATTCATTCCTTTAGGACTCATGGTTTCCAATTTTAAGATCAACATCGCTTTTGTTTATGCAGTACATGCATCCTGTCCTGTCCCTTTCATTGTTGAAAGTTTTTCAATAGTATTATCTTTAAATGAACTAGTTAACGCCATAAAAGGCTGTGAAGCTCCCCTCAGACTCCTGGTACACCTATTATATATGTCATAGACATGTTCAAAGATCATGTTTAAGAAATGCAGCTGGGACCTCAGGTAAAGTCATTGAACTCAATTCCAGAGTACCGGATAAGGCAATGTGGGCACAGGGACTATTGGGTGCAGACATTTCTGCACCAAATCTGCATCTCCTAGCAAAAAAACACACCAAAACGCGTGTGGTTTTGGTGCAGTATTTTGACAGGAGATACAGTTTTGGTACATAAAAATCTGCAACCAAATGTTCAAGGTGCACGCACACATTACCTAATCCTGCTATCCGGCAAAGAGTTCAATGACTCACTTCACCAGACTTTTTTTTTAAGTTTGGCCAGATTGTCGAACCTGAACATCTTCGTGTTCGCCCATTTCTACTTAGTAGTATTCATTTCATTCTTCATAAAATGCAAGCAAGGACAACAATTTAAAAACTACCTGTTCTGAAAAATAATACTGAAATTAAATCTTATGTGCCAAAGAAAGTGCACTTCATGGCTTGTGAGATGGAACAGCCATAAGCTATACATATGTGTGAAAACCGCTGTGGAATTAATGGCGCTATATAAGTGAATAAAATAAATACATACAAATAAATAAATATATATATGCACATATATATATATAGATATTTGTATTATTAATTTTTTCTCCCTTTTAGTGCAGTTTGTAAAATGGAGTCACTTGCTGCTGTTATGGTACCTCAGGGGCTCTGCCAATGTGACATGGCACCCACAAACCATTCCAACAAAATCTAAACTCAAATATGGTGTTCCTTCTCTTTTTCACTTTGTTCTGGGCCTAAAAAGCAGTTTTTGATCACATATGGGGCATTGGCATACTCATTAGCAATTGTGCAACAAATTGTTTGTTCCATTATCTCCTGTTACCCTAATGAATTTGAAAGAATTGTGGATCAAGCAATATTTTTGTGGTTATAAATCTATTTTTTTCACTTTTCATTGCTCAACGTTATAAAATTCTGTGAAGTAAATGAGGGTTCAAAGTGCTCACCAAACATCCAGATAAATTCCCTGAGGGGTCTAATTTCCAAAATGGGGTCGCTTGTGGGGGAACTCCACTGTTTAAGCACCTTAGGTGCTTTGCCAATGTGACATGGTACTCGCAAATCACTCAAACTTAATATGAACTCAAGTGGGGTGCCTCTTCCCCACTTCACTTTACATTGTATCTAAACATAGGTTTCGACCACATATAGGGTGTTAGTGAACTCAGGAAAAATTGCACATCAAATTGTATGGTGCAACATTTTTGTGGTGAAACTTTTGTTTTTTATTTTCACGGTTCAATGTTATAAAATTATATGAGGCACAAAGGGGTTCAAGGTGCTCACCAAACATCTAGATAGATTCTTTTAGGGGTCTAGTTTCCAAAATAGGGTCACTTGAGTGGGAACGCCACTTTTTAGGCACAGCAGGGGCTCTCTAAATGCGACATGGCATCCACTAACGATTCCAGACAATTTTGAGTTCAAAAAGTCAGTTGGTGCTTCTTCCCTTCCAAACCCTGCCATGTGCCCAAACAGTAGATTTCCACCACATATGGGGTATTAACATACTCAGGTGAAAGTGCACAACAGATTGTAAAATACATTTTCTCCTGCTACCCTTGTTAAAATGAAAGATTTGGGGTTAAAGAAACATTTTTGTGGTAAAAAAATATTTTTAGATTTTTACGGCTCATTAAAATTATGTAAAGCATCTGAGTGTTCAAGGTGCTCACTAAACATCTAGATAAATTTCCAAAATGGGGTCAATTGTGGGGGAGCTCCACTTTTTAGGCATGTGAGGGGCTCTCCAAACACGATATGGCATCTGCTGGCAGATTTCCACCACATATGAGGTACTGACGTATGCAGGACAAATTGCACAACACGTTGTAGAGTGCATTTTCTCCTTTTACTCCTGTGAAAATTAAAGATTTGAGGCTAAAACAATGCTATTGTGGTAAAACTGTATTTTTGTTTCATAGCTCGATGGTACAAAATTCTGTGAAGCACCTGAGAGTTCAACATACTCACCAAGCTTCTAAATAAATTTCTTGAAGAGTCTAGTTTCTAAAATGGCATCAATTGTGGGTAATTTCCACTGTTTATGCACATCAGAGGCTCTCTAAAAGCAAAATGGCATTTGCTATCCATTCCAGACAATTTGTGCTCTAAAATTCAAATGGTGCTCTTTCCTATCAGTGAGAAATTGCATAACAAATTGTGAGGTGCATTTTCTCTTGTTATCCTTGTGAAAGTGCAAATTTTGGGAACTATGTTAACATTTTTGTGGTAAAAAGTAAAATTATTTTTTTTTCCTTCCACATTTCTTTAATTCCTCTAAAGTACCTAATTGGTCGATTAACTTCTTGAATGTTGTTTTGAGCAGTTTGAAGGTTGCAGTTTTTAGAATGGTGCCACTTTGGGGTATTTTCTTTCACCTAGGTCTCACAAAGTCACTTGAAATGTGATGTGGTCCCTAAAAAAATGGTTTTGGAAATTTTGTTTGAAGAATTAGAAATTGATAATAAATGAACACTTCTAACTTCCTTAAAAAATGTTTAAAAAATTGTGCTGATGTAAAGTAGACATCTTGATTACCATCAATGTCAAATTCTTGATCCAGTTGCTAAAGTTGTGGATATTATCTGAATTGAATTTGTGAAAAGGAATTTTTATCTACACTATACTACTATGAACCGCTCTATGTAAATATTCATATATTGTCTGGACTTACCGTATTTTTCGTTTTATAAGACGCACCCCAAATTTGGAAAAAAATATGGTAGAAAAAAAAATGTGGGGGTCCGTTTTATAATCCGGTGGTGTTTTTTCAGGGAGAGGGGGCAGCATAGGATCGGGGGTCACAGGAGGAAGGAGCGGTACTGGAGTATGACAATGATACCAGTGATACAGAGGGTGGCCCAGATACTCACTACGGTCCCTGTTCTGTGCGGGGCTGGTGACACGGCTCTGCTGTGCGGGGCTGGTGATGCGACTCTGTTCTGTGCGGGAGGCGGTGAGTCACTGGCCATTCTGAAGATGTTGACGGTCGTCAGTGAGGGCTTCAAATAATGGCGGCCGGAGTCGGCTCGTGCGCAGATGAGAGCTTGAGCTGAAAACTCCATCTGCACACGTGCTGACTCTAGGCATCATTATTTGAAACCCTGACCGCCGATATCTTAATTAAAAATTAAAATTTGGTCCTACAGACCAAAAGTTTGGACACACCTTTCATTCAAAGAGTTTTCTTTATTTTCATGACTCTGAAAATTGTAGATTCACATTTAAGGCATCAAACTATGAATTAACACATGTAGAATGAAATACTTAACAAAAAAGTATATATTATATATATATATATATATATATATATATATATATATATATATATATATACATACATACAGATGTAAATAGTACAATTATGAAAATTAAAAGAGCTGAAAGTGTTGCATCTGAAAGTCAAACACAAATTGGACTTTTTATTGTCTTTTTAATACTCTTTAATATGCCTCTATTTGTTTGATTTTATTGAAATAATTGGCACAACTGTAGGGATGACAGTATTTTCAAAATCTGTTTATCTTTCTTGAAAGCTGATCTGGATTGGGTTTTTTTCATGAAATGCTGGTATTTCTTACACTTTCATTATTTCTGGCATACTTCACTCTAAGTGTGCCAGAAAGAAGTTTATCTATGAAATACTTCCTTTTGGATTAATCCTTCAGCTACTGTGTTACTCATTCTTTCTCACATAATGTTTTATTGATTGTGTCAAAAGAGGGTCTTTTACCAAGTTTGATATGCTGTCATGTGATGTCCACTTAATATTGAGACATAAATTGAAAAATACTTGAAATGATGAAACAATCAATAACTAGTTTCAACAATAAAATTCTTGATGTATTCACAATGTACCCAGTGGCTTAAAGAGTACATCCACATAAATGTCGAAATGCAGCAGATAATTTTATTTAAAACAAGTTTACAAAGAAAGTATATTAGTGTTTGTCTCCAAAAATAGAAACTATATAAATTCTTGGCTATAGTAAGTGAGATTTGGCTTTCAAATTAAGGCTTGTAAGTAGATTATTGGAAGGTAAGCGAGTGCCACTGAGTTTGCTGCTTTCAGTGGTAAGAGACTCAGAAGGAGTTCCACACTGAGTAAAATTTTGACAAAGGAATGTATGGCCCTCACACACTATAGCAGGGGTGTAATGGTCACAGTCGCAGAGGTCACAACCATGAATGGGCCCGAGAGTACAGAGGCCCGCTGACTCCAGTGCGTTCTTCAGCTGGATGTGTGTCTGTGGGAACAAATCCATCTAAAATGTATTGCAGCAAAGAGACCTGTTGGGCCCTGTGCTGCAATCAGTAGTGTAGCTACTGGGGGAGGGGCAGAGGGTGTGGAGGCCAAATGCTCTGAATGGCCGACCACGAGCTACACTACCCTTAACTATTTTGGTGTATGTAACGCCATGAAAGGTAAGCTGTGTGGTAAAGAAGAGAGAAACAATCCCACTGCACTTCTGATATCTGTTCTATTGACTGCAGGTTACTTTAAGCCTGCAGTCTATGGAATGACAGGCGATGCTGTGGCCAACACACCCAGGACATCAGAGTCCTAGCCCGGGGACATAATCGCAAAGGAACTATGATATTGTTTGCATGCATTTATCTAAAGCTTGTGGTGCACTGTCAGGGCTTAAAAAACAATGGGAGGCTAACATGCAGTTTTGGGACTACTGTGGGGGCCCTTAAAAGTGTGGGGGAGGCCCTCCTACTATATATGAACTACTGCTGGTGGTCTTCATAAAGCGTGAGGACCATCATAGAATTTGGGAAGGGTAATGTGGGACAATTATATTGTATGAAGGCTAATTTAGGGGCCATTATACACTTTTGGGGCAAATGTTGGGTCATTATAAAGATTAGGGGCTAATTTGGGGCCATTATACATTTTGAGTGTTAATGTGGGGCCATTACAAAGTTTGGGGGCTAATATAGGGACCATTATACAGTTTGGAGGATGATATGCAGCAATTTTACAGTTTGAGGGCTAATACAAGGGCCATTATAACGTCTGAGGGCCAATGTTGGGTCATAATACAGTTTTGGACTTAATATAGGGGGTATTATGCAGTTTGGCGAGTATTGGGGGCACTATAGAGCTTTGGGGCTAATGTGGGACCACCGTTATAGAGTTTGGAACTAATGTGGGGCTATTTTACAGTTTAGTAGCTGATATGGGTCCATTATACATTTTGAAGGCTAATGTAGGGGCTATTATACAGTTTGAGGGATATGTGAGGCCATTATAAAGTTTTGGTGCTGATGTATTGACCATTGTACAGTTTAGAACTAATGTGGAGTCATCATACAATTTGTTTTTTATGTGGGGGGCTCTCATACAGTGTGGGAGGTTCTCAAAGTGCGGGACCATTATTCAGCATAAGAGCTAGTGCGGGGCCATTATACAGTTTGAGGGCTACTTTTGGGACCATTGTAAAGTGTAGGGTAGTTATACAGTGTATTGGGGGAACAGAGAAAAAAAATCATAAAATGTAAGGTCTAGCTGTGGTCTCATTATATTGTGTATAGAGGTGTTGTGGGCTCATTATACTGTGCATAGCAGAGCTGTGAGCACATCATACTGTTTATAGGGTAGGTGTGGGCTCATTATACTGTGTATAGGGGTGCTGTGGGCCCATCATACTGTTTTATAGGGGAGAAGTGGGGATATTATACTGTGTATAGGGAGCTGAGGGGACATTATACTATGTATATGTGTATAGAGTAGCCGTGGGCTGATCTTACTCTGCATCAAGGAGCTGTGGGCTCATCTTACTGTGTATATGGGAGGTATATGGACATCATACTTTGGATAAGGGAGCTGTAAATGAGGGGAACTTAGAGGACATTGTTATATCTTAAGTGGACCCTTAAGAATTATTGTTATAAGGGCACTCAGGGTATTGTGACAGTCAAAGGCACATTGAAGCTTTATTACCTTCTAGGGGTAAATGTGCCGCCCCAGCATGGACCGGGGTGCTCGGATCCGGGGTGGTCGTGGCTGGAGGGGTCCAGGCTCAGCAAACACTCCGATCCTTGAAAGGGGATTATTTACAGGGGAGAAGTTCGTGAAGCCACCTGCGGGTTGCGGTAATGGTAGTACCGCCGCTGCTGGAAGGAGTACCGGGGCAGATGGTTTAGAGCAGCAAGGTTTCAGTCCCTCCGCAGGTAGGGAAGGCCCTGGCCTCTGGGGTTTTGGTGGATATTTGGGAACGCAGGGTGCAGGGGACCAGGATACACACGGTGGGTAGCCGTGGTGCTGGATTATAAAGTAGACACTCACACTGAAGGTAAACCAAAGTCTCTGTGCCTCACTGTCACTGCGGGGAGCCCGTCCGGGTATCCGCTCCCACCGGTGTCACTTGGTAATCCGGAGCCCACCTCCATGCACAATTTAGTTTATCTGATTTTTCCCCTTGGCTTGAAGTTGTTAGGGCCTTGCTCACTATATTTAGTGTAGCTGTGCTCTTGATGGCTGGCACTTGGGATTTTAGTGGGCTGCTTTGCTGGAAAACTCTATCCCCCGCGGTGTGCTGACGCCTTCAATCTCTGAGCTCTTAGGGAAGTTCGTGAAGATACTCTCCCTCTCAGGTTAATTATCAGGACGTTGAATCGGTTCCTGACCTAGGGTCCTGTATCCCGTCGTGGTCGGTACCGGTTAGTTTTTTTGGGTTTCTGATGCTGACAGTCCTCCTAGACTATGTCCGCCGCACCCTTTTCCAATGTCACTGCCACGGGTCCCCGACTCCTCTGGTCCCGGACCACCGTCTGCAACCCAACCTTGGTCTAGCTCCCCGGTAGCTACTACTCCAGCTCCTCACTCCTTGAGGGCTCTCAGTACTCTGCTCACTTCTTCCCTCCCAACAGTCTGCCTGACCCTTAGGTGGGTGGCCCTATTACAGCTTAACCAACTTACTGGTGTGTCTAACAGGTCATGATGTGAGGTGTGGTTGGGATTTGGGGTGTTGATGGTAGTGACACCAGTTGTTGGGAACCTGGAACCATGGGTGGGGGGTAGGCCCTGCACCCTGAGTGAAAGGATGCAGTACCCTGTGGCACCCTGATATACTCAGGGGCGCCACCTAAAATGTGGGCACTGTTTTCTAAGACATTTGAACAGTACATTAATATTCTGGAAAGGGATAATTTTACCATCTAGAGGGCACAAAGGAGGCACTATTATGTTGTAAGGGGCACAGGGGCGCATTACTATGTGAGGCAGTAAGATGAACTCTGTTGTTATGCCAAACAGCAGGTGCAGTAATAGGGACAAATACAGCAGCAGCTTAGTAGGATGAGCAGTTTGTGCAGGTTGGGAATATTTGATTCTGTGATACATGGAAAAGATGGAAAAAGTGAACAATTCAATAAGAAAAAATGTCAGTTCTAAATCTCTATATATAACTGTGCTATAATTTTTTACATATTTTGCAGGACTGGTATCTACCACTTTATTGCTGCCATATGGCGGTAATATCAGTGTTGGCCTTTGTTTAAAGATTAATTTTCTGTAACAGTGCAATCAGTCATCTGCTAAGGTTCCCCACTATTAGGTGGCACCACTGTAATTGTAATCAGGCTTACCGGTTAGGGGCCCACTCAGATGTTTTGCCCCCTCTATCAGCTGATGTTGGTGGTACACTGACTGTAGGCGCATGACAGTGACATCATGTGCCATGACATGCACTCCAATGTCAGCTGACTGCCACTGCACACTGGCTACAGAGGATGATGTGTGATGTGGGAGAAGAGGGGGGGGAGTAGAGATTTTTTTATGCATTAGAGACAGAACAGGGACTCTATATCAGCAAGTGGTCCATGATAAGCACATATATACCAGGATGGGATCAGGATGGGGACCATAAATGCCTGGATAGGGCCCATGATGTGGACATATATACCAGGATCTAGACATACAGTGCCTACAAGTAGTATTCAACCCCCTGCAGATTTAGCAGGTTTACACATTCGGAATAAACTTGGCATTGTGACATTTGGACTGTAGATCAGCCTGGAAGTGTGAAGTGCACTGCAGCAAAAAAGAATGTTATTTCTTTTTTTTTTTTTTTTTTTTTAAATTGTGAAAAGTTTATTCAGAGGGTCATTTATTATTCAACCCCTCAAACGACAAGAATTCTGTTTGGTTCCCCTAAAGTATTAAGAAGTATTTCAGGCACAAAGAACAATGAGCTTCACATGTTTGGATTAATTATCTCTTTTTCCAGCCTTTTCTGACTAATTAAGACCCTCCCCAAACTTGTGAACAGCACTCATACTTGGTCAACATGGGAAAGACAAAGGAGCATTCCAAGGCCATCAGAGACAAGATTGTGGAGGGTCACAAGGCTAACAAGGGGAACAAAACCCTTTCCAAGGAGTTGGGCCTACCTGTCTCCACTGTTGGGAGCATCATCCGGAAGTGGAAGGCTTATGGAACTACTGTTAGCCTTCCACGGCCTGGACAGCCTTTGAAAGTTTCCACCCGTGCCGAGGCCAGGCTTGTCCGAAGAGTCAAGGCTAACCCAAGGACAACAAGGAAGGAGCTCCGGGAAGATCTCATGGCAGTGGGGACATTGGTTTCAGTCAATACCATAAGTAACGTACTCCACCGCAATGGTCTCCGTTCCAGACGAGCCCGTAAGGTACCTTTACTTTCAAAGTGTCATGTCAAGGCTCATCTACAGTTTGCTCATGATCACTTGGAGGACTCTGAGACAGACTGGTTCAAGGTTCTCTGGTCTGATGAGACCATGATCGAGATCTTTGGTGCCAACCACACACGTGACGTTTGGAGACTGGATGGCACTGCATACGACCCCAAGAATACCATCCCTACAGTCAAGCATGGTGGTGGCAGCATCATGCTATGGGGCTGTTTCTCAGCCAAGGGGCCTGGCCATCTGGTCCGCATCCATGGGAAGATGGATAGCATGGCCTACCTGGAGATTTTGGCCAAGAAGCTCCGCTCCTCCATCAAGGATCTTAAGATGGGTCGTCATTTCATCTTCCAACAAGACAATGACCCAAAGCACACAGCCAAGAAAACCAAGGCCTGGTTCAAGAGGGAAAAAAATCAAGGTGTTGCAGTGGCCTAGTCAGTCTCCTGACCTTAACCCAATTGAAAACCTGTGGAAGGAGCTCAAGATTAAAGTCCACATGAGACACCCAAAGAACCCAGATAACTTGGAGAAGATCTGCATGGAGGAGTGGGCCAAGATAACTCCAGAGACCTGTACCGGCCTGATCAGGTTTTATAAAAGACGATTATTAGCTGTAATTGCAAACAAGGGTTATTCCACAAAATATTAAACCTAGGGGTTGAATAATAATTGACCCACACTTTTATGTTGAAAATTTATTAAAATTTAACTGAGCAACATAACTTGTTGGTTTGTAAGATTTATGCATCTGTTAATAAATCCTGCTCTTGTTTGAAGTTTGCAGGCTCTAACTTATTTGCATCTTATCAAACCTGCTAAATTTGCAGGGGGTTGAATACTACTTGTAGGCACTGTATATACCAGGATGGGGAGAGGATGGGGACATATATATCAGAATAGGGACATTTATACCAGAACGGGCCCAGGACATATATATATATATATATATATATATATATATATATATATATATATATATATATATTATATAAAAGGATTATGGACATATGTACCAGAATGGGGACATATATACAAGGATGGGCCCAGGGCCCAGGATGGGGACATATATGCCAGAATGGGCCCAGGTTGGGGACATATTTTTTAGATTGGGCCATAGATGGATATATATATATACCAGGATGTGGACCAGAATAAGGACATATGTATCAGGATGGGCCCAGGATGAAGACAAATATACCAGGATGGGCCCAGGATGACAACCCAGATACCAGGATGGGGATCATATATTCCTGGATGGGGAAAAATATATCAGGATGAAGGACATATATACCAGGATGGGGGACATATTTACTAGGATGAGGGACATATTTACCAGGAACGGGGGACTTTAGCACAGGATGGGGACATTACTAGATAATGAATGGGGTGGGGAGGCAACATGTATGTCTTTATAGGGTTTAGAATTCTACAATGGCCCACACATCTGATCAACATGTGGGGGGCAGGCTTAAACTTTGCACCGGGGTCCATTGGACTCTAGCTGGGCCAATGCGCTGTATGATTCCATCCTGAACTCATGAAATATGAAGAATGAGGGACTCCTTTTGTATGATGCAAATATTGAATTTTATTATAACTATCTACAAATAGCCTTATGACATTTTAATCTTTGCCATCAAATCTTCATATAAAGCTAAAATAAATGCATAGATATTAGAATATGAGTAGGGAGGGCGGACGCGGACTGTAAAAGTCTGTATCCTCGCGGTTTCAAAGATGCCCGGGTGCTGGATCCGGGCCCAGGAGTCTGGGTATTTGATCCGGATCCGGTACTCAAGAAATTAAAAACAATAAAGGAAAGATAAAGAAAATAACAATGGAGAGAGCACTTCATACTTATTGAGGCTCAGGCCCAGCTGTACGCTGCTCCTGCAGCCTCCCTGGGCTGCTCATTATCGCTTATTTTATATGCACTGCTTTCCTCACCCACCAGCCGGCCTGGCCTCTCTGATTGGTTGCAGTCAGACATGCCCCCAGCCTGTGTGACAGCGTCTGCCTGCAAGCATCGCTCATCGTGGCTCATTCATTTTCTGGAGCTCACAGAGGGCAATCATGTTCTATGACCGTTCACTGCGACTGAGATGTAGCAGAGCTGGAGTCGCCATGCTACTTTGTATGGATTACATCGGATCTGCCGGGGTGTGTTGTGGTTAATAAAGTGGTGAAAGAGGGGGTTTTTTTGTATTTTATTCCAAATAAAGTATTTTTTCGGTGTTTCTGTTTATTTACTTTCACTTACAGATTAGTGATGCTGGTGTCTCATAGACACCTGTGTCCTCACTAATCTAGGATTAGAAGAAAAATCCAGTGCTGGACATAAAATTTAAAAGTCCATCTTTTATTTTGGAAAAAGGAACCGTACAGAACAACGCGTTTCGACGCTCAGGTTTTAATCATGTTCTAAAAGTGATATGTTGTCGGTTTCCTTTTGAAAGATCCGCCCGTATACCATAATTAGTGACACCTGAATAATTGTTCAAGACAACTCCAGAACTAGTGGTTGCGGGGGATCTGACAAACAGAAATAAGGGAATAAAAATCATAGTAAAATACAGATTATACTATAAAAAACTGTAAACGTTTGTGAATATAATCTTGTGGTAAATTTAAGTATATAATAAGTGGACAATAAATAACAAATACAATCGATACTGACAATGTTCAGTATACAGAATAATTATATAAAGTCCATTATAAAAAGACAATTTCCAATACAATCTACATGATATATACAATCTCCATACATTTACTGAGAAACCGTATGTATCATATATTGCAAAGCATTCTGCATATAAAAGTATTCTCATAAATATAATTAATACAAACAATTCAACAAGGGAAATTTATATAATATATAATAATATTAATTCCTGAACCTATACAATCCCATCAATAGAAGATATAATTTCATTATTATAGAGTAAATTTGTAATATGCAAAATATATCTCACGAGCTACCAAAGGTTTAAAATAAAAGTATATTCCAGAATGAATATCATTATCTAATTTAATTCAATGAAATACTAATAATAATGTAAAATAAGATCCTGGAGGTAATTCATATCTTGCGGTTGTCGCGTTTCTAGGGTGAAGATCCAGAAGGACTCTCTGTTTAGGAGTTTCCTCCTGTGATCTCCACCCCGGATCGTTCTATGCACCTGTTTGACGCCAGTAAACTGAAAACCCGCAACATCCCCACCATGTACAGGCGCAAAGTGTCTGAACACAGCAGATGAGGAAACCGCAGTCAGGCTAGTGGCGTCTTCTAATTCTAATTTTCAGTGGTCCTGAAGTACAGCCCACATATTGAACTTTACAAATATTGCAGGTTATCAGGTATACTATAAATGTAGAATTACAATTTATTAAGGTATTGATATTAAATTCCCTCTGGTTGCTGGTAGATTTAAAAGTTTTTCCTTTCTGAACAAATGAACATATTTTGCAGCGATTTGCCCCACATTTATAGAAGCCCTTCAAATGTATCCAAGATGATTGTTTTGGATTTTTTATTTCACTAGTAAACTAGGTGATAGTACGTTGTTTAGTGTGGGAGCTCTTTTCGCTACACATCTCACATTACCCTGAATTATTTTCTTTAATTTAGGATCTTCATTTAATATAGGTAGATACTTATTTTACATTAGCCGATATTACGTTAAATTGATTGCTATAATTTGTAGAGAATACTGTTTTATTGTTATTTTTCTTGTTTTTTTGTGATGGTTTATTTTTGTCTAGCAAGTCATTTCTATTAATATTAACTATTGATTTGGCTCTATCAAGTGTCCACTATGGATAGCCTCTATTGAAAAGTCTGTTACAAATTTTACCCTCCTCTATAACATAATCGCATTGTTGTGAACAGTTCCGTTTAGTACGGATCAGTTCACCCACTGGAATGTTATGTTTAGTATGTGAATTGTGACATGAGTCTGCTGTCAAAATTGAATTGCAAGCAGTTGGTTTGCGATAGGGGGTGACAATCACTATGTTATCTTTGTTAATAGACAGGGTAATATCTAAAAGATTCATAACTTTTGGATGGTTAATTGAAGTAAATTTTAAATTGAATTCATTTGAACTAATAAATTCCATAAAATTAGCAATCAAATTTTCTGGACCAGACCAAATAAGTAACAGGTCGTCCAAATACCTACCATACCATTCTATGTATTTGGAAAAGATATTAATGTCATCATAGAGAAACTCCTCCTCCCACCTCGCCATAACTAAATTAGCAAGCGAGGTGGAGAAGCGAGCCCCCATGCTGACTCCCCTGCATTGTAAATAGAATTTATTATCAACAGAAAAATAATTGTGCTTTAAAATAAATTCACCAGATGAAACGATGAAATCCTTTAAGCAAACATGGCTGAATCTGTCTAGGTGTTGTGATTAACTGTGTATTGCCACATTATGTGGGATAGAGGGGTACAAGGAAATAACATCACAGGACAACCAAAAATAATGTGTTTTCCATACAAATCCATCCAATGCTTTTACTACCTCCTTTGTGTCCTTAATATAGCCAGGAATATTGTATATCAGTGGCTGTAAGAATTCATCATCCACCCCCCAAGGTTCTCCCCCAATGACCCAATACCCGAGACTATTGGTCTAAGGGGGGAGAGGTGTTTTTGTGAACCTTGGGGAGGGAGTGATAAATCGGCACAACCGGATGTTTATTAAATAGATAATCTTTAGTTTTATCATTAATGGCTCCTGTACAAACTCCTTCCTCTAGCTTTTTCAATAGTAAGTTGTTAAAGTGTCTAGAGGGATCACCATCTAATTCAAAGTGTGTATCCACATCTTTTAGTTCCTCTAAAGTCAATTTTTTATATAGTCCTGAATTAAGCAGAACAATGGAACCCCCTTTGTCAGCACTTCTAATAGTCAAATCGGAATTAGATTTTAGCTCTTCTAGTGCTGCTCTCTCCCCTTGACTTAAATTATCCCTATGGCGGCCATAGTTCTGCTCAATTCAATGAATTATGTTACAATTAATTCCTGAAAAAAAATCCATTTTTGGTTGTCGGGATTGAATAGGATAATACTCATAGTTTGACAATTTGGGAAAAATAGTATTATCAGATATTTCATTACACTCCGTATGTAATAATCTTAAGTTCATTAAACTTTTTTGCTCACGAAAGGAAAAATAATTGTTTTTGGTGGAAGAGTTTTTTCATTATCAGTATCAATTGGTAAAATCTCTTTGTTTTCATCAAAAATGTGGCATTTCAACGTTATATTACGTGCAAACTTGTTTAAATCTAATATAGTTTGGAAGATATTAAAGTTCACGTTGGGGGCAAATCCAAGTCCTCTGCTGAGTAACGATATTTGGTTTTCCGATAATACGTAACTGAAAGATTCCAGACTTGAATCGTTAGTGTCTCTGATTGTAATTGTGAGCAGGGTAGGTGTTGTTTTTTATGTTTCCTACCCGATCTTCTCTTGCGTTTTTTGATCTATTGTTGGAAAACATTTGTGGTGGATTTTTTTTTTATTGTTTTGAGCGGGTACTAATACCAGGAGTATTGTTGGAGGAGTTGGATATATCTGTAGCTCCATCTGAAGTAGACGATATTGAAAAATCAGCTGAAGAATTAGTATTCTGAAAGTTAACTCTATTAAAGCTGGAATGGCGTCTCCATCTCAAGATCAGTCTTGGTCTATAATTCCAAGTGTAAATTTCATCTTTAGCATAATCATTAGAGTCCCTCACAATTTTTTTCTTTTTCATTTCCATGATGTTATTCTCTACTTTGAAAAATTTAGTTTGAATTTTATCATAAGATAATTTATAATCCTCCAAACTATTAAATTGTTTAAGAGACTTTTTGATCTTGGTTATATTAGCTTTAATTTGCACAAGTTCCAACTCCTCTTGTTGCACAATGAGTTGCATCAATTTCATTGAGCAATCGTTCAGTATATTGTTCCAATTTTTTATAAACTCATTGTTATATCTACTGGTAGGGAACTTTTACAAACGCAACCCCCTGGGGATCATACCTTTTTCAATGTAGGTTTTTAGCGAGGTTGAATCTCACCAGGTTTTAAGTTCCTTCACCATACTCCGTTCTAAATCCAACAAGTATTCCTGAAAGATATCCTGTTCAGCCACCGGTATTTTTCAGCCACGTTAAAAATTTGTGCCACTTTTGAGAGACGATTGGAATAATCCTCTTTGTCCACAAGATTATCCACAATAGGTTCCGACATGATGCAAGATGTTATTGAAATGTCCAAATAAGGTTAATAGAGTATTCCCCTGTCAGGAGCACGGAGCCACAGTTGACTGCACACAGAAAGAAAAAATCCAGCTCACCGATCAGACCCGATCACTAATCTAAAGTTTAGTAGCAGCTATGCACTCTTATTAACTCCTTATTACTCCGATTGCCACCACACCAGGGTAACGGGAAGAGCCAGGTAAAGCGATGGGCTTGTCACATCTAATAGATGCGACAATTCTGGGCGGCTAGAGGCTGATATTTTTAGGCTGAGTCTCTCCAGCCTGAAAATACCAGCCCACAGCTGTCAGGCTTTATCTTGGCTGGGTATGAAAATTGTGGGGAACCATATATCGATTTTTTTTTTTAAATTATTTATTTAAATCATGTTTTTTTAAAAAGGCCAAATGCAGTTCCTTTTAGGCCGGAGTCACACTTGCGAGGGACTCTCACATCGCATCACCTGGCATGTATGTCTATGCATTTGCACTCTCATGTCCAGAGAGCGTCAGGCCGTGCCAGGTAATGCGATGTGAGACTCGTGTGAGTCCCTTGCAAGTGTGACTCTGGCCTTATTTTGATACATATGAATCCAAGAGAACACAGTCCTGCACCACCCATACACGCCTATCACACCTGGGATCACTGGAGGGTAAGGAATATAGCACCAGACGTCCTTGTTGGAAGCCGGATCAGCGTGCAGGTCCAAACAGCAAAAGTCAGTTCAGTTCATCAATACAGAAGAAGAATAAGACCGCACCAATGCTGATGTCTTTTTCCGGATAATCTTTATTCCATAAACTCGGTTAAAAGGTGTTGTAAAATCAGCGGGTGGAGGAGACCTGGATGCGGCCCCTCACTATGGACGACGGCCGTTTCGCCTGTGATTAGGCTTCCACGGGTCCACATGTGGGGTAAAATCAGCCCTCCCTAAATAGGGTCATGCATCCAGGTGACCTCCCCACATATACAAAAAGTGTGCATGAAGTGTATAATACAATTAAAAGGTACTTTGTGTGCATATTTCACGTACCAAAAAATTAAAAACAATCATTGTGAAAAATACAAAAATCGGACAATATTACAGAGGTATGAGACATTATAATATTCACAAAAATCAATTCATACATGGTTTATATGCGTAATCAGGATTACAACTTGATTTCACTTATCTGGGATATTTATTCCATTAATTATCCCACCCATTGTCAGGCATATACCATTATTTTACCATGCCCTGTTTTTGTGCAAAAAAATCCTTTACAAAAAGACTGATAAGTCGTTACGGTCATTCATTCCCAATGCGCCCTGTGCTCCATATTTTATAATTAATTTTGCCTCCGTTTGCAACAACAGTTTGTGGTGATCCCCTCCTTGCGATGGGAGTGACACCCTTTCCAAACCGGCAAAATTCAGGACATCAGGGCAGCCATTGTGCGATTCTCGTACATGTGCTATCAATCTTGGGGATCCCTTTCCTGTCTGGATTGAATTATAGTGCTCCTTAAATCGAACATATAGGCATCTGATAGTTTTTCCTATATAAAATCTCCCACAGGGACATACTATTGCATAGACTACAAATTTTGTCTTGCACGATATAAACTGATTGACATAGTGTGTATGTGCACCAATTTTCACAGACTTGCCGGTCAAACGCAGACTACAAAATCTGCATTGGCCACATTTAAAGTTGCCATTAGGAGACTGTTTTTCCAACCATGTGTTTTTGCTGGTTAATCTATTTTTAACCAGCAAGTCCCTCAAATTGTGGCATCTCCTGTAGGAAACTAATGGCTTAGAAGCCGTCATTTTTTTCAATTCAGGATCCCTTTCTAGGATGTGCCAGTTCTCATTAAGCGTTTTTCTTATGATGTCAAACATAGGTCCGAATTTGAAACTAAAGGTGAACCTGTCATTAGTGTTCTTTTCTTTTCTCTTTTTCACCCCTCCTGAGTCGGCTACTGGACAGAGACGAGTTTTTTCATATGCTAGATTGATAATAGTATCGGGATAACCCCGTTGTAAAAATCTATTTTTTAATTCAGAAGCCTGTTCCTCAAAGGTCACACTGGTACTGTTAGTTCTTTTTACCCTCAAAAACTGCGAGTACGGGAGGGCAGTTTTTGTGTGCTGCGGGTGGGCGCTTTCATAATGTAAAACAGAGTTGGAGGCTGTGGGTTTTCTATAAATTTTTGTTGCGATCACTCCATCATTGACCCCAACCTCCACATCCAAAAAACTTATAGTATTGCCTCCAAAGGTAGAGGTAAACGACATGTTCATGGTGTTGGTGGTGTTTAAATAGGAAACAAAATCGGAAAAATCCTTTTCTGTCCCATCCCACACCATGAACATGTCGTCGACATACCTTAAATAGTATTTAATATGCTTCAAGAACGGGTTATTCACTGTATATACATACTTGCCTTCAAATTGTCCCAAAAAAATATTGGCCATGGCACATGATACGGGGGTACCCATTGCAGTACCCCCGCACTGTACATACCACCCGTCTAGAAACATGAAGGCATTTTTTGATAAAACAAATTCCAGCGCTTCACCAACAAAATCACAAAACAAAGGACTTGGGACAATTTGAAGGCAAGTATGTATATACAGTGAATAACCCGTTCTTGAAGCATATTAAATACTATTTAAGGTATGTCGACGACATGTTCATGGTGTGGGATGGGACAGAAAAGGATTTTTCCGATTTTGTTTCCTATTTAAACACCACCAACACCATGAACATGTCGTTTACCTCTACCTTTGGAGGCAATACTATAAGTTTTTTGGATGTGGAGGTTGGGGTCAATGATGGAGTGATCGCAACAAAAATTTATAGAAAACCCACAGCCTCCAACTCTGTTTTACATTATGAAAGCGCCCACCCGCAGCACACAAAAACTGCCCTCCCGTACTCGCAGTTTTTGAGGGTAAAAAGAACTAACAGTACCAGTGTGACCTTTGAGGAACAGGCTTCTGAATTAAAAAATAGATTTTTACAACGGGGTTATCCCGATACTATTATCAATCTAGCATATGAAAAAACTCGTCTCTGTCCAGTAGCCGACTCAGGAGGGGTGAAAAAGAGAAAAGAAAAGAACACTAATGACAGGTTCACCTTTAGTTTCAAATTCGGACCTATGTTTGACATCATAAGAAAAACGCTTAATGAGAACTGGCACATCCTAGAAAGGGATCCTGAATTGAAAAAAATGACGGCTTCTAAGCCATTAGTTTCCTACAGGAGATGCCACAATTTGAGGGACTTGCTGGTTAAAAATAGATTAACCAGCAAAAACACATGGTTGGAAAAACAGTCTCCTAATGGCAACTTTAAATGTGGCCAATGCAGATTTTGTAGTCTGCGTTTGACCGGCAAGTCTGTGAAAATTGGTGCACATACACACTATGTCAATCAGTTTATATCGTGCAAGACAAAATTTGTAGTCTATGCAATAGTATGTCCCTGTGGGAGATTTTATATAGGAAAAACTATCAGATGCCTATATGTTCGATTTAAGGAGCACTATAATTCAATCCAGACAGGAAAGGGATCCCCAAGATTGATAGCACATGTACGAGAATCGCACAATGGCTGCCCTGATGTCCTGAATTTTGCCGGTTTGGAAAGGGTGTCACTCCCATCGCAAGGAGGGGATCACCACAAACTGTTGTTGCAAACGGAGGCAAAATTAATTATAAAATATGGAGCACAGGGCGCATTGGGAATGAATGACCGTAACGACTTATCAGTCTTTTTGTAAAGGATTTTTTTGCACAAAAACAGGGCATGGTAAAATAATGGTATATGCCTGACAATGGGTGGGATAATTAATGGAATAAATATCCCAGATAAGTGAAATCAAGTTGTAATCCTGATTACGCATATAAACCATGTATGAATTGATTTTTGTGAATATTATAATGTCTCATACCTCTGTAATATTGTCCGATTTTTGTATTTTTCACAATGATTGTTTTTAATTTTTTGGTACGTGAAATATGCACACAAAGTACCTTTTAATTGTATTATACACTTCATGCACACTTTTTGTATATGTGGGGAGGTCACCTGGATGCATGACCCTATTTAGGGAGGGCTGATTTTACCCCACATGTGGACCCGTGGAAGCCTAATCACAGGCGAAACGGCCGTCGTCCATAGTGAGGGGCCGCATCCAGGTCTCCTCCACCCGCTGATTTTACAACACCTTTTAACCGAGTTTATGGAATAAAGATTATCCGGAAAAAGACATCAGCATTGGTGCGGTCTTATTCTTCTTCTGTATTGATGAACTTATTTTGATACATAACTAAGATAAATAAACCTATAAAGAAGTGGAGTCACATAATAACCAAAGTATCAATTAGAATATGAAATTTTATTAAATATCCAAAATTCAGAAAAGTAACAGACACAAATTAAAAGTGCATAGTGCAGGACAAGAGATGAATAAGATGCCAATATAGTTGCCACAACATATATAGGGAGGGTTATATATTTAGTAGTGTGAAGGCACAAGTAGAAAATAAACTTAGTCTTAACAGTGCAGTCCGACAGTCCAGTAGTGAGTTCCCCTTACACCTGAGGTCACTTTTGGTGGTTCTCATGGTACCCTCTATGTGAGCTGCCAGCTGTGACCTCAGCTAAACGTAGTCCCACATTGTCAGACTGTGTGACATGGCAGCAGAGCAGTCTGTCAGTCCAGTAGCTGTGAGGCCCAGAAACCTTAAAGGAGACTTTAAGTGACCCTTTAAGGTTTCTGCAGTTCCCAGCTGCTCTTTGGAGGCTGTGAAAACTTACTAGAGTTCACAGCCTCCAAGTGTCCCAACCACTTGGAACTGCAGGAACCTTAAAGGGTCACTTAAAGTCTCTTAAAAGTTCTGGAGTTTCCAGCTGCTGAAATACCTGGAGGCTGTGAACTCTTGTAAGTAGCTAGGAACTCCAGGAACCTTAAAGGTTTCCTTAAAGGCTCCTTTAAGGTTTCCAGGTCTCACAGCTACCAGGAGAATTAAATGTTTTGTTAAAGGCTTGGGTTGACAGCTTCTGCAAGACCAGGTGGCTGTGAGCTCTGATAACCTAAAGGTAACCAGAGCTCACAGTCACCGGGTCTCTCAGAAGCTGTGATTCCCAGAAGTTTTAAAGGAGCCTTAAATTGAGCCTTTAAGGTCCCTGGATTTCCGAGCTGTTGGAACACCTGGAGGCTGTGAACTCTGGTAACCTAAAGGCAGCTCACACAGAGGGTACCATGAGAAACACCAGAAGTCACCTCAAGTGAACTTAGTACTGGACTGTAGTGTCAACATGGTCAAAGTAGCTTTTTAACACGGTGGAAGTGTACATGTCCACACGTCTATTCTTACTGAGTAATGGGTTTGACTCATTTAATTTCTAGGTCTCCAAATTAGACACATGACCTGAGCTTGCCCTTTATACCTTAGAGGTACTAGCCTACTCTGTGGCAAGTGTACTGTCGGAATGTGTGTTTAGCACAGCAGGGGATGTAATCACAGACAGATTCGTTTACCTGTCAACAACCAATGTGATCAAGCTCACATTCATTAAAATCTTACAGGACTTGTCCGTACATTTGCCTAACTAAAACCTATACCAGCTGCACCCAGCCATTGATACTGTATACTCTGCCATAAACAATGTTTTTTTGTCTCCGCAAATTTAAAAAAAATTATTTTCTACCTCCTTCTCCACCTTTTCTATCTACTGCACTGCATGCACCTCTTCCTTCTTCTCCAGTTTGACGTTTTCCTCCTCCTGGTTGTAAACTTTTTTTATTCTATCTTAATTTAAGTAATTTATCTTAACCCCATAATGATGGCCTAACATCTCAAGATGTCGGAAAAGCAGGGTACTTATTCTGTAGCGACACTTTGAGACATTCCGCCAAAAAAAGCTTATAGCACCCCCCAGTGATGGAAAATCTCGGGGGTTTCAGCTACTGGAGCTGAGACCCCCAGATTATGAATCGGGGTGTTTTTTATGGACCCCGATAATGTGATCGGCGGTATACACTGTATATCACCGATCACATTAAAAAAAAGAAATGGCAGGTAAAACTGATTTCTTTCTCATCTGACGTGATCAAACATGTCAGATGAGAAAGAAATATAAGCCCCTAGTGCCCCCAAGGCCCCCGGTACCGGAGAATTCCCCCCCGCCCGGAACATTCAAAATGGCGCCGCAGCACACCGAAAACAGACGCCGCCTGCTCTGCATTCATTTCCCTCGTATCTGAAATAATCAAACATTTCAGATCGAAGAGAAATGTCCTCCCCCTGAGCCCTCCTCCGGTCCTCACTGCCGTTCTAGGTCTCTCCCACCCAATCTGGGATCCTCCGGTCTACTCCCCAACCCCATCCTGGCCAGCCAAAATGGCAGGTGCAACTGGCGGCGCACGATGCATTCACCCCCCTCCTCCTGATTTCTGTTGCATGTGACATCTCAGATGCAACAAAACTGTTGTCCCTAGGTCCCTCCCCGGTCTCCCCCGGTCTCCCTCACCTCCTTGCACTAACATGCCGGCTGCATGTGTAGAGGGCTGCTCTCAGCTCCGGCTCCAGCGACACTGTCACTGACACTGCAACTCACACAGCCCTGGTGTAGACCCAGGGAGGGTGAGTGCAGTTTTATATCACTGCAGTCACTCTCCTCATATGGAGGTTCTGCACTTCTAGGAAATAGGGTGTACGTTCCCTGAGCGTACACCCAATATTCTGGAAAGGTACAGAATCATCGTGGGACCTCCAGAATGGATTACTGCGGACCAGATTTTTTTTTTCAATGAATTGGTGAAAGAGGGAATGTTTTGGGGAGCAATTTTGTTTTTCAAATAAAAATGTTTCTTGTCTTTATTTTTTTTATTACTGACATATAGTAATGTCGGGTATCTGATAGACGCCGTGACATCACTAACCGCTGGGCTTGATGCCAGGTGACATCACAGCTGGTATCAACCCTTATATTACCCCGTTTAGCACTGCAACATGGAAACGGGATGAGTTGGGACGAAGCACCAGAGTTGGCGCACCTAATGGATGTGCCACTTCTAGGGCGGCTGTGGCGTGCTATTTTTAGTCTGGGAAGGGCTAAATAACCATGGCCCTTCCCACCCTGATAATACCAGACAACATATAAATAATTATAAAAAACAGCTTGGGGTGAACTCCAAATTTGATCACCAGCCAAGGTGAAGCTGCCAGCTGTGGTCTACAGGCTGCAGCCGTCTGCTTTACCCTAGCTGGCTATCAAAAATGTGGGGGACTCCACGTTGTTTTTTTTTAATTATTTATTTATAATCGGGCTAAATACAAGGCTAAGCACAATGAAAGTAACTAACAGGTGCCAACTTAGAATATGCAGGAGGTGAGACATTATATGTGTCAGATGTCTATCCATCCATCCATTGTAGCTTTTTAGGCTATGTGACCACAATCAGGATTTGCAACGTTTTGAACTCAGAGTGTTTTCGCTGCTTCCATAACACTGAGTTGTGCAGTACAAGCGCAGTGGAAGGATTTTTAGAAATCCCATGCTCACGTCACTTTTTTCTGCAGCATAAACTGACCTGCGGCGTGGCTTCCTGAGCAGCAGCATGTCAATTTATGCTGCAGAGACTAACGTGTTCTTCGGAGGGATAATAAAGTCTGCAGCGGCCCGAACCTGGATTGTATGCACAGGTAGCTGCGTTCTCCCATGGACAACACTCTCTCTCTCTCTCTCTCTCTGCAGGAGGGCTGGCACTGCGTCCTAGACACACTGTCGCTGGATTGTGGGAATATAGCCTAAAAGTGATAAATTTGGCGCTACAGCAACATTTTTGTAAAGTACCTGTAGATTCAAAATTCTCACTATACCCCTGAATAAAGTGCTTGAAGAGTCTAGTTTCCAAAATGGGGTCACTTGTGGGGGTTTCTGCTATATAGGTACCCTAGGAGCCCTGCAAATGCGACATGATGCCTGCAATTTATTTCAACTTTTACAAAATTCCAATCATGCTCCTTCCATTCCGAGCTCTACTGCTTGTTCAAACATAGTGTTTTTTGCCACACATGGGGTATCACTGCACTGATAAGAAATTGGATAACAATCTGTGTGGTCCATTTTTTGGTATTTCCTCTTGAAAAAGTGAGAAATTTGGTGCTGAAGCAACATTTTTCTGAAAAAAATTAAAACTTTCAATATGACTACTTAAGGTTATCAAATTCTATGAAGTATTTGTGGGTTCAAAATGCTCACTATACCACTAGATAAAATCCTTGAGGTGTCTAGTTTCCAGAATAGGGTCATTTGTGGGGATGTTCCACTGTTTAGGCACCTCAGGGGGTCTCCAAATGCAACATAGCATTTGCTAATGATTCCAGCCAATTTTACTGTCAAATGGCGCTCCTCTCCTTCCGAGCCCTGCCGTACACCCAAACAGTTGATTTCCACCACATATAAGATATTGGTGAACTCAAGAGAAATTGCACAATAAATTTTCTGGTGCATTTTTTTCTGTCACCTTTGTGAATAAAAAGCTACCTGGTTGAAGTAACAATTTTCTGATAAAATTTATTTTTTTATTTTCAAGGCTCAACGTTATAAAATCCTGTGAAGTATCTAGGGGGTTCAGGTTACTCACCAAACATCTAGATAAATTCCTTGAGGGGTCTGTTTTCCAAAATGTGGCCACATGTTGGGGAGCTTCACTGTGTAGGCACCTCAAGGCTCTCCAAACGCAACATGGCATCCGCTATTTGTTCCAGCCAATTTTGCAGTGAAATGGCACTCCTTCACTTCTGAGCCCTGCCGTATGCCCAAACAGTTGATTTTCACCACATATAAGGTATCGCCAAACTCAGGAGAAATTGCATAATACATTTTATGGTGAATTTTTTCCTGTTACCCTTGTTAAAAAAAGCTACCTGGTTGAAGTAACAATTATTGTGGTGATATTTCATTTTATATTTTCACGGCTCAATGTTATAAAATTCTGTGAAGCACCTGGGGGTTCAGGGTACTCACCAAACATCTAGATAAATTCTTTAAGGGGCCTAGTTTCCAAAATGGGGTCACTTGTGGGGTGTTTCTGCTGTTTACATACCTTAGGGGCCCTTCAAATGCAACATGGTACCCGCAATCTTTTCAGCCAAATTTGCTTTCCAAAATTCAAATATTGCTCCTTCTGTTCCAAGCCCTCCTATTTGTCCAAACAAAGGTTTCTGACAACATGTGAGGTATCACTGCGCTCATAAGAAAGTGGGTAACAAACATTGTGGTCCAATTTTTGGAATTATCTCTTGAAAAAGTGAGAAAATTGTTGCTAAAGCAACATTTTTGAGAAAAAAAATAAAATTTTCAATATGACAAAATCTGTGAAGTACATGTGGGTCCAAAGGATCATTATACCCCTAGATAGAAGCTTAGAGAGGTCTAGTTTCAAAATAGGGTCACTTGTGAGGGTTTTTTGCTGTTTAGTTACCTTAGCAGACCTGTAAATGCAACATGGTACCCGCAATCTATTTCAGCCAAATTTGCTTTCCAAAATCCAAATATTGCACCTTCTGTTCTGAGCCCTCCCATTTGTCCAAACAGAGGTTACTTACCACATTTGGAGTATCAGCACACTCCTAAAAAAGTGAGTAACAAGTTTTGTGGTCCATTTGTTGTGTTATTTCTTCTAAAAGTGAATAAATTTGGGGTAGAGCAACATTTTTAGGTAAAATTTTAATCTTTGCTTTTTTTCATTCCAAATTGCTTTAGCTTCTGTTAAGCACCTGAAGGGTTAATAAACTTCTTGGATGTGATTTTGAGTACCTTTAGGGGTACAGGTTTTAGAATAGTGTAACTTTTGGGTATTTTTTGTCACTTCGGCCTCTCAAAGTCACTTCAAATGTGATGTGGTCTCTAAAAAAATGGTTTTGTAAATTTTGTTGAAAAATTGGGAAATTACTGATGAACTTTGAACCCTTCTGACTTCCTAACCCCAAAAAATTTTGTTTAAAAAATTGTGCTGATGTAAAGTAGGCATGTGGGAAATGTAATTTATTAACTATTTTGTATGACGTCATTGACATGACACTCTGGTTTAAGGGCATAAAAATTCAAAGTTTGAAAATTGTAACATTTTCAAAATTTTCATCAAATTTCCAATTTTTTCACAAATAAAACCAAAATTTATCATTCTAAATTTACCACTAACATGAAGCCCAATATGTAAGGAAAAATAAACTCAGAATCACTGGGATCCGAAAAAGCGACAGAAAGAAGCGCAAAGAAAGTGACACTGGTCAGAATTGTAAAAAATGGCCTGGTCATTAAGGTGAAAATTAGCTCCGTCACAAAGGGGTTAATTTAAGTCATTTTTCATAACAAAAACAAAACAGAAAAAAATGTTGGCTACCTCCTCCACCTATTCCGTTTCCACCTCCTCCTTCACTTGGACTTCCACCTCCTGGTTCAAGCTTTTTAAATGAATGCTATGTTATTTTAAAAGGGTTTTGGGTACACTGTAGGCCAACTGTGAAAATAGGCTCTCTAGGAGCCTTTTTGAAATTGTTGCTCACTGGAAGAACTCTACCACTCTTGGCTGTGTGGGTAAACTTTTAAATCAGGCTCTGGAGTGGTGTTTTTTAATTGATTCTTTGCTGGGGAACTCTTCCAAGCCAACTCCATAAAAAAACCCAATTATTAGCTTTTTAACTACAACAGCAATAGTGTACGGTGCTGGAGCCAACATTTTTATTCTATGGGGAACTGTGAAAAAAGTCAGAGTAATAATCTGATGGGCACTCTCTCTTTGCATATAGGCCATGTAATACTGTGCACTTATTGGGGTGAAAAGAATGTGGAAAGCAGCAAATAAATGACATGGTCATGATGCTGCTGGTGGTGGTAGAGGTGGAGCTGCTGCAGAGACAGGACATGGTCAATCTGTGCCAGCAATGCACCCAAATAGAACAAATCCTTTGGTGCAAGAAGGTGACAGGAGGTTCCTCAGCATGCCACAACATGCAGCAGCACAATCTGCTATGTTCCATATTAGCATTAGCCAGTGTTTCAACAGCAAGGTGGAGGAGTATGTGTCCACATGTCTCCATATACTGAGGGAGGAGTCTTCCACACTTAGTTCCAGTTATTTCACGTTGGGTTTCACCGGTCCCCCTCTTAATCAAGGCCCCAGTCCTGACAACAAGCGAAATAGAAACAAAGTCCTATTTCACTGTCCTAGCTTTAGTATCCAGGTACAGCTGTCTTCTTTGAACAATTATTTTGTCAAGCTAAGTACTTTGGGTCCTTGTGGCATCCAGTTAACAGCATTGGATAAGTGCCCAAAGGCAAAGGGGCTTTAACTGACTGTAGCAAGGCTAACTGTTGGAGAGCTAGCTCAATCTCAAATCCAATTACAAGCATTTTAACTGCAGGAGCTGTAGTGTACACTACTGGAGTTTATATTTTGGCTCTGTAAGGGAAACTGTGAAAGCAGAATTAATAGGGGCCTTTTCTTAAATTGTTGCTCTGTGGCAGTTCTCTGTAAATCTTGGCTGTGTGGGTAAACTGGTAAAATAGGCTGTGTAGGGACCTTTTTTAAATTGTTGCTCTGTGGAGGAACTCTGATAATCTTAGCTGTGTGGATCAATGTCACAAGTGTGTCATGTGTGACAGACAGTCATGTGGTTTCTGGGCATCGAAAGTCACAGCACCTAGTTGCGCAAAATGCTCAATTATTTTCCATTGTTCCTGTTGTCAGTATTCATTGATATAGGTACCTGTCCTGCTGAATTCATCTCTCTCCCTTTTAGACCAAGCAGCAACGCAGATTCCACCCAGCTGTTGATTGTCAGTATTCCCTTGGTTTTTAAATACCCCTTTCATCTTTTGGCCTGTTCTGGTGATATTTTCAGTTCCTTCAAGCTGAGGTTGCAAGCAGGAGGTTTGTACTTCTCTGTGGTATTGTTGCTGAAAGCTCTGCTGAACTCCTACATGAGTTATCTAATGATAACATTTTCACCCTGTGTCCCCCTTGTGTCTTCTATAGTTGTTTAGGGGGGTTGACAAAGAGCTCATCCCATCTGTTTCCTATTTAGGGCCCAGCATTAGGGATATCTATGGTCAGGTATCCAGCTTAGCACATAAGTGCAGAACCTATCTAGGGTGGTAAGTAGAGATGAGCGAACCGGGCGCGGTTCGGCTCGAGTTCGGTTCGCCGAACGAAGGTCTCGTTTGAGTTCGGTTCGGCGAACCGGTTCGGCGAACCACTCGAACCGCATAGGAAACAATGGGAGGCAATCACAAACACATAAAAACACCTAGAAAACACCCTTAAAGGTGTCCAAAAGGTGACAAACAACTCACAACACAACACAAACACATGGGAAAGTGACAAGGACATATACTCATGCGAAAACAAAAGAGCTGGACAAAGAAAAAGAGGAGGAGACACAGATATAGGCATGGCATGCCCTTCTAAAATCATGTAAAACATCGCAAGCAGAGTCTTTCTTTTTTCCAAAAATTGGGCCATACACACACCACTTCAGTGGCAGCACTTGTGCCCCAGTTGTACACTTCACAGGTAGATTTGCATCAAGCACATTCAAAAATACGCCATACTTAACTGTCCCCAGGATGACCCCGGGGTAGGTAGCAAAGTCTTTGCTTAACCATGACTTGTTCATCTTGGCTCCTTTTAAAAAACACAGCAAGCAAGGGTTACTCCAAGCGGAGTCTCCCTTTTTTCCAAAAATTGGGCCACACACACACCCACCCTTTCAGTGGCAGCACTTGTGCCCCAGTTGTACACTTCACAGGTAGATTTGTATCAAGCACATTCAAAAATACGCCATCCTTAACCGTCCCCAGGATGACACCGGGGTAGGTAGCTAAGACTTTCCTGATCCCAGCTCTGTTCATCTTGGATCATTTTTAAAAACACTGTAAGCAAGGGTTACTCCAAGCGGAGTCTCCCTTTTTCCAAACATTGGGTCCCACACACCCACCCCTTCAGTGGCAGCACTTGAGCCCCAGTTGTACACTTCACAGCTAGATTTGCATCAAGCACATTCAAAATCCACAAGCATTTACGCTCCCCAGGATGACACAGAGGTAGTAAACTCCTTGTGGATCCATGACTTGTTCATTTTGATGAACGTTAGTCTGTCCACATTGTCACTGGACAGACGCGTGCGCTTATCTGTCAGCACACACCCAGCAGCACAGAAGACACGTTCAGAGACAATGCTGGCAGCTGGACCTGACAAAATCTCCAAGGCGTAACTGGAGAGCTCTGGCCATTTTTCAAGATTTGAAGCCCAAAAGGAGCAAGGCTCCATTTGCAAAGTCATGGCATCGATGTTCATTTGGAGATACTCCTGTATCATCCTCTCCAGCCATTGACTATGTGTCAGACTTGTCTCTGGTGGCCTTGCAAAGGATGGTCTAAAAAAATTATGAAAATATTCAATAAAATTCCTGTTACCAGCACCAGATACGGTGCTACTGGTACAGGTAGACTGTTGAAGATGACGAGACCGTCCCATGTTTGTCAAGTTACAACTGGGAGATTCACTCCCTGCACCACGGTTGTTTGGTGGAAAAGCCAAGCTAAGATCGAGTAACAGCTTTTGCTGATACTCCTGCATACGTGCGTCCCTTTCTATGGCTGGAATTATGTCACAAAATTTGGACTTGTACCGGGGATCTAATAGTGTGGCAAGCCAGTAGTCATCATCACTTCTAATTTTGACAATACGAGGGTCATGTTGGAGGTAGTGCAGGAAGAAGGCGCTCATGTGTCTTGCGCAACCATGCGGACCAAGTCCACGCTGTGTTGTGGCATAGAGGTGCTAACCGTTCTTTCTTCCTCTGACATCTCCCCCCAACCTCTTTCAACAGAAATTTGACCAAGGTCTCCCTCATCCGCTGAGTCTTCCATGTCCATGAACAGTTCGTCTTCCATTTCTTCATGTTCTCCTGCACCTGTCTCAACATTTCGCCTGCTACTATGCGCCCTTGTTGATCCCTGTCCCCCATCGTCACAAGCCTGCCGCGTTGGTGATCATGAACGTCTGGACCTTGTTGATGTTGTTGTGTCTGGCGCATATGAATCCTCCTGTAGTTCCTCCCCTCCAGCATATAAATGACTGGAATTGTCATGCTGATAATGGCATTGTCAGCGCTAAACATATTCGTCGCCATGTCGAAACTGTGCAGAAGGGTGCATAGGTCCTTGATCTGAGACCACTCCATCAGGGTGATCTGCCCCACCTCTGCATCTCGTTGGCCCAGGCTATACGTCATGTTGTATTCCACCAGGGCTCGACGGTGCTGCCACAGTCACTGTAACATGTGGAGAGTCGAATTCCAGCGTGTCGGCACATCGCATTTCAGGCGATGAACCGGCAGGCCGAAAGACTTCTGGAGTGATGCAAGTCGCTCAGCAGCGGTGGTTGAATGGCGGAAGTGAGCAGACAGTTTTCGTGCCCTGTTCAGAAGGCCATCTAGGCCGGGATAGTGTTAAAAATTGCTGGACAACAAGGTTCAACACGTGAGCCATACAAGGCACATGTGTCACCTTGTCCAGGCGAAGGGCCGCACCCAGGTTTGCAGCATTGTCGCACATGGCCTTACCAGGCTGCAGGTTGAGTGGAGACAACCATTTATTAAACTCAGTCTCCAGAGCTGCCCACAACGCAGCCGTTGTGTGACTCTTATTTCCAAGACATTTCAAGCTAAAGACCGCCTGATGCCGTTGCGCTCTGCTGCCAGCATAGTAATGAGGGGTGCGTGATTCCTTCTACGCAGTTACAACGCTGGTGGCCTGACCAGGCAGGCTTGGGGCGGAGGTGGAGGACCCAGAAGAGGTGGAGGAGGCAGAAGCAGTGGCAGAACTTGGACAGACAGAGGATTTACACACAAGTCGTGGGGACGGCAAGACTTGTGCAGCAGACCCTTCACCATCTATCACCATAGTTACCCAGTGCCCAGTCAGCGACATGTAACGTCCCTGTCCATGCTTACTGGTCCAAGTATCGGTGGTGAAATGCACCCATTCACACACAGAGTTTCCCAATGAAGCGGTGATGTTGTGTGCGACATGCTAGTGTAGCGCAGGCACACCTTTCTTAGAGAAGTAGTGGTGACTGGGCATCTGGTACTGGGGTACAGTGACAGACATACGGTCTCTAAAATCCTGTGTGTCCACCAGGCAGAAAGGCAGCATTTCGGTAGCCAAGAGCTTACAGAGGGATAAAGTCAACCTCTTAGCTTTGTCATGGGTCACAGGAAATGGCATTTTATTTGTCCACATCTGAGGGACAGAGATCTGGCTGCTGTGTGGAGACAGTGTTGAGTAGGGTGCAGGTTTGTGAGGAAAGTGCAGGCGTAGACATGATGTTGCCTTCATCCAACGTTGGTGCTATCGATGTCTGAGAGAGCTGTACACACGCACTTGTTTCCCCTTCCAAACCAACTGACGACCTACCAAGCAAACTGCCTGTTGCGGTTACAGTGGTGGAAGTTGTGCGTGGAAAACCAGGTGTGACAGCTGTCTCCACAGTCCTAGAAGATAAAAAGCGCGCGGATGCACTTGAAGGGACAGGCGGTGGATAGTGCGCTCCGCTAGGCCGCATTGCAGAAAGGTGAGCTTCCCACTGGGACATATGATATTTATTCATGTGACAATTCATGGAAGAAGTTGTCAAACTGCTGAGGTTTTGCCCTCTACTAACAGAATCATGACAAATTTTAAAGATCACATAATTTGGGCGATCTTTTGCTATGTCAAAAAAGGACCAGGCTAGGCAAGGCTTAGAGGGCATGCGACCAGCTGATCCACCCCGACTAGTGCTTAGAGGCACAGTGGTGGCTGAGGATGCAGTTGTAGACGAGCTACCAGTACTCCGACTCTGTCCAGGAAGGCGCAAGGTAACTTCGTCATCAGTTGCATCCTCCTCCACCGCCTCTGTTGACCTCCTCGAGTGCCTGACTGTGGGTTGACAGTAGGTGGGATCTAGAACTTCCTCATCAATTGTTGTGTTTGCACTCCCCTCACCCTCAGACCGAGCCTCTTCTTGCCCTGACCAAATATTTAAGTTGTCATCCCAATCTGGTATCTGTGTCTCATCATCATCAGTATGTTCCTCATTGTCTATAACAACAGGTGTTTCAGTTTGTGAATAAAGGTCAACATTATGCTCAGAAACTTGTTCATCATGGCCTGAATTTGAGTCACAAAGGTTCTGGGCATCACTGCAGATCATTTCCTGGTTTGTACTCACTGTAGCTTGGGAGCAGACCTCTGATTCCCAGGCTTTAGTGTGACTGAACAGCTCTGCAGACTCAGCCATCTCAGTTCCACCATACTGTGCAGGGCGGATGGAGACTTCAGAGCTGGGAGAAAGCAAGTGTGATTGGGATGACATCTCAGAGGACTGGTGTTTTTTGGATGCGGTAGTTGAGGTGGAGGAGAGGGCACTTGTTGGACCACTTGAGATTCATTCAAGCATTTTCTTTTTTTGGCCATCATCTACCTTTGTTCCAGTTGTTCGTGTCCGTAAAAAAGGGAGCACATCGGATTGTCCACGGTAAGTAGTAGACATCTTACTTTTGCTGGAAGATGGTCTATCTTCAGCAGATGTTAATGGAGCTTTGCCACCTTCCCCATGGACAAACTCTTTTTTTTCCTTTTCCAACAGGCCTCTTTCCCTTTCCACCAGCATCTGTCATTTTGCCACTAAGGATGCCACTAAGTTTACTCAGTGTTTGCTAGTATAATGGCTTAGTAACAATGAGTTTGAGTATGCACTGCAGTGGTGCTGCAAATAGCTTTGCACCAGTGGGACACTAATGGAAGTCCAACAGCCACTTTTAGGATGCCACTAAGTTTACTCAGTGTTTGCTAGTATAATGGCTTAGTAACAATGAGTTTGAGTGGGCAATGCAGAGGTGCTGCAAATAGATTTGCACTAGTGGGATACTAATGGAAGTCCAACAGCCACTTTTGGGATGCCACTAAGTTTACTCAGTGTTTGCTAGTATAATGGCTTAGTAACAATGAGTTTGAGTGTGCAATGCAGAGGTGCTGCAAATAGATTTGCACTAGTGGGACACTAATGGAAGTCCAACAGCCACTTTTAGGATGCCACTAAGTTTACTCAGTGTTTGCTAGTATAATGGCTTAGTAACAATGAATTTGAGTGTGCAATCCAGAGGTGCTGCAAATAGATTTGCACTAGTGGGACACTAATGGAAGTCCAACAGCCACTTTTAGGATGCCACTAAGTTTACTCAGTGTTTTCTAGTATAATGGCTTAGTAACAATGATTTTGAGTGTGCTATGCAGAGGTGCTGTAAATAGATTTGCACTAGTGGGACACTAATGGAAGTCCAACAGCCACTTTTAGGATGCCACTAACTTTGCTCAGTGTTTGCTAGTATAATGGCTTAGTAACAATGAATTTGAGTGTGCAATGCAGAGGTGCTGCAAATAGATTTGCACTAGTGGGACACTAATGGAAGTCCAACAGCCACTTTTAGGATGCACTAAGTTTGCTCAGTGTTTGCTAGTATAATGGCTTAGTAACAATGAGTTTGAGTGTGCAATCCAGAGGTGCTGCAAAGAGATTTGCACTAGTGGGACACTAATGGAAGTCCAACAGCCACTTTTAGGATGCCACTAAGTTTACTCAGTGTTTGCTAGTATATTGGCTTAGTAACAATGAGCTTGAGTGTGCAAAGGGCAGGAGGGTACAGTGGCAGGGTTGTGGGTCAGTGTACAGGAAAGGAAGCCTCACTTTCTATCCCTCCTAATGGAGAAATGCAGCGAGGAAGTCCCTGACCTTAGCTACACAGACGCTGTTATCTGTAGCTGTTAAAATCTGTTTCCATGGATCTGACTGTCACCTATGGCTCTGAGCCTGCTGTTATTAGCCCTTACAAGGGCTAATAGAAACTTCTATCCCTATTCTGTATAGCGCTGTGTATAAAGTGTACACAGCAGTGTCAAAGACAGGAGCTACGCCAGCGGTGACTGACACCCAGACGCAGAAGAGATAATGGCGTCTGGACGGGCAGATACCCGTTTTTATAATGCAGGGACATGTGACATGGACATCCTATCACACATGCCATTGCTTCTCTGGCTAAAAGTCCACTTAGCTGTGTGTATGTGTCTAGGATTGGCTGACATGCTGGCCCACCCACTACACGGGCGCGCTTAGGGAAGGAAGACAAGGAAAAAAAAAATGGCGATCGCCATTATCCCAGCAGCAGTGATCTGAATGCGCTGTTCCCGCACACTATACGCTGAAATTTCATCGAGAGTTTCACAGAGTGACTTACAATATTACAGAGGAAAGCCAGCTAGTAATTAGCTTGGCTTTTTGCTGCTACAACCGTTCTCGAACGTAACTAGAACTATCGAGCTTTAGCAAAAAGCTCGAGTTCTAGTTCGATCTAGAACAGCCCCCAAAATCACTCGAACCTCGAACTGGAGAACCACGAACCGCAAACCGCGCTCAACTCTAGTGGTGAGGGACCCCAGGGACAAGCAGTAGGTTTGATCAGGGGTCACCATCTTCCCTCTCCCTAGACACAAGGTTGGCTTTCCTTCTCTTTTACCATGCGCTTGGTACTTCCCCATATCTAGTGTGACAGTCAACTAGAATAAAAGGCTCTGTAACACGACGCTGCTACAAATGTGGCATCCAGTCCAAATCTTGTTAAAAGGTGTGATTTTACTTGTCTACGCATTTCAGGGATTAGTTTCCCTCTTCAGGACAAAAATCACTTTAAACATTGGTATAAACAGTCAGAGGTATATATACACACAAGGTAGTTGGATTGAAAGAAGGCACATTGAATAGCGGCTGTTAGTTGTACACATGGAACAAACTACATTACTGCGATAAATGTCACCATAAGCAATTAACAGGAAATATATGGTATATATAAAAAGCATAATATGAACCAAATAAATATGATTTATTTGTAGTGATATATTTGTAGTGCATTTTTTTGATTGAGCAATCTGCCGTGTAACTAGGCTGTGTACATTTCACTTTATAACTGGAGCCTAGCTTCACAGACATGTAGGTTTTTAACCCAGATAGAGGCATTTGAATTAGCTCCTGGTATATAGCTTTATACCTTGCCGCTGGTCACCGGGCTCACATGCATTAGCCTATACATACGCTAAATATCTCGTTTTTCAAATATTCCTATAGCAGTAATTCAATACAAGAGTTCCCTTATTCATTGTTATCATTTTAGCAGGCAGCTGTATGTGTTTTGTAGTATGAACCAAATAAAGTTATTGTATATGATGGATAAAAAAGAAATATAAATAAAACTGTGAATTTCCTCAAAATTTGTGTTATCTCCGGTTTGTAACAAATGTGCAAAGTCGGAGAACCTACAGTCATATGAAAAAAGTTTGGGCACCCCTATTAATGTTAACCTTTTTTCTTTATAGCAATTTGGGTTTTTGCAACAGCTATTTCAGTTTCATATATCTAATAACTGATGGACTGAGTAGTATTTCTGGATTGAAATGAGGTTTATTGTACTAACAGAAAATGTGCAATCTGCATTTAAACATAATTTGACCGGTGAAATAGTATAGACACCTCAACATAAAAGTGACATTAATATTTTGTAGATCCTCCTTTTGCAAAAATAACAGCCTCTAGTCGCTTCCTGTAGCTTTTAATGAGTTCCTGGATCCTGGATGAAGGTATATTTGACCATTCCTGTTTACAAAACAAATTCCAGTTCAGTTAAGTTTGATGGTCGCCGAGCATGGACAGCGAGCTTCAAATCATTCCACAGATTTTCAATGATATTCAGGTCTGGGGACTGGGATGGCCATTCCAGAACATTGTAATTGTTCCTCAGCATGAATGCCTGAATAGAGCTTTGAACTTCATAGGCAAGTGTATCCAATCATGAGAAAAGGTATTTAAGGTGGCCACTTGCAAGTTGTTCTTCTATTTGAATCTCCTATGAAGAGTGACATCATGGGCTCCTCAAAACAACTCTCAAATGATCTGAAAACAAAGATTATTCAACATAGTTGTTCAGGGGAAGGATACAAAAAGTTGTCTCAGATATTTAAACTGTCAGTTTCCACTGTGAGGAACATAGTAAGGACATTAAAGAACACAGTTCTTTTTAAGCCCAGAAGTGGCAGGCCAAGAAAACTATCAGAAAGGCAGAGAAGAATGGTGAGAATAGTCAAGGACAATCCACAGACCACCTCCAAAGACCTGCAGCTTCATCTAGCTGCAGATGGTGTCAATGTGCATCGGTCAACAATACAGCGCACGTTGCACAAGGAGAAGCTGTATGGGAGAGTGATGCGAAATAAGCCATTTCTGCAAGCACGCAACAAACAGAGTCGCCTGAGGTATGTAAAAGCACATTTGGACAAGCCAGTTACATTTTGGAAGAAGGTCCTGTGGACTGATGAAACAAAGATTGAGTTGTTTGGACATACAAAAAGGCGTTTTGCATGGAGGCAAAAAAACACGGCATTCCAAGAAAAGCACTTGCTACCCACAGTAAAATTTGGGGCAGGTTCCATCATGTTTTGGGGCTGTGTGGCCAATGCCGGCACCGGGAATCTTGTTAAAGTTGAGGGTCGCATGGATTCAACTCAGTATCAGCAGATTCTTGACAATAATATGCAAGAATCAGTGACGAAGTTGAAGTTACGCAGGGGATGGATATTTCAGCAAGACAATGATCCAAAACACCGCTACATATCTACTCAGGCATTCATGCAGAGGAACAATTACAATGTTCTGGAATGGCCATCCCAATCCCCAGACCTGAATATCATTGAAAATCTGTGGAATGATTTGAAGTGTGCTGTCCATGCTCGGCGACCATCAAACTTAACTGAACTGGAATTTGTTTTGTAAGCAGGAATGGTCAAATATACCTTCATCCAGGATCCAGGAACTCATTAAAAGCTACAGGAAGCGACTAGAGGCTGTTATTTTTGCAAAAGGAGGATCTACAAAATATTAATGTCACTTTTATGTTGAGGTGCCTATACTATTGCACCGGTCAAATTATGTTTAAATGCGGATTGCACATTTTCTGTTAGTACAGTAAACCTCATTTCAATCCAGAAATACTACTCAGTGCATCAGTTATTAGATATATGAAACTGAAATAGCTGTTGCAAAAACCCAAATTGTTATAAAGAAAAAAGGTTAACATTAATAGGGGTGCCCAAACTTTTTAATATGACTGTGGTGAAATACTTACTGTATATATCTACTATGTGGTGATGTAATAAATACTTTATGATATATCATAAAAAACGTAAATCTATCCTATGTGTTTCGGTGGTGTAAGATGCTATGTTCAAAAAAATTAAGGAAGACAAGAATTAGAATCCCATCCATAGAGGCAGTATGTTGATGAAATTCATATATTTGGTGATATTAATTGATTGTTTGAGTTTTATTAAAGAGAGGATTTATTAAAGGATAGAGCCCATGTGACACTGCTGTGATAATGGTGAATAATAACATAAATAAAAAGAATGTGTAAAAGAAAAGAAAATGAATGTGTAAAAAAGGGAGTGAATGTGATCACATTCACCCTTTTTTTTACACATTCATTTTATTTTTGTTATTATTAATAGAGTTGAGCGATGTTCGATTCAAACGGTTCATCAATTTCAAATTTGAGTGATTTTGGGTGGTGTTCGAGTCGTTCGATTTGCTTCAAGTTCGGCAGTTCAAGTTACCGTTCGATAATGGTTCGATCACTAAAAGCGTAGCTTCTCATAGTAAGGCTGTATGCGCACGTTGCATATCTGCATGCGTCCTGCATTCCCAGCAAAATTCCTCTCTCTTTCCTACTCATCGATCATGGCCGCGGCGCTGCACGGCTGTCACAAAGCTACTGCGAATTTTCCTCTTTTGAAAATGGCTGCCGCTCATTATTCAATCTGGAATCCCCTGCTTTCCCCACCCACTGGTGCCCAAGATTGGTTGTAGTCAGACACGCCCCCACGATGAGTTACAGCTGTCTCACTGCAAACAATCACAGCCCCCGGTGGGCGTGTCTATATCGTGCAGTAAAATAAATAAATAAATTAAAAAAACCTGCGGTTCCCCCCAATTTTGATACCAGCCAAGATAAAGCCACACGGCTGGAGGCTGGTATTGCCAGGATGGCGAGTGCCACGTTATGGGGAGCATACCACCCTAACAATATCAGCCAGCAGCCGCCCGGAATTGCCGCATCCATTAGATGCGACAGTCCCGGGACTCTAACCGGCTCATCCCGAATTGCCCTGGTGTGGTGGCAATCGGGGTACTAAGGGGTTAATCATGGCAGGCGTCTCCCCGAGATTCCTTCCGTGTAAGTGAAAGTAAATAAACACACACAATGAAAAATCCTTTATTTGGAATAAAAGACAAAAAAACCCTCATTTACCTCTTTATTAATCCCCAAACAACAATCTAGGTCCGAAGTAATCCACACGACGCTTTCAGCTCTGTTACAAGAAGCTGACATTGAGCGCCGTAGAACACGAGCGCTCTGTGTCAGGTCCACGCAGCAAATGAAGTGAGCCACGCTGTCACCGGAGACTTCACTCAGGTAGTGCCTGCGTGTGATATATCTCTACTGCATTACAAAGGTCAAGATTACCAAATCTTCCTATGTTTTTTCATTAGAGGCAGTGGCTCAATGGGTAGAGCTACTGCCTAAGGAGAAATACTTCGTTCAGGTAACGAATTTAATTTATTTTATTTTTAATTTTAAATTATAATTATTATTTATTCATAATTATAATTTAATTTATTATGCACTGAGGGGAGAAGCCGGACATCAGCTGTGAGCCGCAGGACACACCTCTAAAATCGGAGTTCACAGAATAAGGCTGCATTGCACTCTCCTCTCTCTCTTCTCTCTCTTTTCTCTCTCTCTTCTCTCTCTCCTCTTCTCTCTGTCTCTCTTTTTCTCTCTCTCTGTTTTTCTCTCCTTTTCTCTCTTTTTCTCTCTTTCTCGCTCTTTTTCTCTCTTTCTTTTACTTTTTCTCTCTTTTTCTCCCTCTCTCTCTTTCTATCTTTTTCTCTCTTTCTCCCCCTCTCTCTTTCTCTCTCTCTATCTCTCTCTTTGTTTCTCTCTCTCTTTTTCTCTCTTTTCTCTTTTTCTCTTTTTTTCTCTCTCTCTTTTTCTCTTTCTCTCTTTCTTTCTTTTTCTCTCTTTCTCCCTCTCTCTTTTTCTCCCTCTCTTTTTCTCCATTTTTCTCTCTCTCTTTTTCTCTCTTTCTCTCTCTCTTTTTTCCTCCCTTTCTCCTCTTTGTAGCTGAATAATCCACTTCTGGATTCTCTACTGCAATACAGAGATCAAGATTACCAAATCTTCCTATGCTTTTCATTAGAGGCAGTGGCTCAATGTGTAGAGCTTCTGCCTAAGGAGAATTAGTTCACGAGTTGAGTCCCAGCCGTCCCAGTAAAGAATTTAATTTATTTTAAATTATAATTATTATTTATTTATAATTATATTTTAATTTAATTATGCATTGAGGGGAGGAGATGGACATCAGCTGTGAGCCGCGGGACACACCTCTAAAATCGGAGCAGTTCACGAATGAGGCTTCATTGCTCTCTCCTCTCTCTCCTCTCTCTTCTCTCTCCTCTCTCCTCTCTCTCTTCTTTCTCTCTCTCTTCTCTCTCTCTCTCCTCTCTCTCTTCTCTCTCTCTTCTCCTCTCTTCTCTATCTCCTCTCTTCTCTCTCTCTTCTCTCTCTTTCCCTCTCTCTTCTCTTTTCTCTCTCTTTTCTCTCTCTATTTTCTCTCTCTTTTCTCTCCATCTCTCTTCTCTTTTCTCTCTCTTTTCTCTCTCTTTTCTCTCTCTCTCAGACCTCGCGATGATCAGCTGATGTGGTCAGCTGACGGGATCAGCTGACACTATAAGTCGAGCGGTGAGGCCGGCTTTTTACCTCCCGGCAGGCCAAACTATCAGCTGCTGGTGTCAGACAGAAGTCTGCACAAAAGTGGGTAGTTTGTTTTTTTGGATTTTTTTTGCACTGATGCATCAGCTGATTGTATAAAAGCCGTTTATTCAATCAGCTGCTGTGTCATGTGATTCAGGCCCTTGAACCTGACACATCATCTGATCGCTTTGCCTTCCAGCAAACCAATCAGATGATGTTGGATATGGATTGGACGGCACGGGACCCTTGACCCAGGAATACTGAGGAGGGGGGTTATTTATTTCAATAAAGATGGAGTCACTAATTGTGCTGTGTTTTATTTCTAATAAAAATATTTTTCTGTGTGTTGTTTCTTTTTTATCTGTACTAGAAAATTATGATGGCCATGTCTAATATTGGCATGACACCATGAATTTCGGGCTTAGGGCCATTTCATAATATACAGCTAGCCCTAACCACATTATTACCCAGCGAGCCACCCATCACCAGGGCAGCTGGCGGAGTTAGATACAGCGCCAGAAGATGGCACTTCTATGAAAGCGCCATTTTCTGGGGCGGCTGCCGACTGCAATTCGCAGAAGGGGTGCCCAGAAAGCTTGCGCTGTGGATTCCAATCCCCAGCTGCTTAATTGTACCTGGCTGGAAGCAAAAATTGGTCGAAACACACGTCATTTTTTTTTTAATTATGTCATGAAATTCATGAAATAATTAAAAAAAAAGGGCTTCCCTATATTTTTGGTTCTCAGCCATGTACTAATAGGCAGTTTGGGGTTGGGGCAGCCCGTAGCTGCCTGCTGTACCTGGCTAGCATACAAAAACATGGCGAAGCCCACGTAATTTTTTTGGGGGGGGCAAAAACTCCTGCATACAGTCCTGGATGGTGTATGCTCAGTTTTGTAGTTCTGCATCTGCTGTCTGCTGTCTATCTGTATGGAGGAGAGCAAACAGCAGCTGTAGAACTACAAGGCTCAGCATCCTCCAATCAAGACTGTATGCTGGAGGGAGAGGTAGGGGGAGCAAAACTGCAAGGCTCAGCATACTTCATCCTCTAGTGTATGCAGGAGAGCAGATAGCAGCTGCAGAACGACAAGACTAAGCATACTCCATCCAGGACTTTATGCAGGAGTTTTTTGCCCCCCAAAAAAATGATGTGGGCTTCGCCATATTTTTTGTATGCTAGCCAGGCACAGCAGGCACCTATGGGCTGCCCCCAACCCCCAGCTACCTATTTGTACCCGACTGGGAACCAAAAATATAGGGAAGCTCTTTTTATTTTAATTATTTCTTGAATTTCATGAAATAATTAAAAAAAAAAAATGACGTGGGCTTCACCCAATTTTTTTGTCCAGCCAGGTACAACTAGTCAGCAGGGGATTGGAATCCGCAGCACAGGTTGGCCCGAGCCTTCTGGGCCCCTCTGCTGAGAATTGCAGTCTGCAGCCGCTCCAGAAAATGGCGCTTTCATAGAAGCGCCATCATCTTGCACTGTATCCAACTCTTCCAGCAGCCCTAAAGCCGGGTGGCTTGCTGGGTAATTAGGGTTAATACTAGCTTTGTTTTACTAGCTAGTATTAAGCCAGAGATTCTTAATGTCAGGCAAGTTTGACCCGGCCATTAAGAATCTCCAATAAAGGTTTAAAAAAAGACACCTGACAGAGAAAAAATACTTTAATAGAAATAAATACACAGACACACTTAGAGACTCCATGTTTATTACTCCCTCTCAACCCTCCAGGATCCTGGTCTTCTGTTTTCTTTCTCCTTCAACCCATGCAGCTCTGCTACATCATACAGACGCTACTGCTCCCATGCAGTCTAATCACTCAGTGAGTGAGCAGAGACTGTGGGTTGTAAGCGGTGACGTCATCGCTGCCACTGTTGCTATAGTAACCGGCTGTGGCATCCAGTCCTTGCATGTGGGCGGACTCTATAAAGAGCGCTAACATGCAGGGACGGGGAGTCGACCATGTGCCAAGCATCTCGCCGGTACACGGAGATGCTCAAAGGAGCACCGCGTAATGAAGAGATGCACTGAAAGGACCAACCATGACGTCTAGCCATGTGACCAGTCTGTAGCCAATGAGATAATAGACACGTAACTGGTCACAAGCTATGACGACGTCACGAAGGTCCTATCATCAGTGCTGGTTACCGGGATGACACAGCGATGATTGTAAGGAAAATCGGCGGGAGACAGAGTGCAGGACGCGTCGCAGGGACCTGTAAGTTTAATGGCAATGTTTATTAATTGTATGTGTACATGTATAATGTATTTGTATGTGTTTTTGTTTGCCTGCCATTGTTTTCAATGGGGTTCGAAGGTGTTCGCCAAACTAAGCCGCCGTTCGATGAACCGAACTCGAACTCTAGGGGGGTGGTTCAACACTACTCAGCATGCATCAGTGTCAGTGCGAACTATTCATCAACTTTTGAATGAAATGAAATGCTATGGCATGATACCTCTGAGGACCAGACACAGAGACATAGAAAAGCTGGACTGCAATTTGACAAAATGTACGTGAGTAAGCCAAAATCCTTCTGAGAAAGCATGCTGCTCACAGATGGAAACAACACAGAGCTTTTTGGTAAAGCACATCATTCTACTGTTTACAAAACCTAAATGAGGCCTATAGGGAAAAGACCACAGTACGTACAGTCAAATATGGTGGAGATTCAAATATGTTTTCGGGTTGTTTTGCTGCCTGTGGATCTTGGTGGCTTGACTGTGTGCAAGTCATTGTGAAATCTGAAGATTACCAAAGGATTTTGGGCAATAATTTAGTTACCAATGTCAGAAAGCTGGTTTGTGCCCTAGGCCATAGGTCTTCCAGCTGGACAATAACCCCAAACATGCTTCAAGATGCACCCAGAAATAGATGGAAACAAAGTGCTGGAAAGTTCTGAAGTGGCCAGCAATGGGTACGAATCTTAACACCATTGAATACCTGTGTAGAGATCTTAAAATTGTTGTTGGGAGAAGGCACCCTGCAAAAATGAGAGACCTGAACCAGTTTTCAATAGAAGAGTGGTTCAAAATTCCAGTTGAGAGGTGTAGGAAGCTTGTTAATTGGTATAGGAAGAGATTTATTGCAGTTATTTATTTCAAACGGTGAACAACCAAATATTAGCTGAGGGTGCCTACAATTTTGTACATCCCATTTTGGGAATTTATTTGTGAAATTGGTCTTTTTATTTTTTTTGGTGTTGTTGTTACCATACACACAAAGGAAATAAACATGTATATCCTGTAGCAAAACATGTGTAATTGCAATAATTTTCTGGGAGAAATATTTCATTTTCTGGAAAAATTTCAAGGGTGCCAACACTTTAGGCCATAACTGTAATCGTGGGGTGAGATGAAATAAGGTAGGAATAGAGTGAAAGAAAGAGAAACAGGCTAAAGAAAGAGGTGGAAAATTGTTTAGAAAAAGAGATGAGTGAACTATAAATACAAACTAGCCGATGTCGCAGTGTGCAAAGTGCCCCTTAGTGTCATGATCCATGCCTGGCTCAGCCACAGCTGACCCCTTGCTGGTACCTTATCTCAGGGTTACAGGTCATGGGAGGGGTTAATTCCATTCTGCCTCGTTCCGGAAGACAGGCTGCTATAACCTGGCACTGCTTCTCCGGAACAGCGCCAGGAATAGTTCCTGCTCTACAGCATGAGTGCCTGGCTCCCGTCAGTTAACCTTATCTGTCCTGTCTGCCTGATTCCTAGTCCTGACCCACTCCATCCTCTGTCTGTCCGTCCCTCGTTTCCTGACTGCCTGTTCCTGTCTGTAGTTGGTGTCCCAGTCCTATCTGTCTGACCCAGGTCCCGACCTATGTATCATCCCCCTGTAATACTATTGTATGAACTGAGGATTTCGATTGCGTTAGGGCAATGACAACCAGAGACGGGTTCTTGGTGCAAAGAAGTTTTATAATATTCAACCAACACTATGTACACCGGAAAGAACATAAACACAGTAGAACATAAACACAGTAAATACCTGCCAGGTTCGGAGCAAAGGGGAACTCTCGGGGCCACGCACCGGACTCTCCCAGGGAGACCACCAGGAGTGAACCCCTATACAGGGGCTGTCTGGCGATCACCCCAGAAGGCCTAAATGCGCAGCAGCCGGGACACGAAAGGGCAACAGGTATAGTCCAAAAATGTCCATACGTGATGTAGAACGTGAGTCTTAGGGTGGATATGAAACTGAAGGAACCGGGCAGAAGTGCCGACCAGAGACGGCAGACGGAGTCCGGGACCAGCGAGGGCACAGCTTGATGAGACCAGGTGGAGTCCAGAGCCGGTGTCGGGTGTTTCAACAGGATCCAAATAGCAATCAGGAACCAAGAGCAGCAGGGCAGGAGTAGACAGGAAGCAGTATACTCAAGCAACTAGACTAAGCTTAGGGGTGGGCTTTTAAACAGATGAACAGGAAGTAGGGCAACAAAACAGAAAACTCCATGCTAACAAAGGGCAAGATCCTTCAGAAGCAAACTGGAAATCCCGGAACTCTGACAGTACTCCCCCCCTAGAAACGGCCTCAGGACGAACCAGGGCCAGGCTTGTCCGGGTACCTCCGATGAAACTGAGCAACCTTCTGGGGCGCTCGGATGTTACCCACAGGTTCCCAGGAATCGTCCTCGGGGGAGTACCCCTGCCAACGAACCAGATACTGAAGCCGATGCTGATGGAGCCGGGAGTCAATAATGTCCTCAACCACATACTGCTCCTGGCCATCAACCATCACAGGTGGAGGAGGAGGCACGATACGTCCCTGAAACGAATTAGGGGAAACCGGTTTCAGCAGGGCAACATGAAAGCCCGGGTGTACCTTCAAATTCCGTGGTAGCTTCAGCCAACAGGCCACAGAGCTCACTATCCCGGTGATCTTGAACGGACCAATGAATTTCTGCCCCAGCTTCTGCGAAGGAACACCCAGTTTTAGATTCCTGGTGGATAACCACACCGAGTCCCCTACCTTATACATGGGTGCCTCTTTCCGGTGAGTGTCTGCCGACTTCTTGTAACGCTTCTGAGCCGAAGCCAAAGAGTTCTTCAAAACCTCCAGATTTTGCTGTAGTTCCGTCAATCTTTCCTCCACTGCGGGCACCGAAACTGCTACCGGTGACCTAGGCAAAGTACTCGGATGATAACCCGCGTTAGCGAAAAAGGGCGTTACCTTAGTGGAGCTGCTCTGAGTGTTGTTATACGAGAACTCCGCCAAAGGAAGCAGCTTCCACCAATCGTCCTGCAGATAGCTGACATAACATCGCAGGTACTGCTCCAGGGTTTGATTAGTCCATTCTGTTTGCCCATTTGTCTGGGGATGGTATGCAGAAGACAAACAGACATCAATATGGAGTGCCGAACAAAACCCTTTCCAGAACTTAGAAGTGAACTGCACGCCCGGTCAGAGATGATCTCATCCGGTACCCCATGCAACCGAAATATATTCTGGATAACCAAATCCACTGTCTCTGCAGCTGAGGGAAGACCGGTACATGGAATAAAGTGAGCAGCCTTTGTCTACCAATCCACTACCACCAACATGGTATTGTTACCGCCCGAGACGAGCAACACTACAATAAAATCCATTGAGATGGATCCCCAAGGGCGAGATGGCACGGGGAACGGTTGAAGGAGTCCCGTAGGAGCCACACGAGGGACCTTGCACCGGGCAAAAACCACACACGAGTGGACATAGTCTTTTACATCCTTCAAACAGGTAGGCCACCAGAAAAAACGACTCAGAAATTCCTGCGTCTTCGGTACACCCCTATGACCTGCCAACACGGAGTCATGGACCAACTTGAGAACCCGAAGTCTTACAGCCTCCGGGACATAAATACGTCGCTCTCTCAACCAAACACCATTCCGAAGGACAAGAGTCACATCATTCGGGGGGGCAGCAAGAAATACGTCACCATCATAGGCCAGCTTGATGTCCTTCCACAAGTCCTGGTCCCGGATTACTCCAACAAAATTGGCATCTGATAAAACGGTCTGAGACGGGGTTCCAGGCACGGAGTCCATGGCGTGGATTCGGGATAAGGCATAGGCTTTCCCATTACGTGACCCTGGACGGTATGTGACGATAAAATTGAACTGGTTAAGGAACAGGCTCCAATGGGCTTGATGTGGAGACAGACACCTGGCAGATTTAAGGAATTCCAGGTTAAGATGGTCTGTGAGAACTACTACTTGTTGCTCTGCTCCCTTTAAGTGGTGTATCCATTCCTTAAAGGCAGAAATAATCGCCAACAATTCCTTGTCCACAATTTCATAGTTCTTTTCTGCAGGGGACAACCGGCGAGAAAAGAAGGCACACGGGTACAAGAGACTCTTGTCCCCAGTCCTCTGTGAAAGGATAGCCCCTAATGCATAATCGGAAGCATCGACTTCCACAATAAAAGGGAGTGCGGGATTCGGGTGTATTAGTATTGGCGCTGAGGTAAAACAAACCTTGAGACAATTGAAAACTTCCTGGGCCTGGGCGGACCACACGAACTTCTGCCCCTTTTTGGTTAACAGGGTGATAGGACGGACGATCTCTGAAAAGTTGCGGATAAAGTGTCTGTAAAAATTAGCAAAACCGACAAAGCGTTGTACCTCCTTGATGTTTCTCGGTTCCGGCCAGTCTAGAATTGCCCGTATCTTGCCAGACTCCATGTTGAGTCCCTGAGGAGAGATGACATATCCTAAAAATTGTATCTTTGAGCAATGGAATTCGCACTTCACCAGTTTAATATACAGGTGGTTATCCTTCAGACGGGTAAGTACGGTCTTGACGTGCTCCTGGTGTTCCTGTAGGGAATCAGAAAAGATCAAGATATCATCCAGGTAAATCACCATGAACTGGTCCATTATATCCTAAAAATATCGTTGACTAGGTGTTGGAAAGCCTCAGGAGAGTTACAGAGTCCGAAGGGCATCACTAGATACTCATAATGTCCCTACCGACATCTGAACGCTGTTTTCCACTCGTCCCCGGACGTATTCGGAGTAGATTATATGCCCCACGGAGATCCAATTTAGTAAATATTTTGGCCTGTTGTACTCTCTCCAATAGTTCGGGAATCAACGGCAACGAATACCGGTTCCGGATGGTTATCTTATTTAGTTCCCGGTAGTCGATACAAGGTCTCAGAGTCCCCTCTTTCTTCTTCACGAAAAAGATGGGTGCCCCCGCTGGTGAGGTAGAAGGTCGAATAAATCCCTTGGCTAGGTTTTCATCGATATAAACTTTTAGTGCTTGTAACTCTGGTGCCGCCAAAGGGTAGACATGACCAAATGGGATCTCTGCCCCTGGGAGTAATTCTATGGGACAATCATACGGTATATGCGGGGGAAGCCGATCTGCTTTTATTTTGTCGCATATATCTGCGAATTCATTATAAACCGGGGGTAGAACAGGTACCTGTACAGTGCCCTCCGCATTCTGTGTTACCAGAACCGGTACAGTTGGACTAATGGTCGAACCACTCTGGGGTGGGAAGGATATTTCTTTAGTCTCCCAATCGATGACTGGATTTGTAGACCGCAGCCAAGGAATTCCTAAAATTATCGGAAAATGGGGAGAAGAAATCAACATGAAAACAAGGGTCTCCTGCTGACCTGGTTTCATCACACATTCAAGGGGTACTGTCTCCCGATCAACTGGTCCGGAAACTAATGGAGAACCGTCTACCGTCTCCATGGTAACCGGTGAGGATCTTTGTTGAGTCTGGATACCGTGTTTCCTGGCAAAAGAAGAGTCCATGAAATTTCCCCCTGCCCCAGAGTCTATCATAGCAGATGTAGGTATTAACTGTCCCTCCCACCGTATCTGAATGGGAAGCGAGCAATGGGTGTATTTCCCTTCCGGGTCCTTAGGTGAAGTTGACATCAATGTCGAGGGAAATACCGCATCCAAGTGTAAACTTGCTTCAGAGACATCGGACTCTGCGTCCGTGTTGTCACACTCTGCCACTGCTGCCAGTACCTTATTCGGGCGATTGGGACGTTTTGGGCAGTCAATCAGAAAATGGTCTGATTGACCACAATAGAAACACAAACGCTCACGGAGCCGATGTTCACGACGTTTGTTGGTCTCTCGCCTTTGCAGAGAGTCCACTTGAATAGGAACATCCTCAGCCTCCCGTGGCGTCTTGTGAGCGGGTTCCCTAGAAGGAAAAGCAAGGTTGGTTACCCGGTTTACAGCTGCCCATTTTTCCTGTCTGCGTTCCATCAAGCGGGTATCGATACGCACACAGTGATGGAGAAACAGTTCAAAATCCCATGGAGATTCAGCACGAGCTAACTCGTCCTTGATGGTACCGGACAGACCCTTTCTGAACATTGACAATAGCGCATTATTTCCCCAGTCGGTGTCTACCACTAACCTTTTGAACTCAGTGGCGTATTCGACGACAGACCACTTTCCCTGACATAAGGAAAGCAGAGCCGATTCAGCGGTAGCACAACGTTTAGGATCATCAAACATTTGCGCCATTGCTGTTAAAAAGTCATCCAGGTTATCTAAACGGATATCACGATTCGCAATTATAGGATTAGCCCAAGCCAGTGCTCGTGAGGTTAACAACATGATTATACATAACACTTTTGACCGGTCAGACCGGTAATAATCAGCATGTACATCAAAAAACAGTATACACTGATTAACAAACCCACGGAACTGACTTCGATCGCCACTGAAACGAAATGGAGGTAACCTAGGCATACCGGAAGCTGATACGGATGTAGTGGGGGCGGCTTCCTGAGCCTTCACTCTGGCTTGAAATTCCTGAATAGCCGGACCAAGTACCTGGTGATTGTGGCCCAGCTGTACCTTCACATCTCTAAGCTTAGTTTGCACCGCCTCCATCTCCTGCTGCAAGGAGTTAATCATGGAGAAAAGTTGATCTACTCGTGTCTCCGTCATTGCCCCAGCGAAATCCTCTTAGTCGGCTTGAGTATAATGTAATACTATTGTATGAACTGAGGATTTTGATTGCGTTAGGGCAATGACAACCAGAGACGGGTTCTTGGTGCAAAGAAGTTTTATAATATTCAACCAACACTATGTACACCGGAAAGAACATAAACACAGTAGAACATAAACACAGTAAATACCTGCCAGGTTTGGAGCAAAGGGGAATTCCTGAGGCCACGCACCGGACTCCCCCAAGGAGACCACCAGGAGCGAACCCCTATACAGGGGCTGTCTGGCGATCACCACAGAAGGCCTAAATGCGCAGCAGCCGGAACATGAAAGGGCAACAGGTATAGTCCAAAAATGTCCGTACGTGATATGGAACGTGAGTCCTAGGGTGGATATGAAACGTAAGGAACCAGGCAGAAGTGCCGACCAGAGACGGCAGACAGAGTCCGGGACCAGCGAGGGCACAGCTTGATGAGACCAGGTGGAGTCCAGAGCCGGTGTCAGGTGTTTCAACAGGATCCAAATAGCAATCAGGAACCAAGAGCAGCAGGGCAGGAGTAGACAGGAAGCAGTATACTCAAGCAACTAGACTAAGCTTAGGGGTGGGCTTTTAAACAGATGAACAGGAACAGAAAACTCCATGTTAACAAAGGGCAAGATCCTTCAGAAGCAAACTGGAAATCCCAGAACTCTGACACCCCCCTGTACATTACTTTGACTCCTTGGCCTCTGACCTGTATCCTTGTTCTCGACCTTGGCTCTGTCTCCCCGGCTGCTTTATACATGACATCCCAGCTCCTGACTGCTGGCTATCACCTGACTATGATTTGTTTACTCCTGTATTATTGACAAGACCTCCTGTTGCAGACCCGGCTTGCTGATTATTCTGTCGCCCTCTTGTGGGTTAATTGATAACTGCACTTTGGAAATCTCTGTCCACTCTGTCTCAGTGAGTCCACAAGCGAGCGTGACACTTAGCTTCTCTGTTGCAGATAAAGCATTACAAAATATGCTGAATTGTGTATATCTTAGCCCATATCCCTGGTTGGCAGCTTCCTGTGTAGACTGTACATTGTGAGTGAGCTGCCAGTTACACAAATTAGCTGGTGTGATTGCACTGAAACAACAACTACAACACACAGCTTTATAAGTAAACACATCCCTGGAATCAGGGTCTCAATGCCTATAATATGCTGTTCTCAGACTAAAAGGAAAGAACCTGCTGATAAATTTCCTTTAATATCGTCCCTTGTGACTAGAAACTCCTGGATTTTTTATGTAATTGGTGTTGATTTTTCAGATTGATGGTGTTATGGTATTAGAACACATCAGGCAGTATGTAAAAGACTAGCATGATAGGGTGTTTATTGACTTCTGAAATACAGAATTCACAATATGTGTATAGATAAAGAATATATCATAGAAAGTGGTGCAAAATAGCTTTGAAATTAAATCAGTGTTCTGAAAAATAAGTCCGACCTTACACAAGAATACAATTTTCCTGTTTAAATAGATAGAATACAGTAGACTTAAAAGGTAATCAAAATAGCATACTTCAAGTATCCACAGGTACATATACATACGTAAATAAATGAAAAAGAAAAAATGTCATATGATTATTTGTGGATTGCTTTCATAATAAATTTCAATATTTGCCTCATAAAGTAGAAGTTCCAAGTCCTTTATATATCATTATTTTGGGGTGGAACCCAATTTGTGCGCACACATTACAGGAGTGTTGTGTATCCCTTTGTCCATGTGGATAGTTTTACATTTACTATCAATAAAGAGAATTGCAGACATTGAATTTACATTTTTGCTTACCATTTGTGGCTAACATTTCACAGTGCCTGACAGACTGAAATGTAGCCATTGTGTTGGAAAGAACATAGACGTATGCTGCCGTTCCTCTTCCTGAGTTATCATCTCCATTGCAACTACAGTGGAACCTTGGATGACGAGCATAATTCGTTTCGGGATTGTGCTCTTAAACCAAATTACTCTTGGTGTGCGAGAGGTACAGTACAAGCAAAGTGCTGCACTGGTTATCAATAAGAAAGTACAAAACTGTATCCACAAATGCAAATTGATAGACATGCTATATAGTATATTCTGTACAATGGTATACAGTATGATATATATATATATATATATTTATATATATATATAAAAATATATATATATATATCTCAAACAGTGTAGACCAGCTCACTCCTGTGAATCACCTGGAACCTCAGCTAACCTGGTTAAGTCCGTTGTGCCCGGATCAGGATGTAGGAGTCCATCCATACAAATGTGAACAACGACAGGGCAGAGTCCATCAATAACGTGAGCTATCCAGGATGCTGTTAAAAAATGTCTTTAATTTTATTCATAAATCCATTCAAAGGCAATGGTCCAAGCAGTTCAAAACAGCATTAACGCAGGAAAGTAGTGCAGATGTCCCACTTTTGTGTGACTTCCGTGGGATGCCGCTGCAGTCTGTATCCTGCTCCAGCTCCAGCCCCGCGGCTGCCTGCTCAGCACGTCTGCTGTCACTGCAGTGTCAGCATATGCCTGCACTGTATGATGTCCGCGGCTGCTGTCACTGCATCGTCAGCATATGCCCGCACTGTACGGTGTCCGCAGCTGCTGTCACTGCAGTGTCAGCATATGCCCGCACTGTACGGTGTCCGCGGCTGCTGTCACTGCAGTGTCAGCATATGCCCGCACTGTACGGTGTCCGCGGCTGCTGGCACTGCAGTGTCAGCATATGCCCGCACTGTATGGCGTCCACAGCTGCCAACACTGCAGTGACAGCAGCCGCGGGCATGACAAGCGCTGCCGTCAGGAGGTTAGTGAAGTTCCTTACCTGCAGTGATGAAGTCCTGCCCTCCCGACATCAGCGTTGTCACTGTCTTCCATGGCTGCCGCTTGTCACATTTCCTCTCGCTGCTGACCCAAGAATGTGACTAGCAGTGACATCACGGGCTCCCGCGATGCTTGTTTGTGAAGGTGGTGGTCATTGAACTCTGTGACAGCTCTGCTATCAGGAGTGCAGTGATCACTGAAGGTAATGTGCCTCGCTAACCTCCTGATAGCAGCACTTGTCATGCCCTGCAGTGACCTGGGCTGACCTATTGATGTTAGCTCAGGTCACTGCATTGCTTTTCCAGTCAATATGGAACATTATGTTCTTCATTGACTGGGACATTGACTATGGCATGGATCGTCATGGGAACCCCTTGGATTACACCAGACCTGGATTTGTTTTTCTTTCTAATAAATTGGTGAAAGACAGAATGTTTTGGGGAGTGTTTTTTCAAATAAAACTGTGTTTGTCGTCTATTTTTTTTTTATTACTGACTGGGTTGGTGAAGTCGGGTATCTGATAGACGCCTGACATCACGAACCCCAGGGCTTGATGCCAGGTGACATTACACATCTGGTATTAACCCCATATATTACCCCATTTGCCACCGCACCAGGGCAATGGGATGAGCTGGAGGGAAGCACCAGGATTTGCGCATCTAATGGATACGCCACTTCTGGGGCGGCTGCAGCCTGCTATTTTTAGGCTGGGGAGAATCCAATAACTATGGACCTCCCTAGTCTGAGAATATCAGACCCCAGCTGTCCGCTTTACCTTGGCTGGTGATCCAATTTTGGGGGGACCCTCACGTGTTTTTTTTTTTAATATTTATTTAATTTAAAATAACAACGTGGGGTGCCCTCAGTTTTGGATTACCAGCCAAGGTGAAGCTGTTAGCTGTGGTCTGCAGGCTGCAGCCGTCTGCTTTACACTAGCTGGCTATCAAATATAGGGGGAACCCCACGTCATTTTTTTTTAAATTTAATAATTTTTTTGGCTAAATACAAGGTTTAATGCCACATAAAAGGCACCGTATACCGATGATCACATTACAGTAAATGACAGCGCCGGTAAACAATTATTTATCTCCCATCTGGCATGAACAAACATGTCAGATGAGAGATAAATCTCCTCCCCGATCCCCTCCGGTCCCCCGATATCGCCAAAGTTTCCCCCCTGACCCCCTCCCCGAAATCCAAGATGGCCGCGCGCACAGCAGTGTGTCGGCCGCATTGACCCTACTCCTCTGATTTCTGTCGCATGTGCCATGACACATGTGACAGAAAACTCCTCCCCAGGCCCTGCCAGGTCCCCTTCTATAACCCCACCGGTGTTCCCCGGTGTCCCACGGTACCTGTGCAGCGTTGATCCCCCGCAGGCCCCTCATTCACAATAGACGCTGCCGCATGCACAGAACGGCAGTCAGCTCAGCTTCCTGTGTTCAGACACAGTGAGTGGTGGTAGCCATGCATCTGTAAGCTACTGCAATGCCCTGCTCATGAGGTAAGGAACATAGTTGGTCAGGAGAGCTGTACTAAATTTCCAAATGGAGGTATTTCATTTTATAGTTGCCCTGCTGAACGACTACCAAACATGAGAGTCCGTTATACGCCACAAGAAAGCACATCTAAATAGCGAGCTCTGTTGTTTAGTATTCACTCAGCTGGACAACTGGACTTAAAGGGGTATTTCATCTCCAAGATCCTATCCCCAATATAAAGTAGGTAGAATAGCAATGATATTAGCAAATACCAATATTTGGAAATGTAGAATAGTTCTCCTGATTAGACATGCCCTTACCTCATGAGCAGGGCATTGCAGCTTTGGTAGCAACACTTACGACATGGACTCTGCTGCTGTGGACCCGGGGAGAGTGGGTGCAGATTCATTGCAACCACACTCCTCACATGGAGGATCTGCACTCCTAGAAAATGGGGGATACATTCCCTGAGCATGTCCCCCCATATTCTAGATGGTCCAGAGTCGTCATGGGACCCCCTTATTTTTTTTTCCTTACAATAAATTGGTGAAAGAGGGAATGTTTTGGGGAGTGTTTTTTCAAAGATTTTTTTTTGTCTATTTGTTTTGTTAGTACTGACAGTTTGTGATGTTGGGTATCTGATAGATGCCATAACTTCACAAACTGCTGGGCTTGATGTGAGGTGATCTTACAGCTAGTATCAACCCCATTTATTACCCCGTTTGCCACTGCACCAGGGCACAGGATGAGCTGGGGTAAAGCGCCAGGATTGGCGCATCTAGTGGATGCGTCACTTCTGGGGAGCCTGCAGCCTGCTATTTTTAGGCTTTGAAGGGCCAATAACTATGGACCTTTCCACCCTGAGAATACCAGACCAAAGCTGTCCGCTTTACCTTGGCTGGTGATCCAATTTGGGGGGACCCTACTTTTTTTTTGTAATTATTAATATTTATAAAATAATTATAAAAAAGGAGCCTGGGGTGACCTCCACATTGGATCACCAACCACAGTAAAGCTGCCAGCTGTGGTTTTCAGGCTACAGCCTTCTGCTTTACCCTAGCTGGCTATCAAAAATGGGTGGACCCCACGTCATTTTTTTTAACTATTTTTTTAAATAAAAAAAATTAATGGGCTTCCCTGTATTTTGATTGCCAGCCAGGTAATGCCAGGCAGATGGGAGTGGCAACCCATAGCTGTCTGCTTTATCTGCGCTGAGAATCAAAAATACCGCGGAGCGCTACGTCCTTTTTTTTAATAATTTATTTTTACAGCACTGTGATGCCAGGCAATCAAATTAAAGGGAAGCCCTGTTTTTTTAGTTATTTAAATAAATAATTAAAAAAACAATATATGGGCTCACGCTGCATTTTTTGTATTGCTAGCTAAGGGTAATCCAAACAGCTACTGGCTGTTAACCCCCACTGCTTGGTGTTACCTTCACTGGCAATGGAAAATCCAGGGAAGCATTTTTTATTTTTTTTTGCCAAAAAACTAAAAAAAAAATGACGTGAGCTTCGCCATATTTTTGTATGCTAGCCAGGTACAGCAGACAGGTACGGCTGCCCCCAATCCCCAGCTGCCTATTTGTACCCGGCTGGGAATGAAAAATATAGGGAAGCCCTTTTTTTTAATTATTTCATGAATTTCATGAAATAATTAAAAAAAAAAAATTATGTAGGCTTCACCCCATTTTTGTGTCCAGCCAGGTACAACTAGGCAGCTGGGAATTGGATACGCAGCACAGGTTAGCCCGAGCTTTATGGGCCCCTCTGCTGTGAATTGCAGTCCGCAGTGGTCCCAGAAAATGGCGCTTTCATAGAAGCACCATCATCTGGCGCTGTATCCAACTCCTCCAGCTGCCCTGGTGATGGTGGCTCGCTGGGTAATAATGAGTTAATACTAGCTTTGTTTTACTAGCTAGTATTAAGCCAGAGATTCTTAATGTCAGGCAAGTATGACCCGGCCATTAAGAATCTCCAATAAAGGGTTAAAAAAAAGATACCACACGGAGAAAAAATACATTAAAAGAAATAAATACTCAGACACACTTAGAGACTCCATGTTTATTAATCCCTCTCACCCCTCCATGATCCATGGTCTTCTGTCTTCTTTCTCCTTCAACCCATGCAGCTCTGCTACATCAGACAGCACTGCATGGGAGGAAGATGCCGCTGCTCCCTGTGCAGTCTTTTCACTCCGTGAGTGATCAGTGCTGCTGGCTGTAAGCGGTGACATCACCACTGACCGACGGGTTACCATAGCAATGGTAATCCGATCACTTGATTCCCCTTGCCGCTGAGTGCTGTAAGCGGTGACGTCACCGCTGACAGGCACGTTGCTATAGCAACAGTGATCTCCGTTATTGACCGGCTGTGGCAGCCAGTAAATAACGGAATGGGGAAGCAGAACGGGGAGTAGACCGTGTGCCAGAGCATGTCGCCGGTACACAGAGATACACAAATGATCACCGTGTACTGGAGAGATGCACTGACAGGACCTAGCATGACGTCAAAGCCATGTGACCAGTCTGTAGCCAATGAGATAATAGACACGTGACTGGTCACATGGCTATTTTTACGTCACGATAGGTCCTGTTATCAGTGCTGGTTACCGGGAGGATGCAGCGATTTTCGGAAGGAAAAGCGGCAGGAGACAGAATGCAGGACGCATCGCGGGGACAGGTAAGTGTTATGGCAATGTTTTTTAACTGTATGTGTACATTTATAATGTGTTTTTATGTGTTTGTGATTGCTTCCTATTGGTTTCAATGGGGCTCGAGAGGTTCGTCGAACGGCTCGCCGAACCGAACTCGAACGCGGCCTCCGTTCGACGAACCGAACTCGAACCTCTAGAGGCTCGCTCACCTCTATTCAGTAATAATGCTCACTCTATATTTTCTCATAGCAATAATGCCCTTTTAACAGCCTTATAAAAAAACATATAATATGTCTCTCTATGTCTACTTATAAATATAATCCCTTCCTGTGCCTCGTTAGTTATATAGAACCATATAGTAATAATGCTCCCTTGTTCCTCCTTACAGTTATACAGCACCCTGTCAAAATAATGTTCCACAGTATCTCCTTTAATAATATATTCTCCTGTGCTTTCTTGTAATAATAATGGTTGCTGTTCTTTTAATAATAAAAATGACTTTAAAATCATAAAAACACCACTCCTGTCTTTTCTTATATCAATACCCGTTTACTTTACGATAATAAACCCCTTTTGAATCTTTATAATAATGCCCTCTTATGTGCCTCCTTAAAATTATGCCACCACAACCCCCTATCCAAAGTATGACAGCCATCACAGCTCCCCACACTGTATGATGGCCCCTACAGCCAAACACACAGTATGATAGCTACCTCAGTTTCACTTGCAGAGTATGCTTGCCCATATCCCCATATACACAAAATGAAGCCCTATATTTCCCTATAACGAGTATGATGGCATATAGCCCCATATACACAGTATATATAGTTTAATATTCAATAGCTTTCCCAGGCACAGTATAATGGTCTATAGCCTCCAATATACAGCGTGATTGCCCATAGCCCACTTATACACTATAATCAAAAGATTTCTTCCCATTCTAGCCACAGATGAAATTCTGAACCACATAATTAACCACAAATTAAATTTGTGTCTAAAAGGAACACTACATTGGGAGGTATGATATCCCCAAGTGACCTTACAAACAGAACAAATGTAGTGAATCCAGGTCCTGCTGGTAACTGGTTGATAACCGTTGGTTCACAAATGTGGAAATAGAACCTGTGGCTTATGCAAACACATTACTAATACTAAAATAACCATCTCCTACACTAACAATAAACAATTTGACATTGTTTCTATGATAAGTAGCACCAGCAATGTGATTTATGTTATTTCTTGTGTTACAGTATGTCGGCAGTACAACTCGGGCTTTGAGAAAAAGAATTTTGGAAGACATTTATGATGCCAATAATGTTACTACGAGAAGCCTACGAGAAGCCTTTTAGGGGCTTCTCAGCATTCCTTAATGCACATAAAGACAATGTAGCTTGCGAATGAGTGCCATTGAGAAAATCCACCTGCCGAAAAGGGGCAGTGATATAAAAGAGATCTTGCAATGTCAGGAAATTGAATGGATTTTTCTCATGGAAAACAGGACTCTATCTGGTATGAACATTAAGAAAGATTTGTTATATTCACATTAATATCACCCTTGTAATTAAGTTACTAATGTCAATATATATTTTTCGGTTTGATTTGTGTTGTTTTTATTGATCTAATTTACAGTCCCATGTCTTTTTAACTTGCATTCATTGTGTGTAGGACTGAGTCAGAGTAAGGACACAATGTCCGAAACACATCCTCATTCCATAACACGGCTATCTATTTTTCATGATGGACTTTGTGACGCCCCAGAGCTGTGAGGTACTCGGTCCCGGGCGTGTGGTGCGCAGGGGGGTGAACAGTCATGGTTGTGGCGGATGCCCAGTTCCATGACCCTGGGGGTCGGTCTGATAAAAAAGGGTTGAAAATGGAAGAAAAATAAAATAAATGAGTTTTCGACTACGCCACTTGAGGTGTGTGGCCAGGTTATTGAAGCCGCCGCTGCAGGGTCCTGCTGGGGCTGGTGGAGTAGTGCAGCCTAGGAGTTTTGGGCCCTCCACAAGCAGGGCCAGGTCCCAGCAGTGGATGATGAGAGGGGGCAATAGTAGGGGACAGTCAATGTATGTGTACGGAGGTGAGAAGGAAACAGTCCACACCGGTATTGCCTTTTTACTTTGTGCCTTCGTACTTGGACCCACTGGTGCCGGTTTCAGGTGTTCCTGCTCCCCTTGTTTTCCATGCCAGCTGTGACCTGGAGTAGCTGTCCTCCATGCACACTGGTTTGTATTGGCTCCCGTGGCTTGGAGCTTCTGGGGGAGCCCCTCCGTTTCAGTCTTGGTTCTATTGCCGGCAGCCTGGACTATTTAATGGGTGTACTTCTGTCCCTTGTCCTAGGTCCCCTCTTTGCTGCTTATGCTTCAGACTTTTTGGTTTGTGAGGGACCCTGGAGATCCCCTCACCTGGCAGATTTAACAGTTGACCTTAAAGTGTCCCGCTGTCCTAGGGTCTGCACCTCGCCTTGTGCTGAGTCCTGTGAGCCTTGGTTCCAGACTTCCACAGACGCCCCGCGGTTCCTGGAGTATGATACTTTCACAGGTAACTCACGGTTCCTGGAGTCCTGGTTCCTTACTCCACAGTCCTTGTCCCCTTTACAGCGTCCCATTCTTACTTTAGGTCTTTACACCTTTCCTTCTCTACTTCACTCGACACTCTCTCACTCCTCAGTCCTCACTCCTTCACTTTCAACACTCCTCTTCACTTCCTACCACCAACTTCCCAACTGACCACTGGCCCCTCCCCTTGCTGGGTCTCTCCCTACAAATTGGGTGGCAATTAGCCAATAAGTGCCCATCCCTTTTATCTTTTGCTAGGTAGTCTCCCCGTCTGGAATTGGGGCGATGTATGTGGCTTGAGGGTGCTGGTGTGTTGACTGGCATGGATATTACGGGGTTTGGATTTCCACAGGTTACATTTTGTGGCAACTGATACCTCAGGGGTGCTACAACTTTTTAATTTTTGTTACAATAAATTATTGAATTTTTATTTTTTGGATTGATGCTGAATTAACTATTTTCTCCCACTTATACACAGTATGCTGGTCTATAGCACCCTACAAATGGGCCATAGCTCTTATACATTAAATCATACACGGTATAATGCCCATCCAATCTCTTTATACACAATATTATGCCCCATAGCCCCCCTATACACCGTTCAATGTACCATAGCCTACACTATATAATTTATGATGTCACATTTCCTCTATACATAGAATGATGACTCCCCATATTAAATTCCTCCACATGTTGTCACCTAAAGGCCACTTTATACGCTGCAACATCGCTAGCATCAGCTAGCAATGTCGCGTGCGATAGCACCCGCCCCCGTCGGTAGCACGATATGTGGTGATCGCTGCCGTAGCGAACATTATCGCTACGCCAGCGTCACATGCACATACCTGTGCAGCGACGTTGCTGTGACCGGCGAACCACCTCCTTTCTATGGGGGCGGTTCATTCAGCGTCACAGCGACGTCACAGCAGCGTCACTGAACCGCTGCCAAATAGAAAAGGATGGGCGGAGATGAGCAGCCGGAACATCCCGCCCACCTCCTTCCTTCCTCCTTTTCCGGTGTACGCAGGTAAGGAGATGTTTGTCATTTTAGCGGTGTCACACATAGTGATGTGTGCTGACACAGGAACAACAAACAACATCGTTACTGCAGCAGCGATAATTGGAAATAGGGGGGCATGTCACCGATTAGCAATTTTGAACGTTTTTGCGACGATTCAAAATCGCTCATAGGTGTCACACACAACGACATCGCTAAAGCAGCCAGATGTGCGTCAAAAATTCCATGACCCCAACGAGATCACTTTAGCGATCTCGTAGCATGTAAAGCCACCTTAAGCCTCCCATCTCATGGGTCTTATAATAAAACAATTTTATACTCACCTAATTCTAATTTTAGGCCGCTATCCCAATCTTTTCCTACCTTATTAATGAAAACTTGGCAGAATGTACAATTTTGTTCCAACCAGAAGACCCTCTAATATCTTCCATTTCTACATAATAGATGATGTTGGTAAAAAGAATGTGCCCTTTTAACAATGCTAAGACATGTTATTGAATCTCCGATTAGTATCTTACCTACACCATCTTAACCTTATATCGGTTTTTAAGAGTACGGCTGCAAACTCTTTATTAGGGATTTTTTTTGTTAGTTTACAAATAAGATATTTGAACAGATTTTTCAAACTTCTTTATTTTCTTCTGTTTTTTTTCTATTGTCTGAAATGTGAAAAGTTACAGGAAACGTGTGCATAACAACACATTAATATATCAGAAACACTTTTTTTTACAATTAACACCTTCTGCTGTATGTGTATGAATCTGCTCTAATCACATCACAATTTTAAGTATTAAAATATATTTAATATGCTTTCATGAACTTAGCCAATCTGTTGTGTGAGATGAAAAACTGTAGCAATGTAGCACTACCAAAGATGTCAAAATATGTATGGCAATATCTCTTCACCTTATGTTGGCATGTAGATTGCAGACCGAGGTATACATTTTGCAATCACGGACAAGACACAATGAGGAATATTTAATAATTATTTTTGGTTTTGCAATCACAAACAAGACAAAATGGGCATATCATTCTTTGAAATAGCACCAAAATGTTTGTGTAATTTGTAACATTTCCTTTTTAAGTTTGCATCAACTTTATCAGTGTTTTATGCCAATTAATACACCAGTTTTAGTATCTATACCAAAACTTAAAATCATGATAAAATGGTGTGTGGTTAACCTTTTGTATGATGTTCAGCATATTTATGAACGCATTGCTACTAGTGATAAGTTAGACTACATTCAAACATGTGGGTGAGTTTTACCATCGGAGATTTTTTTTCCTCCTTGTTGTATCCTACTTTCTTCCTTTTTTATTCTCAACTGGTATTTTTCACTGAAAAAAAACTGTCTGTAATTTTTTATTGATTAACATTTATTATGTTATCAGGTGAAAACATGAAATGTGAGGTTTTCAGGCTTTTTGCCATGATTTCTGTTATTTTTTATGTAATCTGTTTTTTTCCATGAGCCATCTTGTTTCCTATTCTGCTGCCCACACATGACCCTCAGTCAATATGGATTCCTCAGCTTCTATGTTCCCGCCCTGTTTCCTGCCAATTACCTGCTTCAGCCGCCTCAGCTGATTGACCAGTGCTTCTGAATCCTGTTTGCAGCCTGTCTGTAACCTACCCTCCTGAAGCTACAAGGACTGACTACTCCCCAGCCGGTTCTTGCTCCACTAGGGGTTCCCCTGCTTCCTGCCAGCATTCTTGATTCCTCTGCCTCGGATTCCTGGAAGCTCACCTCCACACAGGTACTCTCCTTCATCAACACCGATGCTTATCAGGAAGTAAAAGACTTTGAACTGTTTATAGAGACATCTGCTTTACCCTAGACGTTTATACCTGCTTTTTGATTTCTACAACTTGTTAAAACAATTTTCTGCTCTCTATGCTTTTACTAGTATGACTGAAGTGCTTGAAAAATCTTTCAAATCAAAAAAACGTGGGTTGATCCCCAAATTTATTATGTCAGAAGAAATTTTATTCGGCTACTATAAAATATGACATAAAATATTTCAACGCGTTTCAGCTAAAATCTTAAAAAAAAAGATAGCCTTCTTCAGGTAAAATAAGATGTTATTCATGTTATTTTACCTGAAGAAGGCTATCTTTTTTAAGATTTTTAGCCGAAACGCGTTGTAAAATTTTATGTCATATTTTATAGTAGCCAAATAAAATTTCTTCTGATATAATATATTTGGGGATCAGCGCCACGTTTTTTGGATTTGAAGGATTTTTAAAGCACTTCAATTTACCGGTTTCCTGTGGAGGTGATTCACAGTGTATCAAATCCTAGTGAGCAGCAGATCAGCACAGAGATTGTGGAGATTGATTCTAAAGGGATCTATGAGTTTGATCTAACTTGAAACAAGGTGAGTGCAATTTATGCACATTTCTTAATCATTGTTTATGTATTTGAACTACTGAATTTAGAGTGGAGCCGCGTGTGTCCCTTTTTATTTTTAACCCCTCAAGGTTTACCCTCGTATTTACTAGTATGACGTAATAGAAGAACAATCTACAGAACCTGCGTCTCCTGTATTCCCTTGCATCCACGCAATAGACTCTGTACTAAAAGTATTCTACACATTTCAAGACACTACATAAATCATTATTAACTTTTGTGGCTGAGTCTGAAAAAAGAATTTGTACTGAATCTCACAGACTATAGACATGGATACATTTTTAAAAATTATTTGTGTATGGATCAATATAACTCTATGACTGTGTAAAGTGTACAGCACCAGTAAGTGTCACACAAAATTGAAAATGTAGATGTAATTTGACAGATTTCAAATTGCTCAAATTTTGTGTGGAAATTTGATTTACATTCTATTTACTACATGAGAATCAAATATCTCTTACTATTCTCTGAGGTCTCTCTAGACCAAGAAAATAATAGACAAAGGGAGAGAAAAAAAAATACTCACCTCGCTCTGACCTTGCTTGTTCATGCTGGTCCTGTCTTCATTCACAGGCTGCTTGACTTCTTCATGTTGGGTCTTTAGGCAGCATGGTGCCCATTAGGCTTTGTGACATGATGGTGCATCCTGATGCTTGTATAGATGCTTTATGAGGTCTAAACCAGGGGTCTCAAACTCGGCTGGGTGTATGGGCCGCACAGAGGAAAAAAATAATTTGGGGGGCCGCATTCTTTGCGGGACAAAGTGACATTTTTATTGGTACCATATATTTTTTTTACACACCTTTGGATCACTGATTTTCAACATTTTTCCCTTGTTTATTATAACAAATGTGCACATTCTTTGGTTAAATATAAAAAAAAAACAAAAAAAAAACATTTGATGGTAAAAAAAAAGTCATGCCTTATTTTGTTTTTTTTTACATTTTATCCCTTTCTTGTAACTAAAAGTGGTACAATTATCACTATATAGAAATTTTGGCCAACATCTTTTAGTAATGTTCCCCATCCTATAGTAATGTGCTCACCTTGTCCCCATCCTATAGTAATGACCCCAGCCTTGTCCCTATTCTAATGTCCCCATCCAATAGTATTATACCCATCCTTGTAATGTCCACATCTTTTAGTAATGTGCCCACCTTGTTCCCATCCTATAGACATGTGCCCACCTTTTCCCTATTCTATAGTAAGGTGCCCACCTTGTCCCCATCCTATAGACTTGTGCCCACCTTCTCCCCATCCTAAAGACATGTGCCTACCTTGTCCCCATCCTATAGACATGTGCCCACCTTGTCCCTATTCTATAGTAATGTGCCCACCTTGTCCCCATTCTATAGACATGTGCCCACCTTGTCCCTATTCTATAGTAAGGTGCCCACCTTGTCCCCATCCTATAGACATGTGCCCACCTTGTCCGCATCCTATAGACATGTGCCCATCTTGTCCCCATCCTATAGACATGTGCCCACCTTGTCCCTATTCTATAGTCATGTGCCCACCTTGTCCCTATTCTATAGTCATGTGCCCACCTTGTCCCTATTCTATAGTAAGGTGCTCACCTTGTCCCCATCCTATAGACATGTGCCCACCTTGTCCCTATTCTATAGTCATGTGCTCACCTTGTCCCCATCCTATAGACATGTGCCCACCTTGTCCCTATTCTATAGTAAGGTGCCCAACTTGTCCCCATCCTATAGACATGTGCCCACCTTGTCCCTATTCTATAGTCATGTGCCCACTTTGTCCCTATACTATAATAATGTCCCCATCCTGTAGTAATGGGGGGGTCAGTGGCGGCGGGTGAAAGGGGGCGCTATAATTTACCGATCGCTCTCGGCTTCCTTCCACCCACAGACGCCGGAGTGAAGGTGAGGGGGCGGTCTCCGGCCCCAGATCCACAGTGATTGGACAGATCAGTCACAAGGCCAGTCTCTCCAATCAGAGCTGGGTGCGGGTGAAACAGAGGTCACCCAGCTCCAGCCAATGATCGGTGCTACAGCTGCACTGATCAGGGCTGGATTTCAATGTTACAGCCAATTTCAATGGCTGTAATATTACAGTAGCTGTGATTGGCTGACAAACGCCGCACAGCCAATCACAGCCTCCGTAGGTCCGGGGAGGAGACACCACCCCTCCTGAGGTCCCCTCCTCCCCGAATCTAAGGTATTTGCTATTGGCAATGCAAACGGCGATCGCAGCCACTGGGGCTGCGATTTCGCCATGATGTACTGGGTACGTCATGGGTCCTTAAGTACCAGGGAGCCATAACATACCCAGTACGTCATAGGTCGCTAAGGTCCTTCACATACACAAAAAATAAACAAACACCATTCTTCTCACCTGTCCCGCGTTCCCTCGGCTCCTCACCTCTACTTCTTGCTGTCTGCAGGCCGTGCCCCGGTGACGGTGCAGGGACCACAGCCACTGGCAGCGATTTATGTCAGATGAATGTTTTGCCGGTGCTGCACGCGCACAGTCCTTGCTTCTGAGAGCGCAGCGCCGGCAAAACACTCATCTAACAAGGTGCAGACAGTGGCTGCGGCCCCTGCACCGGCCGCGATAGTGACCAGGGAAATGGGCCTGGGGGCCGCATGAAGCAGCCTGACGGGCCACATGCGGCCCGCGGGCTGCGTGTTTGAGACCCCTGGTTTAAATTAACTAACAAAGTGTGACTGAATAAAGACAAGACCAAAACAATTCTCCAGGAAGCTGTGCAGAAAATGTCTACAGGTGAGTATTAATTTGATGAACAACTTCATGGACCACAAGAAACTAATAACAAAAACATTGGATTCTTGCATATATGAAGTTTTAGAAAAGTCAAGGTAAATTTGATATGCCTCAAAGCGATTCAATGATCTCTAATTTCTAGATAAAGGTTGCAATAAAGGTGTATATTTTTTATAAGTCATAGATTAAAGGAGTAGAACAAATACATTTAATTTGCAATTTAATTTTTTACATGTATTAAAATGCATCAAAAAATGTACTTTTGTGGACAAGATTTAATAAATACAAAGTGCAAAGTTGAGTCAGTATGATGAAGATTAATTCAAATTACACAAAATGCCAATTTTAAAAATATGGGGTAATACATGCAAAATACAGACATATAGCTTCCAGCAGTTAAGCATTTTAAAGGAATTGATTAATTGGTTAATAACATATTAGAGATGACTAAATTTGTTTGAAGTGAATTGAATTTGCCTCGAAATTTTCCAAAAATGTTGATACTTCCAGATTCTATTTATTATGATTTGCATTAAAAGAATGAAGCAAAATGGTAGCCGGTTGGTCACTATTTTATGAAATGAAAAAGCAATACTCACGTTATTGCTCACCTGTCCAGCTGCAGATTCACAGTTCCGCTTTAGTGATCTTTGGGTACTCTTCTGCTTCCTCAGGTCCACGCAGATGATCTTTATTTGGTGCCTTGGCTTCCAGCACTGACTATGTCTTGATGAATCATGATGTCACATTATGTGTCACCCAAGGTTTACTCAAAACTTAACATAATGATTTCTGCTCTAGGAGCTTATTAGGCTGCTATAATAATTATTATTATTATTATTATTATTATTATTATTTATTATAGCGCCATTTCTTCCATTGCACTTTACAAGTGAAAAGGGGAATACATAATAGAGATAAGTACAATAATCATAAACAATACAAGGCACAGACTGGTAAAGGGCTCACAGTGTACTATCATGATGCCTTATGATTGTGCACATGGTTGACATCACAGCCCTAGACAGCAGGTTGTGATGGTGGGACAGGTGGTTGAGGAGATGACTAATTTGTTTTCATTCATCCCATGCTGAGAGACCCCGTAATAAGGAAAACTCAATTACCAGTGAATAACTTCATAGCAAATTAAATTTCTTAGCCAATTTCAAGAGAACAATAAAATTTTAATTTTAGCAGTTCCGCTCAACACTATAAATGTAAATTTAGGGTCACAATTTTAAATCCTTATTAAAACATTAAACAGTGCTAAAGTTTTACGTTGGCTAGTGTGATGAAGAGATCCATTCAAGATTACTACAGCCCACATGGTTGAGGTAAGAGTTTGAGGAGTCAAACTCTAATTCAGGTCTAAGGCGGGGTTTGCACACTACGACATCACATGTGCGATGTCGGTGGGGTCAAATCGAAAGTGACGCACATCCGGCGTTGCTGTCCATATCGTAGTGTGCAAATCCTTTTACATACTATTAACGAGCACAAAAGTGTCGTTATCGTACGATCGGTGTAGGGTCCGACACTTCCATAATTTTGCAGCCGCGACGGTACGATGTTGTTCCTCGATCCAGCAGGCAGCACACATCGCTGTGTTTGAAGCCGCAGGAGTGAGGAACATCTCCTTACCTGCTTCCCGGCTGCTATTTAGAAGGATGGAGGTGGGTGGGATGTTTACGTCCCGCTCATCTCCGCCCCTCTGCTTCTATTGGCCACCTGCCGTGTGTGTCGCAGGGCAGGTGAGTGCATGTGAAGCTGCCATAGCGATAATGTTCACTACGGCAGCAATCACAAGATATCGCACCTGCGACGGTGGCGGGGACTATCATTGCAGCGTCGGTAACACATTGTTACCGATGTCGCAGCGTGCAAAGCCCACCTAAGGATATGTTCACATTTTGATTTTTTGCTGCAAGCATAACTTAATATCTTGGCAGTAAAAAAGCTGCAGCCAAAACAGTACTGCTCTTGCTGATTTTTTTTCCATCATTTTTAACTTTGGTTTTTTTTAGCTGCATCTTTTACTTTGTGTTTTCCAGGATCCCAAAATGCAGCTTTGCTCCCATTTTGCAAACATAAACATTAGGTGTTAGGCCACCAATACAAGAGGTATGTAAAATCATAAAACAGTTTTCCAAAAAAAAGAAATTTGGCCAAATTATTAAGGGGAAAAGGTTTTTTTATGTTTATGAAGTAGGGAATTGCTTGCTTTTAAGGCACACCATATCATTAATTTAATTATCACTAATTCAATCAAATCATGCTTGGAGTAAGGAAAAATAGAAAGATAAATAAAAAACCTTTCTTAAATCAGAGATTTTTTTATGTCTGAAAGAATGTGACTATTCTCAGCAAAAAAGGTGGATTTATGTATGAAGTGAATCCATGAACTAACGGTAAATGAGTGCATAAAAATACACAATTGCAAACATAAAAAAATGTGGAAAATGAACTGGTAGGGCATTGTTTACTTTAGCACATATTACATATACATGGAGTGGGGAGAAACAAAAGGATTTCTTAAAAAATTAAAGTGCAAATGACAATACAATAATAAAAAAATATTTACACCCATGCTCATGTATCGATACCAAGGCATTATTGTTTATCATTATGAAAATTCCCCAAAAAATGGGTTTTACAAGCCAAAAATGATGCAAAAACTGATAGAAGCATTTTCCCTGCGTTTCTGCTGGATTTCTGTACTTACTCATTGCTTTCAATGGGGGGGGGAAACACTGCAAAAATGCTTAAAAAATTTACATCATGCAGGTTTCAAAGACATGTCAAGAAAAAAAGAACAACTATGTGCATGAAATTTCTGAAACCTCATAGCTTTTGCTGGTACTGTAAGGGTATGTGCCCATGATCCGCATATGCTGTGTCCTAGGTTTTGGTTGCTGTGGACTTCCACTGTGAACTCCCTGCTGACAACACTCGCATCTCTGCAAGCAGAAATTGACATGCTGCAGCTTAGAAAGCCATGATCAGTTTATGCTACAGAAAACAGAGACACAGTGGCCATGGGATTTGTCTAAGTACTCTTTCACACGTCAGTATTTTTCATCAGTGTTTCATCAATATTTGGATGCCAAAACCAGAAGTGGAACTTACAGAGAAGAACTATAAATGAAAGACTGACCCCTGTTCTGTGTTTTGGAGACATTCCTGGTTTTGGCATCTAAATACTGATGAAGTACTTATCTAAAATAATGGTGTGTAAAAAAGGCCTAAATCCCATCCACTGTGATTCTACTATAAATGCAGCACTTTGGACCCAGCGAAAACAGGCTGCGTCCAAATTCCTGGTGTTCCGGTTCATTAAGAAGCAGCTTTTAATTTGCTTAAAAAGTAACAAAATAAAGCACAACATGAAGTTTAATCTTAATATCCTTGGTGGTCTACACTAGAAACAGAGATATTGCTAGCATTCTTGATGGTCTGGAATGTTGAAGCTGGGTTCACTAAGAGTTCCATGCATAATTTTGTTTCTCACTTTATCATACACAAATGCATACATTTTTTAAGTATAAACTACGAATTTAGGTCATTTTTAATAACACAATAATATATAAAGTCGCATATTCTGTATTATAAAGTTCATCAGTATTAGAATTTTGGACTGCTTGTGTTTAAAACAAACTATCAACAGAATTTGACCATTTAATTGAGTTAAAAACATTGAATGTAAAGCATTAACTGTTTTTTACATATTCTTGGGTATATAAATAAAGGATCAGAGGCAATATTAAGTTTTATTATTTATCACCATTTATTGATCAGTTCAGGTCATCTGGGTAGGGCTGCAGTATTGAGTAGAAAGAGCGCTATGTACTGTTTCTACTGTAGACATATCCATTCATATTTACTGATGTAGTTGCAAATACTGTATAGGCACTGAGAAAAACGATGACCGGTAAATACAGAACTGCCCAGTTTTCTATCACACAGGGTTGTGCAATAGTCAAACTTTATTTTGAACATTGCTCCTCAACTTCGGATTTACAAAACATTTTTTAAAGGTATTTTACACTTATTATTACTTTAATTAAAATCTATAATAGTAACCTGCAGGTTTGTTTAGAGTTTTATTTGTAAAACATATTGAAATCCTATACAAAAAATCTTCAGAATTAAAAAAATGTCTAAAATATACTTTTATGTATGGTTAAATATATACATTCTAAAAAAAACAAGCTGTAAAAGAATATATTAATTACATGAGCAGAAAACTTCCCATATATAGAATTTGTTTAGTCAACATTATGAATAATGTTGAAATTGCATTGAGTAACACTCTTCATTGAAGATGAATACTCAGGTATTCAACAGCCACAGATATACAATACATGATGAAATATATTAAAGACAATAGTGTTCTGGAAGTCTCATGAACAGTATAAAATACAGACACAGTGAGTTATATATGCTTAGAAGAAACACACCTCATCAAGCTTTATCGAGGGACTGAAGCTTAATGAAGTGAAATTGATGTGATATGTGTGTTGGGATTGTTTCTTCTAAGTGATCCTATAAATATCACCGTGTGTATACTTTATATTATTCATGAGACTTTCTTACCAATATTGTCTTTAATCTACAGTTGGTTTAATAAGTATTTAACACATCACACATTTTTTAAGTACATATATTTCTCAAGGTGCTATTGACATGAAATTCTCACCAGATGTCGGTAACAACCCTTCCAATACACACAGGCAAAGAAATCAAACCATATATATCAATCAAATATGTTATGTGTAATAGTAAGAAATTGCACAGGGAAAACTTATTAAACACATAAATAAAAAGGGGAAAAAAACGAGTACAGTCATAGCATCAGCTGAACTCTGTCTGTAATTAGAAAACAATTCTGGCACCTAGTGAAAAATAATATCAGCCAGTTAAACTGATGATCTATAAAAAGAAAATATGTCTCTTTGCCAAGATGCCAAACAAGAAACATCTCATGATGAGTAAAACCAGTGAGCTGTCTCAAGACCTTTGCAACTATATTGTTGCAAAACATACTGATGATATTGATTACAGAAAAATTTCTACCCTCCTGAAGTTTTATTGATGGAGCTATAGTCTGTAAGTGGAAAGAATATCATTTTATCATAAACCGGCCACAAGCAGGTGCTTCCCACAAGATTTCAAATAGAGGAGTGAAAAGAGTTATCATAAGAGTTTTTCAACAGCCAAGAACCTCATGTGGAACCTACTAAAAGAGCTGGAATCAGCTGGTACATTTGTTTCAAAGAAAACAATAAGTAATGCACTCAACCTCTATCAACTGTATGCACTTTAACTGCACAAAACTCCATTTCTGGACAAAAAGCATATTCAAGCATCTTTTAAAGTTGCTCAACAACATTAATACAAGCTTATAAAATGTTGGGAGAATATAGTCTTGTCAGAATAGACTAAAAGGTAACTTTTTGGATGCCGTAATACACACCACGTTTAGATGCCTAAAGACATTGCATATCACCGCCCCAAAACACCATATCAACAGTGATGTTTAAGGTGGAACCATCATGGTGTAGGATTGTTTTTCAGTATACAGTAATGAAAAACTTCGTATGAATGTACAATACTTTTTCCCTGTGTCATTCCTCAATGTTTGATTGCTCTGTGAGAGAAACAAAAATAAAATTTTGTAGTTCTGATACCTTTTAATGGCTAACTAAGATAAAAATAAAATATGATGTTATAAAGCAAGCTTTCGAGACATCTCAGGTCTCTTCCTCAGGCATGGTATGACAAAATAGCTGAAGAAACACAAATATATACACAAAACAGGGCAGAGCGATGTTACACATAACGTCATTTATAATCATACTGTATATGTTTCGATTTTTTTTTTTTGCCTGTGTGGATTGGAAGTGTTGTTACTGACATCAGGTGGGAAATTCATGTCAATACCACCTTTAGAAATATATTTACTTAGAAAATTAGTGACTCTCATAAGTAGAGATGAGCGAACTGGTCCCGGTTCGGCTCGAGGCCGGTTCGCCGAACGGGGGTCCCGTTCGAGTTCGGCTTGTCGAACGTTCGACGAACCGAACTCGAACGTATAGGCTAGAATGGGAGGCAATCACAAACATATAAAAATGCATGATAAATGTACACAAACAGTTAATAAACATTGCCATAACACTTACCGGTCCTCGCGATCCCTTCTGCACTCTGTCTCCTGCCGCTATTCCAACCGATGATCGCTGAATCCTCCCGGTGACCTGCACTGCCAGCAGAGATGCAGGACCTATCGTGATGTCAAAATAGCCATGTGACCAGTCACGTGGCTATTATCTCATTGGCTACAGACTGGTCACATGACTATGACACGTCATGTAGGACCTGTGAGTGCATCTCTCCGGTACACGGTGCACATATGTGTATCGCCGTGTACCGGCGACATGCTCTAGCACACGGTCCGTTAGGGACCGGCTGACACAGCCGGTCATTAACGGAGATCACCGTTGCCATAGCAACGCAGTTAGCGGTGACGTCACCGCTAACCGCGGCTCCGAGAGCACCGTTGCTATGGTAACGCGTCTGTCAGCGTTACCGCTAGCAGCCAGCAGTGATCACTCACGGAGTGAAGGCTGCACGCTGCTTCCCGATTGTAGTGATGATTGTAGTGAGGATGGAGGTTCCCCAGCCCCAAGTGATGAGCTGGTGAACCTCATCCTTCCTCACTACAATCGTCACTACTACTACACTAGAAAGAAAGAAGACAGAAGAGCAGGATCGTGGAGGGCTGACAGGGGGTAATAAAGATGGAGTCTCTAATGTGTCTGTGTATTTATTTCTATTAAAGTATTTTTTCTCTGTGTGGTGTCTTTTTTCTAACCCTTTATTGGAGATTCTTAATGGCCGGGTCAAACGTGCCTGACATTAAGAATCTCTGGCTTAATACTGGCTGGTAAAACAAAGCCAGTATTAACTCATGATTACCCAACAAGCCACCCGGCTCCAGGGCTGTTGGAAGAGTTGGATACAGCGCCAGATGATGGCGCTTCTATGAGAGCGCCATTTTCTGGGACGGCTGCGGACTGAAATCCGCAGCAGAGGCATCCACAAACCTCGGGCTAACCTGTGCTGCAGATTCCAATCCCCAGCTGCCTAGTTGTACCCGGCTGGACACAAAAATAGGGCGAAGCCCACGTCATTTTTTTTTAATTATTTCATGAAATAAGTGAAATAATTAAAAAAAACGGGCTTCCCTATATTTTTGGTTCCCAGCCGGGTACAAATAGGCAACTGGGGGTTGGAGGCAGCCCGCGGCTGCCAGCTGTACCTGGCTAGCATACAAAAATATGGCGAAGCCCACATCATTTTTTTGGTGGGCAAAAAAATTCTGCATACAGTCCTGGATGGAGTATGCTGAGCCTTGTAGTTCTGCAGCTGCTGTCTGCTCTTCTCCATACAGACAGACAGCAGCTGCAGAACTACAAGGCTCAGCATACTCCATCCAGGACTGTATGCAGAAGTTTTTTGCCCCCTGAAAAAATTATGTGGGCTTCGCCATATTTTTGTATGCCAGCCAGGTACAGCAGGCAGGTATGGCTGCCCCCAACCCCCAGTTGCCTATTTGTACCCGGCTGGGAACCAAAAATAAAGGGAAGCCCTTTTTTTATTATTTCATGAATTTCATGAAATAATTAGAAAACAAATGACGTAGGTTTTGCCCCATTTTTGTGTCCAGCCAGGTACAACTGGGCAGCTGGGGATTGGAATCTGCACCACAGGTTGGCCTGAGCTTTCTGGGCCCTACTGCTGCGAATTGCAGTCTGCAGCCACCTCAGAAATTGGCATTTTCATAGAAGCGCCATCTTCTGGCGCTGTATCCAACTCTTCCAGCACCTGCCTGCTATACCTGGCTAGCATACAAAAATATGGCGAAGCTCACGTCCTTTTTTTGTAGTTTTTTGGCAAAAAAAATAAAAAATGCTTCCCTGGATTTTCCATTGCCAGTGAAGGTAACACCAAGCAGTGGGGGTTAGCAGCCAGTAGCTGCTTGGATTACCCTTAGCTAGCAATACAAAAAATGCAGCGGGAGCCCATATATATATTTTTTTAATTATTTATTTAAATAACTAAAAATAAAATGGGCTTCCCTGTATTTTGATTGCTGGACATCACAGTGCTGTAAAAATAAATCTTTAAAAAAATGACGTAGCGCTCCGCGGTATTTTTGATTCTCAGCGCAGATAAAGCAGACAGCTATGGGTTGCCACCCCCATCTGCCTGCCGTTACCTTGGTTGGCAATCAAAATACAGGGAAGCCCATTAATTTTTTCTATTTAAAAAATAGTTAAAAAAAAAAAATGACGTTGGGTCCCCCCATTTTTGATAGCCAGCTAGGGTAAAGCAGACGGCTGTAGCCTGAAAACCACAGCTGGCAGCTTTACCGTGGTTGGGGATCCAATGTGGAGGTCCCCTCAGGCTCTTTTTTATAATTATTTTATAAATATTAATAATTACACAATAAAAGTAGGGTCCCCCCCAAATTGGATCACCAGCCAAGGTAAAGCGGACAGCTGTGGTCTGGTATTCTCAGGGTGGGAAGGTCCATAGTTATTGGGCCTTCACAGCCTAAAAATAGCAGGCCGCAGGCACCCCAGACGTGGCGCATCCACTAGATGCGCCAATCCTGGCGCTTCACCCCAGCTCATCCCGTGCCCTGGTGCAGTGGCAAACGGGGTAATAAATCGGGTTGATACTAGCTGTAAAGTCACCTGAGATCAAGCCCAGCAGTTTGTGATGTCATGGCGTCTATTAGATACCCAACATCATAAACTGTCAGTAATAACAAAAACAAAAAATCGACAAAAGAAATTTATTTGAAAAAACAGTCCCCAAAACATTTCCTCTTTCACCAATTTATTGTAAGAAAAAAAAAAAAAGGGGTCCCACGACGACTCTGGACCGTCTAGAATATGGGGGGGAGACACTCAGGGAACGTATCCCCCATTTTCTAGGAGTGCGGACCCTTCATGTGAGGAGTGTGGGTGCAATGAATCTGCACTCACTCTCCCCGGGTCCACAGCAGCAGAGTCCATGTCGTAATGGTTGCTACCAAAGCTGCAATGCCCTGCTCATGAGGTGAGGGCATGCCTAATCAGGAGAACTACTGTAGAGGAAGCTCTGCTCACTGGTATATAGGTGCTCAGAGGTAATAATAGATAAAATTAGTGAGTAACCTCGGCACTCTAAATCTCCCAGACTAAGTCAGTAAGTCACAATGGATAGTAATGCAAAATCACTCTTTATTGGTCCATATTAAGAAAAAAAAATTTTTCATAAGCATATATGTTTTTCTCCAAAACAAGTTACAAATGACGTTTCGGCCTGAGCCTTCGTCAGATTGGACTTATCTGCATGTAATCATGAAAAATGACAATAATCAGTATCACATAAGAGTGAGAGAACAATAACATAAACTCGAACAATGTAGAGGTACAATTGGGATGCAGCAAAAAAATTGCAACACAGCAAGAAATGAAACACATGATACAAATGTCATAATACAGTACAAGGACAATATAGTAATGACAAATATGGGGTCAGAGTAGACTTAGACAGCTCTGGTACGAAAGAGATGTCAATCATAAAGTAACATGTGCAGTAGGTGTAGAGCTACAGTATGCATGGCAGAGCTAATGGGTAGACCGACCATAGAAAAAGAACGGAGAAAAAGTGGAGAAAAAGTGGAGAAAAAGTGGAGCATAAGAGGAGAAAAAGTGGAGAAAAAGTGGAGAAAAAAGTGGAGAAAAAAGTGGAGAAAAAGTGGAGAAAAAGTGGAGAAAAAGTGGAGAAAAAGTGGAGCATAAGAGGAGAAAAAGTGGAGAAAAAGTGGAGCATAAGAGGAGAAAAAGTGGAGAAAAAGTGGAGCATAAGAGGAGAAAAAGTGGAGATTAAGAGGAGAAAAAGTGGAGAAAAAGTGGAGAAAAAGTGGAGCATAAGAGGAGAAAAAGTGGAGAAAAAAGTGGAGAAAAAGTGGAGAAAAAAGTGGAGAAAAAGTGGAGAAAAAGTGGAAAAAAAGTGGAGAAAAAGTGGAGAAAAAGTAGAGAAAAAGTGGAGCATAAGAGGAGAAAAAGTGGAGAAAAAGTGGAGAAAAAAGTGGAGAAAAAGTGGAGAAAAAGTGGAGAAAAAGTGGAGAAAAAGTGGAGCATAAGAGGAGAAAAAGTGGAGAAAAAGTGGAGCATAAGAGGAGAAAAAGTGGAGAAAAAGTGGAGCATAAGAGGAGAAAAAGTGGAGATTAAGAGGAGAAAAAGTGGAGAAAAAGTGGAGAAAAAGTGGAGAAAAAGTGGAGCATAAGAGGAGAAAAAGTGGAGAAAAAGTGGAGCATAAGAGGAGAAAAAGTGGAGATTAAGAGGAGAAAAAGTGGAGAAAAAGTGGAGAAAAAGTGGAGAAAAAGTGGAGCATAAGAGGAGAAAAAGTGGAGAAAAAAGTGGAGAAAAAAGTGGAGACAAAGTGGAGAAAAAGAGGAAAAAAAGTGGAGAAAAAGTGGAGAAAAAGTGGAGAAAATGTGGAGCATAAGAGGAGAAAAAGTGGAGATTAAGAGGAGAAAAAGTTGAGAAAAAGTGGAGAAAAATTGGAGCATAAGAGGAGAAAAAGTGGAGGAAAAAAGTGGAGAAAAAGTGGAGAAAAAGTGGAGAAAAAGTGGAGCAAAAAGTGGAGAAAAAGTGGAGAAAAAGTGGAGCATAAGAGGAGAAAAAGTGGAGAAAAAGTGGAGAAAAAGTGGAGAAAAAGTGGAGCATAAGAGGAGAAAAAGTGGAGAAAAAAGTGGAGAAAAAGTGGAGAAAAAGTGGAGAAAAAGTGGAGCATAAGAGGAGAAAAAGTGGAGAATAAGTGGAGAAAAAGTGGAGAAAAAGTGGAGCATAAGAGGAGACAAAGTGGAGAAAAAAGTGGAGAAAAAGTGGAGAAAAAGTGGAGCATAAGAGGAGAAAAAGTGGAGAAAAAGTGGAGAAAAAAGTGGAGAAAAAGTGGAGAAAAAGTGGAGAAAAAGTGGAGAAAAAGTGGAGCATAAGAGGAGAAAAAGTGGAGAAAAAGTGGAGCATAAGAGGAGAAAAAGTGGAGAAAAAGTGGAGCATAAGAGGAGAAAAAGTGGAGATTAAGAGGAGAAAAAGTGGAGAAAAAGTGGAGAAAAAGTGGAGAAAAAGTGGAGCATAAGAGGAGAAAAAGTGGAGAAAAAGTGGAGCATAAGAGGAGAAAAAGTGGAGATTAAGAGGAGAAAAAGTGGAGAAAAAGTGGAGAAAAAGTGGAGAAAAAGTGGAGCATAAGAGGAGAAAAAGTGGAGAAAAAAGTGGAGAAAAAAGTGGAGACAAAGTGGAGAAAAAGAGGAAAAAAAGTGGAGAAAAAGTGGAGAAAAAGTGGAGAAAATGTGGAGCATAAGAGGAGAAAAAGTGGAGATTAAGAGGAGAAAAAGTTGAGAAAAAGTGGAGAAAAATTGGAGCATAAGAGGAGAAAAAGTGGAGAAAAAAGTGGAGAAAAAGTGGAGAAAAAGTGGAGAAAAAGTGGAGCAAAAAGTGGAGAAAAAGTGGAGAAAAAGTGGAGCATAAGAGGAGAAAAAGTGGAGAAAAAGTGGAGAAAAAGTGGAGAAAAAGTGGAGCATAAGAGGAGAAAAAGTGGAGAAAAAAGTGGAGAAAAAGTGGAGAAAAAGTGGAGAAAAAGTGGAGCATAAGAGGAGAAAAAGTGGAGAATAAGTGGAGAAAAAGTGGAGAAAAAGTGGAGCATAAGAGGAGACAAAGTGGAGAAAAAAGTGGAGAAAAAGTGGAGAAAAAGTGGAGCATAAGAGGAGAAAAAGTGGAGAAAAAGTGGAGCATAAGAGGAGAAAAAGTGGAGAAAAAGTGGAGCATAAGAGGAGAAAAAGTGGAGATTAAGAGGAGAAAAAGTGGAGAAAAAGTGGAGAAAAAGTGGAGCATAAGAGGAGAAAAAGTGGAGAAAAAAGTGGAGAAAAAGTGGAGAAAAAAGTGGAGAAAAAGTGGAGAAAAAGTGGAAAAAAAGTGGAGAAAAAGTGGAGAAAAAGGTGAGAAAAAGTGGAGCATAAGAGGAGAAAAAGTGAAGATTAAGAGGAGAAAAAGTGGAGAAAAAGTGGAGAAAAAGTGGAGCATAAGAGGAGAAAAAATGGAGAAAAAGTGGAGAAAAAGTGGAGAAAAAGTGGAGCAAAAAGTGGAGAAAAAGTGGAGCATAAGAGGAGAAAAAGTGGAGAAAAAGTGGAGAAAAAGTGGAGAAAAAGTGGAGCATAAGAGGAGAAAAAGTGGAGAAAAAAGTGGAGAAAAAGTGGAGAAAAAGTGAAGAAAAAGTGGAGCATAAGAGGAGAAAAAGTGGAGAATAAGTGGAGAAAAACTGGAGAAAAAGTGGAGCATAAGAGGAGAAAAAGTGGGGAAAAAAGTGGAGAAAAAGTGGAGAAAAAGTGGAGAAAAAGTGGAGCATAAGAGGAGAAAAAGTGGAGAAAAAGTGGAGCATAAGAGGAGAAAAAGTGGAAAAAAAGTGGAGCATAAGAGGAGAAAAAGTGGAGATTAAGAGGAGAAAAAGTGGAGAAAAAGTGGAGCATAAGAGGAGAAAAAGTGGAGAAAAAAGTGGAGAGAAAGTGGAGAAAAAAGTGGAGAAAAAGTGGAGAAAAAGTGGAAAAAAAGTGGAGAAAAAGTGGAGAAAAAGTGGAGAAAAAGTGGAGCATAAGAGGAGAAAAAGTGGAGATTAAGAGGAGAAAAAGTGGAGAAAAAGTGGAGAAAAAGTGGAGCATAAGAGGAGAAAAAGTGGAGAAAAAGTGGAGAAAAAAGTGGAGAAAAAGTGGAGAAAAAGTGGAGATTAAGAGGAGAAAAAGTGGAGAAAAAGTGGAGCATAAGAGGAGAAAAAGTGGAGAAAAAGTGGAGAAAAAGTGGAGAAAAAGTGGAGCATAAGAGGAGAAAAAGTGGAGAAAAAGTGGAGAAAAAGTGGAGAAAAAGTGGAGCATAAAAGGAGAAAAAGTGGAGAAAAAAGTGGAGAAAAAGTGGAGAAAAAAGTGGAGAAAAAGTGGAGAAAAAGTGGAGAAAAAGTGGAGATTAAGAGGAGAAAAAGTGGAGAAAAAGTGGAGCATAAGAGGAGAAAAAGTGGAGAAAAAGTGGAGCATAAGAGGAGAAAAAGTGGAGAAAAAGTGGAGAAAAAGTGGAGCATAAGAGAAGAAAAAGTGGAGAAAAAGTGGAGAAAAAGTGGAGCATAAGAGGAGAAAAAGTGGAGAAAAAAGTGGAGAAAAAGTGGAGAAAAAGTGGAGAAAAAGTGGAGCATAAGAGGAGAAAAAGTGGAGAAAAAGTGGAGAAAAAGTGGAGCATAAGAGGAGAAAAAGTGGAGAAAAAAGTGGACAAAAGTGGAGAAAAAGTGGAGAAAAAGTGGAGATTAAGAGGAGAAAAAGTGGAGAAAAAGTGGAGCATAAGAGGAGAAAAAGTGAAGAAAAAGTGGAGAAAAAGTGGAGCATAAGAGGAGAAAAAGTGGAGATTAAGAGGAGAAAAAGTGGAGAAAAAGTGGAGAAAAAGTGGAGCATAAGAGGAGAAAAAGTGGAGAAAAAAGTGGAGAAAAAAGTGGAGAAAAAGTGGAGAAAAAGTGGAGCATAAGAGGAGAAAAAGTGGAGAAAAAGTGGAGAAAAAGTGGAGAAAAAGTGGAGCATAAGAGGAGAAAAAGTGGAGAAAAAAAGTGGACAAAAGTGGAGAAAAAGTGGAGCATAAGAGGAGAAAAAGTGGAGAAAAAAGTAGAGAAAAAGTGGAGAAAAAAGTGGAGAAAAAGTGGAGAAAAAGTGGAGAAAAAGTGGAGAAAAAGTGGAGAAAAAAATGGAGAAAAAGTGGAGCACCCTTTGGTACCTTTCATGTGGCACTAAGGGGTGCTTAGCTTTGTATTTAGCCAAAAAAATGAAAAAAAAATGACGTAGGGTTCCCCATAGTTTTGTAGCCAGCTAGGGTAAAGCAGACGACTGCAGCCTGCAGACCACAGCTGGCAACCTCACCTTGGCTGGTAATCCAAAACTGAGGGCACCCCACGCTTGTCCCTTTTGTAAAATATGGTGAAGCAAATAAACGGAAGATCAGCTCACCAGTTTGAAAATGAAGATTGTTGCACGGAAACTGTAATGCCAGCAGGGAACAATGGTGGAATCAAGAAATCCAGCAAATCAAAATCGCCATAAAAACCATTCATTTATTGTGCAAACATTAAAATCCAAAAAAATTAAATGAATAAAGATCTGCTGCAACCATACATAGATTGGTGCTCAAAAAAGGCGATAATAGTAATAATAATAATAATATAGATTTCTGCCACACACAAGTTTGTGATGAAATAATACAATTTATTTGTAAATTATTCCTGCAAAAGAGCCCCATCGCCAGTTTTGCCAACATTTCAGCTCTTACATTCAGAGCCTTCGTCTGGGCAAAATGGATCCTTGGATGGATACTAGGAAGCTCTGTAGAGCAGTAATGGATGCCTTGTGGGCAGGAGCAAGGCAGAGTAAGTGCCAGGGCTGTAGTGAATCTGTTATGGCGTTAGTGAGGTGAAGCGCTGGCGCCAGGACTTATCGTATTTTCGGATTATAAGACGCACTTTTCCTCCCACAAATTTATAGAAAATGAGGTGCATCTTATAATCCAAATGCAGTTTACCGGGGGGGGGGTGGAAAGGGGTCATAGGAAGCGGGGCAATGCTGTGGGCTGTGGACACTGTGTTGTGGCCTGCTGTGGCTATGCTGCAGGTGGTGAGGCAGGGGCTATCCTGAAAATTTCAGTGGTGCGGGCTTGAGATGGTGGTGCCGGGAGTTGGTGCGTGTGCAGATGGAGCTCCTGGTTCAAAATATCATCTGCACACTTGCCGCCTCTAGCCCATTGATCACCCAGCAGTGGACTTAACTTAAATGGCACCCGGAAGTGGTGCATGCGTCGATGAGATCTCGGATTCTCATTGAGCCGATCAATCTGCACACACACTGACTCTAGGCGCCATTTCTTTGAAGCCCGGATCACCAACATTTGCTGGTTGTTGCCTGTCTAACAGTGCCCACAGCAAGAATCTGGGTCAACCGCTGCACCGCATTGCCCTACTTCCCCACCACCCCTGCCTCCTATGACTCCGCTCCACCACCGCTACCGACCCCCCATGTAAGACACTACCGTCCCCCATGTAACCACCGGATTATAAGACAGACTTTTTTTTTTTCTTCTACATTTTTTTCTCTAAATTTGGGGTGCGTCTTATAATCTGTTACATCTCATAAACCAAAAAAAATGGTATTCTTTTACGTCTTGTATATTTTTTAAAATATATATTTTTTAACTGTATATCTATCTCTTATCTATATTATTTGAGTTCTGCACAATTTTTATATTGGATGTTAATTATATGTAAAATTGTAAACGAAGCTATATGGAGTTCCTTAATACATAAGGATCATTGATTCTTTCTCTCTAGTACCTTTTATCTATTTTGTAAGAGACTAGTCAGTTTCACTTTGGGATCAAAAATGTGTGGTTCCATAATTGGCTTTTTAGCCCTTGAATTTACATGGTGTGGGAGGGAAAAATTATGTGGACACAGATAATAAAGCTACCTTGACATTCCTTATGAGTCTTGATTTAGCATATCATTAATTCATTTATCACTAGGCAATAAAATCAGGAATCTTTGATATTGAATCCATTGAGATTTGAGGTCGTGATTTGATATAGAAAGATACATTTTTCTGCAAGTTAATTTTAAAATAGACAACAAAAGAAATTGCACATAAATATGTGGAAGAATTTTACAAAAGGTGCTGGAGTTTTTTTTTTCTCTTTTTATTTAAAATATAATTTGCTTTTATGTTTTGTGAAATCTGCATAATAAAATAAGCTTTAATTAGAAGCATCAGTGTATTATCTTATCTTTTTTATTAAAGTTGACACAGTAAACACATATTCACATTATGTTTATGACATTTAAAATATATTCTAAACTGATTTCTGTGTAAATTATTATATTACAGTTCGAAAGGACATCATCTCTATCTGCTATTGGCATGCAGTAAAAAAACAAACTTTATGTTGCTGCTTTCTTTGTGTGTGTCACGGTGACACATTCATATTAGGTTTTTATATGGATCTAATCTTATTTTAGCTGTTATTCTTCATTTTTTAATTTCCTTCCAATGCTATATAATTTTATTGTGGAGGCTTTGTACTTTTCATTCCTTCATTACCTTGCCCTTCAGACACTATTTCGATTTGTGTTCTGCCTGACTGGATCCATGGCATTAGGCTTCTTCTTGACAGTAAGGCTGTAGAAACTCCAATTTTATTGCCCATAACAAATAAAAGTTATCTTCCCTCTTTAAAGCTTATCTGTGACTCTGGGAGTCTACAAGTTCAACAACACTGTGTTGATGGAAAGCCATAATACCATTGAGCAGATGAGACAATTAGATTGTATCCATTTGTTTAAAGGATTTAAGGTCACTTTACAGCCTTTTCGGGACTTGCCTGGTTTTATATCCTAAAACAATGATGTGAAGGAATAGATAAGCAAAATATATATTTTTATTTTATATAAATGTGAACCTACTGATTATTGGGTGTACATTTTATCTTGTTGTTTTAGTTATATTTAAAGCATTTGAAACAGTACATACTATTTTTTCCCAATAGGACTATCATTTCAAAATTTAAACATAATGTTAACAATTTACTATTTACAAAAAAAATACCAAGCTAAAGCTACAGGTAAAGTATATTTTTGTACTGTGTTAGCCAGTAGACAGAAAAAAAGTTTAAAATAACTGAGAGTCCTCAGTGCTTGATAACTTTTAATGGCTAACTGAAAAGATGGTAATAATAGCAAGCTTTCGAGACTTCTCATGTCTCTTCATCAGGCCTAAACTAAACATTTTTTTTCAAAGCTAGTAATTGAGTTTGGGGCCTGAAAAGATGAATCCAGAACAGTGTCCATGTTCACCTTTTTGCTTCAATCCACTAACTCACTCTCTTCAAATAACTTTTTATAGTTCCAATTATACAGTGTGTCCACCCATATCCTGTCCACCTCCATTAACTTGAGCACGGCGGCAGCTATAGGCATAGAAGTGGTGTCTAGGTATAGTAAAGTAGCCATGCACTATGCAATGAAACCACCTATTGCGCCACCAGGAGGAAAACAACGGAATTAGCATTTTTATCTTGAAAACGGAACGAGATAGAGAAAAAAAGTGAATTACAAAGTTGTAGGGCATCATCAATTTAGTACAAATCGACACCTTGCATACAGAAATGCTATGATTAGAATGTGTAAAACTCACAAGCTGGCAGGTGTATGCGACCCCTCAACCAACATTGCAGGACCTACGAAGACGTATCACAGATGCTTGTGTAAACGTGTCACCTACCATATTGCACAACGTGCAGCAAGTTTCAGTATGCTGTCCAGAGTCCAGATGTGAATTGCAGCTGACGGTGGTCACTTTGAGCATCAAAGTTAAATGAGCACCATATGCGTGACCAGCATTCAATGTTTGAGGGGGTCATGGGTATCATATCATAGTATTTCTGTATGCAAGGTGTCAATTCGTATTGAATTGATGATGCCCTACAATTTTTTAATTCACTTTTTTTCTCTATCTTGTTCCGTTGTTTTCCACCAGGTGGCGCAATAGGCGGTTTCATTGCACAACACATGGCTACTTTACTATACCTAGACACCACTTCTATGCCTATAGCTGCCGCCATTCTCAAGTTAATGGCGGTGTACAGGATATGGGTGGACACACTGTATAATGAACCAGCAATCCTACTTATTAAAAGGTCTCTTGACAATAATTGTTCACAAAAAGTTCCCATTCTGGGAACTAAAGTGCTTAGTTATAATTTGTAAAAATACCTCACATTATGTGTTTGTATTTTCAGGGAAGGAGTTTATTGAACATTATATCTGTGTATTTCACTTATAATAATGGTGCCTTGTATAAGTGGTGCACTATGTTCTTCACGACTGCACCCTGTGCCAGATTACTATTAATTTAAGTAATTCAACTTAAGAGAAAAAAAAACATTGCCAGGTTGGAATTTGAATTTGTTGAGGTTTTCTAACAATTAATCTCTTCCCGTTCCAGTGATGCATTTCATGCCATATGTAACATTAGGACATGTTAAGGCAGTGCATCTGCACCCTTGGATTATGATGCCATGACTTTCGCTTTTTAACCCTTACTCTTTACTGTTTAAACATATTCAGCAAGGATAATGTTAGTGCCTGCTGCTTTTCTGTTAACTTTTTACATGTTGTCAAAAACAACCACAGCGAGTAAAAAAAATTGAATAGGACAGATTAATACCTAGGGTACCTAGGCCACCAGCAATGCAATCAAAGGACCTAATGGTTGCTATGAAGTTGGAGGTCTAATACTGGATTCCGGATCTGTCATAGATCAAAACCTATAAGGCCCCTTTCACACGTCAGTGATTCTGGTACGTTTGTGCTTTTTTTTAAACGTACCAGAATCACTGACATACGCAGACCCATTCTAATGAATGGGTCTGCTCACACGTCAGTGATTTGTCACTGCACATGTCTCCATGCAGCGTACCCGCGTGTGCGTGATTGCTGCACGGAGACATGTCCATTTTTTTCTGGCATCACTGATGTTCCACGGACCACGCAGTGGTGTGGTCCGTGAAACACGTGCCAGAAAAAAACGTGCTTTTAAAATAATAAACATTTTAACTCACCCGGCGTCCAGCGATGTCCTCTGCAGCCCATTCTCCCTGCTCCTTCTGTGCCGGCTGATTACTGTCGCGCATATTCATTATGCGCGACACAGCCGACCCGGAAGCAGCTCCTGCAGGGCTCACCGCCGGCCGGATGCTGCGTCGCGGGAGGATTCAGCACCATGGAGAGCGGGAGCGGGCGCAGGTGAGTGAATCTCTAAGTGCAATCACGGGCCACGGAGAACAGAGCCCGGATTGTACTTAAACAACCCACATGTGCCGTGATTTTCGGCACACGCAGGGACATGTGCGTGTGTTACACGCCAGTGAAAAACGTCACTGTTTTTCACTGACATGTGAAACGGGCCTAAGATTGTGCCTAATAGGTCAGCAATGCAGTGTATTATATATACGATTAAAGATTCTCATGTTCAAGTCCCTTTGTTGGACTAATTAATATTGAAAAAAAATAATAAAAAACAAATGAAAATGGGAAGGAAATAAAAAATTATATTTTTTCACAATACAAATCCATTATTAAGAAAGAATATGCTCCCAAAAACACATATAACTGGTCTTGATAGCTGCTTTTTTTCATTTATACTTCTAGAAACCTGTCTCCTCCTTACATCTGTAACCTAGTCTTCCGGTACCTACCTGCACGCAACCTCAGATCCTCACAAGATCCCCTTCTCTACTCCTCTCTTATCTCCTCTTCCCACAATTGCGTACAAGATTTCTCCCGTGCCTCCCCCATACTCTAGAACGCTCTACCTCAGCATATCAGACTCTCCCCTACCATGGAAAGCTTCAAGAGGAACCTCAAGACCGATCTCTTCCAACAAGCCTGCAACCTGCTTTAACCCTCAGTCCAGTACACCACTGTTTAACCAGCTCTGTCCTCACCTATTGTACCATCGCCCATTGCCTGTAGACTGTGAGCCCTCACGGGCAGGGCCACTCTCCTCCTATACCAGTCTGTTTTGTACTGTTAATGATTGTTGTACGTATACCCTCTTTCACTTGTAAAGTGCCATGGAATAAATGGCGCTATAATTATTAATAATAATAATAATAATAGAAACTGGACGAAAAAGTGATTAACCCCTTCATCCCCAAGCCTATTTTGACCCTAAAGACCAGGACATTTTTTGTAATTTTGACAAGTGTCACTTTATGAGGTTATAACTCTGGAATGCTTCAACGGATCCTGGTGATTCTGAGATTGTTTTTTCGTGACGTATTGGGCTTCATGTTACTGGTAAATTTAGGCCGTTATTTTTTGCATTTCTTTGTGAAAAAAACGGAAATTTAGTTTTTTGTAATTTTCACACTTTTAATTTTTATGCTCTAAAACCAACGAGACATATGACACAAAATAATTAATAAATAACATTTCCCACATGTCTACTTCACATAAGAACAATTTTGGGGGAAAAAAAAAAAATTAAGTAAGTTATAGGGGTTCAAAGTTTATGAGTAATTTCTCATTTTTACAACAAAATTTACAAAGCCACTTTTTTTAGGGACCACATCACATTTGAAGCGATTTTGAAAGGTCTACATGACACAAAACACCCAAAAGTGACACCATTCCAAAAACGGCACCCCTCAGGCTACTCAAAACCACATTCAAGAAGGTTATTAACTGTGCTTCACAGTAACTAAAACAATGTGGAAGGAAAAAATGAACATTTTACTTTTTGCAACAAAAATGTTAATTTAGCCTCAAATATTGCATATTCACAAGGGTAGCAGGATTAAATGAACCCCCAAAATTTGTTGGGCAATTTCTTCTGAGCACGCAGATACCTCATATGTGGCGAAAAACCACTGTTTGGGCGCACGTCAGGACTCGGAAGGGAAGGAGTGTCATTTGACTTTTTGAACAGAAAATTAGCTGGAATCGTTAGCCGCACCATGTTGCGTTTGGAGAGCCCCTGAGGTGCCGAAACAGTGGAGCTCCCCCACATGTAACCCTATTTTGGAAACTAGACCCCTCATGGAATTTATCTATATGTTCATTGAGCACTTTGAACCTCTGGGGGCTTCACAAAAGTTAATAGAGTTGAGCTGTGAAAATAAATTAAAAAACAATTACCACAAAATTGTTACTTCAACAAGGTAGCTTTTTTTTCACAAGGGTATCAGGAAAAATTGCACCATAAAATGTGTTATGCAATTTCTCCTGAGTACACAGACACCTCATATGTGGTAGAAATCAAATGTTTGGGCGCACAGCAGGGCTCAGAATTCAAGGAGCGTCATTTGACGTTTCAAACGCAAAATTGTCTGGGATAATTAGCGTATTCCATGTTGTGTTTGGAGAGCCCCCTTGGCATAGAAAAAAAAAACAAGGTGCACGCACGAATGTTCTGCAAAAAAGGGGGGGGGACTAGGTGGGATGGAAAAAAGAAGTCCTGTCCAAAGTCGAGTACGACTGCAGGACGATTGCTGATCAGGTACCTAATTGTTCAAGTTTTGTTTTTTATTTTTTTTATTTGGGGTGCACAAAAAAAGCAAAAACTAGAGCAACAATTACGTACCTGATCAGCCAATCATGTACCTGATCAGCCAATCACGTAGCTGATCAGCACTTGGTGGCAAGCAGGTGGGGGAGGAGGGGGGGAGAGGGAGTGGGAGATGTGATTGGGGATAGTTAGAAAAGAGCCACGAACAATACTTACAGGATGGATCAGAACAGCGGCAGATGGGGGAGCAGCAGATGGGGGGGCAGCGGCATATAAAGGGAGCAGCAGAGGATGGGGGAAGGGGTGATGAGGGGGATGGGAGGGAAGGGGAGTGGGAGGTGAGATTAGGGATAGTTACCCTACAGGATGGATCTAGGCAGCAGGATCATAGGAGATGAAGGAGGCAGCAGATTGGGGAGGGTGAGAGGTGGGAGAGGGAGCGCAGCGCAGATCATGGAGGAGACAGGTGAGCAGAGCACAGATCACGGGGGTGACAGGTGAGGGAGCACAGATCACGGGGGTGACAGGTGAGGGAGCACAGATCACGGGGGTGAGAGGTGAGGGAGCACAGATCACGGGGGTGACAGGTGAGGGAGCACAGATCACGGGGGTGACAGGTGAGGGAGCACAGATCACGGGGGTTACAGGTGAGGGAGCACAGATCACGGGGTGAGAGGTGAGGGAGCACAGATCACGGGGGTGAGAGGTGAGGGAGAGCGGACAGCAGATCACGGGGGTTACAGGTGAGGGAGCGCAGATCACGGGGGTGACAGGGGAGGGAGCGCACATCACGGGGGTGACAGGGGAGGGAGCGTACATCACGGGGGTGACAGGGGAGGGAGCACATCACGGGGGTGACAGGGGAGGGAGCACACATCACGGGGGTGACAGGGGAGGGAGCACACATCACGGGGGTGACAGGGGAGGGGGCGGGTAGCCGATCACGGGGGTGAGAAGTGGGGGGGAGCGGGCAGCACATCACGGAGGGGAGGGGATGAGCAGCATATAACGGAGGGGGTGAGCAGCACATAACGGAGGGGAGGGGGAGGGCAGCACATAACGGAGGAGAGGGGAGGGAGCGCACTTCATGGGGGTGAGAGGTGGGGGGTAGCGGGCAGCACATCATGGAGGGGAGGGGGCGAGCAGCACTTAACGGAGGAGAGGGGGCGGGCAGCACATAACGGAGGAGAGGGGCCGGGCAGCACATAACGGAGGAGAGGGGCCGGGCAGCACATAACATAGGAGAGGGGCCGGGCAGCACATAACAGAGGAGAGGGAGCGTGCAGCACATAACGGAGGACAGTGGCCAGGCAGCACATAATGGAGGAGAGGGGGCAGGGCCGGGCAGCACATAACGGAGGAGAGGGGGCGCGCAACACATAATGGAGGAGAGGTGGAGGGGCCGGGCAGCACATAACGAAGGAGAGGGGGCGCGCAGCACATAACGAAAGAGATGGGGCGGGGCCGGGCAGCACATAACGGAGGAGAGGGGGCAGGGCCGGGCAGTACATAACGGAGGAGAGGGGGCAGGGCCGGGCAGCACATAACGGAGGAGAGGGGGCGGAGCCGGACAGCACATAAGGAAGGAGAGGGGGCAGGCAGCCGATCACGAGTGGAGGGGGCTGACAGCACATCGTGGAAGTGAGGGGCCGGGCAGCAGATCGGGGGGAGCGGTGGCACTGTGGCAGATGGAGGGCGGCGGTGGCGGATCGGGAGGCTTTTCGCCGGTTTCATACAGTGCAATGGCAGCGCGGCAACCTCCGGGTCCCATGCTCCGGTCACATAACAGCATGGGACCGGAGCTTGTCGCCCTGCCATTGCACTGTATACACTCACTGTGCTGGCGTGCTGCAGGGACCGACAAGTGAAGCTGATGGGGGTGGTCACCGACAACAGGTCCACTGTAATTGGAGAGATCGGTCACAAGGCCGACCTCTCCAATCAGAGCTACTGGAGCTGGGGGAGAGTGATCCAGTGAGGTCACCCAGCTCCAGCCAATGGCCAGTGCTATAGCTGCACTGGTCAGGGCTGGAATTCAATGTTTCAGTCACTTTAAATGGCTGGAACATTACAGTGGCTGTGATTGAGCGGCGTTCGTCAGCCAATCACAGCCTCCGTAGGTCCGGGGAGGAGGCACCACCCCTCCTGTGGTTAGGTACAGGTCCCCTCCTCCCCGAATCTGCGGTTTGTGTTAACCGATCGCAGTTACTGGGGGCTCCGGTGCCGCGATTACGTCATGACGGAAAGATCTGTCCTTGGTCGTTAAGGCCCAGGGCACCATGACGGATCTTTCCGTACATGGTCATGAAGGGGTTAAAAGGGTTTATTTACACAAACTGGTACCAATGACTATAAAATAGGTCCTCACACAACTAAAAAGTTATACATGTTAGAAAATGTTGACTAAAAAAAAGTAAAAAAATATTTTTTTTGCATAAAAATATTAAAACATAAAAATACACGTGAAACATGTGAAAGAAAAACACGGACATTGGAAGTAGCTGTAGCGAGGGCAGATACACAGCAGAACTGAAGAGTTCAGCATCACGGACAGCAAGAGCGGGGACAGGTGAGTACATTGCCATGTGTTATCACAGATGATGGACACAAATAGCACATAGACAACCCACGTGTGCCATGAATCAATCACGGAGGGACATATGTGTTTTTTACATGTCAGTGAAAAACGTCTATGTTTTTCGCTGACGTGGGAAACAGGCCTAAGACATATATCAGTACATTAACATAATCGGACTTTCCCACAGATTAAAGTTAACATTTATACTACATGGTCAAATGCAGCAAATGAAAAACCCAATAAACAGAAGAATTGCTGTTTTTACCACTCCAATTTAATTATATTTTTCACTAGATGCAAGCTTTTAGAAAGCTATTTTGTTTAATTAAAATCGAAAAGTGATTTTTGCATTTTTTGCATTGAAGATACGATTACTTAATCTTGTCACATGGTAAAAATGTATTAAGCTTTTTTTTCTTTACCACAAAAATATTGTCTACCTGAGATTTTTCTTTAACAACCAGACAGACAATTGTAATCTTGATCCTATTACAGCATCCCAAAAAAGGGGATCTGGAGATAGTTGTGTGTTCTTGCTGTTATGAAGCACCATGTATCATGTAATAGAAAGATTCTTGCTGCACGTCAAGGAAACAAAAGGTTTAATCAAAAACCTGTTCTTTAGAGATATATTTGTTTGAAGGAACAGATTTGAAACTCTAAATTTTTATACATCCTCATTTGTACCGATTATTTGCAACACAAAATTGCAACATATTGATTTTTGATTGTTACAACATGATGTATATTAAATTAGTTCACAATGGTAGTAAACAATGATGAAAAAAGCTATTATATACAAGTGTATCTCAATAAATTAGAATATCATCAAAAGGTTAATTTATTTCAGTAATTCAATCCAAAAGGGAAACACATATATTATATAGTCATTACACATCGATCTATTTCAAGTGTTTATTTCTATTAATGATGATTATGGCTTACAGCCAATGAGAACCCAAATCAGTCATTATCTCAGAAAATTAGAATATTTTATAAGACCAACTGAAAAATGATTCTGAACTCAGAAATGTTGGCGCCTACTGAAAAGTCTGTACAGTAAATGCACTCAATACTTGGTTGAGCTCCTTTTGCAAGAATTACTGCATCATAGTGGTGTGGCATGGAGGCGATCAGCCTGTGGCACTGCTGAGGTGTTGTGGAAGCCCAGGTTGCTTTGATAGCAGACTTCAGCTCGTCTACATTGTTGGTTTGGTGTCTCTCATCTTCCTCTTGACAATACCCATAGATTCTCTATGAGGTTTAGGTCAAATGAGTCTTCTGGCCAATCAGGAACAGCGATACTGTCATTATTAAACCAGCTATTGGTACTTTTGACAGTGGGGACAGGTGCAAAGTCCTGCTGGAAAATTAAATTTTCATCTCCAAAAAGCTTCTCAGCAGTGGGAAGCAAGAAGTGCTCTAAAATTTCCTGGTAGGCAGCTGCGTTGACTTTGGACTTGATAAAACACAATGTACCTACACCAGCAGATGACTTGGCTCCAAAAACCATCACTGATTATGGAAACGTCACACTGGACCTCAAGCAGCTTGGATTATGGCCTATCCACTCTTCCTCCAGACTCTGGGATCTTGATTTCCAAATGAAATGCAAAATTTACTTTCATCTGAAAACAACAGCTTGGACCACTGTGCAACAGTCCAGTTCTTTTTCTCCTTGGCCCAGGTAAAACGATTCTGGCATTGTCTATTGGTCATGAGTGGAAAGCAAGGAAAGCAACAGTTGTAGCCCATGTTCTGAATATGTTTGTGTGTGGTGGCTCTTCAAGCACTGACTCCAGCAGCAGTTCACTCCTTGTGAATCTACTACAAATTTTTGAATTGCTTTTTCTTAACAATCCTATCAAGGCTGCGGTTATGCTCGTTGCATGTGCATCTTTTTTCTACCACACTTTTTCTTTCCACTCCACTGTACATTAATATGCTTGGATACTGCATTCTGTGAACATCCTGCTTCTTTAGCCATGACTAGAGTTGAGCACGGTTCGTGGTTCGTGGTTCTCCAGTTCTAGGCTCGAGTGATTTTGGGGCATGTTCTAGATCGAACTAGAACTCGAGCTTTTTTGCAAAAGCTCAATAGTTCTAGAAACGTTCGAGAACGGTTCTAGCAGCAAAAAATCAGCTAAATCCTAGCTTGGTTTCTGCTGTAATAGTGTAAGTCACTCTGTGAATCACACTATTATGACATTTCAGTGTATACTGTGCGGGAACAGCGCCTTCAGATCACTGCTGTTTGTATAATGGCGATCGCCATTTTTTTTTTTTTTTTCTTGTCTTCCTTCCCTAAGCGCGCGCGTCTTGTGGGGCGGGCCAGAATGTCAGCCAATCCCAGACACACACACAGCTAAGTGGACTTTTAGCCAGAGAAGCAACGGCATGTGTGATAGGATGTCCATGTCACATGTCCCTGCATTATAAAAACGGACATTTTCCTCCAGGACGCCATTATCTCTTCTGTGTCTTTGGTGTCAGACATCACTGTCACAGCTCTGTCCTCCTGAGTCCTATCGCCGATACAGCTGTATGCGCTCCATACACAGCGCTGGACAGCATAGGGATAGCACTTTCTAGCAGTCCTTTTAAGGGCTCAAACCGGCAGGGTCAGAGTTAAGGTGACAGGTCCTGAAAACAGCGCTAGCGTCTGTGTAGCCAAGGTCAGGGATTTCCTCCCTGCATTTCACCATTAGGAGGGAATAGAAAGGCAGGCTTCCATTCCTCTACCCAGAGCCCCAAAATCCTGGCACTGTACCCTCGTGTCCTCTGCATACTCCAACTCATTATAACTAAGCCATTATACTAGCAAGCACTCAGTGTACCTAGTGGCATCCTATCTGTGGCTATTGGACTTTGCTATAGTCCCACTAGTGCAAAGACATTTGCAGAGCGCGTCTGCCTGCATTGCACACTCCAACTCATTATAATTAAGCCATTATACTAGCAAACACTCAGTGTACCTAGTGGCATCCTATACGTGGCTATTGGACTTTGCTATAGTCCCACTAGTGCAAAGACATTTGCAGAGCGCGACTGCCTGCATTGCACACTCCAACTCATTATAACTAAGCCATTATACTAGCAAACATTCAGTGTACCTAGTGGCATCCTATACGTGGCTATTGGACTTTGCTATAGTCCCACTAGTGCAAAGACATTTGCAGAGCGCATCTGCCTGCATTGCACACTCCAACTCATTATAACTAAGCCATTATACTAGCAAACACTCAGTGTACCTAGTGGCATCCTATCTGTGGCTATTGGACTTTGCTATAGTCCCACTAGTGCAAAGACATTTGCAGAGCGCGTCTGCCTGCATTGCACACTCCAACTCATTATAACTAAGCCATTATACTAGCAAACACTCAGTGTACCTAGTGGCATCCTATACGTGGCTATTGGACTTTGCTATAGTCACACTAGTGCAAAGACATTTGCAGAGCGCGTCTGCCTGCATTGCACACTCCAACTCATTATAACTAAGCCATTATACTGGCAAACACTCAGTGTACCTAGTGGCATCCTATCTGTGGCTATTGGACTTTGCTATAGTCCCACTAGTGCAAAGACATTTGCAGAGCGCGTCTGCCTGCATTGCGCACTCCAACTCATGATAACTAAGCCATTATACTAGCAAACACTCAGTATACCTAGTGGCATCCTATACGTGGCTATTGGACTTTGCTATAGTCCCACTAGTGCAAAGACATTTGCAGAGCGCATCTGCCTGCATTGCACACTCCAACTCATTATAACTAAGCCATTATACTAGCAAACACTCAGTGTACCTAGTGGCATCCTATCTGTGGCTATTGGACTTTGCTATAGTCCCACTAGTGCAAAGACATTTGCAGAGCGCGTCTGCCTGCATTGCACACTCCAACTCATTATAACTAAGCCATTATACTAGCAAACACTCAGTGTACCTAGTGGCATCCTAAACGTGGCTATTGGACTTTGCTATAGTCACACTAGTGCAAAGACATTTGCAGAGCGCGTCTGTCTGCATTGCACACTCCAACTCATTATAACTAAGCCATTATACTAGCAAACACTCAGTGTACCTAGTGGCATCCTAAACGTGGCTATTGGACTTTGCTATAGTCCCACTAGTGCAAAGACATTTGCAGAGCGCGTCTGCCTGCATTGCACACTCCAACTCATGATAACTAAGCCATTATACTAGCAAACACTCAGTGTACCTAGTGGCATCCTATCTGTGGCTATTGGACTTTGCAATAGTCCCACTAGTGCAAAGACATTTGCAGAGCGCGTCTGCCTGCATTGCACACTCCAACTCATTATAACTAAGCCATTATACTAGCAAACACTCAGTGTACCTAGTGGCATCCTATCTGTGGCTATTGGACTTTGCTATAGTCCCACTAGTGCAAAGACATTTGCAGAGCGCGTCTGCCTGCATTGTACACTCCAACTCATTATAACTAAGCCATTATACTAGCAATTTTTGCTGCCAGTTTAAGGGCCGTAGTTGCATTGTCAGGGATATTTATTCTTTATTATTCTGCTGTTAATAAAGCTAGACCACCACTGCAATCTTCACCACCTCTCAATTTTTACTACCACATTTTCAGTCCACAATCTTGTCGCAATCAACATGAATGGCAAAATGACAGATGCTGGTGGAAAGGGGAATAGGCGTGGTGGAAAAGGCAAAAAAGGTTTTGTCTGTGGGGAAGGTGGCAAAGCTCCATTATCATCTGCTGAAGATAGACCATCTACCAGCAAAAGTAAGATGTCTACTACTTACCGTGGACAATCCGATGTGCTCCCTTTTTTACGGACACGAACAACAGGAAGAAAGGTAGATGATGGGCAAAAAAGGAAAATGCTTGAATGGATCTCAAGTGGTCCAACAAGTGCCCTCTCAGCCACTTCAAGTACCGCATCCAAAAAACACCAGTCCTCTGAGTTGTCATCCCAATCACACTTGATTTCTCCCAGCTCTGAAGTCTCCATCAGCCCTGCACAGTATGGTGGAACTGAGATGGCTGAGTCTGCAGAGTCACACTATAGCCTGGGAATCAGAGGTCTGCTCCCAAGCTACAGTGAGTACAGAACAGGAAATGGTCTGCAGTGATGCCCAGAACCTTTGTGAGTCTGATTCAGGCCGTGAGGACCAAGTTTCTGAGCATAATGTTGACCCTTTGTCACAAACTGTAACACCTGTGGTTATAGACAATGAGGAACATACTGATGAAGATGAGATGCAGATACCCGATTGGGATGACAACTTAAATATTCGGTCAGGGCAAGAAGAGGCTCGGTCTGAGGGGGAGGGGAGTGCAAACACAACAATTGATGATGAAGTTCTAGATCCCACCTACTGTCAACCCCCAGTCAGGCACTCGAAGAGGTCAACAGAGGCGGTGGAGGAGGATGCAACCGACGACGAAGTTACCTTGCGCCTTCCTGGACAGAGTCGGAGCACTAGTAGCACGTCTACAACTGCATCCTCAGCCACCACTCTGCCTATGAGCATTATTCGGGGTGGATCAACAGGTCGCATTGCCTCTAAGCCTTGCCTAGCCTGGTCCTTTTTTGACATAGAAAAAGATCGCCCAAATTATGTGATCTGTAAACTTTGTCATGGTTCTCTTAGTAGAGGTCAAAACCTCAGCAGTTTGACAACTTCTTCCATGAATCGTCACATGAAGAAATATCATAGGTCCCCGTGGGAAGCTCACTGTGCTGCAATGCGGCCTAGCAGAGCGAACCATCCACCGCCTGCCCCTTCCAGTGCATCCGCGCGCTCTTCATCTTCTAGGACTGTGGGGACAGCTGTCACACCTGTTTTTCCACGCAAAACTTCCACCACTGTAACCGCAACAGGCAGTTTGCTTGGTAGGGCGTCAGTTGGTTTGGAAGGGGAAACAAGTGAGTGTGTACAGCTCTCTCAGACATCGATAGCACCAACGTTGGATGAAGGCAACATCATGTCTCCGCCTGCACTTTCCTCACAAACCTGCATTTTTCCAGGGACACCCTACTCAACACCGTCTACACACAGCAGCCAGATCTCTGTCCCTCAGATGTGGTCAAATAAAAGGCCATTTCCTGCGACCCATGACAAAGCTAAGAGGTTGACTCTATCCCTCTGTAAGCTGTTGGCTACCGAAATGCTGCCTTTCCGCCTAGTGGACACACAGGATTTTAGAGACCTTATGTCTGTCGCTGTGCCCCAGTACCAGATGCCTAGTCGCCACTACTTCTCTAAGAAAGGTGTGCCCGCGCTACACCAGCATGTCGCACACAACATCACAGCTTCATTGAGAAACTCTGTGTGTGAACGGGTGCATTTCACCACCGATACTTGGACCAGTAAGCATGGACAGGGACGTTACATGTCGCTGACTGGGCACTGGGTAACTATGGTGATAGATGGTGAAGGGTCTGCTGCACAAGTCTTGCCGTCCCCACGACTTGTGTGTCAATCCTCTGTCTGTCCAAGTTCCGCCACTGCTTCTGCATCCTCCACCTCATCTGGGTCCTCCACCTCCGCCCCAAGCCTGCCTGGTCAGGCCACCAGCGTTCTCACTGCGCAGAAGGAATCACGCACCCCTCATTACTATGCTGGCAGCAGAGCGCAACGGCATCAGGCGGTCTTTAGCTTGACATGTCTTGGGAATAAGAGTCACACAGCTGAGGAGTTGTGGTCAGCTCTGCGGTCCGAGTTTAATAAATGGTTGTCTCCACTCAACCTGCAGCCTGGTAAGGCCGTGTGCGACAATGCTGCAAACCTGGGTGCGGCCCTTCGCCTGGGCAAGGTGACACACGTACCTTGTATGGCTCACGTTTTGAACCTTGTCGTCCAGCAATTTTTAACACACTATCCCGGCCTAGATGGCCTTCTGAACAGGGCACGAAAACTGTCTGCTCACTTCCGCCGTTTAAGCGCCGCAGCTGAGCGACTTGCATCGCTCCAGAAGTCTTTCGGCCTGCCGGTTCATCGCCTGAAATGCGATGTGGCGACACGCTGGAATTCAACTCTCCACATGTTACAGTGACTGTGGCAGCACCGCAGAGCCCTGGTGCAATACGTCATGACGTATAGCCTGGGCCAACGAGATGCAGAGGTGGGGCAGATCACCCTGATGGAGTGGTCTCAGATCAAGGACCTATGCACCCTTCTGCACAGTTTCGACATGGCGACGAATATGTTTAGCTCTGACAATGCCATTATCAGCATGACGATTCCAGTCATTTACATGCTGGAGCACACGCTAAACACTATTCGGAGTCGGGGGGTGGGACAACATGAAGGGGAGGAACTACAGGAGGATTCATATGCGCAAGGGACAACAACATCACCAAGGTCCAGACGTTCATCATCACCAACGCAGCAGGCATGGGACCATGGGGGACAGGGATCGACAAGGGCGCATAGTAGCAGGCGAAATGTTGAGGAAGGTGCAGGAGAACATGAAGAAATGGAGGACGAACTGTCCATGGACATGGAAGACTCAGCGGATGAGGGAGACCTTGGTCAAATTTCAGTTGAAAGAGGTTGGGGGGAGATGTCAGAGGAAGAAAGAACGGGTAGCACCTCTATGCCACAAACACAGCGTGGACTTGGTCCGCATGACTGCGCAAGACACATGAGTGCCTTTTTGTTGCACTACCTCCAACATGACAGTCGTATTGTCAAAATTAGAAGTGATGATGACTACTGGATTGCCACACTATTAGATCCCCGGTACAAGTCCAAATTTTGTGACATAATTCCAGCCATAGAAAGGGACGCACGTATGCAGGAGTATCAGCAGAAGCTGTTACTCGATCTTAGCTCGGCTTTTCCACCAAACAACCGTGCAGGTGCAGGGAGGGAATCTCCCAGTTGTAACTTGACAAACATGGGACGGTCTCGTCATCTTCAACAGTCTACCCGTACCAGTAGGACCATATCTGGTGCTGGTAACAGCAATTTTATGGAATCTTTTCATAATTTTTTTAGACCCTCTTTTGCAAGGCCACCAGAGACAACAAGTCTGACACATAGTCAACGCCTGGAGAGGATGATACAGGAGTATCTCCAAATGAACATCGATGCCATGACTTTGCAAATGGAGCCTTGCTCCTTTTGGGCTTCAAATCTAGAAAAATGGCCAGAGCTCTCCAGTTACGCCTTGGAGATTTTGTCGTGTCCAGCTGCCAGTGTTGTCTCTGAACGTGTCTTCAGTGCTGCTGGGTGTGTGCTGACAGATAAGCGCACGCGTCTGTCCAGTGACAATGTGGACAGACTGACGTTCATCAAAATGAACAAGTCATGGATCCACAAGGAATTTACTACCCCTGTGTCATCCTGGGGAGAGTAAATGCTTGTGGATTTGGAATGTGCTTGATGCAAATCAAAACATCCTGTTTGCAACTAGGGCACAAGTGCTGCCACTGATGGGGTGTCTGTGTGGCCCAATTTTTGGAAAAAAGGGAGACTCCACTTGGAGTAACCCTTGCTTGCTGTGTTTTTTAAAAATGATCCAAGATGAACAGAGCTGGGATCAGGAAAGACTTTGCTACCTACCCCGGTGTCATCCTGGGGACGGTTAATTATGGCGTATTTTTGAATGTGCTTGATGCAAATCAAAACATCCTGTTTGCAACTAGGGCCCAAGTGCTGCCACTGATGGGGTGGGTGTCTGTGTGGCCCAATTTTTGGAAAAAAGGGAGACTCCGCTTGGAGTAACCCTTGCTTGCTGTGTTTTTAAAAGAAGCCAAGATGAACAGAGCTGGGATCAGGAAAGACTTTGCTACCTACCCCGGTGTCATCCTGGGGACGGATAAGAATGGCGTATTTTTGAATGTGCTTGATGCAAATGTAGCTGTGAAGTGTACAACTGGGGCACAACTGCTGCCACTGAAGGGGTGGGTGTGTGTGCGGCCCAATTTTTGGAAAAAAAGGGAGACTCCGCTTGGAGTAACCCTTGCTTACATTGTTTTTAAAAGAAGCCAAGATGAACAAGTCATGGGTCAGCAAAGACTTTATCTACCTACCCCGGTGTCATGCTGGGGACGGTTAATTAGGGCGTATTTTTGAATGTGCTTGATGCAAATCAAAACATCCTGTTTGCAACTAGGGCCCAAGTGCTGCCACTGATGGGGTGGGTGTCTGTGTGGCCCAATTTTTGGAAAAAAGGGAGACTCCGCTTGGAGTAACCCTTGCTTGCTGTGTTTTTAAAAGAAGCCAAGATGAACAGAGCTGGGATCAGGAAAGACTTTGCTACCTACCCCGGTGTCATCCTGGGGACGGATAAGAATGGCGTATTTTTGAATGTGCTTGATGCAAATGTAGCTGTGAAGTGTACAACTGGGGCACAACTGCTGCCACTGAAGGGGTGGGTGTGTGTGGGGCCCAATTTTTGGAAAAAAGGGAGACTCCGCTTGGAGTAACCCTTGCTTACATTGTTTTTAAAAGAAGCCAAGATGAACAAGTCATGGGTCAGCAAAGACTTTATCTACCTACCCCGGTGTCATGCTGGGGACGGTTAATTATGGCGTATTTTTGAATGTGCTTGATGCAAATCAAAACATCCTGTTTGCAACTAGGGCCCAAGTGCTGCCACTGATGGGGTGGGTGTCTGTGTGGCCCAATTTTTGGAAAAAAGGGAGACTCCGCTTGGAGTAACCCTTGCTTGCTGTGTTTTTAAAAGAAGCCAAGATGAACAGAGCTGGGATCAGGAAAGACTTTGCTACCTACCCCGGTGTCATCCTGGGGACGGATAAGAATGGCGTATTTTTGAATGTGCTTGATGCAAATGTAGCTGTGAAGTGTACAACTGGGGCACAACTGCTGCCACTGAAGGGGTGGGTGTCAGTGTGGCCCAATTTTTGGAAAAAAGGGAGACTCCGCTTGGAGTCACCTTGCGGTGTTTTACATGACTTTAGAAGGGCGTGCCATGCCTATATCTGTGTGTCCTCCTCTTTTTCCTTGTCCAGCTGTTTTGTTTTCGCATGAGTATATGTCCTTGTCACTTTCCCATGTGTTTGAGTTGTTTGTCACCTTTTGGACACCTTTGAGGGTGTTTTCTAGGTGTTTTTCTGTGTTTGTGATTGCCTGCCATTGCTTCCTATGCAGTTCGAGTTCGGTTCGTCGAACGTTCGACGAGCCGAACTCGAACGGGACCTCCGTTCGGCGAACCGGCCTCGAGCCGAACCGGGACCGGTTCGCTCATCTCTAGCCATGACCTTTTGTGGCTTACCTCCTTGTGGAGTATGTCAATGACTGCCTTCTGGACATCTGTCAAGTCCACAGTCTTTCCCATGAATGTGTAGCCTACTGAACCAGACTAAGGGTATGTGCGCACGTTGCGTTCATAAAGTGCGGCAAAGAACACACCCTCTAAACTGTAAACACTGCGTTTGTCAAAAAAATGCATCCAAAATACATGCATTTTGGATGCATTTTTTGCAGTGTGGTCCCACGGCAATTGAGCTCTGCTACATGCCCGCTGACAGAAGACAGAGTCGTGCAAAGAGAATGAACTCAGATGAACTGCACCCGACTTCATTGTCATCCCCTGGATCTGTGTGTAGGTTGCGTCCTGATTAGTGGTCACCCATGAAGGACTCACCGATGACTGCTAATCCCATGAGTGACTGAAGTGAGCAGCGCGACCAGCGCTGCCGTCATTCAGGTTACCCACGGCCAGCTGGAGTCCTCTACTTGAGACCGCACCTAACCTGTGACGTCATCGCTGATCACACAGCTGACTTCAGTCACTCGGGTGACTTGCTGTCACAGTTGGAAGATCCAGCGGTGGCCGCCGGTAACCTGACTGACGTCATCGCTGATCGTGTGTCTCACTTCAGTTGCTGCGTGGAGCTGACAGAGAGTGGTCTGGTCTGTGACCGCTCCTGTCAGCTTCATGTAGCAAAGCTGAGAGCATCGTGGGATGTCGTGTGGATTACACCGAACCTGGATAGGTATTTGAGGGTTAATAAAGTGGTGAAAGAGGGGTTTTTTTGTCTTTTATTCCAAATAAAGGATTTTTTCGGGTGCATGTGTTTATTTTCTTTAACTTACAGGTTAATCAAGGAAGGTATCTCGGGGAGACGCCTGCCATGATTAACCTAGGACTTAGTGGTAGCTATGGGCTGCTGCCATTAACTCCTTATTACCCCGACTGCCACCGCACCAGGGCAATTCGGGATCAGCCAGGTAGAGTCCCGGGACTGTCACATCTAATGGATGCGGCGATTCCGGGTGGCTGCTGGCTGATATTGTTAGGCTGGGGGGCTCCCCATAACACGGAGCTCCCCATCCTGAGAATACCAGCTTTCAGCCGTGTGGCTTTACCCTGGCTGGTTTCAAAATTGAGGGGGACCACACATTTTTTTTTATTATTTATTTATATATTTTACTGTACGATATAGACCCGCACACCGATGGCTGTGATTGGTTGCAGTGAGACAGCTGTCACTCAGCGTGGGGGCATGTCTGACTGCAACCAATCATAGGTGCCGGTCGGCAGGGAAAGCAGGGAATACGAGATTGAATAATGAGCTTTGTGACAGCCGTGCAGCGTCGCGCTGGTGATCAGGGATTGGTGAGTATGAGAGAGGGGAGAGACCATCCACAGACAGAGAATGACCGACATCGACAGAGAGAGACTGAAAAGACCTGCGTTTTGCTTGTCAAAAAAGCATGTGGAACGCAACAAAAATGCAGTCCAAGAGCATTTTGATTGCATTTTGACCCACATTATTGATTTCAATGTTTAAAAACGCAGCGTGCACATTGAATATTCGGACTTCTCATAGACTTTGCTGGGGAAGCAGAATGCATGCAATTTGGCACTGAAACGCTGCAGTTCAAAAAGCAGCGTTAACACTGGAAAAAACACAACGTGCATACATAGCTTAAAGGACCATTTAAATGCTTAAAACGCCTTTGAAGGTGTTTTGTGGTAAATATTCTAATTTTCTGAGATAATGACTTTTGGGATTTCATTGGCTGTAAGCCATAATCATCAAGATTAACAGAAATAAACACTTGAAATAGATCACGCTGTTTGCAGTGACTATATATATAATATGTTTCCCTTTTTGTATTGAATTAGTGAAATAAATTAACTTTATTTTCTGATTATAGTTTTTTTATTATTTTATAGTACTGTGTAAAAGTTTTAGGCATGTGTGTAAAAAATAAAATGCTACAAAGAAATACTTTTAAAAAACAGAAGTGTTGGTGGTTTATCTTTATATATTAAAAAAAATTCAAAGTGAATGAACAAAAGATAAATCTAAATTATTTGTTGTGATCAGTTCAAGGCCCACTAGCAAAGTTTTTGAAGGAACTTGCCAGGAAGGTTGTTTCAAACATCTAGGAGAAATAACCACTGATCTTCTTTGGATGTAGGCTTGTTCAAACCCTTCTTCATGTAATCTCAGAAAGACTCAATGATAAGGGCTCTGTGAGGGCAATATAATCACTTGCAGTAATGGAATTGCTGCACCAGTTAGAGAAGATGCTGCTTAAAAGATGAGGACTTTTACTGCCTGCAATCAGGACACAATGGGGTGGATAGGATTTTAAGTAATTTTACATTTTTTCTATAACATTTTCTAAGCAATCACCATTTTACCTTTAGTCACCAGTATATTATAACATTGTTATTTTGTGTATTGACAAAATACATAAATGTGTCATTGGAAAATTACCAAGTGTTTAATCAAGTCACAACAAAAAGTTATAATCAAAATAAATATATACACATCTAATATATAAAGCTGAGTGTACAGTGCTGGCAAAAAGTATTGGCACCCCTGTAATTCTGTCAGATAATACTCAGTTTATTCTTGAAAATGATTGCAATCACAAATTCTTTGGTATTATATTATCTTCATTTAATTTGTCTTCAATGAAAAAAAAAAAAAATTGTCATAAAGCCAAATTGGATATAATTCCACACCAAACATAAAAAACGGGGTGGACAAAAGTATTGACACTGTTTGAAAAATCATGTGATGCTTCTCTAATTTGTGTAATTAACAGCACCTGTAACTTACCTGTGGCACCTAACAGGTGTTGGCAATAACTAAATCACACTTGCAGCCAGTTGACATGGATTAAAGTTGCCTCAACCTCTGTCCTGTGTCCTTGTGTGTACCACATTGAGCATGGAGAAAAGAAAGAAGACCAAAGAACTGTCTGAGGACTTGAGAATCCAAATTGTGAGGAAGCATGAGCAATCTCAAGGCTACAAGTCCATCTCCAAAGACCTAAAAGTTCCTGTGTCTATGGTGCGCAGTGTCATCAAGAGGTTTAAAGCCCATGGCACTGTGGCTAACCTCCCTAGATGTGTAAGGAAAAGAAAAATTGACGAGAGATTTCAATGCAAGATTGTGCGGATGGTGGATAAAGAACCTCGACTAACATCCAAACAAGTTGAAGGTGCCCTGCAGTCCGAGGGTACAACAGTGTCAACCCGTAATATCCGTCGGCGTCTGAATGAAGAGGGACTGTATCGTAGGACACCCAGAAAGAGCCCACTTCTTACCCCGAGACATAAAAAAGTCAGACTGGAGTTTACCAAAACTTACCTGAGAAAGCCTAAAATGTTTTGGAAGAATGTTCTTTGGTCAGATGAGACAAAAGTAGAGCTTTTTGGGAAAAGCCATCAACATAGAGTTTGCAGGAAAAAAAGAGGCATTCAAAGAAAAGAACATGGTCCCTACAGTCAAACATGGCGGACGTTCCCTGATGTTTTGGGGTTGCTTTGCTGCCTCTGGCACTGGACTGCTTGACCGTGTGCATGGCATTATGAAGTCTGAAGACTACCAACAAATTTTGCAGCATAATGTAGGGCCCAGTGTGAGAAAGCTGGGTCTTCCTCAGAGGTTATGGGACTTCAAGCAGGACAATGACCCAAAACACTTCAAAAAGCACTAGAAAATGGTTTGATAGAAAGCACTGGAGACTACTAAAATGGCCAGCAATGAGTCCAGATCTGAATCCCATAGAACACCTGTGGAGACATCTCAAAATGGCAGTTTGGAGAAGGAAACCTTCAAATCTCAAGGACCTGGAGCAGTTTGCCAAAGAAGAATGGTCTAAAATTCCAGGAGAGCATTGTAAGAAAATCATTGATGGTTACCGGAAGCGATTGTGCGCAGTTATTTTGGCTAAAGGTTGTGCAACCAAGTATTAGGCTAAGGGTGCCAATACTTTTGTTTGGCCCATTTTTGGAGTTTTGTGTGAAATGATCAATGATTTGATTTTTGTTTCATTCTCTTTTGTGCTTTTTCATTGCAAGCAAAATAAATTAAGATAATAATACCAAAGAATTTGTGATTGCAATCATTTTCAAGAAGAAACTGACTATTATCTGACTGAATTGCAGGGGTGCCAATACTTTTGGCCAGCACTGTGTGTATATGTGTGTGTGTGTATGTGTGTATGTATGTACGTATGTATGTAAGTCTGCTAAAAGAATCCGTACCGTCGAATTTACAATCACGAAATTTTGCACAGACATCCCATGTGACTCAGGGAACATCATAGACTATGTTTTGACCAGAAAATTTAACCCTGTGCTTTACAGTTACTCTCCAAAAACCTGTCTCCATTAAAGTGAATGGAGGTGGGAGCTACAGGCTATTAATAGCAGCTGTGAGTGGTTGCTATAGGAACAAAATAAATTGTTAGTATAAGAAGTTTATGTGTGAGGTAATAAGTTGTCCGTGGGGAGACAGATAGAGAGAGACAAAAAGAGAGAGACAGACAGATAGAGAGAGACAGAGAGTGGGAGACAGGGAAAGGGAGACCAACAGACAGACAAGGAAAGAGACAGAGAGAGAGACAGACAGCCAAAGAGACAGACAGAGGCAGACTGACACAGACAGTCAGGGAAAGAGACAGGCAGACAGGAAAAGAGACAAACAGAGAGACAAAGACAGAAAGGGAAAGAGACAGACAGACAGGGAAAGAGTCTGAGTCAAGGAAAGAGACAAGGAAAGAGACAGGGGAAGTGACAGGGAAAGAGACAAAAACAGGGAAAGAGACAGAGATAAGGAAAGAGAGAGGGACAGAGACAGAGACAGACGAGGAAAGAGACAGAGACAGACGGGGAAAAAGGACAGATGGGGAAAGAGCTAGACAGGGAAAGAGACAGATAGGGAAAGAGACAGAGAAAGAGACAAAAACAGGGAAAGAGACAGAGACAAGGAAAATATAGGGAAAGAGACAGAAAAGGAAAGAGACAGGGAAAGAGACAGAGACAGACGAAGAACGAGACAGATGGGGAACGAGACTGACATGGAATGAGACAGACGGTGAAAGGGACAGACGGTGAAAGAGATAGACAGTGAAAGAGACCGACAGACAGAAACAGAGATGGAGAGAGACAGACAGACACAGAGATAGAGAGAGACAGACAGACACAGAGATACTGACAGACAGACAGCGAGACTGATACAGAGACAGACAGAGAGATAGACACAGACAGACAGACAGACATGGATACAGAGCGACACACAGACAGACAGAGACAGACAGGGAAAGGGACAGACAGACAGATAGAGACAGACAGAGAAACAGACACACACAGAGACATACAGGGTCAGAGACACAAAGAGACAGAAACACACAGAGACACACACAGACAGACAGAGATAGACAGAGACAGACAGACAGAGACAGACAGACAGACATAGACAGGCAGAGATAGAAAGACGGATAGAGACATACAGTCAGACAGACAGACAGAGACAGACAGAAGGACAGACAGACAGAGACAGATAGACAGACACAGACAGATGGAGACTGGGAGACAGACAGAGATAGAATTACTATCCCGGGCAACCCCTGGGTACTACAGCTAATATAGAAATGTTCTACCAGTCTGTAGTGGCAAGTGCCATCTTTTTTGCACTCATATGCTGGGGTATTAGTGTGCGGGTCTCTGATGCTAATAAGCTGATTAAGCTTATCAAGAAGGGAAGCTCCGCTGTTGGCTGCAATCTTGACTCTTTTGAGGAGGCAGTGGAGAGAAGAACTCTGAAAAAGTGTATGGCGATTATGAATAATAATGCACATCTATTATATGAGCTAGTCATGAGACAGAAGAGCACCTTCAGTAATCGGCTAATCCTTCTGAGGTGTAAGAAGGAAAAATATAGGAAATCATTTGTGCCAATTGCTATGGGAATGTACAACGATAACATTAGTGTTAAATCATCAAGGTGAATGTTTACTTCTTTAATTCTTCTTCTCTTTAGTTTACCCACTGTGTATGACCTAATTAAATGTATAATGTCCTTCTGTCAACTCTAGAGATGAGCGATGTTCGAGGCTCGAGGTTCGCCAATTTCATGTTTGAGTGATTTTGGGGGGTGTTCGAGACGTTCGATGAACTCGAGCCTTTTGCTAAAAGCTCGACAGTTCGAGTAGTGTTCGAGAACAGTTCGATCAACAAAAAGCCTAGCTAGTTAGTAGCTGGCTTTTCACTGTAATAGTGTGAGTCACTGTGAATCACGCTAATATCAAAATTCAGCGTATAGTGTGCGGGGGGGGGGGACGGGGTTTAGATCAGTGCTGCTGCTGAGTGAATGCCGATCGCAATTTTTTTTATTTTTTTCCCTAACCGCGCGTACAGTGGGGTGGGCCAGGCTGTCAGCAAATCACAGAGACACACACTGCAAAGTGGATTTTTGCCAGACAAGCAAGGGCATGTGTCATAGGCTGTGCATGTCACATGTCCTTGCCTTATAAGACACGGTCATTTTCCCGGTCGTCGCCATTATATCTCTGCTGCGTGTGGGTGACAGTCACTGCTCCCGCTGATGCTGCTGTGTGCGCTATAGAGATACAGTGCAAACTACACAGCGCTTTAGGGATTAGGGACTACTGGTTATTTCAGCCATTTTCAGGGCTGATTTCCAGGCATTCATAGCCATAGCTGATAGGCAGGTCCATGCAAACGCAGTGTAGGGCTTTAGATAACAGCATCTGGCTACCTCAACTCAGGCAATTCCTTACTGCATTTTTTCATTAGCAGGGATAGAAAGTGAGGCTTCCTTTGCTGTCCTGCTACCTACAGCACCCATGCATTCTACCCACCTGCCCATTTTTGCCACGCTATTTTATTTCCCCAAAGAGCTGACACTTTTTGGGGCATACTACAATTGTCTGGGATACTACCTTACTGTTCCCTTGCTGCCAAGCAAGGTACACCACATGTGTATTCTACACTCCTCTTCATTTCTGCTACACAATTATTAACTGCATGTAGTCCAGCCAATCTGTGACGAAGGTGCAGGCGTGGACATAATGTTGCCTTCATCCAAAGGTGGTTCTCTCGATGTCTGAGAGAGTTCAACACCACCAACTGTTTCTACTTCCAAAACAACTGACGACATGACAATCACACTCCCTGTTGCGGGTAAAGGGGTGGAAGGTCAGCGTGAAAAAGCATGTTTGACTGCTGTCCCCACAGTCACAGAGGATGAAGAGCACGCAGATGCCATTGATTGGGCAGACGGTGGTTGCACCGCCCCGCTAGGCCGCATTGTGGCATAGTGACCTTTTCACTGAGACTTATGCTTCATTTAAAGTAGTGTACAGGGTGGGCTCCCCAGTATACAGCAAAACCACACACTAGGAAAAGGACTCTAGGCAGTTGGGTTGATAAATGATTGTTTAACTTTCCCAAAACAAACAATAAGAACCATGCATAAAACTGAAAGAATAGAACAATCTATTCACAATTCCAAAAGCCTACACCCCTAAGCTGCGACACTCGTAATAGCAATTTATACCCCCTGCTCACCAATTTTTGCCTAACCAAGGGACTGTCTAAATAGTTGCCAACTACCTGGTTATCCCTCTGCGTAGCAGGAGTAATTGTGTGTCTGTGTGTGTATGTGTGTGTGTGTGTATGTGTGTGTGAACACGACTTACCAGTGTCACATCACAAGAGCTTACAACTTATCTACCTAAACATAGACAAAACCCATTACGCCCCCCTGAATACCCTTCTTAGCTGAAGCCTCACAGATAAGGCAGATGATAACAGTGCGAATGCGAACCACACAGCTCAGCAACACAGTCCTGGAAATCTTGTAAAGCAACAGTCAATGCAAACATCTGTCGCAGTCCCTCTATGATTTTAACTGTAAGTGACAATTTGACAGTGCAGAGGCAGCAAGTCTTTTTGTCTATATAGTCGGCCTAACCAAAACAGATATGTGTTTTGCTAAGAAAACAAAGTGTTTCGTGCACGCATCACTGTCTGGGCCCAGCCTACCGTACTCGGGTACTGTGGAGTCCAGTTGCCATAAATACAGACTTTACGCTCCTCTCACGGTAAACAGTATAGACAGCAGCGGAAGAATGGCGGTCTGTGGCACAGGATGCTGCTCCCAGGTGTTACGGTCCTCCTCACCAAACTCCAACACGACTCCCCTCCCAATTGACCGAAGTGTTTCCACGGTGGCTCCTTGCTGTAACACACACCTTTAGCTTTTCCTTCTGTTCATAGACAGCATCTCCTCCGCTCTCCAAGTCCACAGCTGAAGACTGTTTTGCTATTGCTATAGTGACCCAACAGACAAAGTCAGATGCAAAAAAACAGCTGCCCCTTGTGTGTAGTTTGCAACAATGCATGCAATGAACGGCAAATAGGCATGTTGCATTGACAGTGGATAAAGCTGATCAATACACCCTCACGCTATCAATTCATGTGACACTTGTGACACATGTGACACTTCATGGACGAAGTACTCTAAGTAGTGAGTTTTTGGCCTCTACTTAGAGATTGGTGACAAATCTTACAGATGACATGACTTGGGTGATCCTTTGCAATGTCAAAAAAGCCCCAGGCTAAACAAGGCTTCCAGTCAATGCGACCTGCCGCTGCAGAGACACCACGACTTCTGCTCAGAGGCAGAGTTGTGGCTGAGGATTCAGTTGTTGACGTGCTTCCGGTACTTTGTCTCTATCCAGGAAGACGCAACCTAACCTTGTCATCAGTAGCATCCTCCTCCACCTCCTCTGCTGACCTCATCAACTGGGTGACTTTGGTTTGACAGTAAGTGGGGTCTCAAACCTCATCATCACCCTTTGTGTTTTCACTCCCCTCGTTCTGACTCCTCCGAGCCAACCTCTTCCTGCCCTGACCGAATAGTAAAGTTGTCGTTCCAATCAGCATGTTCCCCATTGTCTCCACCAGAAGGATTTACAGTTTGGGAATGATGGTGTACATTATGCTCAGCACCTTCTTTATCGGAGCCTGAATCCAACTCACAAAGCTTCTGGGCATCAGTGCAGATCATTTCCTTATCTGGACTCACAGCAGCTTTGGAGCAGACCTCTGATTCTCAGGTTATAGTGTGACTGAACAGCTCTGCAGACTCAGCCATCTCTGTTACCCCATACTCAGCAGGGCTGGTGGAAACCTGAGAGCTGTTAGGAAGCAAGTGCAATTGGGTTGACGCCACAGAGGAATCGAGTATTTGCGATCTTGAATTTGAGGTGGATGAAAGTCCACTTTATGGAGCACTTGAGATCCATTGGAGCACCTGCTGTTTTAGTGCCTCATCTACATTTGGTACAAATGGTCGTGTCCGTGAAAAAAGCGATCAAATCAGATTATCCACAGGAAGAAGTACACCTCTTATTTTGGCTGGTAGATGGTGTTACGAATTAGTGCTGCCGTAGATGCTTGCAGCCTGCTGCAGTTCCAGTTGCGCCCAGGCGTCAGCTGCCATTTTTGTCCGTGCCTTGGGTCGTCCAGCTGGCTGCTTTCTCCTCCACGTCTAAGTGTGGAGAGGCGGCTAGTGCGCATGCGTGTACCGATTTACCCCAGCCACAGCCTAAGTCCAGTGTTTCGCCTAGGGAGTATGTTCAGCCTGACTGTGCCATTCCTGAGTCTAACTCCTCAGTTTGGGCTACAGTGCATGCTCCCACACTTACTGCGAAAAGCCTCTTTGCACAGGTACTTGGACTCCGTGCCGTGTCTAAGTCCAGTGTTGAGCCTAGAGAGCATGCTGAAGCTGATAGTCTTTTTTCTGAGGCTGTTGTTCAGGCTACTAAGCATGCTCAGGCACTTACTGCTTCAGAGGTTAGGTCCGGTAATGAACTCTTTGGCCCTGTCCGTGACGTGGCAGGCCCAGATAGGCCACAGGGCATCAGGTGTCCTGATGATGTGGCCATGCCACTCTGGACTGGCTTGCAGAGGCCCGCCCCTATGACTTGTCACCTCATTATTGTTGGTCAGCCGATGACTGGTGAGGTGTTTGGGTCGTGGCTGCCATGAGGTCATCATTGAAGTGGCGGTTCTGAATAGGCCGCTGGTTATGCCACTGATGACGTGGCACTCTGCTTTTGGCTCCTGAAGGTGCATTGTGGTCCACCCTGGGTTGGGGCGGACCCAGGTTATATAAGGGGCTGGAGACAACTAGGAGGTGCACAGTCTTCTATTATGCTCAGAAAGAGCACACCTCCATGTGTTGAACCCATTGCGGTTTTAGACCAGAGGTAGGCAGGGATAGGGCGTCGGAGCAGGCCGCCACCACACTTGGTAACGCAGAATGGTTAAGACCAGTTCCTGTCCTACCAGTCATGCTAGTGCAGCCCAGTGGCATTAACTGGGCTGCTGCTGCTGCTCCTGCTGTCCACAGGTGTGTCCCCTACGCAAACAGACAGCGTACCCAATGGCCCTTGTGTTGTTAAAAGGTGGTTCCTGGGCTGGGTGTGTGGACCCTGTGACATTAACAGGGTTCACAGTCTCCAGATCCGAGTGTCATCTAACTCTGTTCAGGCTACTATTAGTTTCAAAGCCACCCAGCTCTGTATCCTTTTCCATCTGGGAACACGGTGGATCCCGACTGGTGATTGGGATATATACCACCTTATCCTAATCTGACAATCCCCCTGTAACAGATTGTGTTTTTCAGCAGATGTTACTGTTGCTTAGCCACCAAACCCACGGACACAAACTTTTTTCTCCTTTACAACACACCTATTCCCCTTTCCACCAGCATATGGCCTTTTTACCACTCATTTTGTATATTTCCAAATTTGCAACTCTGCAGGGACACCATACTCAATGCCGTCTCAACACAGCAGCTAGCCCTTGGTCCCTCAGATGTGGACAAGTAAAAGACCATTTCCTCCTAGCCATGACAAAGCGTTGAGATTCACTCTGTGCAGCACTGGTGTTTAGTGGAAAAGCCGAGCTAAGAATGCGTACCTGCTTCTGTTGATACTCCTGCATACGTGCGTCCCTTTCTATGGCAGGATTTATTTTGCCAAATTTTGTCTTGTACCAGAGATCTAACATTGTGGCAACCCACTAGTCAGCATTACTTCGAATTCAGACAATCCGAGGGTCATGTTGTAGGTAGTGCAGCAAGAAGGCGCTCATGTGTCTTGCGCATCCATGCGGACCAAGTCCTTGCTGTGTTGGTGGTGGAGAGGTGAGAATCATGCCTCCTTCCTTTGCCCTCTCCCCCCGACCTCGCACAACCAAAATTTGAGCAAGCTCTCCCCCATCTGCTCAGTCTTCCATGCCCATCGCCAGTTCGTCCTCCATTTCTTACTGGGCTCCTGCACCTTCCTCAACAGTTAGGCTGATACTATGCGCCTTTGTTAATCCCTCTCCTCCACCGTCCCATGCCTGCTGCATTGGTGCTGCTGATCGTCTGGACCTTGTAGATCTTGTTATCCCTTCAGCATATGACTCCTCTTCTACTTCCTCCCATTCCTCTTGTCCCACCAACTGACTATGAATGCTGTTTAGAGTGTGCTCCAGCATGTAGATGACTAGAATTGTCATGCCGATAAAGGCAACATCAGCGCTAAACATATTCGTCGCCATTTGTAAACTTCGAAGAAGGGTACATAGGTCCTTAAATTGAGACCACTCCAGCAGCGTGATCTGTCCCACCTCTGGATCTCTTTAGCTCAGGCTATATGTCATAACGTATTGCAGCAGGGCTCGCCGGTGCTGCCACAGATGCTGCAACATGTGCAGATTCAAATTCCTGCATGTCGGCACATCGTATTTCAGGTGGTGAACCACCAGACCGAAAGACTTCTGGAGCGATGCAAGTTGTTGAGCTGCTTGGTGTGAACGGTGGAAGTGAGCATATAGCGAGCATGGCCGCCGCAGAAGGCCATGTAGGCCGGGATAGTGGTTTAAAAATTGCTGGACATCCAGGTTCAACACGTGAGCCATACAAGGCATGTGTATCACATTGCCCTGATGAAGGGCCGCACCCAGGTCTGCATCATTGTCGCACACGGCTGTTAAGTCACCACCAGAGTACGCTCCAGCAACTTGTACTCCGATCGCCAGGAGACACCGTGTTCCTTTCGTACATAGTGCTGATGATGGGAGAGGAGTCGATGCCAGCGGCGCCGGTGGCCGCAGGTTCCGCTCAGCCACTGGGGTGGGTCACCTTGAGATATGCAGAACCACTGGCTGACTGTAGGTGGTGGTTGTCTCACAGCAGAAGTACCATCATTTATCTACAAACAATGGGAAGACACCACACCCTTTTTTAGGCCCCTCCTGTCTGCTGACCACTGCCAGACATAGCTCTGAACCTCTGGTTCCTGTTCTGCCCAGTTCTGTTTTTGATTTCATGTGCTGACTACGGCTTGTTTCATGACTACGTCTCCTGCCTTCTGTTTATGTAACTCGTTGCCCTATCCGCATTTGACCTCTGCTTGTTTTCTGATTAAGTCCTGGCCGTCCGATTCTGTTCATGTTCCTCAATTCATGGTTTGACCCTGCCTGACTACTACTCTCTCGGACTGCAACCTTCCACAGGTATTGATCACCTTGGGCCCTGTGTAATTCCAAATCCCTGTGTAGGGGTTAAAGGGTTTCAGGGTTCTGGGGGTCTCACTCTCCAGAGCTTAACGTCCACAACTCCTCAGCGACTCACATTTTCCAGACATTTCAAACTAAAGAGTCAACCACCTGATACCGTTGAGCTCTGCTGCTAGCATAGTAAGGAGGTGTGCGGGATTCCTTGTGCACAGTTACAATGCTGGTGGCCTTACAATACAGGTTTTGAGGTTGAGGGCCTAGACGAGGTTGAGGAGGCAGAAGCAGTGGAGGAACTTTTACATATAGAGGAAGGATTGACACACAACTCGTGGGGACGGCAAGACTTGTACAGCAGACCCTTCTCCATCTCTCACCATAGTTAGCCAGTGCCTAGTCAGCGACATATAGCGCCCATGACCTTGCTTACTGGTCCAAGTATCTGTGTTGAAATGCACCCTGTCACACACAGAGTTTCTCAAGGAAGCGGTGATGTTGTGTGCGACATGCTGGTGTAGAGCGGGCACGCCTTTCTTGGAGAAGTAGTGGCGACTGGGCATTGGCTCTTGGGGCACTGCGATGGGCATAAGGTCTCAAAAATCCTCTGTTCAAAAGGTTGGAAAGGCAGCATTTCTGTAGCCAACAGTTTGCAGATGCTAAAAGTCAACCTCTTAGCCATGTCATGCCCTTGTAAAATCATGTAAAACACAGCAAGGGGACTCCAACCACAGTCTCCCTCATTTCCAAAAATTGGGCCACACACACACCACTTCACTGGCATCAGTTGTCCCCCTGTTGCAATCTTAAAAAGATGCTTTGCATGAAGCACTCTCAAAAATACACCAGACTTTCGCCTCCCCTGGATGACACAGGGGTAGAAAAGTCCTCTTCTGTGATCCATGACTTCCTCATCTTGTTGAACGTTAGTCTGTCCACATTGTCAGTGGACATATGCTTGTGCTTATCTGCCAGCAGACCCCCAGCAGCACTAAAGACACATTCCGAGAGAACGCTGGCTGAGGGACACGACAAGATCCCCAAGGCGTAAGTGGTGAGCTCAGGCAATTTATCCAGATTGGAAGCCTAAAATGAGCAAGGCTCTAGTTGCACAGTAATGGCATCGATGTTCACTTGCATATACTCATATATTTGTGTCTCCTCCTCTTTTTCCTCATCCAGCTGTTTTGTTTTCCGCATGAATATATGTCCTTGACACTTTCCCATGTGTTTGTGGTGTCTTGGGAGTTGTTTGTCACCTTTTGGAAACCTTTGAAGGTGTTTTCTATGTGTTTTTATGTGTTTGTGTTTGCCTCCCATTGTTTTCAATAGGGTTCGAGAGGTTCGTCGAACAATTCGTTGAACCGAACTCGAATTGGGCCTCCGTTCGACGAACCAAACTCGAGCCTTCAGAGGCTCGCTCATCTCTAGTCAACTCTACTATCTTGTCAACTAAGTAATTTATGTTATTACTTAAGTTGTGCTGCTGTGATACCATAATTTCCAACGAGATCAATAAAGTGTCCCGTATTGTAATGTATCGTATCGTACATATATATATATATATATATATATATATATATATATATATATATGTGTATATATATATATATATATATATATATATATAGCTCTGCCAAAAATTAATAGACCACTGCAAAATTGACAATTTTTCTGATTTTTCTCTTTATAGGTATATTTTTTTAGTAAAATATAAATTGTTTTTTGTTTTTAATGGTTAGATGGAGACCTGGAGAGGAGTACAAGCCACAGTGTCTTGCACCTACGGTGAGGTTTGGTGAATGATCGGTGATAATCTGGGGATACGTCAGGAATTGGGCAGATTAAACTTTGCAAAGAACGTATGAATCAAGCCACATGCAAGGTTATCCTGGAAAAACAGTTGCTTCCTCTTTTATATAATTTCATATCACTGGTTATATTTTAAAAAAAAATGCAATTTTCACTCTAGAAATTAAGCCTAATATTATGCTCAAATTTCCAGGTTTTGGTCTAGAAAGTTTTTTTTTCTATAATCATTCCAGACAGGAGTAGATAGAACGAAGAAAACACATTTCAGAACTCTTACAATTTTTATGTCACCAATAATCTTTTACAAATCCATTGAGGAACAAACTGAAATAATTTTGATATGACATTTAAAGTAAAGCTAAGATAATGCGGTCGCATATGTGTGAATGTGTTCAGATTTAGAAAATCACATTTAGGCTCTTGTTAAACGATAGTCAGTTCTCAGCTACCATCATGTAAAGTGATTCCCATTAACCTCCAATAAAATGTAGCTGTTCTAGTAAGGTTTCCCTGAAATTTTCTTTGTTGCATTTTACAGCACATGTATTAGTAGCTATGTTCACACTAGAAAAATGATTTTTCTTAAGAAATTTCTTAAGAAATTTCTTAAGAGTGCACCTGTGCTAAAAAACACACCAAAAACGCACCTACGTTTTTGCCGCGTTTTCGGTGCGTTTTTGGTGCGTTTTAGGTCCGTTTTTGGTGCGTTTTTACCGCTGGTTGCTCCCTGCGTTATTGTGCCAATTATCTATGGCAAAAAACGCAGTTAGCTGCAGAAAAGAAGTGACATGCTCATTCTTTTTCTTAAGAAAATCTACTGAAAGAATTTTCTTAAGAAAAAAACGCAGTGTGTGCACAGCTAATTTTTTTTGCCATAGGTTTTGCTGGGGAATGTCTGCAGAAAGGTTACAAGAATTTCTCAAGAAATTTCTGCAGCAAAAACGGACCAAAAACGGACCAAAAACGCAGGTAAAAAACGCAGTGTGTGAACACAGCCTTAGTATATAAATATCTAACAACACAACAAAGGGATCTCATTGCTGAACGTTATCAGTAAGGAAACGGATGCAAAGACATTAAATCATTATCAAGAAGTGACTTTAATTTGGCATAACAGTTATAATGCTTAGAACTGCATGTCCTTCAAAAAATTGAAGAAAAGACAAAAAGAAAAGATCTGGTGGCTGCCAAAATGTTTACAGCAAAAAGGTTGCAGGTGTTTCTGGCAAGTACTGGTTGTGTATTGTTTTGACAAAACATAATCCTGTGTGGATGTTTTTCTTTGTAAGAAAAAGTTTTCATCTTGCCACCATACCCCACAGGCCAAACATAAATATTTATTAAACTGCTTTTTATTCTTTCTGAGCATCGAAAAATCACTCATATTGAGTGTGAGTCCTTAAATCTCTACTAGACTATGAGAAGATTGCAAACACCATGAAACTGAGCTGCAGCATGGTGGTCAATACCATACAGTGGTTTAACAAGACAGGGTCCACTCAGAACAGGCTTCACCATGGTTGATGAAAGAAGTTGAGTGCATTTTTTGAGATTATTTTTTCAAAATAGACAAATAAGTGCCACCATCATAGCTGCAGATGTTAAAGGAGAGGGGGCTCAGCCTGTCAGTGCTCAGATCATGTGCCGTATACTGCATCAAATTGGTCTGCATGGTTGTCAATACTGAAGGAAACGTCTAAAGATGATGCACAAGAAAGCCCACAAACACTTTGCTGAAGACAAGCAGACTAAGGACATGGATTATTGGAACCATGTCCTGTGGTCTGATGAGACCATAATAAACTTATTTGGATCAGATGGTGTCAAGTGTGTTTTACAGCAGTCAGTTAAGGAGAATAAAGAAAAATGGGACATGCATGGTGGTGGGAGTGTCATAATTTGGAGCTGAGTGTGACTGTGGGGAGCTACAGTTAATTGTGGGAACCATGAATTCCAAGATGCACTGCGACATACTGAAGTAGAGCATAATCCCTCCCCTTCGAAAACTGCTACAGGAATAGTGTCCAAGAAAACACTAATGTCCAAGAGAGTTAAGGCAGGGCTTGAAAATAATGGTGGCTACACAAAATATTGACACTTTGGGCAATTTTACTCACCTTTGTTGCAGCACTTTAGACACTAATAGATATCTGATGAGTTATTTAGAGGGAACACCTAATTTACACTGTTATACAAGCTGTACACTGACTTCTTTACATAATGTCAATATGTCATATCTTCAGTTTTGTCCTATGAAAAGATAAAATAAAATTAGCAAAAATGGAAGGGGTGTACTCACTTTTAAGATACACTATATCTGCATGTATTTCCCAGCATTGATGACAGTATTCATCCTGACTAATACTCCAACTTCATTTGCTAAAATGCACCTTTAGACCTGAAAGGAACTTCCACCATGTTTCAGTGTTACCGGCAGACACTTATTAATGTACCACTCGCTCGCCTTACTACTTTGATTTACTAGGTTTTGGTTCCATGTCAAAAGTATGGCTTCTTCGCTGCAATTCTTTCATTAAGCTTATTTCTAGCCACATTTTATGAACATTAGATGGGTATAGATGAGTGCCACAGATTTCTTCCAGTTTCAAGCTGATGGCATTGTGTGACATCATCCAGTTTTGAAGAGAAGTAAGCAGTAAGTGTTTTCTAGGCAGAATAAAGTGTCTATTATTATTATTATTATTATTTATTATTATAGCGCCATTTATTCCATGGCGCTTTACAAGTGAAAGAGGGTATACGTACAACAATCATTAACAGTACAAGACAGACTGGTATAGGAGGAGAGAGGACCCTGCCCGCGAGGGCTCACAGTCTACAGGGAATGGGTGATGGTACAATAGGTGAGGACAGAGCTGGTTGCGCAGTGGTCTACTGGGCTGAGGGCTATTGTAGGTTGTAGGCTTGTTGGAAGAGGTGGGTCTTGAGGTTCCTCTTTTAGCTTTCCACGGTAGTGGAGAGTCTGATGTGCTGAGGTAGAGCGTTCCAGAGTATGGGGGATGCACGGGAGAAATCTTGTACACGATTGTGGGAAGAGGAAATAAGAGAGGAGCAGAGAAGGAGATCTTGTGAGGATCTAAGGTTGCGTGCAGGTAGGTACTGGGAGACTAGGTCACAGATGTAGGGAGGAGACAGGTTGTGCATGGCTTTGTATGTCATGGTTAATGTTTTGAACTGGAGTCGTTGGGCGATGGGAAGCCAGTGAAGGGATTGGCAGAGTGGCGAGGCTGGGGAGTAGCGAGGGGAGAGGTGGATTAAGCGGGCTGCAGAGTTTAGGATAGATTGGAGGGGTGCAAGAGTGTTGGAAGGGAGGCCAGAGAGCAGGAGGTTGCAGTAGTCGAGGCGGGAGATGATGAGGGCATGCACTAATGTTTTTGAAGATTCTTGGTTAAGGAAAGCACGGATCCGGGAGATATTTTTGAGTTGTAATCGGCATGAGTTGAAGAGGGCTTGGATGTGTGGCTTGAAGGATAGAGCAGAGTCGAGGGTTACTCCAAGGCAACGAGCTTGTGAGACTGGGGTGAGTGAGCAACCATCAAGTTTGATGGAAAGGCTTGTTGGAGGAGGTGAGTGAGGAGGAGGAAAGACAATAAACTCTGTTTTGTCCATGTTAAGTTTTAGGAATCGTGCAGAGAAGAAGGATGAAATAGCAGACAGACATTGTGGTATTTTGGTTAGTAGAGAGGTAATGTCAGGTCCAGAGAGGTAGATCTGTGTGTCATCGGCATAGAGATGATACTGGAAGCCGTGGGACTCTATGAGCTGTCCCAAGCCGAAGGTATAGATGGAGAACAGCAGGGGTCCAAGAACTGAGCCTTGAGGGACACCGACAGATAGGGGGCGAGCTGAGGAAGTGGTGTGAGAATGGGAGACGCTGAAAGTTCGGTCGGTTAGGTATGAGGAGATCCAAGATAGGGCCAAGTCTGTGATGCCCAGAGATGAGAGAATCTGTAGTAGGAGGGAATGGTCTACTGTGTCTATGAACAACAATGGTTCCTATTCCTTAGTGTTTCTTCAAAAGAGCTTGAACAATACATCTTGAAACCCCAGTCTCCTTTGACATCTTTGGGAGATATGTTGTTATAGCAGTATAACTACCTTGTGTCTCGCTGGTGAGCTCAATCTTTCAATGGTGTAAGACCTGTGTCAAGAAACAGTCTTCCACAATCTCATTTTTGTAGCAGAGTTTGGCTGTTCCGTAACAATTTTTGAATCCTTCCAGATGCCTGTTTCTTCTTCAGTCAATAACTGTCACCCTAGATATGAAAAAGGTACCAATTGGTATATTTGGTTACTCATTCAACTTTCAATCATCCTACAAAATCCCTGATCTTGTGCAAATGTAGAAGAATTAAATCAGTTTGAAGGCAAATGGTGGTCACGCCAAATATTAATTTGATCTGGGTTTTTCTCTTGTTTCCTCATTTTGCATTTTGCTAATTAGTAAAAATAAATAAACATACTTTAGAAAGCATTTTTGAAATTTTTTTTATACATGTATATATATATATATATATATATATATATATATGGGCTGTACACCCTGTTTTCTTATCGTTAACTATTTAATAATTTAGGTATTAATAACAATAAGACAATAAATTGCTTTTCCTTCCGTGTACATGTACTTTGCAAAATAGCAAATAAAGAATGATTTTAATTTAGAATTATCTCTGGAAATGATTAACTTTTAAGCTATATAATACTTTATTCATATGTTTGTATATTATCTGCTTGTTTTTTCTTTATATACCATGCAAAACAAATTAGCACATATGTAGTGTTAAAGTCTCACGGGTATCCATTTTTCCAGGAATACTTAAATGCTTATGCTCCTTTATGTGAATTGTAATTGCGGGCAGTGCAATCTGTATGCAGGAAATATAAGACAGTAATAAAGGAAGAGGATAAAGCGTAACTGAGGCTATAAATCAAGATAAGAATCACAATTAAATTGATTTGAACTTTGCAAATCTAATGCAAAATTTGAGGTTAACGGCAAACCGTTCAAAGCAGATAACCAATATATGCACATTTTATTTGTACACGTCTTTTCAAATCAGTAAATGCATAGATTAACATTCATATCTTTGTTTTATTGAATCTAAGATGTAAACAAAAATGCTACCAGCAGTACCCTGTCATTTCTTAATGAGCAGAATATATTTTCATGTGAAGTGGTACACTACAGATAAATAGTAGAACCCAGCAAAGAATGCGGATGATGCAGTTCTCTTCATAGCAGAAGAAACAGCTGAGAGTATTGGCCATATTTCATTACAATATGCATGCTGGTGACAAATGACAAGAAAAGATTTAACAAATCTTTAAATCATACAAAATATCTTTACATATACAATCAACTTTAAAGTATGGAATTAAAGAGGAGAATATTTGTTTAAAGAAATTGAATATACTCAAATACACAAAAAAATGCATTTATTAAAATATAAATTTTTGTAAATTTGTTTTGCGTGGATTCAGCAAATTGGTGGCCACTATTTTGGTGACGTGTCAATAGGTGGCAATATTTAGAAAAAAAATTATATCTCCCAATTCTAATGCCCATCACGTTTGCTGCACATTGCCTGCCATCCAGTGATCAGAGCCTTCTATTCTTTCCTCCAACTCTAGAAGCCAGCCAGGGCATAGCAGTATATTATATATTTTCTGAAGCGCCACAGTGTTTCACAGAATGACACGCATTGCTAAAATCATGCAACCAGGCTTCATTTTATGTTAGAGTAACGTTCCACTTGCATTTTGCACGGACAAGTGCAATCCGATAAAATACCGGACTGTACTCGCAACACTAAGGGGCAGTGTCCATCTGCGATTGATTTCTCATGCCATAATGGCCTGAGAAATAAATCACAGCATGCTGCATTTGGCAGCGATTGTCAGCTCACACCCCCCCTAGAAGTCTATGGATGCGTGTGAAACATTGCACTGCACTTGAATGTCATCTGATCGCAGTGCGATGTATGCAGTGACAAGCAGAAGAGGAGATGGGGAGAAAGTGTTCTTTCTCTCTTCTCCACAGCTATGATACGATCGCAAGATCAGATCACAGTCGCATGGCCCTCGGCTGATACTCGCAGGAGAGGGTCATTAGCATGGGAAGCTATGCACAAGTGGAACCATACCCTATAAATTACAATTTGGGAGTATCGCATTGATCAGATTGGCAGGAGTGCCATTTTGGCTGAAGAAAATTAGGAACAATATGTCACAGTTGAAGAGCACTTGATGTACTAAAACAGATGAAACCCCTATAAGTCACCCATCCCTCTCAAGGAATTCATCTATGGCATTAGTGAGCATTGTAAACTCTTGGGCAATTCACAGAATTGCATAACATTGGGCTGAGTAACAAAGAATTCTATTTGCATAACAAGAAAACAACAATAATTCAGTTTGTTAAGAAATTTCTCCTGCGTGCACCAATACCACATATGTGGTTGAAATCTACTTTTGAGACAGGCTACAAAGCACAGAAAGGAAGGAGCACCATATTGGACTTTAGATTTTACTGGAATAGTTTGAGGGTGCCATGTCACCTAGACAAAGCCCCTAAAGTACCAGGAAAGCAAATCCCCACTTATGCAATCCCCATCTTACAAACTCCATGAATGTTATGTAGAAACAAGCATTAATGGATTTTTATTAGAGAAAATTACAAATCTGCCATTATAGTGTCCAGTACATTTTAGTGCCCAGTATATTACACCCAGTCCATGCTTTTGGAGAAACACACCATGTACATAAGTGGACTTTCTCACTACAGAAATGCCAAACATGTGAACAATAGATGTGCTTTAGGCCCACTGAAGGACTCAAAAAAGAGGGGGGCATCTGGATTTGGGAGAACAGATTTTGCTGGATTTCTTTTTTTTGGGGCTTGTATTTTTGTGGATTGAGTTGAAAGTTTTATTGGGCACATGTAACATAAAATTTTGTATCCCATTTATCCCATGCTTTACACTGAGCATTTACATCAGTGTTTCCATTTAAATCTATGAATGACTTGATTCAAATGACATTTACAGTAATGAGCCAGCAGAGTTATGCTGGGCTCTGCCTGTACTCTGTTAAATGCTGTCCTTTTCAGAAGTGCACAAAACAGTGGTCGACTGTGCTTAAATGCATACCTGAAAATACAGACACCACCAGATCACAGGACAGAGAAAGTTGAAGGTGATTACCTCTGCTTCGTTATAGTGAATGTTCTGTCAGGGGTTCAATCTGAATTGTGTGTTTCACATATTTATACCTAAACCCAATGTAAATTCTCAGCGTAGAGTGCAGGATAAATGTGAGCCAAGTCTTACTGCAATCTTTGAGAAGAGGAAAGAATAAATCAACAGCAGGTCAAGAATTGGTTTTACTTTTTGTATGCCATTCACCTTGCGATATAAGTGATTAGGCACCTTTATTCTTCTAGTTGGTGTGATTATAGAGAGACCAGATTTATATTTCTGACAAAAGAGTCATGTTAGGTCTTGTTTTTTTTCCGGAATGACTTGATGTTTTTATTGGTATCGTTTTGGGCACATATCTCTTTTTAGTGCTTTCAGTTCATTTTTTGGGAGCCAAAATGAACATAAAACAGCAATTCAGGAACTCTTTTTTTTTGTTTTATATTTTTATGCCATTCACTGTGTGGAAAATGATGATTGCTGCAAGACAAGGAGCACAAATAGGGTCTCATCCAAGTGGGATAAGAAGGATGGAGTCAGGTACTGCTCACCTTAGAGGGTTATGAAAGTTACATTTAAGTGCAATTGGCATAAGTCCTATGGCTGCCCAAGCCCCACGTGTAGTACAGGAGTGTAGAGGCGAGGAAAGTGTAAATGCTGCGGTGCCGCATACAAAGAATAATCCAGAGGAAATCTTTTAAGTGGTTTATTGTGTTATGCTTTTTGGAGATGCCATCTTCTTTTTCAGACACATTCACATAAAGACTTTACAGTCCATTCAAATCATTGCCATGATAGAAAAAAAAGGCAGTGTGAATACATATTAGCAGGGAAAAATATACAAAGTATTGAAAATACATTAAGTGTGAAGAAAATCTAGGTTACTAACATCATAAATATGTGGATTAATTAATATAATGCAAAAACAGAGAAAAAAAATAAATTAAATACAAAATGCAAAAGCCGTAGTAGATGACAAGGATATAACAAATTATTTCATTTATTTTTTTTTAGGTTTTTACATTTTATGAATTAATCCACATATTTATGATGTTATTAACCTTGGATTTTTTTAATTATTTGTGTATTTTTCCACAAAGTATTACAAAAATATTCGTATAATATATATTTTTATCGGCTATCCTTGCCTCCTTTACTTCTACAATGGGCAGTGATATGAATGGACACTGCTATTTAAACTCCCTTTTTTCTTTCTTTATAGTATACTCCTGCTCACCGTGTGGCAAAATTAATAATACAGCATTGTTCTTCAGGTCAGCACGATTACAGCGAAACTCCATTTATGTATTTTTTTAGGCTTGCAACTTATGCACAATAAAACATATTTATAGAGCAAAATAATTGTTTTTGCATCCTATTTTCTGAGAGCTTTTGTATTTTTTGTGGTCGGTGCTGAGTAAGGGTTTATTTTTTGCAAGACAAGATGATGTTTCCATCAACATCATTTATGCACTTTTCATTGCATTTAATTCCCCTTGTTTCAGCAATATGATGACAAATTATAGCATTTTTAAATAATTTTTAATTTTTCTTACAGTTTTCACTGAATGGGTTAACTCATGTAACAGTTTTACAAAGCAGATTGTTCTAAATGCGGCAAATCCAAATATGTGAACTTTTTTGTTTATTTTTGTTTTTTTTTTTTGTTTTTTTTTTCAAAACGTTTTTTATTGATTTTTCAAATTTGTAAAAACATGACAAGTATCATTGCAAAAGAAGAACATTCGTCTGACAAAATGTGACATAGAGGTGGGTGATACCCCAATTTGGAGTTCCATGTTGCTGTTCGATTTAAGGTAGTATACAGTAACATTAAACCAAAACAGAGGTAATGAAATATAATATAACATATGCAATACAATTCGTTAAATCTCTGTGTCATCCCTGAATGATTTCAATTTTGCTAGCGTGCCTTGGTATTCCAAACCGTCTCGTCTCCCCCTCCCGCCAGAGCCCCCTCCTAGGTGATTCTCAGTTTACCCAGGCTGTCCTGGATATCGCTCAGGATATACCACTCCGAGTGAACAAAAGGTGCCATCAGGTTAATTATTTCTCCCTGTGTGAATTGGCTTTCAATAAAATGTCTCCATCTCACAAAAAACTTGGCTGTCAACCCATCTTTATCCCTCTCCGCTTCTAGTTTTTCCCACTTCAGAAGGTTGTGTAGTTCGCCCATAACCTCCTTTATGGATGGGCCCTCCCTTTGAATCCAGTGTTTTAAGATGCAACGCTTAGCTATCATGGCTATGTTATGCGTTATTGCGTATTTCCTCTTTTCCTGCGTGTTCGGTCCTCCTCCTACTCCTCCCTCAAAGGAGTGGAAAATCCACACCATTAAGTCTAGTTTGCTGAAAATTCCCCATGTTGACTGGGCAAATAGTCTGACTTGGTTCCAGAACCTAGCGATTGTCTCACATTCCCATAGCCCATGCAGCATATCCGTTTTCTCTTTTTGACACTTAGGACACCACCTATCCCTACCTGGTATGTTGAAACCCATAATGGCCCTATGTAGAATTCTGAACTGAGTGTCTCTCCATCTCTCATTGGTAATATGTTTCCGCACTTGTACCCATCCTCTCAGTATATCATCCATCACTTCTTCCCTTCCCAATTGTTTCCCCCACGCTGTTAAAGTCCGACTATCCTCCCGTGAAATAAGCACCCCCCTTAGCGATCGATAAATTTTAGAGACATTTATACTTGTTACATCACATTCCAGTAATTCATCAATCAAACTTCTGTTCAGCTCTCTTCCAACCACAACAAGGTCTCCTATTATTCCATGTTTCAATTGTTCATATTGGATGATATCTGAGCTATTAAGGTTGTACTTATCCAACACTTCCCGACCTGTCACCCACCTCCTGTCCTCCACATTCATGACATCTATCATTCTCCTGACTTCCCTCTCTTTCCATCTAGTAAATAGCTTGTTTTCTCGTCCCAGGGGAAAATTTGGGAATGCCCAGGGGTTCAAGTACTTGGACACTTTCCATGAGAGCCCCAGTTTTTTCCTTACCGACTTCCATGTTAGCATGGTGTCTCGGAATATGATTGAGTTCCTTATGTGCCCTTCAACCCTGGATAGTGGGGAGTGTAGAATGGACGTCAGATCCCACGGTGACGCATATTTAGTTTCCATCGCATGATCTGAGTGCCTACTCGTTCCTCTCACCCAATCAATTACATGCCTCATGATACATACAAGATTATACCCTTGGACATCTGGAAAGTTTAGACCTCCCTCCTCTGTTGACTTCATCAGCGTATGCAGCTTTATTCTGGGTTTCCTTCCCCTCCACAAAAATTCTGTATACGCGGAGTTGAGCTTATTCACATCCTTTAGTTTTAGCAATAGCGGGATTGTCTGGAAGGGATACAGCAGCCTAGGAAAGCTCATCATTTTTATCAGGTGGCATCTTGCCAGTAATGGAAGTGGCAGACCTTTCCATCCCTTTAATTGAACTATAATTTTCCTGATTAGCGGTCCATAGTTCAAGTTATAGATTATTTCCACCGATCTTCCTATATGCACTCCCAGGTATTTAATTGAAGATTGTGCTATAGGAATTCCACATAGACAGCCATCCCTTATTTGTCCCCCCATTGTCCCATGATGCCCCTTTAGGAACATGATCTCGCACTTTTTTTTGTTCAGTTTGAAACCGGAGAATGAGCCAAATTTTTCAATCAAGGCAAGAGTCTGTGGCAAATCCGCACCGGGGTCCCCCATATAAAGTATGATGTCATCAGCAAAAAGCGCTGTCTTTACTTCTGAACCCCTTATCTTGATTCCTTTAAAGCTATTTTGTCCCTGTAGTATTCTTGACAACGGCTCGATTGCCAGGTTGAATAAAAGAGGAGATAATAGGCAACCCTGTCTTGTTCCCTTCATCACAGGGAACACGTCTGATAGAAAGCCCGGAGTGTGTACCCTAGCTCCCGAGTTGGCATAAAGGTTTCTAATGTAAAGTCTCATCTTGCCTACAATCCCTATGGCCTCCATTACCCTGTCTAACCACCTCCAATTTACATTATCAAACGCTTTTTCTGCGTCAAGTGTAACTAGGGCAGGTCTAGCCCCTCCCTCAGTGAGACCCAGTCTAACCGCGTCTACCACTAGAATTGTCTTTCGGATATTGGTAACGGCATTTCTCCCCTTAATAAACCCCACCTGGTGATTCGTAATGATCCTAGGTAAGATCTCGACCAGTCTATTAGCCATGATCTTGGACATAAGTTTTAAATCCTGATTTATGAGCGATATAGGTCTATAACTAGAGGGATCATCCAGGTCCTTGGTTCCCTTGGGGAGTAATTTAATATATGCTATGTTGGAATTTTTGGGTATTTCCACCCCTCCCAGGAAAGCATTAAAGACTGAGGTTAGATCCGGCGAGATCAGATCCTTCAGAGCCTTATAGAATTCACTGTTAAAACCGTCAGGTCCCGGTGCCTTGTTGGTGTTAAGCTCCCCAATTGTTCTCGTCACCTCCTCTACTGTGATATCTGCGTATAAGGCACTCAAATCTTCCTCCGTCAAGCTAGGCATTTGGGCTTGTCTTAGCCACTCTGCCTCATCAGTCATGTCGTTATTCCCTGACCCATATAGTTTTCTATAGTAATCTCCCAGCAGTTTATTAATGTCCTTAGGATCCATAGTCACCTCTCCCCCCTTTGTTTTCAGTTTAGAGATCACTGTCATATGTCTGCTGCCCCTTGCCAGATTGGCCAACATCCTCCCCGCCTTGTTTCCAAACCCATGTAAGTCAACCTCCTTGTGCGACCAGAATAGTTGTTCCTTTTTTTTGGCCCATTCGTCAAATCCCTCTTTTGCCTCCAGCCATCTGCCTTTTGTCATGGGAGATCAATTTGTCACATAATTTGTATATGCTACCCGTACTGCTTCACTTTGGAAATTATAATTCTCATTGGTTTTCCGTTTGATCATGGCTGCGTACCCCACCAGACGGCCCCTTAGGACCGCTTTTGCCGTTTCCCAAAATATCACTGGGGACTCTCTATGTTCCTTATTGTCCTCTGCGAATTCTCCCCACCACTCCTGTAGCACCTTGTGGAAATTATCTTGCCTGAGAAGGAACGATGGGAATCTCCATATGTTATCTGTACCTCTCCTGAATTTCTCTCTAATGCCCAATCTCACCGGACTATGATCAGAGATCACCATATTCTCTATCACACAATCTTGCATTCCACTCAGTAAATCTTGCGAGATCCAGAACTGATCAATACGTGACCAGCTATCATGAGGGTGAGAGAAGTGTGTATACTCTCTGTCATGTGGGTGAGTTAGTCTCCAGATGTCTTTCAGTCCTACGTCTTCTAATGTTACATCCCTATTGTCTAAACTCCTGCCCACATTAGCTGTCTCCTCCTCGCCCCTCCTCCTATCTTCAGCTGAGTCTGGGACGGTGTTAAAATCGCCTCCTACTATAATGTTAGCCTCCCCATCTGCTAATATGGTGGCCTTTATGCCATCATGGAATGTGATTTGTTGTGAATTTGTGCCATAGACATTATAAATACTGAGTTTACCCGCTGGACTAACGATTGTTAAGTGCTGCCACCTTCCATGGTCGTCTGCCTCATGTGCCACTACCTCATGACTGAATTGTTTATTTATTAGGATCATAGTGCCCGGTTTTCTACCTTGTGCCGCTGCCCCGTAAACGGTGCCCACCCAATGTTTCTTCATGCGGAAAAAGTCCTCCCCCCCCAAGTGGGTTTCCTGTAATAAGGCAATGTCTGTCTTTAGTATTTTCAGATGTCTCAATATCATTGCTCGTTTGTTAGGTGATCTCAGCCCTTTAACATTCCAAGTAGTTATCTGTATCATGTTTACCTGTGTATTCTGCTTTTACTACTCCCTCCCCTATGGGCCCCTGCATCAAGGAAGACGAGATGTTCGACACTAGAATCACAGTTGGTACCACAAAATCGACACTCCCTTTCCCCACCTTGCAAATATAACAAATACAACAAAAAGCATGTAACTGTAAAACATATTTTCCCTTCCGAGAAATCCACGGCGCTTTCTGCCACGTTGGTGAGCTCCCCTATTCCTAGCCAAAATATGTAGCTCCCTAATCACCCCCCATAAAATATATGTTCTATCCCCGGACTAACTTGAATAAGCCTTTGAAAATTATGCAAAAATTAGCACAGTATGTCAAAACTTCAGCAAGATTCTCCAGTCCTACTTATCTCTGACTCCAGGTAGCCATCAGTCCGCCCAAAACAAGCCCACTTCATTTGAATTTGGATGACGTTCCTGGACAAAGGAGAAAAAGAAAAAAGACCAAGGGGAGAGAAGATGGAGAAAAAAAGAAGACGAAAAAGAAAAAAGAAGAAAAAAAAAAAAGAGGGGGGGGGAAGAGGACCCAGACTTTGGGATGTTTTGCTCTCTTTTCTCCCTTCCCCCTCCTCCTCTCACCTCCCCAACCCTCTCTCCGTAATGCATCCTCCTCAACGCCTCTTCCTGTTTGGGAAGAAAAAAAAACAGGCAAAAAAAGGAAAAATAATGAGCGAGTTCCAGTTCAGGTATCATGGTTTCTCTCCCAAGGGTTGGTTCCTGTGTTCCGGGCGAGAATTATGCTGTTGACCCGGGCTTGGCCTCCTTTCCTCCCTGGTCTCGACTTGCTTTTGTCCCCCAAGACGTCCCACATCTCTTCCTGAGCTTGTGGGGGATCCTCTTCTATTATTCCCTTCTCCACTAGCTCCTTTTTCTTGCCTTTCTGACCTAGTCTTGTCGAGCTCTGCCATGAGAATGTTTTCTGCTTCTTTGTAGTCCTTGTAGTATACAAACGAGCCATTGGGGTTTCTAACTTTCAGTGTAGCAGGGTATAATAGCTGGCACTTTACTTTTTTGTTGTACAGAAATGAGCAAATTTTGCTAAATTCTTTTTTCCTTCTGGATACTTCAGCTAAATAATCTCCAAAAATTAGCAGTCTGTTGCCTTGATATTGTAGTGGACGCTTTCGTTCTCTAAAGGCCCTCAATATTTCCTCCTTATGCTTATAATCAAGGTACTTGACAATTTCCTGTCTGGTTCTTATCGGGGTATTCTTGTTTGAGTTTTGACCCTCTCCCTTATTCGCCTCCTGGTGTCTCAGTGGACCCACTCTGTGGGCTCTTTCAACTCTGAATTTCACCTTTATGCCCAGGGCCTGCGGTAGCTCCAACTCGCATATATTATCCAACTGTCCAATCGACACAGACTCTGGTAACCTGACTATACGTAGGTTGTTTCATCTCGATCTGTTTTCCAAATCTTCCGCTTTATCCTTCAAGTATTCATTAGATTTTGCTAGAGCTGCTATTTGTGCTTGCATAGCCAGTATTGTCTCCTCGGAGTCAGATATTCTCTGCTCTGATTCTGCCAGTCTAGATGCATGGGCATTTATCTGTTTTTGCATATTAGCTAATGAAGTTTGTACGGCTGCCTCAATAGCCACTTTAATCTCTTTTGACAAGTGTGATGTCACTTCTTCAGCCAGTTTTTTATAGTCCACATTAAGCTTTTGTGTGTACTTGTCTTGGCCTGCAGGTGGTGCTGTTTTCTTAGTTCTCTTTGTCTGGACTGGGCCACTACCTCCATCCCCCAATAACTTGCAGGCTTGTGATGTTGGTGTAGTAGGCTGTTTTTTGTTTCCTTTGTAAGGGGTACTATTAATTCTTACATTTGACTTCCTGTGTGTCTGAGTGGGATTAATCTCCCTGTACTGTTTGTCAGTTTCATCCTCCAACACTGCTGTGTCTCTGAGCTGCCCTGCTTTGCCTGCATCTTCTCTCCCCTCTGCCTCCATATCTCCTTCATCCTCCCATTGCGATCCACCCTCATCAGTCCCCTGCATCCACCTCTCTCCTGCTGTGTCCTCCTGTGACTCCTCGCTCATATCTCCCTTATCTCTCCCCCTCCAGCTCTGTGTTTGCTTTTCTGTGTCTCGCACCATGCGCTCAGGCTCCTCCCCCATCAGGCTCGTCGGCGCCATAATCTTATCTTCTCCTCTGTACTGCCCGTCCATGTCACAGCTTCTCCAGGCTCTCTCCCCGCTTCCAGCGCTTCTCAGGAGGTACCGTTCCATAGCTGGCTGCTTTAGGTAACCTCCTGTGCTGCTCTCTGTTTGGTGGCTTGTCCGGGGGGGTCTTTTTTTAGTCGGTTTCTGTGAGGGGTGGCAGGAGCTTCTCTGCTAAGCTTCCACCTCAGCCAGGACCGGATCCGGAAGTTCTATTTTTGTTTTTACATAAACGTAGATATTTATTGTAGATTATTTTATTATTTTTTTTTTGCTCTTTATTTTGTGATTTTTTTGTTATATTGAAAAAAAAATAAAAAATAAATTATAACTTATCGTTAACTTATTACTTAGTCTCAGGATGGGACATCAACTTTTTCTGTCATGATCACTGAAATAATACAGTGCAATGCTACTGGCACAGATAGAACCTTACAGGCCTCCATATCTGGTTGACCCTGCAGCCATTATTTGGCCTGGGTGACGATGGAGACCATCGGAGCATGTGCAGATTGATGCCGCTGTCACTAATGACAATGGCATCAGGAGGGCTAAATGCCCACGATCGGTGTTAGCATAGCAGCAATCGTGGGCATTACTGAATGGTGTCAGCTATGATATGTAGCTGAAAACTACTGATGAGTTTGCCTCCCCTGATTGTGAGCAAGTGTGATCCTAGCGTCGTACATGTATCGCGGTTTGTGGGAACGCACCTCCCATTGCGCCAAACGTACAATAGATGTCAGGAAAGAGTTAATGTATGAATTGATCAGTAATCGAGTCAAACATTCTGCTCCATTCTAATGGGGATATAAGTTCTATATCCTGTCAATCGGTATGGGTCCAATTAGTTGGATCGCACAAGTCATAAGCTACAACTTATCCTGGGGATAGGTTATTACTATTGGCCAGAGAACCCCTGTAAGTGTATATTTGCCACTTTGTAACAGTATTTAAGTAAAAGTCTGTATGTAAGTAAAAGACTGTAAAAGTCCAAATCCGCATTTGAGTGCCAGGCCCAGAGTTCTCAGGGAACTCTGAGTAATGATCCAGGTCCAGCAACTCAGGTAATAAAAAAATAAAGAAAATAAGAATAAAGCAGACCCGCTATACTTACCGAGTCTCCGGCACAGCGTTAACTGCTTCTGGGGCGGCTCATTCCACTTCCGGGGATGCTCATTTACCCTCATACACATGCAGTGCTTCCCCTACCCACCAGCAGTCCTGGTGTCTGTGATTGGTTTCAATCAAATGTGCCTCCAGCCTGTGTGACAGTGTGTATGACTGCTTGTGATCACAGACCCTATCTGCAGGTCTATATTGTGGTATAAGAATAAAGAAGTGCATAAAAAATTGGTCTGTAGCTGTATGCTTTATCTGTGCTTTGTATAATCATATGGAGAAACCTATGCAAATTTTTTTATTTATTTTTATACTACGACATAAACCACAGACAGGGTCTGTAATTGGTTGCAGTTAAGACACACTGTCACACAGGCTGGGGGTGTCTGACTGCAACCAATCACAGATGTGGGCATTACCGGTGGGCGAGGGAAGTAATGAATATGTATAAATGATAATGAGCAGCCACAGAAGTAGAATGAGCGGCCGTGGAAGCAGTGTTACAGCTGCGCCGGAGACTGGCAAGTATAACGCGCTTGCTCCAATGCATCTATGCTTTCTGTCACCATTTTTAAGTACCTTATTCTGGTCCCTTTAGACTTCTATGGGGCCCAGAGTCCATTTTGCATGACCAAATCCGCTCTTCAAAGGATTGCTCAAGCGCGGACAGAGTCATGCAAAACGGCTGTCGTCCTGATGGCCCCTGTCCCTCTACTCTGCCTTACCATTATGCTATGATGCTATGATGGACTGAAGAATAAAGTTGTATATTTTACCAATGGTGAGTGCCACACCTTTTTTTTTCCTTTTATGGAGTTTTGGTTTAAAGACTTGTGCTTTATATGCTGAGCATTAGCATTGTTTTGGCCACAGGTGCCTCAATCAAGTTTGCATAGCAGAGCATGTTGCTGGATATTAAATGATAGTGCTGGACTTTGTTTTTTGTTTTTTATTCTATTGTGTAAAGCTTCACAATGGTGTCACTCTTGGGTATTTGCTGTCACCTAGGCCTCGCAAAGTCCATTCAAATGTGATGTGGTCCTTAAAAAGATGGTTTTGTAAATTTTGTTGGAAAAATGAGAAATTGCTAATAAACTTTAAACTCTTCTAACTTCCTAACAAAAACAATATGTTTCCAAAATGTGGCTAATGTAAAATAGACATGCAATATTTATTAACTATTTTTTTGTGATATATCTTTATGTTTAAGGGCATAAAAAAGTAAATAAAAAATGTTCCCAAATTCCTGATATTTTCACAAATAAACACTAAAAACATTGTCCTAAATGTACCCTATCATGAAATATGATATGTCATGAAAAAAATTATAAATGACACCAAGAGAGTTCAAATCATACTAGGAGAATACAGTTAGGTCCAGAAATATTTGGACAGTGACACAAGTTTTGTTATTTTAGCTGTTTACAAAAACATGTTCAGAAATACAATTATATATATAATGTGGGCTGAAAGTGCACACTCCCAGCTGCAATATGAGAGTTTTCACATCCAAATCGGAGAAAGGGTTTAGGAATCATATCTCTGTAATGCATAGCCTCCTCTTTTTCAAGGGACCAAAAGTAATTGGACAAGGGACTCTTAGGGGCACTTTGCACACTGCGACATCGCAGGTGCGATGTCGGTGGGGTCAAATTGAAAATGACGCACTTCCGGCATCGCATGCGACATCGCAGTGTGTAAAGGCTGGATGATACGATTAACGAGCGCAAAAGCGTCATAATCGTATCATCGGTACAGTGTCGGCGTAATCCATAATTACGCTGACGCAATGGTCCGATGTTGTTCCTCGCTCCTGCGGCAGCACACATCGCTGTGTGTGAAGTCGCAGGAGCGAGGAACATCTCCTACCGGCCTCACTGCGGCTTCCGTAGGATACGCGGAAGGAAGGAGGTGGGCAGGATGTTTACATCCTGCTCATCTCCGCCCCTCCGCTCTGATTGGCCGCCTGCCGTGTGACGTCGCAGTGACGCCGCACGACCCGCCCCTTAACAAGGAGGCGGGTCGCCGGCCACAGGGACGTCGCACGGCAGGTGAGTGTGTGTGTGAAGCTGGCGTAGCGATAACTTTCGCTACGCCAGCTATCACCACATATCGCTGCTGCGACGGGGGCGGGGACTATCGCACTCGGCATCGCAGCATCGGCCTGCGATGTCGTAGTGTGCAAACCCCGCCTAAGGGCTGCAATTAACTCTGAAGGCGTCTACCTCATTAACCTGTAATCAATAAAGTAGTTAAAAGGTCTGGGGTTCATTACAGGTGTGTGGTTTTGCATTTGGAAGCTGTTGCTGTGACCAGACAACATGCGGTCTAAGGAACTCTCAATTGAGGTGAAGCAGAACATCCTGAGGCTGAAAAAAAAGAAAAAATCCAGCAGAGAGATAACAGACATGCTTGGAGTAGCAAAATCAACAGTCGGGTACATTCTGAGAAAAAAGGAATTGACTGGTGAGCTTGGGAACTCAAAAAGGCCTGGGCGTCCACGGATGACAACAGTGGTGGATGATCGCCGCATACTTTCTTTGGTGAAGAAGAACCCGTTCACAACATCAACTGAAGTCCAGAACACTCTCAGTGAAGTAGATGTATCTGTCTCTAAGTCAACAGTAAAGAGAAGACTCCATGAAAGTAAATACAAAGGGTTCACATCTAGATGCAAACCATTCATCAATTCCAAAAATAGACAGGCCAGAGTTAAATTTGCTGAAAAACATCTCATGAAGCCAGCTCAGTTCTGGAAAAGTATTCTATGGACAGATGAGACAAAGATCAACCTGTACCAGAATGATGGCAAGAAAAAAGTTTGGAGAAGAAAGGGAACGGCACATGATCCAAGGCACACCACATCCTCTGTAAAACATGGTGGAGGCAACGTGATGGCATGGGCATGCATGGCTTTCAATGGCACTGGGTCACTTGTGTTTATTGATGACATAACAGCAGACAAGAGTAGCCGGATGAATTCTGAAGTGTACCGGGATATACTTTCAGCCCAGATTCAGCCAAATGCTGCAAAGTTGATCGGACAGCGCTTCATAGTACAGATGGACAATGACACCAAGCATACAGCCAAAGCTACTCAGGAGTTCATGAGTGCAAAAAAGTGGAACATTCTGCAATGGCCAAGTCAATCACCAGATCTTAACCCAATTGAGCATGCATTTCACTTGCTCAAATCCAGACTTAAGACGGAAAGACCCACAAACAAGCAAGACCTGAAGGCTGCGGCTGTAAAGGCCTGACAAAGCATTAAGAAGCAGGAAACCCAGCGTTTGGTGATGTCCATGGGTTCCAAACTTAAGGCAGTGATTGCCTCCAAAGGATTCGCAACAAAATATTGAAAATAAAAATATTTTGTTTGGGTTTGGTTTATTTGTCCAATTACTTTTGACCTCCTAAAATGTGGAGTGTTTGTAAAGAAATGTGTACAATTCCTACAATTTCTATCAGATAATTTTGTTCAAACCTTCAAATTAAACGTTACAATCTGCACTTGAATTCTGTTGTAGAGGTTTCACTTCAAATCCAATGTGGTGGCATGCAGAGCCCAACTCGCGAAAATTGTGTCACTGTCCAAATATTTCTGGACCTAACTGTATATGATATGAAAATGTGGCGCCCCTGACCCAGTCAGGCGCCACGGAGTACTGCACCCATGCTGGGCCAGTACTTCCAGATAATCCTAAGGACCAGAACGAGGTGTGTATGCACAGACACATAGCAATCAGTACTCCCACACCTGTAGATGGGACCCTTGGGCAGTCTCCGGAGCGGTCTGACCTTCAAATCTTGTCAAAGGGTGGACCAGAGGGGATGGGAACTAGAGTGCAGAGGTTGTCAGGAAGAGAGAAGAGTCGAGTTTTGAGGAGGAGGAGAGCCAGTCTGGTGGTGGTGAGCAGCGGTCGCGAGGCAGATACGTGCGCTGCCACTAGTCAGACCCTGTACGGGGTAGTAACCGTTAGCGGGGGAGAACGGTCACCTGGTAGAAACAGTGGGGTGTTCCTGGTGACTAGGCATGTACGGGGTACAGGCCCCTAGAGCAGACTCCAGTTTAACTACCTGCTAAACCTGCCGGTGAGGGGAACTACAAGTACCTCACCAACCTTACAGAGTCTGAGCCTCAGCAGCAACGCAGGGACCCATAAGGAAACAGAGCCTGGAGCCATCTCACTTGGTCCATGCTGCCAGCAAACGGGCTAAACACAGGGGAGAAAAGGCAGCAGTGACTCCCTGGATAGACCCCCATGGTACTCCACGTAACACAGAGTGCTACGAAGGCGAGCTAACAGGTTACCCTCAGACTGGCCCAAAGGAGCCCTGGTCCTACCTGGTTCACCACAGCAATGCCCGGGTCTTCTCACCGCAACATCCAAAGTGAGTAAAAACTAGCTAAAAGACTTTTGGACTCAGCCTGTGTTATTCCGGGACCCGCTACCCTGCTTACCCGAGCCCCTGGAGCCTGCCTCACTCACGGGAGGCTACATCATCTGGCTGCAGACCCCATCAGCCCCAAATGCTCGTAAAACCTGCAGTGGCGGTAATTCACATCTCTGATCGCAAGCCGTGAGTGGTGTCATGACATATAAAAACTGACATTACCTGTTCGCCATATTGATCTAGTCTGTGGCGTCCCTGAATAGGATCGGCACCCCTGGGGCATCACATCTTTTTGGCGACACGAACAGGATCGTTGACTAGACCCATTCAGACAGGTGACAGTGTGCCTCGGCGGTCCAATTGCAAAATTTGAATTGCCGCCGTTTTTCCACCGTTGGAAGCGCGCCATCCAAAAGGCTGCAGCCCACGCAGACGAGGTTCTCACCCACGGAGGAGGGAATGGGGGCTAATCTGTCCCTGGACTGCTGGGACGCCCCAGCCCTGTGGGAGGGGAAACGAAACTAAGGACAAAACCTGAGAAGAAGCTGATGAGCGACGAAGGGAGCAAGATGGCGTTGACAGGGGGTGATTAGAGTGAGCGGGGATGGTCAAGGCCCATGACGGCAGAGGAGCTAGAAGCAGAGGTTGAGAGAATTGCTGGCCGCATGAAGGAGCAGCGGAAACGGGAAGTAGCCGCCTGGAGAAACAGAATGCTGGTGGCGATCCGAGGTCTGCGGCTGTCCGTGCAGCGGGGCCTGCCTAGAGGCACTGCCCATGCTCAGCCTGAACCACCGCCAGCGACAGAGACCCAGCCACTGGATGTCTCCGGTCAGACTCTGGGTGAGTCCTATGCTACCCCTTCCTTACCTGGTGTGCTGATCCCGCCGGAGCTACCATCGGATGCCGGTGCGACGCCCACGCCGTCCCGACCTGAAGCAGTCGCAGCATCCTCTCTGCTGGAGAGTGGTCCAGGTGCCCTGTCCTCAGCTCACCTGACTGCTAAAGGCCCGGTCATCGAGCTGCCGCTTACCAGACCTGAAACGGTTGCACCGCCCTCTCCGCTGGAGAGGGATCCTGAAGTCCTGCCACAGTCCTGCCAGGCTGCCAAAGGCTTGACCCCAGAGCTGCCACGTACCCTACTGGAGGAGGTCGCAGCAGCCTCTGTAAGAAAGGGAGACCATGATGGTTTACTTAAAGCCAAGGCAGCGCTGCTGTCCCCCCGCCAACCGGAAGAGGTCACAGCACCCTCCGCCAGGGAGGGAGAACAGGTCCTGCAGCCAGTGGCAACCACCACCCCATCACCTACCCGACTTAACCAGGTCACAGCCAACTCCAGCGGGGAGGAAGAGATGCAGAGCGTGTCACTCACCTGGTGGTCTGTTGATGACAAGGTGACGTCGCTGCGGAGGCAGGCCCACCCCAGGGCCATCTCAACGTCGCAAGCCCGCAGAGAGCAACGACGGGTGAGATCCGGTCGGTCGGTTTCTCTTTGTCTTATGGCCAGTGTGAACATGGTCTCACAAGTACCATGTATACCATCTCATACTCCGGCTCACTTTTTTGTTTTTATGTAGTTTTTTTGTATTCAGTACAAACAGGGAGTGGCCCCCTTCTCAGCGAGCTGGACATTTCATTCTGTGAATCCCCCTGACTGTGTGTGTCCTGTTGGGACCCGGTCGCTCTCAGCCCTTAGCCACATTGAGGCCTATTTTAGACCCATGGTAAGGTTTTAATATTAGAGAGTGTAGGTACTATCCCAACTGGGTACACCTTGGCGTTGGTGGGATAGCTTTATGCTTTTTTTGATCAAAAACAGTGTTTACTAAGTACCCTATGTTTATATGCACTATGCTTTTATTTAGTTACAGCAGGGTATTTTTTCACAATTTTTTCCTTGGTTTCTCTTTGTCTTATGGCCAGTGTGAACATGGTCTCACAAGTACCATGTATACCATCTCATACTCCGGCTCACTTTTTTGTTTTTATGTAGTTTTTTTGTATTCAGTACAAACAGGGAGTGGCCCCCTTCTCAGCGAGCTGGACATTTCATTCTGTGAATCCCCCTGACTGTGTGTGTCCTGTTGGGACCCGGTCGCTCTCAGCCCTTAGCCACATTGAGGCCTATTTTAGACCCATGGTAAGGTTTTAATATTGGAGAGTGTAGGTACTATCCCAACTGGGTACACCTTGGCGTTGGTGGGATAGCTTTATGCTTTTTTTGATCAAAAACAGTGTTTACTAAGTACCCTATGTTTATATGCACTATGCTTTTATTTAGTTACAGCAGGGTATTTTTTCACAATTTTTTCCTTGGTTTCTCTTTGTCTTATGGCCAGTGTGAACATGGTCTCACAAGTACCATGTATACCATCTCATACTCCGGCTCACTTTTTTGTTTTTATGTAGTTTTTTTGTATTCAGTACAAACAGGGAGTGGCCCCCTTCTCAGCGAGCTGGACATTTCATTCTGTGAATCCCCCTGACTGTGTGTGTCCTGTTGGGATCCGGTCGCTCTCAGCCCTTAGCCACATTGAGGCCTATTTTAGACCCATGGTAAGGTTTTAATATTAGAGAGTGTAGGTACTATCCCAACTGGGTACACCTTGGCGTTGGTGGGATAGCTTTATGCTTTTTTTGATCAAAAACAGTGTTTACTAAGTACCCTATGTTTATATGCACTATGCTTTTATTTAGTTACAGCAGGGTATTTTTTCACAATTTTTTCCTTGGTTTCTCTTTGTCTTATGGCCAGTGTGAACATGGTCTCACAAGTACCATGTATACCATCTCATACTCCGGCTCACTTTTTTGTTTTTATGTAGTTTTTTTGTATTCAGTACAAACAGGGAGTGGCCCCCTTCTCAGCGAGCTGGACATTTCATTCTGTGAATCCCCCTGACTGTGTGTGTCCTGTTGGGACCCGGTCGCTCTCAGCCCTTAGCCACATTGAGGCCTATTTTAGACCCATGGTAAGGTTTTAATATTAGAGAGTGTTGGTACTATCCCAACTGGGTACACCTTGGCGTTGGTGGGATAGCTTCATGCTTTTTTTGATCAAAAACAGTGTTTACTAAGTACCCTATGTTTATATGCACTATGCTTTTATTTAGTTACAGCAGGGTATTTTTTCACAATTTTTTCCTTGGTTCCCCCCCCCCCCCCCCTACTGGAGGAGGTCGCAGCAGCCTCTGTAAGAAAGGGAGACCATGATGGTTTACTTAAAGCCAAGGCAGCGCTGCTGTCCCCCCGCCAACCGGAAGAGGTCACAGCACCCTCCGCCAGGGAGGGAGAACAGGTCCTGCAGCCAGTGGCAACCACCACCCCATCACCTACCCGACTTAACCAGGTCACAGCCAACTCCAGCGGGGAGGAAGAGATGCAGAGCGCGTCACTCACCTGGTGGTCTGCTGATGACAAGGTGACGTCGCTGCGGAGGCAGGCCCACCCCAGGGCCATCTCAACGTCGCAAGCCCACAGAGAGCAACGACGGGTGAGATCCGGTCGCCCATGCTCCCTTGTGGAGCCCATCTCGGGGAGTGAGCAGTTGGTGGCCTGGGACCTGCAAGAAAAGCAGTCCCTGCGGCGGGCCGGATCCTGGGCTTGATGTACCCTCCATCTGGGAGTAGTGGAGGAGTTCAATTGCCGTAAGGGGTGGGGTTTCATTGTGGAAGCAGGGGTAAATGAGGGGATTTTTGGGTCCCGGCGGGACGTGCAATCCTATTTGCAGAGGGGTTACCCTGGCCACGACCTGTACATGGGGGATGTGGTGGAGTTTACGCGGCATATGGGGGAGAGAGGCTGGTTCGCTTTGGATGTGGTGCCATGTCCAAAGGGGACCTCAGTGAGTCCAGACTCCACCCCCACCGCTTCGACCGGTCCCCATTGTCACCACTGCCTGGTACCAACCCCAGAGTGTGCCTGTTGATGGGGCATGGCTCTGCACCACCAAGGGGGCAGGCCTGTTTATGGGGCCTACCCTATGCCACCAGGACAAGGAGGACTGTCACCAGAATGGTTTACGGCGGAACAGGCCAAGACCAGGTTACCAATAGGACTGGTGATCACTCCGTATTCGGGTCTTGGGTTAAAGACTCATGGGTGGTGGGTGGTAGTGGTATGGTACCTGGTATATTTACAAGTAAATATCTCCCCTGTGTGGGAAAACTTGTGTTTTGTTTCTTATCTTTGCAGCCCGAGGACGTGCTGTTGATAACCAAGGGGCAATGTGGCGCCCCTGATCCGGTCAGGCGCCACTGAGTACTGCACCCATGCTGGGCCAGTACTTCCAGGTAATCCTAAGGGCCAGAGCGAGGTGTGTACGCACAGACACATAGCAGCCAGTTCTCCCACACCAGTAGATGGGACACTTGGGCAGTCTCCGGAGGGGTCTGACCTTCAAATCTTGTCAAGGGGTGGAGCAGAGGGGATGGGAGCTAGAGTGTAGAGGTTGTCAGGAAGAGAGAAGAGTCGAGTTCTGAGGAGGAGGAGAGCCAGTCTGGTGGTGCTGAACGGCGGTCACGAGGCGGATACACGCGCTGCCACTAGTGAGACCCTGCACGGGGTAGTAACCGTTAGCGAGGGAGAACGGTCACCTGGTAGAAACAGTGGGGTGTTCCTGGTGACTAGGCACATATGGGGTACAGGTCCCTAGAGCAGACTCCAGTTTAACCTCCTGCTAAACCTGCCGGGGAGGGGAACTACACGTAGCTTACCAACCTCACAGTGTCCGAACCTCAGCAGCAACGCAGGGACCCATAAGGGGGACACAGCCTGGAGCCATCTCACTTGGTCTACGCTGTTGGCAAATGGGCCAAACACGAGAGAAAAGGCAGCAGCGACTCACTGGATAGACCCCCATGGTACTCCATGTCAGGGGGTTATCTGAACACAGAGTGCTAGGAAGGTGAGCTGACTGGTTACCCTCAGACTGGCCCAAAGGAGCCCTGGTCCTACCTGGTTCACCCCAGCAACACCCGTGTTGGATCACCGCAACATCCAAAGTGAGTAAAAACCAGTTAAAAGACTTTTGGACTCAGCCTGTGTTATTCCGGGACCCGCTACCCTTCTTACCCGAGCCCCTGGGGCCTGCCTCACTCACGGGAGGCTACATCATCTGGCTACAGACCCCATCAGCCCTAGACGCTCGCAAAACCTGCAGCGGCGGTCATTCACATGTCTGACCGCAAGCCGTGAGTGGCGTCACGACATATAAAAACTGACATTACCTGTTCGCCATATTTAACTAGCCTGTGGCATCCCTGAACAGGATCGGCACCCCTGGGGCATCACAAAAACATAAGATAAAAAACTATATTCATAAATTTTACTATTTAAACAAATCTATTTCAAATACTGGAATATAATATGTTAACGAAACCAATTTGTGGTAAGCTAAGAAAGAAGTTAAAGAGGTTGAGTAGAGTAATTATACTTCCCTGACCAATTCTCCTACATATCACAGACATGGTCCATTTAATCCATCCACATTCATATTGTGAGGGATTCAAAGATTTCCATATGTCCTGAGAAAAAATGCATAATTAATTGATATATATTATGATTAACATTTTCCTGCTATTATTATCATCTGTGTTAGCTGCTTTTTAGCTTTGCCCCATTAAGATTGGTAGCTGACAGAGTTTAAAAAAATTGATTCATTTACTGTATCTCTAAATAGTTTAGAAGGCGTCCTTGTTTTTCATTGCAGGATAAATATATTCATGAAGTCAGCTGGTTTTGTAAAGAACTTCACATAGGAAGAAATAGCCAGTCAGAAAGGTCTAATCTCAGAATATGTCTAAAAAGGATGATAAAAAGGATACTGGTGTTTTGCAACAGCACTAGCGCCACATATTTGGGGACAGCCTAGTTTATACAGGAACTAAGAGGGTCTCCCCAATTTTAAAAATACACGGAGATAATCCATGGGGGTATCAGAGAATAAACCTCAAATCAGTTTTAGTGAAAATTCCATTCAATTCCCTTTTGCATGCAGGACCAATGCCTCCTGTACACATTAGGCTAAAGATGGCCAAAACTTCATATAACAGAAAAATTATCCACTAGTCTAATGTGCATAGGGGTCTGACGACTTTTCCATTACAGATGCAGTTGGAGAAAGGGATTTTCAATTACCTATCTTTGAAATAAGCCCTCATCAGAGGAATCTGGCACTGATTTTGTTCAAAAGGCAAAACACAGCCCAGTAAGTGACTTGTCACTGAAATCAGGCTCCCTGCCATTATTCTGCGCTTCTTTAAAATATGATCATCAGGTGAGATAATAGAATACATTTGAGTGAATTAGAATTCTACTTGAATATTTCAAAAATCTGCATTCAACAAAAATGTTTGTAATTTGCTTTTGCGCAAAATCCAACACTTTTCAGATAAACAAAATGCAATTGAAATATAAAAAAAAGTCCTTATATTCACCTCTTCAGCCAAGTCATCTTTCCAGTCCTTACTGAATCTTCAAATTGTGTCCATTTGCATTAAAATTGCCAGAGCCTCTAATGTTAGGCTGGGTGTTCCATCTGTAATGAGTAGAGATGAGCGAACCGGTCCCGGTTCGGCTCGAGGTCGGTTCGCCGAACGGAGGTCCCGTTCGAGTTCGGCTCGTCGAGCGTTCGACGAACCGAACTCGAACTGCATAGGAAACAATGGCAGGCAATCACAAACACATAAAAACACCTAGAAAACACCCTCAAAGGTGTCCAAAAGGTGACAAACAACTCACAACACAACACAAACACATGGGAAAGTGACAAGGACATATACTCATGCGAAAACAAAAGAGCTGGACAAGGAAAAAGAGGAGGACACACAGATATATGAGTATATGCAAGGAAACATCGATTCCATTATTGTGCAACTTGAGCCCTGCTCATTTTAGGCTTCCAATCTTGATAAATTGCCTGAGCTCGCCACGTACGCCTTGGGGATCTTGTCGTGTCCTGCAGCCAGCGTTCTCTCGGAACCTGTCTTCAGTGCTGCTGGGGGTCTGCTGGCAGATAAGCTCACGTGTCTGTCCACTGACAATGTGGACATGGCTCTCAGAGGATTTTTCTTCCCCTGGGTCAGCCAGGGGACGGGAAAGGCACGCGTATTTTTGAGAGTGCTTCATGCAAAGCATCTTTTTCTTTTTCAAAAGGGGGCTCAACCGATGCCAGGCAAGTGGGGTGTGTGTGGCCCAGTTAGTGGAAACGAGGGAGACTGTGGTTGGAGTCCCCTCGCTGTGTTTCTAAAAGAACCAAGATGAACAAGTCATGGCTCTCAGAGGACTTTTCTTCCCCTGGGTCAGCCAGGGGACGGGAAAGGCACGCGTATTTTTGAGAGTGCTTCATGCAAAGCATCTTTTTCTTTTTCAAAAGGGGGCTCAACCGATGCCAGGCAAGAGGGGTGTGTGTGGCCCAGTTAGTGGAAACGAGGGAGACTGTGGTTGGAGTCCCCTCGCTGTGTTTCTAAAAGAACCAAGATGAACAAGTCATGGCTCTCAGAGGACTTTTCTTCCCCTGGGTCAGCCAGGGGACGGGAAAGGCACGCGTATTTTTGAGAGTGCTTCATGCAAAGCATCTTTTTCTTTTTCAAAAGGGGGCTCAACCGATGCCAGGCAAGTGGGGTGTGTGTGGCCCAGTTAGTGGAAACGAGGGAGACTGTGGTTGGAGTCCCCTCGCTGTGTATCTAAAAGAACCAAGATGAACAAGTCATGGCTCTCAGAGGACTTTTCTTCCCCTGGGTCAGCCAGGGGACGGGAAAGGCACGCGTATTTTTGAGAGTGCTTCATGCAAAGCATCTTTTTCTTTTTCAAAAGGGGGCTCAACCGATGCCAGGCAAGTGGGGTGTGTGTGGCCCAGTTAGTGGAAACGAGGGAGACTGTGGTTGGAGTCCCCTCACTGTGTTTCTAAAAGAACCAAGATGAACAAGTCATGGCTCTCAGAGGACTTTTCTTCCCCTGGGTCAGCCAGGGGACGGGAAAGGCACGCGTATTTTTGAGAGTGCTTCATGCAAAGCATCTTTTTCTTTTTCAAAAGGGGGCTCAACCGATGCCAGGCAAGTGGGGTGTGTGTGGCCCAGTTAGTGGAAACGAGGGAGACTGTGGTTGGAGTCCCCTCGCTGTGTTTCTAAAAGAACCAAGATGAACAAGTCATGGCTCTCAGAGGACTTTTCTTCCCCTGGGTCAGCCAGGGGACGGGAAAGGCACGCGTATTTTTGAGAGTGCTTCATGCAAAGCATCTTTTTCTTTTTCAAAAGGGGGCTCAACCGATGCCAGGCAAGAGGGGTGTGTGTGGCCCAGTTAGTGGAAACGAGGGAGACTGTGGTTGGAGTCCCCTCGCTGTGTTTCTAAAAGAACCAAGATGAACAAGTCATGGCTCTCAGAGGACTTTTCTTCCCCTGGGTCAGCCAGGGGACGGGAAAGGCACGCGTATTTTTGAGAGTGCTTCATGCAAAGCATCTTTTTCTTTTTCAAAAGGGGGCTCAACCGATGCCAGGCAAGTGGGGTGTGTGTGGCCCAGTTAGTGGAAACGAGGGAGACTGTGGTTGGAGTCCCCTCGCTGTGTATCTAAAAGAACCAAGATGAACAAGTCATGGCTCTCAGAGGACTTTTCTTCCCCTGGGTCAGCCAGGGGACGGGAAAGGCACGCGTATTTTTGAGAGTGCTTCATGCAAAGCATCTTTTTCTTTTTCAAAAGGGGGCTCAACCGATGCCAGGCAAGTGGGGTGTGTGTGGCCCAGTTAGTGGAAACGAGGGAGACTGTGGTTGGAGTCCCCTCACTGTGTTTCTAAAAGAACCAAGATGAACAAGTCATGGCTCTCAGAGGACTTTTCTTCCCCTGGGTCAGCCAGGGGACGGGAAAGGCACGCGTATTTTTGAGAGTGCTTCATGCAAAGCATCTTTTTCTTTTTCAAAAGGGGGCTCAACCGATGCCAGGCAAGTGGGGTGTGTGTGGCCCAGTTAGTGGAAACGAGGGAGACTGTGGTTGGAGTCCCCTCGCTGTGTTTCTAAAAGAACCAAGATGAACAAGTCATGGCTCTCAGAGGACTTTTCTTCCCCTGGGTCAGCCAGGGGACGGGAAAGGCACGCGTATTTTTGAGAGTGCTTCATGCAAAGCATCTTTTTCTTTTTCAAAAGGGGGCTCAACCGATGCCAGGCAAGTGGGGTGTGTGTGGCCCAGTTAGTGGAAACGAGGGAGACTGTGGTTGGAGTCCCCTCACTGTGTTTCTAAAAGAACCAAGATGAACAAGTCATGGCTCTCAGAGGACTTTTCTTCCCCTGGGTCAGCCAGGGGACGGGAAAGGCACGCGTATTTTTGAGAGTGCTTCATGCAAAGCATCTTTTTCTTTTTCAAAAGGGGGCTCAACCAATGCCTGGCAAGTGGGGTGTGTGTGGCCTAGTTAGTGGAAACGAGGGAGACTGTGGTTGGAGTCCCCGCGCTGTGTTTTACATGCTTTTAGAAGGGCATGACATGGCTTAGAGGTTGACTTTCAGCATCTGGAAACTGTTGGCTACGAAAATGCTGCCTTTCCAACCTTTTTAACCGAGGATTTTCGAGACCTTATGCCCATCGCAGTGCCCCAAGAGCCGATGCCCAGGCGCCACTCCTTCTCCAACAAAGGCGTGCACGTGCTACACCAGCATGTCGCACTAAACATCACTGATTCCTTGAGAAACTCTGTGTGACAGGGTGCTTTTCACCACAGATAATTGGCACAGTAAGCATGGACAGGGACGTTACATGTCGCTGACTGGGCAATGGGTTACTGTGGGGAGAGATGGAGAAGGGTCTGCTGTACAAGTCTTGCCGTCCCCACGAGTTGTTTCAATCCTTCTTCTGTATGTAGAAGTTAATACACTGCTTCTGCCTCTTCAACCTCGTGTGGGTCCTCCACCTTGGCGCAAACCCTGTGTGGTCAGGCCACCCTTCCTTGTAACTGCGCACAAGGACTACCACACACCTCCTTACTATGCTGGCAGCAGAGCTCAATGCCATCAGGTGGTCAAAGTTTTACTTTGAAATGTATGGGAAATGTGAGTCACACCGCTGAGAAGTTGTGGACGGTTAGCTCTGGAGACCGAGTTTCATCAATGGTTGTCTCCACTCAACCAGCAGCCAGGGAAGGCCGGGTGCGACAATGATGCAAACATGGGTGCGGCCCTTCGCTGTGACAATGTGACACACGTGCCTTGTGTGGTTCACGTGTTGAACCTGGTTGTCCAGCAATTTTTAAAGCACTATCCTGGCCCACATGGCCTTCTGCAGAGAGCACGGTGTAACGCCTTCCTTGATCCATACACTCAGATGGGCTGTAAATGATAGGCTAGAGGGAAGCCACTCACCAAGCAGGACCCCTAGAACCCTGAAACCCTTTAACCCCTATACAGGGATTAGGAATTACACAGGGCCCAAGGTGATTAATACCTGTGGAAGGCTGCAGTTCCAGAGAATAGTAGTCAGGCAGGGTCAAAACATTAATTGAGGAATAGGAACAGAATGGGATGGCCAGGACTTAATCAGAAAACAAGCAGAGGTGAAATGCGGATCGGCCAACAAGGTACATAAACAGCAAGCAGGAAATGTAGTCAGGTAACAAGCACACAAAATCATAAAACTGAACTGGGGGTAAAAGCAGAGCTATGTCTGGCAGTGGTCTGCAGACAGGATGGGCATAAAAAAGGGTGTGGTGTCTTCCCATTGGTTGTAGCTGAATGATGGTATTTCATCTGTGAGATACCCACCAGCTACATTCAGCCAGAGATTCTGCATCTGTCAAGGTAATGCAGCCCAGTGGGTGAGCATAACCTGCGTCCACCTGCGCCGCTGGCATCGACTCCTCTCCCATCATCAGCACTATGCATGAAAGGAACACGTTGTCACCTGGCGACCGGAGTACAAATTGACGGAGCGGACTCCGTTGGTGACTTAACAGCCGTGTGCGGCAATGATGCAAACCTGGCTGCGGGCCATCGTCAGGGCAATGTGACACACGTGCCTTGTATGGCTCACGTGTTGAACCTAATTCTCCAGCAATTTTTAAAACACCATCACGGCCTACATGGCCTTGTGCAGCGGGCACGCTCGCTATGTGCTCACTTCCATCGTGCGCACACAGCAGCTCAACAACTTTCGTCGCTACAGAAGTCTTTAGGTCTGGTGGTTAAACGCCTGAAATGCGATGTGCCCACACGCAGGAATTTGAATCTGCACATGTTGCAGCGTTTGTGGCAGCACCGCCGAACCCTGCTGCAATACGTTATGACATATAGCCTGGGATAACTTGATCCAGAGGTGGTGCAGATCACACTGCTGAAGTGGTGTCAGATCAAGGACCTATGCACCCTGCTACAGAGTTTACAAATGTCGACGAAGATGTTTAGCACTGGCAATGTCATTCTCAGCGTGACAATTCTGGTCATCTACATGATGGAGCACACTGTAATTATTATTCGGAGTCAGGTGTTGGGACAAAAGGAAGGGGAGGAAGTACAGGAGGAGTCATATGCGGAAGGAATAACAAGATCTACGAGGTCCAGATGGTCAGCGGCACCTATGCGGCAGTCAAGGTGAGGGAGAGGGATTAACAAGGGCGCATAGTATCAGCAAAAAGTGTTGAGGAAGGTGCAGGAGCCCATGAAGAAATGGAGGACGAACTGGCGATGGGCATGGAAGACTCAGCAGATGAGTGAGAGCTTGCTCACATTTCGGTTGTGCGAGGTTGTGGGGAGAGGGCAGAGGAAGGAGGCACGATTCTCACCTCTCTGCCACCAACACACCAAGGACTTGGTCCTCCTGGATGCACAAGACACATGAGCACCTTCTTGCTGCACTACCTACAACATGACCCTCGGATTGTACGAATTCAAAATAATCCAGAATACTGGGTTGCCACACTGTTAGATCCCCGGTACAAGACAAAATTTGGCGAAATAATTCCTGCCATAGAAATGGACGCACGTATACAGGAGTATCTGCAGAATGTGGTACGCAATCTTAGATCTGCTTTTCCACTAAACACCAGTGCTGCACAGAGTGAATCTCAACGCTTTGTCATGGATAGGAGGAAATGGTCTTTTACTTGTCCACATCTGAGGGACCGAGGGCTGGCTGCTGTGCTGAGATGGCGTTGAGTACGGTGTCCCTGCAGAGTTGCACTTTTGGTCATATACCAAAATGAGTTGAAAAAGGACAGATGCTGGTGGAAAGGGGAACAGGTGTGTTGGAAAGGGGAAAAAAGTTTTGGTCCGTGGATTTGGTGGTTAAGCAACAGTAACATTTGCTGAAGAAACACCATCTGTTACAGTGGGACTGGCAGATTTGGATAAAGTGGTATATACTATGTTACCGCTATATAACGAAAATTAATAAGAAAAGAAAGAGAAAGGTATATATCCCCATCAGCAGTCAGTGTGCACTGTGCTCCCAGTTGGAAAAGGAGAGGTTGGCAACTGGAAGGTTTGGTGGAGGATACAGAGCTGTGTGGCTATGAAACTAATAGTAGCCTGAACCGAGTTAGACGCCATTCGGATCTGGAGACTGGGAGCCCTGTTAGCGTCACAGGGTCCACATGCCCACCCAGCCCAGGAACTCCCTGTTAACAACACAGGGGCCATTGAGTACGCTGACCGTGTGCGTAGGGGCACACCTGTGGACAGCAGGCGCATCAGCAGCAGCAGGCCTGTTAATGCCACTGGGCTGCACAAGCAGGACTGGTAGGACAGGAGCTGGTCTTAACCGTTCTGCGTTACCAACTGTGGTGGTGGCCTGCATCGACACCCTATCCCTGCCTACCTCTGGCCTAAAGCCGCAATGGGTTCAACACATGGAGGTGTGCTCTTTCGGAGCATAATAGAAGACTGCGCACCTCCTTGTTGGCTCCAGCCCCTTTTGTAACCTGGGTCCGCCCCAAACCAGGGTGAACCACAATTCACCTCCTGGAGACAAAAGTAGAGTGACACGTCATAAGTGGCATAACTAGCGTCCTATTTGGAACCGCAACTTCAATGATGACCTCATGGCTGCCATGACCCAAACACCTCACCAGTCATCGTCTGACCATCAATAATGCGGTGACAAGTCATAGGGGTGGGCCTCTGCAAGCCATTTGGGAGGACACCTGATGCCCTGTGGTCTATATGGGACCCCCACATCAGGGGCAGGGCCAAACAGTTCATTACCGGACCTAGTCTCTGATGCAGTAAGTGCCTGAGCATGCTCAGTAGCATGAAATACAGTCTCTGAAAAAAGACTATCAGCTTTAGCATGGTATCTAGGCACAAAACAGGACTTAGACCCGGCACGGAATGCAAGCACCTGTGCAAAGAGGCTTTTCACACTTAGTGTGGGAGCATGCGCTGTATCCCGAAATGAAGACTTAGCGTCAGGAATGGCACAGTCAGGCTGAGCATACTCACTAGGCGAAACACTGTAATTAGGCTGCAGCTGGGGTAAATCGGCACACGCATGCGCACTAGCTGCCTCTCCACACTTAGACGTGGAGGGGAAATTGCTCTTGGAGATGCTGTCTATGAACAGAAGGAAAAGCTAAAGGAAGCCTGACTTTCTATCCCTCCGAATTATCAAATGCAGCAATGAATTCCATGAGTTTGCTATAACATTAGCGTAGCAAAATGTGCATGAGGGTGTCCTGTAGAGGTGCTATAAATAGCTTGGCACCAGTGGGGCACTAATGGAATACAACAGCCAGTTCTATGATGCCACTAAATGGCAGTATTTTTTGCTATCATTATAGCTTATTAAAAACAGAGCAGGAGGGTGTCCTGCACAGGTGCTGCACATAGATTTGCACCAGTGGGGCACTAATGGAGTACAACAGCCACTTCTTGTATGCCACTAGGTTCACTGACTGTTTGCTAGTATAATGGCTTAGTTAAAAAAAAGTTTGAGTGTGCAATGCAGGCAGAGGTGCTGCAAATATCTTTACAATAGTGTGAATAGACAAAAGTACAATAGCCACGTTTAGGATGCCACTAGGTACACTGACTGTTTGCTAGTATAATGGCTTAGTTAAAAAAAGTTTGAGTGTGCAATGCAGGCAGAGGTGCTGCAAATATCTTTACAATAGTGTGAATAGACAAAAGTACAATAGCCACGTTTATGATACCACTAGGTACACTGACTGTTTGCTAGTATAATGGCTTAGTTAAAAAAAGTTTGAGTGTGCAATGCAGGCAGAGGTGCTGCAAATATCCTTACAATAGTGTGAATAGACAAAAGTACAATAGCCACGTTTAGGATGCCACTAGGTACACTGACTGTTTGCTAGTATAATGGCTTAGTTAAAAAGAGTTTGAGTGTGCAATGCAGGCAGAGGTGCTGCAAATATTTTTACAATAGTGTGAATAGACAAAAGTACAATAGCCACGTTTAGGATGCCACCAGGTACACTGACTGTTTGCTAGTATACTGGCTTAGTTAAAAAGAGTTTGAGTGTGCAATGCAGGCAGAGGTGCTGCAAATATCTTTACAATAGTGTGAATAGACAAAAGTACAATAGCCACGTTTAGGATGCCACTAGGTACACTGACTGTTTGCTAGTATAATGGCTTAGTTAAAAAAAGTTTGAGTGTGCAATGCAGGCAGAGGTGCTGCAAATATCTTTACAATAGTGTGAATAGACAAAAGTACAATAGCCACGTTTAGGATGCCACTAGGTACACTGACTGTTTGCTAGTATAATGGCTTAGTTAAAAAAAAGTTTGAGTGTGCAATGCAGGCAGAGGTGCTGCAAATATCTTTACAATAGTGTGAATAGACAAAAGTACAATAGCCACGTTTAGGATGCCACTAGGTACACTGACTTTTTGCTAGTATAATGGCTTAGTTAAAAAAGTTTGAGTGTGAAATGCAGGCAGAGGTGCTGCAAATATCTTTGCACTAGTGTGACTAGACAAAAGTCCAATAGCCACGTTTAGGATGCCACTAGGTACACTGACTGTTTGCTAGTATAATGGCTTAGTTAAAAAGAGTTTGAGTGTGCAATGCAGGCAGAGGTGCTGCAAATATCTTTGCAATAGTGTGACTAGACAAAAGTACAATAGCCACGTTTAGGATGCCACTAGGTACACTGACTGTTTGCTAGTATAATGGCTTAGTTAAAAAAAGTTTGAGTGTGCAATGCAGGCAGAGGTGCTGCAAATATCTTTGCAATAGTGTGACTAGACAAAAGTACAATAGCCACGTTTAGGATGCCACTAGGTACACTGACTGTTTGCTAGCATAATGACTTAGTTAAAAAGAGTTGGAGTGTGCAGAGGACAGGAGGGTACAGTGCCAGGATTGTCGGGCTCTGGGTAGAGGAATGGAAGCCTGCCATTCTATTCCCTCCTAATGGTGAAATGCAGCGACGAAATCCCTGACCTTGGCTACACAGACGCTGTCTCTGTTTTCAGGACCTGTCACCTATGGCTCTGACCCTACCGGTTTGAGCCCTTAAAAGAACTGATAGAAAGTGCTCTCCCTAAGCTGTCTAACGCTGTGTATGGAGCGCATACAGCTGTATCGGCGATAGGACTCAGGAGGACGGAGCTGCTACAGTGATGTCTGACACCAAAGACGCAGAAGAGATAATGGCGTCCTGGAGGAAAATGTCCGGTTTTATAATGCAGGGACATGTGACATGGACATCCTATCACACATGCCGTTGCTTCTCTGGCTAAAAGTCCACTTAGCTGTGTGTGTGTCTGGGATTGGCTGACATAATGGCCTGCCCCACAAGACGCGAGCGCTTAGGGAAGGAAGACAAGGAAAAAAAAAAAAAATGGCGATCGCCATTATAGAAACAGCAGTGATCTGAAGGCGCTGTTCCCGCACACTATACACTGAAATGTCATAATAGTGTTATTCACAGAGTGACTTACACTATTACAGCGGAAACCAAGCTAGGAATTAGCTGTTTTTTTGCTGCTAGAACCGTTCTCGAACGTTTCTAGAACTATCGAGCTTTTGCAAAAAGCTCGAGTTCTAGTTCGATCTAGAACAGACCCCAAAATCACTCGAGCCTAGAACTGGAGAACCTCGAACCGCGAACCGCGCTCAACTCTAGTAATGAGGGCTCGGGGGGTTCTTTGTCTTTGCAAGCCCACGAAAGGCCACCGTGACTGCCTGCACAGAGCCCTCTCGGGTTCCATTAGTGCAGGAAGTCCTGCACCAGCATGAGAGGTCCAGGAATGTCAGTGCAAACAGCAGTAATCTGAAGATGTGTTGGGCACCTGATAGGTGATGGTGAGGAGTGGAGAAGTTAAAGAAGTGAGTGGTGAGGTAAGTATAAGTATTTTTTCTATCATTATGTTAAAATTATTTTGCTTTGGGGCCTACAAAGAAAGAGTTCATCTCTGAACTAGTTGTGGAAACCCAAAACGAGCTCTGCTTAACAGAAAAGCGTTCTGGATATAGATGCTGGATATATCCTATCTACAGTTCTTGAATTAATACTCAGATCTAATCTTGCATTACTAAGGATTCGGAATATATATTTATACAGATATGTGTTGGATTTACTTTATCTCTTTCTCTGGATTGGTATATGTATTTTCTCTTAATCCAGTGATGTCTTTGGTCATGTGCTATTTTAGGGGTTTGTACCTCTGGCAGGGTTGTTAAATCTCCTAATTATTATGTATCTTTAAACTTATGAGAAAGAGGCAATTTGCTTCGAAACACTATCAACTAAACTTTTTAACTGTAGTGGATATACTATATATTAGGACAAAAACAGAATAAAACAGGGGTTCCCTTGCCGGTTTCCCACGCTGGTACACTAACCTGACTTCAGACTGGACTGGCAGCACTTTTACAGTTGTGGACAGGTGCATATCTGGGTGATATGTATAAATGCAAGACAAAAAAGGAGGATCATTCGCACACTGTGAAAAACCAAAATAAATTCTACCTGAGAAATTTATTTTGATTTTTCAGTGTTTGACTGTTCCCCTTTTTTTGTCTTGTGTATATATATATATATATATATATATACATATATATATATATACATATATATATATATATATATATATGTATATATATATATATATATATATGTTTCGATTGGGGATGCATACCAAAAGATCAAAGAGATGCAACAAAAGTTTCAAAGTTCCACCCAAGAGTGGTTATGTTCAAAGACACCAATAAGAACAAACTAACTGACCCAGAACAGATCAAGGAACAAATGAAAATAGAAAATGGAACATTTGAACAATATGACTTAGTGCTACAGGAAGAAACTGAGACTGGAAATTATAGTAAATTATTGTAAATTATAGCAAACCGAACATCTTGAAAGGCTATGCCATTGCTGAAATAAAGTTTCTGTCAAAACACAAACCACCTAGATGTGACAATTAGAGATGCGCCAACCTCTGAAGGCTCGAGTTCGGTTTGGTTCGTCAAACGGAAGCTCCGTTCGATGAACGTTCGACGAACCGTTCGACGAACCTCTCGAACCCCATTGAAACCAATGGCAGGCAAACACAAACACCTAAAACCCATAAATGTACAGATACAGTTAATAAACATTGCCATTACACTTACAGGTCCCCGCGACATGTCCTGCACTCTGTCTCCCGCCGCTTTTTCTTCCGATAATCGCTGCATCATCCCGGTAACCAGCACTGATGATAGGACCTTCCGTGATGTCATAAAAACATGTGACCAGTCGCATGTCTATTATCTCATTGGCTACAGACTGGTCACATGGCTAGACGTCATGCTAGGTCCTGTCATTGCATCTCTCCGGTACGCGGTGATCGTTCCAGCATCTCCGTGTACCAGCGAAATGCTCTTTCACATGGTTGGCTTCCCCGTTCTGCTACCCCGTTCCGTTATTCACCAGCTGACACAGCCGGTCAATAACGGAGATCACCGTTGCTATAGCAACCCGCCTATCAGCGGTGACGTCACTACTTACTGCCTGCAGCCTCTGCTCACTCACAGAGTAAATAGACTGCACGGGGAGCAGCAGCGTCTTCCTCCTTTGCAGCACTGTCTGATGTAGCAGAGCTGCATGGGTTGAAGGAGAAAGAAAACCATGAATCGTGGAGGGCTGACAGGGAGTAATAAACATGGAGTCTCTAAGTGTGTCTGTGTATTTATTTCTTTTAAAGAATTTATTCTCTGTGTGGTGTCTTTTTTTTAACCCTTTATTGGAGATTCTTAATGGCCGGGTCAAACTTGCCTGACATTAAGAATCTCTGACTTAATACTAGCTAGAAAAACAAAGATAGTATTAACTCATTATTACCCAGCAAGCCACCCAGCTTCAGGGCTGCTGGAAGAGTTGGATACAGTGCCAGATGATGGCGCTTCTATGAAAGCGTCATTTTCTAAGGCGGCTGCGGACTGCAATTCGCAGCAGAGGAGCCCAGAAAGCTCAGGCCAACCTGTACTATGGATTCCAATCCCCAGCTGCCTAGTTGTACCTAGCTGGACACAAAAATAGGGTGAAGCTCATGTCGATTTTTTTTTAATTATTTCATGAAATTTATGAAATAATTAAAAAAAGGGCTTCCCTATTTTTTTTGTTCCCTCATAATTAAAAAAAAAATGACGTGGTCTTCGGCCAATTTTTGTGTCCAGCCAGGTACAACTAGGCAGCTGGGGATTGGAATCCACAGCTCAGGGTGCCCAAGCTTTCTGGGCACCCCTGCTGCGAATTGCAGTCCGCAGCAGCCCCAGAAAATGGCACTTTCATAGAAGCGCCATCTTCTGGCACTGTATCCAACTCTTCCAGCTGCCCGGTGGCTCGCTGGGTAATAATGGAATTAGGGCTAGCTGTATATTATCAACTGACCCGAAGCTCGAAATTCATGGTGTCTTGCCAATATTAGACATGGCCACCATGAATTTCTAGTACAGATAAAAAAAAAAAACACAACACACAGAAAAATATTTTTATTAGAAATAAAACACAACACAATTAGTGACTCCATCTTTATTGAAATAAAGAACCCCCCTCCACAGTAATCCTGGGTCAAGGGTAGAGAGAGAGAGAGAGCAAGAGAGAGAGCGAGAGAGAGAGACAGTAAAATGCCATTTACCATATTAGTTATGGTACAGTTTACAGTTTGGTTTGTTATGGATGTGACAGTAACAAAATTGTAAATTTTATTTTGCTTTTACTTAAAACAGCATTTTTAGTGGCAAAGTATTTAAAAATTAATTAATTACAAATAAAGGATAATAATTAATTAATTTACAATTGAAAATAAAAAAACTTTACCAACACAGCCAAGACTTGAACTCGTGAAGTTATGCTTCTTGGGCAAGCGCTCTATTCATTCAGCCACTGGCTCCAATGAGGAACATAAGCAGATTTTGTTATCTTGAGGTCTGCAAAGCAGACTACAGTCTGAGGTGACAGCGCGATTCTCTACATGTGCTACATGGAGAGGACACAGAGCACTCGTGTTCTGTAGCAGAGCTGACAGTGTCGTATGGATTACTTCAGACCTGGAGGGGTATTTGGGGATTTTAAGAAAATGGTGAAAGAGGATTTTTTTTGTCTTTTATTCCAAATAAGGGATTTTTCCCTATGTGTGTTTCTTTACTTTCACTAGCACTTTAATCATGGAAGGTATCTCGGGGAGACGCCTGGCATGATTAACCACATTATTACCTCGATTGCCATCGCATCAGGGCAATTCGGGATGAGCTGGGTAGAGTCCCGGGACTGTTGCATCTAATTCCGGGTGGCTGTTGGGTGATATTGTTAGGGTGGTGGGTAGAGATGAGCGAACCGGTCCCGGTTCGGCTCGAGGTCGGTTCGCCGAACGGAGGTCCCGTTCGAGTTCGGTTCGTCGAACGTTCGACGAACCAAACTCGAACCGCATAGGAAACAATGGCAGGCATTCACAAACACATAAAAACACCTAGAAAACACCCTCAAAGGTGTCCAAAAGGTGACAAACAACTCACAACACAACACAAACACATGGGAAAATGACAAGGACAAATACTCATGCGAAAACAAAAGAGCAGGACAAGGAAAAAGTGGAGGACACACAGATATAGGCATGGCACGCCCTTCTAAAATCATGTAAAACACCGCAAGGTGACTCCAAGCGGAGTATCCCTTTTTTCCAAAAATTGGGGCCCACACACACCCACCCATTCAGTGGCAGCACTTGTGCCCTAGTTGTACACTTCCCAGCTAGATTTGCATCAAGCACATTCAAAAATACTCTATTCTTAACCGTCCCCAGGATGACTCCGGGGTAGGTAGCAAAGTCTTTCCTGATCACAGCTCTGTTCATCTTGGCTCCTTTTAAAAAACACAGCAATCAAGGGTTACTCCAAGCGGAGTCTCCCTTTTTTCCAAAAATTGGGCCCCACACACACCCACCCCTTCAGTGGCAGCAGTTGTGCCCCAGTTGTACAATTCACAGCTACATTTGCATCAAGCACATTCAAAAATACGCCATAATTAACCGTCCCCAGGATGACACCGGGGTAGGTAGCAAAGTCTTTCCTGATCCCAGCTCTGTTCACCTTGGATCATTTTTAAAAAACACAGCAATCAAGGGTTACTCCAAGCGGAGTCTCCCTTTTTTCCAAAAATTGTGCCCCACACACACCCACCCATTAAGTGGCAGCACTTGTGCCCTAGTTGTACACTTCACAGCTAGATTTGCATCAAGCACATTCAAAAATACGCCATAATTAACCGTCCCCAGGAGGACACCAGGGTAGGTAGCAAAGTCTTTGCTGAACCATGATTTGTTCATCTTGGCTCCTTTTAAAAAACACAGCAAGCAAGGGTTACTCCAAGCGGAGTCTCCCTTTTTTCGAAAAATTGGGCCCCACACACACCCACCCCTTCAGTGGCAGCAGTTGTGCCCCAGTTGTACACTTCACAGCTAGATTTGCATCAAGCACATTCAAAAATACGCCATAATTACCGTCCCCAGGATGACACCGGAGTAGGTAGCAAAGTCTTTCCTGATCCCAGCTTTGTTCATCTTGGATCATTTTTAAAAAACACAGCAATCAAGGGTTACTCCAAGCGGAGTCTCCCTTTTTTCCAAAAATTGTGCCCCACACACACCCACCCATTCAGTGGCAGCACTTGTGCCCTAGTTGTACACTTCACAGCTAGATTTGCATCAAGCACATTCAAAAATACGCCATAATTAACCGTCCCCAGGATGACACCGGGGTAGGTAGCAAAGTCTTTGCTGAACCATGACTTGTTCATCTTGGCTCCTTTTAAAAAACACAGCAAGCAAGGGTTACTCCTAGCGGAGTCTCTCTTTTTTTCCAAAAATTGGGCCCCACACACACCCACCCATTCAGTGGCAGCACTTGTGCCCTAGTTATACACTTCACAGCTAGAATTGCATCAAGCACATTCAAAAATAAGCCATACTTAACCATCCCCAGGATGACTCCGGGGTAGGTAGCAAAGTTTTTCCTGATCCCAGCTCTGTTCATCTTGGATGATTTTTAAAAAACACAGCAATCAAGGGTTACTCCAAGCGGAGTCACCCTTTTTTCCAAAAATTGTGCCCCACACACACCCACCCCTTCAGTGGCAGCAGTTGTGCCCCAGTTGTACACTTCACAGCTAGATTTGCATCAAGCACATTCAAAAATACGCCATAATTAACCGTCCCCAAGATGACACCGGGGTAGGTAGCAAAGTCTTTCCTGATCCCAGCTCTGTTCATCTTGGATTATTTTTAAAAAACACAGCAATCAAGGGTTACTCCAAGCGGAGTCACCCTTTTTTCAAAAAATTGTGCCCCACACACACCCACCCATTCAGTGGCAGCACTTGTGCCCTAGTTGTACACTTCACAGCTAGATTTGCATCAAGCACATTCAAATATACGCCATAATTAACCATCCCCAGGATGACACCGGGGTAGGTAGTAAAGTCTTTCCTGATCCCAGCTCTGTTCATCTTGGATCATTTTTAAAAAACACAGCAATCAAGGGTTACTCCAAGCGGAGTCACCCTTTTTTCCAAAAATTGTGCCCCACACACACCCACCCATTCAGTGGCAGCACTTGTGCCCTAGTTGTACACTTCACAGCTAGATTTGCATCAAGCACATTCAAAAATACGCCATAATTAACCGTCCCCAGCATGACACCGGGGTAGGTAGCAAAGTCTTTGCTGAACCATGACTTGTTCATCTTGGCTCCTTTTAAAAAACACAGCAAGCAAGGGTTACTCCAAGCGGAGTCTCCCTTTTTTTCCAAAAATTGGGCCCCACACACACTCACCCATTCAGTGGCAGCACTTGTGCCCTAGTTATACACTTCACAGCTAGATTTGCATCAAGCACATTCAAAAATAAGCCATAATTAACCGTCCCCAGGATGACTCCGGGGTAGGTAGCAAAGTCTTTCCTGATCCCAGCTCTGTTCATCTTGGCTTCTTTTAAAAACAATGTAAGCAAGGGTTACTCCAAGCGGAGTCTCCCTTTTTTCCAAAAATTGTGCCCCACACACACCCACCCCTTCAGTGGCAGCAGTTGTGCCCCAGTTGTACACTTCACAGCTAGATTTGCATCAAGCACATTCAAAAATACGCCATAATTAACCGTCCCCAGGATGACACCGGGGTAGGTAGCAAAGTCTTTGCTGAACCATGACTTGTTCATCTTGGCTCCTTTTAAAAAACACAGCAAGCAAGGGTTACTCCAAGCGGAGTCTCCCTTTTTTTCCAAAAATTGGGCCCCACACAGACACCTTATCAGTGGCAGCACTTGTGCCCTAGTTGCAAACAGGATGTTTTGATTTGCATCAAGCACATTCCAAATCCACAAGCATTTACTCTCCCCAGGATGACACAGGGGTAGTAAATTCCTTGTGGATCCATGACTTGTTCATTTTGATGAACGTTAGTCTGTCCACATTGTCACTGGACAGACGCGTGCGCTTATCTGTCAGCACACACCCAGCAGCTATGAAGACACGTTCAGAGACAACGCTGGCAGCTGGACACGACAAAATCTGCAAGGCGTAACTGGATAGCTCTGGCCATTTTTCAAGATTTGAAGCCCAAAAGGAGCAAGGCTCCATTTGCAAAGTCATGGCATTGATGTTCATTTGGAGATACTCCTGTATCATCCTCTCCAGCCGTTGACTATGTGTCAGACTTGTTGTCTCTGGTGGCCTTGCAAAGGAGGGTCTAAAAAAATTATGAAAAGATTCCATAAAATTGCTGTTACCAGCACCAGATACGGTTGTACTGGTACGGGTAGACTGTTGAAGATGATGAGACCGTCCCATGTTTGTCAAGTTACAACTGGGAGAATCACTCCCTGCACCTGCACGGTTGTTTGGTGGAAAAGCCGAGCTAAGATCGAGTAACAGCTTCTGCTGATACTCCTGCATACGTGCGTCCCTTTCTATGGCTGGAATTATGTCACAAAATTTGGACTTGTACCGGGGATCTAATAGTGTGGCAATCCAGTAGTCATCATCACTTCTAATTTTGACAATACGAGGGTCATGTTGGAGGTAGAGCAACAAGAAGGCACTCATGTGTCTTGCGCAGCCATGCGGACCAAGTCCATGCTGTGTTTGTGGCATAGAGTTGCTAACCGTTCTTTCTTCCTCTGACATCTCCCCCCAACCTCTTTCAACAGAAATTTGACCAAGGTCTCCCTCATCCGCTGAGTCTTCCATGTCCATGGACAGTTCGTCCTCCATTTCTTCATGTTCTCCTGCACCTTTCTAAACATTTAGCCTGCTACCATGCGCCCTTGTTGATCCCTGTCCCCCATGGTCCCATGCCTGCTGCGTTGGTGATGATGAACGTCTGGACCTTGGTGATGTTTTTGTGTCTTGCGCATATGAATCCTCCTGTAGTTCCTCCCCTTCCTGTTGTCCCACCCCCTTACTCCGAATAGTGTTTAGCGTGTGCTCCAGCATGTAAATGACTGGAATTGTCATGCTGATAATGGCATTGTCAGCGCTAAACATATTCGTCGCCATGTCGAAACTGTGCAGAAGGGTGCATAGGTCCTTGATCTGAGACCACTCCATCAGGGTGATCTGCCCCACCTCTGCATCTCGTTGGCCCAGGCTATACGTCATGACGTATTGCACCAGGGCTCGGCGGTGCTGCCACAGTCGCTGTAACATGTGGAGAGTTGCGTGTCACCACATCGCATTTCAGGCGATGAACCGGCAGGCCGCAAGACTTCTGGAGTGATGCAAGTCGCTCAGCTGCGGCGCTTGAACGGCGGAAGTGAGCAGACAGTTTTCGTGCCCTGTTCAGAAGGCCATCTAGGCCGGGATAGTGTGTTAAAAATTGCTGGACGACAAGGTTCAACACGTGAGCCATACAAGGTACGTGTGTCACCTTGCCCAGGCGAAGGGCCGCACCCAGGTTTGCAGCATTGTCGCACACAGCCTTACCAGGCTGCAGGTTGAGTGGAGACAACTATTTATTAAACTCGGACCACAGAGCTGACCACAACTCCTCAGCTGTGTGACTCTTATTCCCAAGACATGTCAAGCTAAAGACCGCCTGATGCCGTTGCGCTCTGCTGCCAGCATAGTAATGAGGGGTGCGTGATTCCTTCTGCGCAGTGAGAACGCTGGTGGCCTGACCAGGCAGGCTTGGGGCAGAGGTGGAGGACCCAGATGAGGTGGAGGAGACAGAAGCAGTGGCGGAACTTGGACAGACAGAGGATTGACACACAAGTCGTGGGGACGGCAAGACTTGTGCAGCAGACCCTTCACCATCTATCACCATAGTTACCCAGTGCCCAGTCAGCGACATGTAACGTCCCTGTCCATGCTTACTGGTCCAAGTATCGGTGGTGAAATGCACCCGTTCACACACAGAGTTTCTCAAGGAGCGGTGATGTTGTGTGCGACATGCTGGTGTAGCGCGGGAACACCTTTCTTAGAGAAGTAGTGGCGACTAGGCATCTGGTACTGGGGCACAGCGACAGACATAAGGTCTCTAAAATCCTATGTGTCCACTAGGCGGAAAGGCAGCATTTCGGTAGCGAAGAGCTTACAGAGGGATAGAGTCAACCTCTTAGCTTTGTCATGGGTCGCAGGAAGTGGCCTTTTATTTGACCACATCTGAGGGACAGAGATCTGGCTGCTGTGTGTAGACGGTGTTGAGTAGGGTGTCCCTGGAAAAATGCAGGTTTGTGAGGGAAGTGCATGCGGAGACATGATGGTGCCTTCATCCAACGTTGGTGCTATTGATGTCTGAGAGAGCTGTACACACTCACTTGTTTCTCCTTCCAAACCAACTGACGACCTACCAAGCAAACTGCCTGTTGCGGTTACAGTGGTGGAAGTTGTTCATGGAAAAACAGGTGTGACAGCTGTCCCCACAGTCCTAGAAGATAAAGAGAGCGCAGATGCACTGGAAGGGGCAGGCAGTGGATGGTTCGCTCCGCTTGGCCGCATTGCAGCACGGTGAGCTTCCCACCAGGACATATGATATTTATTCATGTGACGATTCATGGAAGAATTTGTCAAACTGCTGAGGTTTTGACCTCTATTAATAGAACCATGACAAATTTTACAGATCACATAATTTGGGCGATCTTTTGCTATGTCAGAAAAGGACCAGGCTAGGCAAGGCTTAGAGGGCATGCGACCTGTTGATCCACCCCGACTAGTGCTCAGAGGCAGAGTGGTGGCTGAGGATGCAGTTGTAGACGTGCTACCAGTACTCTGACTCTGTCCAGGAAGGCGCAAGGTAACTTCGTCATCAGTTGCATCCTCCTCCACCACCTCTGTTGACCTCCTCGAGTGCCTGACTGTGGGTTGACAGTAGGTGGGATCTAGAACTTCATCATCAATTGTTGTGTTTGCACTCCCCTCACCCTCGGACCGAGCCTCTTCTTGCCCTGACCGAATATTTAAGTTGTCATCCCAATCGGGTATCTGCATCTCATCTTCATCAGTATGTTCCTCATTGTCTATAACCACAGGTGTTACAGTTTGTGACAAAGGGTCAACATTATGCTCAGAAACTTGGTCCTCACGGCCTGAATCAGAGTCACAAAGGTTCTGGGCATCACTGCAGACCATTTCCTGTTCTGTACTCACTGTAGCTTGGGAGCAGACCTCTGATTCCCAGGCTATAGTGTGACTGAACAGCTCTGCAGACTCAGCCACCATACTGTGCAGGGCTGATGGAGACTTCAGAGCTGGGAGAAAGCAAGTTTGATTGGGATGACAACTCAGAGGACTGCTGTTTTTTGGATGCGGTACTTGAAGTGGCTGAGAGGGCACTTGTTGGACCACTTGAGATCCATTCAAGCATTTTCCTTTTTTGGCCATCATCTACCTTTGTTCCTGTTGTTCGTGTCCGTAAAAAAGGGAGCACATCGGATTGTCCACGGTAAGTAGTAGACATCTTACTTTTGCTGGTAGATGGTCTATCTTCAGCAGATGATAATGGATCTTTGCCACCTTCCCCACGGACAAACCCTTTTTTTCCTTTTCCACCACACCTCTTCCCCTTTCCACCAGCATCTGTCATTTTGCCACTCATGTTGATTGCAACAAGATTGTGCACTGAAAATGTGGTAGTAAAAATTGACAGGTGGTGTAGATTGCAGCAGTGGTCTAGCTTAGTAACTATCAGTTTGAGTGTGCAATGCAGGCAGACGTGCTGCAAATATCTGTGCACTACTGGGACTATACAAAAGTCCAACAGCCACGTTTAGGATGCCACTAGGTACACTCAGTGTTTGCTAGTATAATGGCTTATTAACTATCAGTTTGAGTGTGCAATGCAGGCAGACGTGCTGCAAATATCTGTGCACTACTGGGACTATACAGAAGTCCAACAGCCACGTTTAGGATGACACTAGGTACACTCAGTGTTTGCTAGTATAATGGCTTAGTAACTATCAGTTTGAGTGTGCAATGCAGGCAGACGTGCTGCAAATATCTGTGCACTACTGGGACTATACAGAAGTCCAACAGCCACGTTTAGGATGACACTAGGTACACTCAGTGTTTGCTAGTATAATGGCTTAGTAACTATCAGTTTGAGTGTGCAATGCAGGCAGACGTGCTGCAAATATCTTTGCACTAGTGGGACTTTACAAAAGTCCAATAGCCACGTTTAAGATGCCACTAGGTACACTCAGTGTTTGCTAGTATAATGGCTTAGTAACTATCAGTTTGAGTGTGCAATGCAGGCAGACGTGCTGCAAATATCTTTGAACTAGTGGGACTATACAAAAGTCCAATAGCCACGATTAGGATGCCACTAGGTACACTCAGTGTTTGCTAGTATAATGGCTTAGTTATAATGAGTTGGAGTGTGCAATGCAGGCAGACGTGCTGCAAATATCTTTGCACTAGTGGGACTATACAAAAGTCCAATAGCCACGTTTAGGATGCCACTAGGTACACTCAGTGTTTGCTAGTATAATGGCTTAGATATAATGAGTTGAAGTGTGCAATGCAGGCAGACGTGCTGCAAATATCTTTGCACTAGTGGGACTATACAAAAGTCCAATAGCCACGTTTAGGATGCCACTAGGTACACTGAGTGTTTGCTAGTATAATGGCTTAGTTATAATGAGTTGGAGTGTGCAATGCAGGCAGACGTGCTGCAAATATCTTTGCACTAGTGGGACTATACAAAAGTCCAATAGCCACGTTTAGGATGCCACTAGGTACACTCAGTGTTTGCTAGCATAATGGCTTAGTTATAATGAGTTGAAGTGTGCAATGCAGGCAGACGTGCTGCAAATATCTTTGCACTAGTGGGACTATACAAAAGTCCAATAGCCACGTTTAGGATGCCACTAGGTACACTCAGTGTTTGCTAGTATAATGGCTTAGTTATAATGAGTTGGAGTGTGCAATGCAGGCAGACGTGCTGCAAATATCTTTGCACTAGTGGGACTATACAAAAGTCCAATAGCCACGTTTAGGATGCCACTAGGTACACTCAGTGTTTGCTAGTATAATGGCTTAGTTATAATGAGTTGGAGTGTGCAGAGGACAGGAGGGTACAGTGCCAGGGTTGTGGGGCTCTGGGTAGAGGAAAGGAAGCCTGCCTTTCTATTCCCTCCTAATGGGGAAATGCAGCGAGGAAATCCCTGACCTTAGCTACACAGACGCTGTCTCTGTTTTCAGGACCTGTCACCTATGGCTCTGACCCTGCCGGTACGAGCCCTTAAAAGGACTGATAGAAAGTGCTCTCCCTAAGCTGTCCAGCGCTGTGTATGGAGTGCATACAGCTGTATCGGCGATAGGACTCAGGACGGAGCTGCGCCAGTGATGTCTGACACCAAGGACGCAGAAGGCAGATAATGGCGTCCTGGAGGAAAATGTCCGGTTTTATAATGCAGGGACATGTGACATGGACATCCTATCACACATGCCGTTGCTTCTCTGGCTAAAAGTCCACATAGCTGTGTGTGTGTGTCTGGGATTGGCTGCCATAATGGCCCTCCCCACTACACACGCGCGCTTAGGGAAGGAAGACAAGGAAAAAAAAAAAAATGGCGATCGCCATTATACAAACAGCAATGATCTGAAGGCGCTGTTCCCGCACACTATACACTGAAATTTCATAATAGTGTGAGTCACAGAGTTATTTACACTATTACAGTGGAAAGCCAGCTAGGAATTAGCTGTTTTTTTGCTGCTAGAACCGTTCTCGAACGTTTCTAGAACTATCGAGCTTTTGCAAAAAGCTCGAGTTCTAGTTCGATCTAGGACAGGCCCCAAAATCACTTGAGCCTAGAACTGGAGAACCTCGAACCGCGAACCGCACTCAACTCTAGTGTTGGGCTCCTGATAATGTGGCGCTCTCCATCCTGAGAATACCAGCCTCCAGCCTTGTGGCTTTATCCTGGCTGGTATCAAATATGGGGGGAACCACATTTTTTTTTATTATTATTTATTTATTTATTTTACTGCACGATATAGACCCGCCCGCCAGCGGCTTTGATTGATTGCAATGAGACAGCTGTCAGTCATCGTGGGGGCGTGTCTGACTGCAACCAATCATGGGCGCCAGTGTGAGGGGAAAGCATGGAGTAACTGATTGAACAATGAAGCGGCAGCCATTTTTAAAAGAGGAAAAGACGCCACAGATTTGTGACTGTGATCGGTGAGTAGGAAAGAGAGAGGGATTGTGCTCAGAACGCAGGACACATGCAGACAGCAGCGTGTGCACATAGCCTTACTGTGAAAAGCCACGTTTTTGGTGCTCGAACCATTGTCGAACGTAACTCGTACTGTCGAGCTTTTAGTACAAAAGCTCGAGTTCGTCGAACGTCTTGAACACCCCCCAAAATCACTCGAATATTAAATTGGCGAACCTCGAATCTCAAACATAGCTCATCTCTAGTGACAATATTCTAATACAGCTAATAAATACTTCTGAAGCAGTAGTTGATATCATCACATACCTGTGGCAACAGATATGGACAACTGGGAAGTGGCCAAAGGACTGGACAAGATTGGTGTTTACTAGGAATGAGCGAGCGGTAAATTGCTTGAGTGCTCGATGTTTGGAACGACAACATTGAAATGCTTGGGTGCTCGACCCTAGCACCGAGCCCAATGTTAACCTATGGGAAACTCGAGTATTTTTCCGGCGGTCTGCAGAAAGCCTAAAAATGTCACAAATGTATAAGAACAGTGCTCACATGACATGGGAACAGCATGGGGAAGACCCCTGTAAGCATTTCTGACTCCCAGGTCACTGCTGTGAACAATGTTGTCTGAGTATTAGGGGGAGGCAGAATCCTGTGTTCCTTCTCTCGTGTGACATGCACTTTTGCTCCTCTCTGCCTGAACATTCGCTGCTAAGTGAAATCAAAAGTGAACAGCAGAAAAAAATAGCATACTCATGTCTCTGCAGACCCCTAGGACACATCCGATCAGCTCCAGGACCTCCCGGTAATCAGCTGATGCTGTCACCTGACAGTATCATCTGATTGTTTAAGTCCAGCACTGAAAAGCTGTCCGGCTTTTAAACAATCAAATGATGAATTGATCGTTCATAAAAGCCGCCTTCTTTTTACTGCCCAGCCATTTAAATGATCAGATGATGCTGTCAGATGATCATGGATCTGGATGGAACCCTCGACCCAGGACTACGGCGGAGGGGGAGTTCTTTAGTTCAATATAGATGGAGTCACTAATTGTGTTGTGTTTTATTTCTAATAAAAATATTTTTCTCTGTGTTGTGTTTTTTTATCTTTACTAGAAATTCATGGTGGCCATGTCTAATATTGGCGTGACACCATGAATTTCGAGCTTAGGGCCAGCTGATGATATACAGCTTGCCCTAATCCTATTATTACCGAGTGAGCCACCAGTCACCAGGGCCACTGGAAGAGTTGTAAATAGCGCCAGAAGATGGCGCTTCTATGAAGGCGCCATTTTCTCGGGTGACTGTGGACTGCAATTCGCAGCAGGAGGGCCAGAAAGCTTGGGCCACCCTGTACTGCGGAGTCCAGTCCCCGGCTGCCTAGTTGTACCTCGCTGGACACAAAAATTGGGCAAAGCCCACATAGTTTTTTTAAAAAAATTAGTTCATAAAATTCATGAAATAATATAAAAAAAGGCTTCCCTATATTTTTGGTTGCCAGCTGGGTACAAATAGGCAGCTGGGGGTTGGGGGCTGCCCATACTTGCATGCTGTACCTGGCTAGCATACAAAAATATGGCGATGCATGGTGGAAAGAAGAATGCTTTTGCTCTCCGTGCTATCTAATCACTCAATGAGTGAGCAGAGACTGCAGTTCGGTAAGCGGTGATGTCACCGCTGCCACCGTTGCCATAGTAACCTAATGAGTGGGTTACTATAGCAATGGTGATATCCGATCATCTGATTTCCAGCGCCGCTATTCACCAGCTCCTACATGAGCCGGTGAATTGCGGCGCCGATAAACAGGGAGTTAATTCCTGCATGAGCTAGTGAATTGCGGCGCCAGTAATCAGGTGATCGGAGATCACCATTGCTGTAGTAAACCGCTCATTAGGTTACTATGGCACATGTGGCAACAGTGACATCACCGCTTTCCAACCCGCAGTCTTTGCTATGTGTACCCTACCTAGTACCTACACTACCTAAGACACACAATAAAGCTGTCCCTAGCGAAGCAGCACCTCTCTCTACACTAGCTGACTGTGGATAAGAGGGATGAGCACAGTGCCATCAGGTCTTATATAGACCTGATGACGCTGTGCGGCCAGCCAATCACTGTAATGTCACAACCAACATGGCTGTGGCATTACAGTGTGTGGCAGCCAATGCCTGCATGTGGGCTGACTCTGTAAAGAGTGTCAACATGCAGAGAGGGGGAGCTGAGCATGTGCTCGAGCATTTCACCGGTACTTGGAGCTTGCTGAGCATCTTGACTAATGAAATGCTTGGGCTAGCACCAAGTACCAGCGAGCATGCTTGCTCATGACTAATTTAGAAATGTTTTCATTACTTTGCCTTCTACTACTTTATCTTAAAGTCAAATTTCATATATGTAATATAGTCACATTTATTTAAATAATCTACACCACATAAAAGGCCACCCCCTGTTTTGGAGCACAGCTATTCAATTATCACCTTGTGAATAGTTCTTACAGACTTGGTTCATTGACACTGCAAAACTATGGGTTATAGTTAAGAATATATCAAGCAATACAAAATCCATGAGATGTTCCCTATGGAAAACATTACCCTAGGCCTGCGTTGTTTAGAATGCCTATGTGCGAAATATTCTCCAGCCGAGGATTGCTCTGTACCCTATTGGTAGTATAGGTGACAGATACTCTTTGCTGTGTGCCTGGTCCCTTAATGGTTCTTATCTGTGAGTTCACTGGATTATTTTTTATAACACAAATAAGTTCTATACAGTTACAATGATACCAAATACAGTGACCTTAATTAGCTTTTAAATTATTAATAGGTTTAAATAAAACAAATACGTAATAGGTAAAAAGTACTAAACAAAACATTATAAGCATGTGATAACAGTGGGTCAATTCAATGCTCTGGATATGGCTAAATTAGTGCTGTACTGCTGCCAGCACTTTCATGTTGCAATCTGTCTCATTTTATATTTAATATGACTAAAATCTGAGAACAGCAATTATCAGAATTTAATAGTAAGTGTGATAGGGAGAATAATTTGTAATTCTAGGGTATTTAATATGGCTTTATTGCCAGTGATTATTGAACTACACTATTGGCATCCAGCACGAAAAATATGCCAAAAACAATCTACAAGGAAATGATCCAAAAACATCTGTAAGTTTATCCAGTATAAAGGTTGCTCGGGAGTAAAGTAGCCAGATGGCTGCCCTTTATCATCATTATAAGCTATGCCAGCCAAACTCAAGATGAAAGACTAATGGAAGGAATAGTTAGAGATGACTGGAATCACCAAAGTGCTGTGGGATTTTGAAGTGAATAATGACTGGCCTTCATTCTACTTCTAATGCAAAGACCCATCTGGCCTATAAGCTCAGTAGATTTGATGATTGAAATAATATATGGTATATTTGGAATCCTTTAGCATTCTGGGAAATGGTACTCTTTGAAAATAGGACAATTAAAACTTTAAAGCTGAGAAAGATGTCAAAAATGAACTTTTAATTTACTGAACTGCTCATCCCTTCAACATATTTTACATGAAACAGACAAATATGTTAGAATGATAAGGATAACAGGTGCCCCAAGTACAAAAAAAAATGTGTTATAAATATTTGGCACAATCTCTCAACAAGCTTAAAAATGTTATCATTTATAAAGGTGGCATTTATGTATTCTGATCCTCTGACATAGTATGCAATGACATTACAATTAAAAGGACACTACGCTAAAAGTATAAGCTCAAACCAACAAATTCCAACTATATATTTAATTATGTATTTATTATATTTATTAATATAGAAAATCATAGTCTACCTCCATTTTTTCCCTGTCTGGTCCAAGACTGTCTCAGTAATCAGATGTTGTCTTCATTCTTTTTATATCTTGAAGCAATGTATTTTTTAGCTAGGTGTAGATCTGTGTAACAAAAAGGGGTAGTTTTTGTATATTAGAGAATAGAGTACATCTGCAAATGATCCGCAGCCTGCCATCCTTTGTGCCTCTCCTTTTTTCCTTCACTGGGGGCAAGCACCTCCTTCTTCGGCCTGCTTCACTCTATGTCAAGGATTCTGTCACTGATTTCATGTCACTGAGAGCTGTGTCATCACGGTGCCTATCTAGACGTCACAGCATGTTTCCACCAAGGACCTTACTAGGTCTTTGGTAAGCATGGCGTAACCTTCTAATATAACAGCACATGTCACAATGGCATAACATGTACAGTCTGAGGCATGCTCATGGTAGAAGCCTAAAATGAAGCAGGCCAAAGAGACTTTGCATGTTGGGGAAAATAAAAATTAAGAGACACAAACAACGGACCAGTTGGCTGGATTCAGTGGTGTGGGACTGGTGAGTGGTGAAATGAATGAGTGTGTATATATATATACAGCTATGGCAAAAGAGACCATTGCACATTTTTATAAAACTCAGCTTCTCTACATATCTGACATCCATTACATTACATTACATTCCAATGTCAGTTGAATTCCAACCAGAGTATAGACTGGCAGAGAGTGAAAGTGACTCTCTCTCCACTGACTGGGATGACGTCATCTTATACCGCAGGATGACATTGAGTGACCTAGAAAAGGAATGGCAAATGGCAGCTGGGATGAAGTGCACGGCAATAATAGTTCGTAACAGGTTCCTAGAGGCAGGGCTCAAGTCATTTAAAGCTAGAAAAAAGCCTTTCCTCAATGAGAAGCAAAGGAGAGCCAGGCTGAAGTTTGCCAAAGACCATAAGGATTGAACCATAGAGGACTTGAGAAAGTTAATCTTCTCTGATGAGTCTAATTTTCAGCTTTGCCCAACACCTGGTTGTCTAATGGTTAGACGGAGACCTGGAGAAGCATACAAGCCACAGTGTCTTGCACCCACTGTGAAATTTGGTGGAGGATCGGTGATGATCTGGGGATGCTTCAGCAAGGCTGGAATTGGGCAGATTAAACTTTGCGAAGGACATATGAATCAAGCCACATACAAGGTTATCCTAGAAAAACAGTTGCTTCCTTTTGCTCAGGCAATGTTCCCCAAATTCGAGGACTGTTTTTTCTAGTAGGACAATGCATTATGCCACACAGCTAGGTCAATTAATGTGTGGATGAAGGACCATCACATCAAAACCCTGTCATGGCCAGCCCAATCTCCAGAACTGAACTCCATTGAAAACCTCTGGAATGTAATCAAGAGGAAGATGATAGTCACAAACCATAAAACAAAAAAACTGCTTAAAATATTGCACCAGAATTGGCATAAAGTCACCCAAAAGCAGTGCAAAAGACTGGTGGAAAGTAGCCAAGACGCATGACAGCTGTGATTAAAAATCATGGTTATTCCACAAAATCTGATTTCTGAACTCTTCCTGAGTTAAAACATTTAGATGGGGCGGTGCTAGCGGTCGGATGGAGTGGTGGGGCAAGTAAATTAATTGAATCAAGGATAAAAAACAAACCTTTTTATTGTCTCTCTAGCTGGCCATCATTGTCCCTCTAGCGGAGTTAAAACATTAGTATTGTTGTTTCTAAATGATTATGAACTTGTTTTCTTTGTATTATTTGAGGTCTGAAAGCAATGCATTTCTTTATTTTGACCATTTCTCATTTTCAGAAAATAAATATAAAATGTATTGCTTGGAAATTCGGAGACATGTCAGTAGTTTATAGAATAAAAGAATAATTTACATTTCATCGAAAAATATACCTATAAAGAGAATAATCAAAAAAACTGCAAATTTTGCAGTGATCTCTTAATTTTTGCCAGAGCGTTATATATATATATATATATATATATATATATATATATATATATAAAATTTTAGTGTTCCCTTTTATTTTTTTGAGCAGTATATACATATATTTAGATATTTATGCAAAGCATGATAAGGAACAGTCAATTGATATTGAATGACTTTCGATCTAACTCAAATTCCTTGATAAATTTGCATAATTTGCCAAATTACAATATCTACAAATTAGCTTATTTATAGTTTTAGCTAAAAATAATAGGAGTATGGCTACAATGGGTCACTTATTTATTTGTAGTAGAAAGAAAGGACTTCATTTATAATGTCATCAGTCCAGAGTTATATGAGAGGTTGCAAGACCCTTAAAAGGAATCTGTGACCTAGTTTTTTCCACCTAATCAGAGAGCTGCTTAATGTAGAGGCTGAGCTCCTGATTCCAGTGGTGGTTCACTTACTGGGCTGCTTAATGTAGTTTTGATAAAATCACTGTTTAATCAGCAGTAGATTATCATTAGAGGACTAATTGACGTGCTGCCAGATAGTCCAGCATATTCATGAGCTCTTTATAACTGCTAGATATGCAGCTGATAAGCCATTGATTTAACAAAATGACAGCAAACAGTTCAGTAAGTGACACATCTCTGGAATCAGGGTCTCTATCTCTACATAATGCTGCTCTCAGATGAGGTAACAAAAATCTGGTGACAGATTCCCTTTATTTAAATAGATAGATAAAACAAGCGCACTATGAGAAGCACCCGTGGAATCCTTTTAGCGTTTAAAATATTAGAATTGCTCACCTTTGTTGGTTGTGCGCCCCCGCACAACTTCAGTGTAAGCTTAACAGTCTGGAGTTCCTCCGAGCAGATCCTGTAACCAGGCTTCAGGAGTCCAGATTTGGGGTAACGTTGTCGGCTACTGATTTCCACCGGCACCATGGAATTCAGGTTTTTGTTCCTCAATCCTCCAGCTACCAGCTGGATTTTTTGATATGTCAGCAGGTCCTTTGCAGCTATTACCGATTCCCAATGGGGAGGGGGTATATGAAAAAATTCTTTCGGTCTAATATAGCGCAATAAGGATATATGCTGATATTAGTTATTTAAACTTTATTAATTAGGCGCTCCTATTATTACAACGCGTTTCAGCGGAATTGCTTTCATCAGGTAAAATAGGAGCTCCTATTTTACCTGATAAAAGCAATTCCGCTGAAACGCGTTGTAATAATAGGAGCGCCTAATTAATAAAGTTTAAATAACTAATATCAGCATATATCCTTATTGCGCTATATTAGACCGAAAGAAAGATTCCCTTTATTGGCATGCACACCTAACAGTCATGTGGGAGTTGGCTGCATCAATATCGCCTCAAAACCGTATCACGTGTAGAGGTGGGTTTGGTGCAGGAATTTGGTTTATAAAATAAATAAAAAATAAATAAATCTTTATTTTTATATAGCGCTAACATATTCCGCAGCGCTTTACATACATCAGGAACACTGTCCCCATTGGGGCTCACAATCTAAATTCCCTGTCTGTATGTTTTTGGAGTGTGGGAGGAAACCGGAGTGCCCGGAGGAAACCCACGCAAACACAGGGAGAACATACAAACTCCTTGCAGATGGTGTCCTTGGTGGTATTTGAACCCAGGTGCATAAATTAAAAAAACAAATTTGCATGTCCTTACAGAAAATTGCCCAAAAACTGTGGTTTTGAAGCTATTTTGGTGCGTTTTTCTGCAAGGAGATGCAAATTTGGTGCAGAAATCCTATGCAGACATTTCAGCACTAAATCTACATCTCCTACCAGAGAACTGTACCTAAACTGCTTTTTTACTCAGGAGAAGCAAATTTCTTGCTGTAATTTCTACACTAAATTCCTGCACCAAAACTGCATCTGCTGGCAAAAAAACACATTGAGATGCAATGTGGTTTTGATGTGATTCATGTTTTCCTAAGAGGTGCAGATCTGGTGTAGGAATGAGTGCAACCAAATACTCAATGTGCACACTTTGCCTAATTTGGTAATCCGGCATTGAGCTCATTTACTTCCCCTGAGGTGAGGGCACTTAGTTCAATGAGTTCACCTCAGGTCAGTTTACCTGAGTTCACAACTATGGTACAGTTGTAAACTCCAGCTGTGATTTCAATAGAGATGAGTGATCCTGCCAAGGATCAGATCGGCGAAGGATCGCTGATCTTGCCTGATATCGCGATCAAATCATCGATCCTAGCAAAACTCCCAATTCAATGGGGGAAAAAATGATGTGTTACAAGATGGCTAGAGGGCTGAACAAAAGAAAATAGAAAAGGGTTAAAGTAGTACATACTTATTGAGTCCCCATGGCTGCAGCACTACTTCCGGGTCCAAAAATTATCTCTAATGCATGTTAACTACTTTCTCCAGCCACCGGCATCTCTGATTGGCTGCTGTTGGACCATACCTCTACTCTCTGAGGTAGCATCTGTGAATGGTTGGAATGCCAAATGCTGTCTGATAAATAAACAAATAAATTAATAAATAAAAATATTGCAAGATGTCCTCAGCTGACCTTTTGAAGTAGGGTCACTGAGTTCATTGAGGTCCGCTAAGATCAGATTACCTGTGGTCACAGGTGGAAGACTGTGGGAAGCTCCAACTGTGACCACAACTTACCTGAGTGACGTCACCGCTGATTGCATGGCTCACTTATTTTCTGCCTGGAGCTCACAGCGGGCAGTTATGTTCTATGATGCATGCTGTGACTCAGATGTAGCAGAGCTGGAATCGTTGTGGGACCTCTTGTGTATTACGTTGGACCTGGATGTTTGGGGGTTAATAAATTGGTGAAAGAGGGACTTTATTTTTTTTTTTAAATGAAGGACTTTTGTGTGTTTGTGTTTATTTCTTTGTACTTAAAGGATTAGTGGTGGGGGGTATCATAGACCTCCACCCATCACTAATCCAGGGCTTAGTGTCAGCTTTTGGCTGCCATTGACCCCTTATTGCCTTGATTGCCATGGCACCTGGGCAATCAGGAAGAGTCGGGTAAAGTGCCGGGATATCTGCATCCAATGGATGTGACAATTCTGGGTGACTGCAGGTTGCTATTTTTAGACTTGGGGGCCCACAATAAGCATGGGTCTCCCCAGACTGAGAATACCAGCCCCCAGCTGTCTGGATTTCTCATGGCTGGGTATTAAAATGGGTAGCACAGCACATCATTTTGTTTTAATTATTTATTTAAATAATTAAAAAAAACCCAGCTGCATGGGGTTCCTCCTATTTGAATACACAGCCATGTTTCGATGTCCGACCTCGATCTGATCTGGCCAAAGATCATATGATTTTAACATTTTTTGATCTTTGCTGATCAGGATCGCTCATCTCTAGACTTCAGGTGAACTGACTGGACTGACATGACAGCTTACAGCTGCGGCTCAGTCAGTGTGTCCCTGACAGTCACAATGAGTGGTCACATTTTCTCATGCGCACGCATTGCCACCTCAGATGTAGCAGAGCCAGAATCCCCGTGGGATTTTGTGTCGATTACGTCAGACCTGCAGGGGTGTTAATAAATTTGTGAAAGAGCGTGTTTTTTTTTTTTTTAAATAAAGGATTATTTCCTGTTTGTGTTTATTTCTTATGACTTACAGGATTAGTAATGGGGGTCTCATAGACCCCTACCCATTACTAATTCAGGGCTTGATGACAGTTGACAAATCACAGCTATAATTAACCCTTTATATTACCCTGATTGCTACTGCACCAACACAATCAGGGTGTGTTGGGTAAAGTGCCAGAATTGTCACACCTAAGGGATGTGATAATTCTGGACAGCTGAGGGCTTCTGTGTATCCAATAACCATGGTTCTTCCCGGGATGAGAATACCAGCCCCCAGCCCCAGCTGTCAGCTTTATCTTGGCTGGATATCAAAATTAGGGGGGGGGGGCATGCCTGTTTTTTAAAATATTTGTTAATAATTTTAAAAGTCTCACAGAGTCTTTATTATTTTGATACACTGCAAAATCGCGCATGGCTAGGGGCTGGGTATTTATATATAGGTTACCCTATGCCATTTTTTAAATTTATTTATTTTTACACTTCATTCAGGCAGATAGACAGCCTTTGTGAGAGCAACCAACCAGGGACGCTGGCACTCTGGCAGTTTGATTACAGCCCTTCACAGACTGTCACAGATGGTGGGCAGTGAATATGTTTGAGATATAATGACCAGACTGAGAAGCAGTGTTACAGCTGCAAGGACTGGTAATTATATCCTGCCTTAACCACTTTGCTTCCCTTTTTTCTTACAGTCATTTCCCTGGCAAATCACAGCCATGCCAAAACTAAATATGACTGTCTTAGGGTTGGAATTGCCCTCACTGGAAAAGCTTGCTGATTGGCTGGTCTGCAACCTTTCAACAAGCATTATTTGAATTACAAACCCGAACAGGAACTAGACTAAAGGGTGCTTTACATGCTGCGACATTGTCGCGGGCGGGGAGGAGGGTGTCAGCACACCGCGCTCACCCCTTCTGCTCGGGTCCGGCAGTTGCTCCTGGTGGCTCGAGCTGCGGGCCGGATCCCGGGGTGTCTCGAGCGACGCTCCTCGCCCGTGAGTGAAAGGGGGTTGTTTGTTGGGATTATAGTTCGTGACGCCACCCACGGTTGTGGTGATGGCACCACCGCTGCTCAGTGTGAGGGTCCCGGGGATGGTGATGGGAGCAGCCAGGTGTTGTGTTGCCCCTCCGTGGGTAGGGGTTGGTGATCCCGGGGCCCGGTGAAGAGATGTGAAGTGTAGGGCCTGGAGGGCGCAGGGACGCGGGGGCAGCGCTGTGCCTTGCGGCACTGTGGTACTCACTCAGCCTGAGACACGGACACAGTTTGTACGGTAAACCAACGGCTGGTAGGACGGTCCCACAGACGGTTGCACCTGCACTCCCGGTAGGTGACGGTGACGTCTCTCTTCCTTGCACCTGTTTGACTGATGGTAGCGGTGGATTCCCTCCGGTTACCCGCTCCCCGACTGCAATCTGGGCCGGAGGAGCTCTACACTTTGCCCGCAGGCGCTGGCCCTGGGGAAACTGGTGCCTTGGCGGTGGCGGTGTCTCCCCGGTAATGGTCGGGCTGTTGCCGTCAATCGGGACTTTGTTGCTGGGGGATCTGCGTCCCCTTCACTGACGGATTCGGCAAATTGGGCGACTCCTAGCCTTGCCGGGGTCCGAGAGGCCCCTGCCCTGGTGCTGACTGTCCTTCGGAACACTGCTCCAGACCACCGGGCACACAGCCAACGGGGTCCTTCCAGGAACTTCCAAACGGTCCCCCTCCGGACAGTCACCGCCGTCGCTGACCTTGCTGTTCTAGCCCTACACACAGCTGGGCTCTCAGGCTCTGCGCACTCTCTGCGCTCTCTCCACTTCTTGCTTTCCTCCTTTTCCACTTTCCTTTCCCTCACTTTCACTTCTTGTTGTTTACTCTAGCCCTTCACTGGACTTCACTCTTCCCCTGCCCGGGGCTATCTGCTGTTCACTCCTTCATGTCCCTGACTCGACTCCTCACTCAAGCTCTCCCTGAGCTCTTCTGCCTGGTTACTTCCTGCCTCCAGAGTTGTGAGCTCCTTGGTGGGCGGAGCCAACCGCCTGGCCCACCCCCTGGTGTGCATCACAGACTCCTGGAGGGAGGCAACAAGGATTTCTGGTTAGCAGGTGTGCCTACCTGGAGTGTGGGGTGTAGTGGTGTTGTTATCTGTGTCCCCTGGCTTGCCCAGGGCGACACAACATCACTAGCGATTGCTAGCGATGTCGAGTGTGATAGTACCCGCCCCCGTCGTTCGTGCAACATTTGGTGCTCGCTGCCGTAGCGAACAATATCGCTACGGCAGAGTCACATCCACATACCTTGTCAGCGACGTCGCTTTGACTGTCGAACAATCCCTCCCTCAAGGGGGAGGTGCGTTGGGCATCATAGCGATGTCACTGCGGCATCACTAAGCTGCTGGCCAATATAAGCGGAGGGGCGGAGATGAGCGGGACATAACATCCCACCCACCTCCTCCCTTCCGCATTGCCGGTGGATGCAGGTAAGGTGATGTTCGTCGTTCCTGTGGTGTCACACATAGCGATGTGTGATGCCGCAGGAACGATGAACAACATCATGTCTGTGGCAGCAGCGATATTAAGGAAAGGAGCGACATGTCAACGATTACCGTTTTTGGACGATTTTGCGATCGTTGATCGTCACTCCTTCGTGTCGGTGCCGGATGTGCGTCACTAACGACGTGACCCTGATGATATATCGGTAGCAATGTTGCAGCGTGTAAAGTACCCTTTACAGTCAAAAGACTGTGTTCAGTGTTAAACTCTGAACACAAAGTGTTCAGTACAGACACCAAACTTTACATTTCATGTTCACTCATACCTAGTCCTTTACAACTTCTAGTTTGTCGCCATCCATCTCAAATGTGCCCTGGCCATAATTGGCAGTAATCAATGTCCTTGATCATACATCTAAAAAATGTTATTCCTTTCTCTTTATAGGCAGATACAGCCTTCTTGAAGATAGCTTCTGCATATAAATTGAAGAGAAATGGTGACAGGATGCAGCCTTATCTGGCGCCTTGCTCTATTTGAATCATGTCATATCTAGAGATGAGCGATGTTCGAGGTTCGAGGTTCGCCAATTTCATGTTCGAGTGATTTTGGGGGGTGTTCAAGTCGTTCGACGAACTCGAACGATTTGCTAAAAGTTTGGCAGTTCGAGTTATGTTCGAGAACGGTTCGGTCACGAAAAATGTAGCTTTTCACAGCTACGTGTGCAGGGAGCCATCACTGCCAGCCTACGGTAAGCTGGTAACCAGGGTAAATATTGGGTATCCAAGCAAAGCACTTTGCTTAGTAACCCGATGTGTACCCCGGCTTCGTGTGCAAAAATCCCCAAAAACCACACAGAAGCACTTCCTTGTGACTTCCGTCGGATGCCGCTGCAGTCTGTGTCCTGCTCCAGCTCCAGCCCCGTGGGTGCCCGCTCAGCAGTGTCTGCAGCTGCCTGCACTGTACGGTGTCCGCAGCTGCCCACACTGCAGTGTCAGCATATGCCCGCACTGTAGTGTGTCTGCAGCTGCCTGCTCAGCAGTGTCCGCAGTTGTCCGCACTGTAATGTGTCCGCAGCTGCCCACACTGCAGGGTCAGCAGCCGCGGGGATGACAAGCGCTGCCGTCAGGAGATTAGTAAGGTTCCTTACCTGCGGTGATGAAGTCCTGCCCTCCAGATGTCAGTGCTGTCACTGTCTTCCATGGCCGCCACTTGTCATATCTCCTCTTGCTGCCGTCCCAAGACTGTCACTAGTGGTGATGTCTCAGGCTCCCGCGATACTTGGTTTGTGAAGGTGGCGGTCAATGAAGTCAGTGACAGCGCTGATGTCAGGAGTGCAGGAGATCGTCACAGCAGGTAATGATCTCATCTAACCTCTTGACAGCAGCACTCGTCATGCCCTGCAGTGACAGCGCTGATGTCAGGAGTAGAGTTGAGCGCGGTTCGCGGTTCGGGGTTCTCCAGTTCTAGGCTCGAGTGATTTTGGGGCCTGTTCTAGATCGAACTAGAACTCGAGCTTTTTGCAAAAGCTCGATAGTTCTAGAAACGTTCGAGAACGGTTCTAGCAGCAAAAAACCAGCTAATTCCTAGCTGGCTTTCCGCTGTAATAGTGTAAGTCACTCTGTGACTCACACTATTATGAAATTTCAGTGTATAGTGTGCGGGAACAGCGCCTTCAGATCACTGCTGTTTGTATAATATTTTTTTTTTCCTTGTCTTCCTTCCCTAAGCGCGCGCGTGTAGTGGGGAGGGGCATTATGGCAGCCAATCCCAGACACACACACAGCTAAGTGGACTTTTAGCCAGAGAAGCAACGGCATGTGTGATAGGATGTCCATGTCACATGTCCCTGCATTATAAAAACGAGTATCTGCCCGTCCGGACGACATTATCTCTTCTGCGTCCTTGGTGTCAGACATCACTGGCGCAGCTCCGTCCTTTGTCCTATCGCCGATACTGCTGTATGCGCTCCATACACAGCGCTGGACAGCTTAGGGATAGCACTTTCTATAAGTCATTTTAAGGGCTCGTACCGGCAGGGTCAGAGCCATAGGTGAAAGGTCCTGAAAACAGAGACAGCGTCTGTGTAGCTAAGGTCAGAGATTTCCTCGCTGCATTTCCCCATTAGGAGGGAATAGAAAGGCAGGCTTCCATTCCTCTACCCAGAGCCCCACAATCCTGGCACTGTACCCTCCTGTCCTCTGCACACTCCAACTCATTATAACTAAGCCATTATACTAGCAAACACTGAGTGTACCTAGTGGCATCCTAAACGTGGCTGTTGGACTTCTGTATAGTCAAAGTAGTGCACAGATATTTGCAGCACGTCTGCCTGCATTGCACACTCAAACTCATTCTAACTAAGCCATTATACTAGCAAACACTGAGTGTACCTAGTGTCATCCTAAACGTGGCTGTTGGACTTCTGTATAGTCCCAGTAGTGCACAGATATTTGCAGCACCTTTGCCTGCATTGCACACTCCAACTCATTATAACTAAGCCATTATACTAGCAAACACTGAGTGTACCTAGTGGCATCCTAAACGTGGCTGTTGGACTTCTGTATAGTCCCAGTAGTGCACAGATATTTGCAGCACGTCTGCCTGCATTGCACACTCCAACTCATTATAACTAAGCCATTATACTAGCAAACACTGAGTGTACCTAGTGTCATCCTAAACGTGGCTGTTGGACTTCTGTATAGTCCCAGTAGTGCACAGGTATTTGCAGCACCTCTGCCTGCATTGCACACTCCAACTCATTATAACTAAGCCATTATACTAGCAAACACTGAGTGTACCTAGTGTCATCCTAAACGTGGCTGTTGGACTTCTGTATAGTCCCAGTAGTGCACAGGTATTTGCAGCACCTCTGCCTGCATTGCACACTCCAACTCATTATAACTAAGCCATTATACTAGCAAACACTGAGTGTACCTAGTGGCATCCTAAACGTGGCTGTTGGACTTCTGTATAGTCCCAGTAGTGCACAGATATTTGCAGCCCCTCTGCCTGCATTGCACACTCCAACTCATTATAACTAAGCCATTATACTAGCAAACACTGAGTGTACCTAGTGGCATCCTAAACGTGGCTGTTGGACTTCTGTATAGTCCCAGTAGTGCACAGATATTTGCAGCACCTCTGCCTGCATTGCACACTCCAACTCATTATAACTAAGCCATTATACTAGCAAACACTGAGTGTACCTAGTGTCATCCTAAACGTGGCTATTGGACTTCTGTATAATCCCAGTAGTGCACAGATATTTGCAGCACCTCTGCCTGCATTGCACACTCCAACTCATTATAACTAAGCAATTATACTAGCAAACACTGAGTGAACTTTGTGTCATCCTAAACGTGGCTGTTGGACTTCTGTATAGTCCCAGTAGTGCACAGATATTTGCAGCACCTCTGCCTGCATTGCACACTCCAACTCATAGTTACTAATCCATTATACTAGCAATTTATGCTGCCAGTTTAAGGGCCACAGTTGCATTGTCAGGGATATTTATTCTTTATTATTCTGCTGTTAATAAAGCTAGACCACCGCTGCAATCTACACCACCTCTCAGGTGGAAGGTGGCAAAGCTCCATTATCATCTGCTGAAGATAGCCCATCTACCAGCAAAAGTAAGATGTCTACTACTTACCGTGGACAATCCGATGTGCTCCCTTTTTTACGGACACGAACAACAGGAACAAAGGTAGATGATGGCCAAAAAAGGAAAATGCTTGAATGGATCTCAAGTGGTCCAACAAGTGCCCTCTCAGCCACTTCAAGTACCGCATCCAAAAAACACCAGTCCTCTGAGTTGTCATCCCAATCAAACTTGCTTTCTCCCAGCTCTGAAGTCTCCATCAGCCCTGCACAGTATGGTGGAACTGAGATGGCTGAGTCTGCAGAGCTGTTCAGTCACACTATAGCCTGGGAATCAGAGGTCTGCTCCCAAGCTACAGTGAGTACAGAACAGGAAATGGTCTGCAGTGATGCCCAGAACCTTTGTGACTCTGATTCAGGCCGTGATGACCAAGTTTCTGAGCATAATGTTGACCCTTTGTCACAAACTGTAACACCTGTGGTTATAGACAACGAGGAACATACTGATGAAGATGAGACGCAGATACCCGATTGGGATGACAACTTAAATATTCGGTCAGGGCAAGAAGAGGCTCGGTCTGAGGGGGAGGGGAGTGGAAACACAACAATTGATGATGAAGTTCTAGATCCCACCTATTGTCAACCCACAGTCAGGCACTCGAGGAGGTCAACAGAGGTGGTGGAGGAGGATGCAACTGATGACGAAGTTACCTTGCGCCTTCCTGGACAGAGTCGGAGTACTGGTAGCACGTCTACAACTGCATCCTCAGCCACCACTCTGCCTCTGAGCACTAGTCGGGGTGGATCAACAGGTCGCATGCCCTCTAAGCCTTGCCTAGCCTGGTCCTTTTTTGACATAGCAAAAGATCGCCCAAATTATGTGATCTGTAAAATTTGTCATGGTTCTATTAGTAGAGGTCAAAACCTCAGCAGTTTGACAACTTCTTCCATGAATCGTCACATGAATAAATATCATATGTCCCGGTGGGAAGCTCACCTTGCTGCAATGCGGCCTAGCGGAGCAAACCATCCACCGCCTGCCCCTTCCAGTGCATCCGCGCGCTCTTCATCTTCTAGGACTGTGGGGACAGCTGTCACACCGGTTTTTCCATGCACAACTTCCACCACTGTAACCGCAACAGGCAGTTTGCTTGGTAGGTCGTCAGTTGGTTTGGAAGGGGAAACAAGTGAGTGTGTACAGCTCTCTCAGACATCGATAGCACCAACGTTGGATGAAGGCAACATCAGGTCTCCGCCTGCACTTTCCTCACAAACCTGCATTTTTCCAGGGACACCCTACTCAACACCGTCTACACACAGCAGCCAGATCTCTGTCCCTCAGATGTGGTCAAATAAAAGGCCACTTCCTGCGACCCATGACAAAGCTAAGAGGTTGACTCTATCCCTCTGTAAGCTCTTGGCTACCGAAATGCTGCCATTCCGCCTAGTGGACACACAGGATTTTAGAGACCTTATGTCTGTCGCTGTGCCCCAGTACCAGATGCCTAGTCGCCACTACTTCTCTAAGAAAGAGAGAATCCGACACCAGCATGTCGCACACAACATCACCGCTTCCTTGAGAAACTCTGTGTGTGAACGGGTGCATTTCACCACCGATACTTGGACCAGTAAGCATGGACAGGGACGTTACATGTCGCTGACTGGGCACTGGTGATAGATGGTGAAGGGTCTGCTGCACAAGTCTTGCCGTCCTCACGACTTGTGTGTCAATCCTCTGTCTGTCCACGTTCCGCCACTGCTTCTGCCTCCTCCACCTCATCTGGGTCCTCCAACTCCGCCCCAAGCCTGCCTGGTCAGGCCACCAGCGCTCTCACTGCGCAGAAGGAATCACGCACGCCTCATTACTATGCTGGCAGCAGAGCGCAACAGCATCAGGCGGTTTTTAGCTTGACATGTCTTGGAAATAAGAGTCACACAGCTGAGGAGTTGTGGTCAGCTCTGCGGTCCGAGTTTAATAAATGGTTGTCTCCGCTCAACCTGCAGCCTGGTAAGGCCGTGTGCGACAATGCTGCAAACCTGGGTGCGGCTCTTCGCCTGGGCAAGGTGACACACGTGCCTTGTATGGCTCACGTGTTGAACCTTGTTGTCCAGCAATTCTTAACACACTATCCCGGCCTAGATGGCCTTCTGAACAGGGCACGAAAACTGTCTGCTCACTTCCGTCATTCAAGCGCCGCAGCTGAGCGACTTGCATCGCTCCAGAAGTCTTTCGGCCTGCCGGTTCATCGCCTGAAATGTGATGTGGTGACACGCTGGAATTCAACTCTCCACATGTTACAGCGACAGTGGCAGCACCGCCGAGCCCTGGTGCAATACGTCATGACATATAGCCTGGGCCAACGAGATGCAGAGGTGGGGCAGATCACCCTGATGGAGTGGTCTCAGATCAAGGACCTCTGCACCCTTCTGCACAGTTTCGACATGGCGACGAATATGTTTAGCGCTGACAATGCCATTATCAGCATTACAATTCCAGTCATTTACATGCTGGAGCACACGCTAAACACTATTCGGAGTCAGGGGGTGGGACAACAGGAAGGGGAGGAACTACAGGAGGATTCATATGCGCAAGACACAACAACATCACCAAGGTCCAGACGTTCATCATCACCAACGCGGCAGGCATGGGACCATGGGGGACAGGGATCAACAAGGGCGCATGGTAGCAGGCGAAATGTTGAGGAAGGTGCAGGAGAACATGAAGAAATGGAGGACGAACTGTCCATGGACATGGAAGACTCAGCGGATGAGGGAGACCTTGGTCAAATTTCTGTTGAAAGAGGTTGGGGGGAGATGTCAGAGGAAGAAAGAACGGTTAGCACCTCTATGCCACAAACACAGCGTGGACTTGGTCCGCATGGCTGCGCAAGACACATGAGTGCCTTCTTGTTGCACTACCTCTAACATGACCCTCGGATTGTCAAAATTAGAAGTGATGATGACTACTGGCTTGCCACACTATTATTAATTTTCCTACCTGATCCCGCTCTACACGTCTCAATGAGCGCTGTTAGCTCCGCCTCCTGCGCGGACATGTGCGGCGGGAGTGGTTCAGCTCGGATTACCTCATGTGAGGATACTACTGCATATCCAGTGTAGAATCTCCCATCCAGGTGGTATCTGGAGCCATCTACAAAAAAACTCAAAATCTGCATTAGTAATAGGTGTATCATAGACATGTGGAAAACCTGCTGTCTCCTGACTCATCAGCTCTATGCAGCCATGCTCGTGTGTCATGTCAAAGTATTCATCCTTACTTGCTACTAGAGATGAGCGAACCGGTCGCGGTTCGGCTCGAGGTCGGTTCGCCGAACGGAGCTCCCGTTCGAGTTCGGTTCGTCGAACGTTCGACGAACCGAACTCGAACGTATAGGCTATAATGGGAGGCAATCACAAACATATAAAAATGCATTATAAATGTACACAAACAGTTAATAAACATTGCCATAACACTTACCGGTCCTCGCGATCCCTTCTGCACTCTGTCTCCTGCCGCTATTCCATCCGATGATCGCTGAATCCTCCCGGTGACCTGCACTGCCAGCAGAGAAGCAGGACCTATCGTGACGTCAAAATAGCCATGTGACCAGTCACGTGGCTATTATCTCATTGGCTACAGACTGGTCACATGACTATGACACGTCATGTAGGACCTGCGAGTGCATCTCTCCGGTACACGGTGCACATATGTGTATCGCCGTGTACCGACGACATGCTCTAGCACACGGTCGACTCCCCGTTCCGTTAGGGACCGGCTGACACAGCCGGTCATTAACGGAGATCACCGTTGCCATAGCAACGCAGTTAGCGGTGACGTCACCGCTAACCGCGGCTCCGAGAGCACCGTTGCTATGGTAACGCGTCTGTCAGCGTTACCGCTAGCAGCCAGCAGTGATCACTCACGGAGTGAAGGCTGCACGCTGCTTCCCGATTGTAGTGAGCATTGTAGTTAGGATGGAGGTTCCCCAGCCCCAAGTGATGAGCTGGTGAATCTCATCCTTCCTCACTACAATCGTCACTACTACTACACTAGAAAGAAAGAAGACAGAAGAGCAGGATCGTGGAGGGCTGACAGGGGTAATAAAGATGGAGTCTCTAATGTGTCTGTGTATTTATTTCTATTAAAGTATTTTTTCTCTGTGTGGTGTCTTTTTTTAACCCTTTATTGGAGATTCTTAATGGCCGGGTCAAACGTGCCTGACATTAAGAATCTCTGGCTTAATACTGGCTGGTAAAACAAAGCCAGTATTAACTCATGATTACCCAACAAGCCACCCGGCTCCAGGGCTGTTGGAAGAGTTGGATACAGCGCCAGATGATGGCGCTTCTATGAGAGCGCCATTTTCTGGGACGGCTGCGGACTGAAATCCGCAGAGGCGCCCACAAACCTCGGGCTAACCTGTGCTGCGGATTCCAATCCCCAGCTGCCTAGTTGTACCCGGCTGGACACAAAAATAGGGCGAAGCCCACGTCATTTGTTTTTTAATTATTTCATGAAATAAGTGAAATAATTAAAAAAAACGGGCTTCCCTATATTTTTGGTTCCCAGCCGGGTACAAATAGGCAACTGGGGGTTGGAGGCAGCCCGTGGCTGCCAGCTGTACCTGGCTAGCATACAAAAATATGGCGAAGCCCACGTCATTTTTTTGGTGGGCAAAAAACTTCTGCATACAGTCCTGGATGGAGTATGCTGAGCCTTGTAGTTCTGCAGCTGCTGTCTGCTCTTCTCCATACAGACAGACAGCAGCTGCAGAACTATAAGGCTCAGCATACTCCATCCAGGACTGTATGCAGAAGTTTTTTGCCCCCTGAAAAAATTATGTGGCTTCGCCATATTTTTGTATGCTAGCCAGGTACAGCAGGCAGGTACGGCTGCCCCCAACCCCCAGTTGCCTATTTGTACCCGGCTGGGAACCAAAAATAAAGGGAAGCCCTTTTTTTATTATTTCATGAATTTCATGAAATAATTAGAAAACAAATGACGTAGGCTTTGCCCCATTTTTGTGTCCAGCCAGGTACAACTAGGCAGCTGGGGATTGGAATCCGCACCACCGGTTGGCCTGAGCTTTCTGGGCCCCACTGCTGCGAATTGCAGTCTGCAGCCACCTCAGAAAATGGCATTTTCATAGAAGCGCCATCTTCTGGCGCTGTATCCAACTCTTCCAGCACCTGCCTGCTATACCTGGCTAGCATACAAAAATATGGCGAAGCTCACGTCCTTTTTTTGTAGCTTTTTGGCAAAAAAAAAAAAAAAATGCTTCCCTGGATTTTCCATTGCCAGTGAAGGTAACACCAAGCAGTGGGGGTTAGCAGCCAGTAGCTGCTTGGATTACCCTTAGCTAGCAATACAAAAAATGCAGTGGGAGCTAACATATATTTTTTTTAATTATTTATTTAAATAACTAAAAATAAAATGGGCTTCCCTGTATTTTGATTGCTGGACATCACAGTGCTGTAAAAATAAATCTTTAAAAAAATGACGTAGCGCTCCGCGGTATTTTTGATTCTCAGCGCAGATAAAGCAGACAGCTATGGGTTGCCACCCCCATCTGCCTGCCGTTACCTTGGTTGGCAATCAAAATACAGGGAAGCCCATTAATTTTTTCTATTTAAAAAATAGTTAAAAAAAAAAAATTACGTTGGGTCCCCCCATTTTTGATAGCCAGCTAGGGTAAAGCAGACGGCTGTAGCCTGAAAACCACAGCTGGCAGCTTTACCGTGGTTGGGGATCCAATGTGGAGGTCCCCTCAGGCTCTTTTTTATAATTATTTTATAAATATTAATAATTACACAATAAAAGTAGGGGACCCCCCAAATTGGATCACCAGCCAAGGTAAAGCGGACAGCTGTGGTCTGGTATTCTCAGGGTGGGAAGGTCCATAGTTATTGGGCCTTCACAGCCTAAAAATAGCAGGCCGCAGGCACCCCAGACGTGGCGCATCCACTAGATGCGCCAATCCTGGCGCTTCACCCCAGCTCATCCCGTGCCCTGGTGCAGTGGCAAACGGGGTAATAAATCGGGTTGATACTAGCTGTAAAGTCACCTGAGATCAAGCCCAGCAGTTTGTGATGTCATGGCGTCTATTAGATACCCAACATCATAAACTGTCAGTACTAACAAAAACAAAAAATCGACAAAAGAAATTTATTTGAAAAAACAGTCCCCAAAACATTTCCTCTTTCACCAATTTATTGTAAGAAAAAAAATAAAGGGGTCCCACGACGACTCTGGACCGTCTAGAATATGGGGGGGAGACACTCAGGGAACGTATCCCCCATTTTCTAGGAGTGCGGACCCTTCATGTGAGGAGTGTGGGTGCAATGAATCTGCACTCACTCTCCCCGGGTCCACAGCAGCAGAGTCCATGTCGTAATGGTTGCTACCAAAGCTGCAATGCCCTGCTCATGAGGTAAGGGCATGCCTAATCAGGAGAACTACTGTAGAGGAAGCTCTGCTCACTGGTATATAGGTGCTCAGAGGTAATAATAGATAAAATTAGTGAGTAACCTCGGCACTCTATATCTCCCAGACTAAGTCAGTAAGTCACAATGGATAGTAATGCAAAATCACTCTTTATTGGTCCGTATTAAGAAAATTTTTTTTTCATAAGCATATATGTTTTTGTCCAAAACAAGTTACAAATGACGTTTCGGCCTGAGCCTTCGTCAGATTGGACTTATCTGCATGTAATCATGAAAAATGACAATAATCAGTATCACATAAGAGTGAGAGAACAATAACATAAACTCGAACAATGTAGAGGTACAATTGGGATGCAGCAAAAAAATTGCAACACAGCAAGAAATGAAACACATGATACAAATGTCATAATACAGTACAAGGACAATATAGTAATGACAAATATGGGGTCAGAGTAGACTTAGACAGCTCTGGTACGAAAGAGATGTCAATCATAAAGTAACATGTGCAGTAGGTGTAGAGCTACACTATGCATGGCAGAGATAATGGGTAGACCGACCATAGAAAAAGTAGAGAAAAAGTGGAGAAAAAGTGGAGAATAAGTGGAACATAAGAGGAGAAAAAGTGGAGAAAAAGTGGAGAAAAAAGTGGAGAAAAAGTGGAGAAAAAGTGGAGAAAAAGTGGAGAAAAAGTGGAGATTAAGAGGAGAAAAAGTGGAGAAAAAAGTGGAGAAAAAAGTGGAGAAAAAGTGGAGCATAAGAGGAGAAAAAGTGGAGAAAAAGTGGAGAAAAAAGTGGAGAAAAAGTGGAGCATAAGAGGAGAAAAAGTGGAGATTAAGAGGAGAAAAAGTGGAGAAAAAGTGGAGAAAAAGTGGAGAAAAAGTGGAGCATAAGAGGAGAAAAAGTGGAGAAAAAAGTGAAGAAAAAGTGGAGAAAAAGTGGAGCATAAGAGGAGAAAAAGTGGAGAAAAAGTGGAGAAAAAGTGGAGAAAAAGTGGAGCATAAGAGGAGAAAAAGTGGAGAAAAAGTGGAGAAAAAGTGGAGCATAAGAGGAGAAAAAGTGGAGAAAAAGTGGAGAAAAAGTGGAGAAAAAGTGGAGCATAAGAGGAGAAAAAGTGGAGAAAAAGTGGAGAAAAAGTGGAGAATAAGTGGAACATAAGAGGAGAAAAAGTGGAGAAAAAGTGGAGAAAAAAGTGGAGAAAAAGTGGAGAAAAAGTGGAGAAAAAGTGGAGAAAAAGTGGAGAAAAAGTGGAGATTAAGAGGAGAAAAAGTGGAGAAAAAAGTGGAGAAAAAGTGGAGATTAAGAGGAGAAAAAGTGGAGAAAAAGTGGAGAAAAAGTGGAGAAAAAGTGGAGCATAAGAGGAGAAAAAGTGGAGAAAAAAGTGAAGAAAAAGTGGAGAAAAAGTGGAGCATAAGAGGAGAAAAAGTGGAGAAAAAGTGGAGAAAAAGTGGAGAAAAAGTGGAGAAAAAGTGGAGCATAAGAGGAGAAAAAGTGGAGAAAAAAGTGGAGAGAACGTGGAGAAAAAGTGGAGAAAAAGTGGAGCATAAGAGGAGAAAAAGTGGAGAAAAAGTGGAGAAAAAGTGGAGAAAAAGTGGAGCATAAGAGGAGAAAAAGTGGAGAAAAAAGTGGAGAAAACGTGGAGAAAAAGTGGAGAAAAAGTGGAGAAAAAGTGGAGCATAAGAGGAGAAAAAGTGGAGAAAAAGTGGAGAAAAAGTGGAGCATAAGAGGAGAAAAAGTGGAGAAAAAAGTGGAGAAAAAGTGGAGAAAAAGTGGAGAAAAAGTGGAGCATAAGTGGAGAAAAAGTGGAGAAAAAGTGGAGAAAAAGTGGAGAAAAAGTGGAGCATAAGAGGAGAAAAAGTGGAGAAAAAAGTGGAGAGAACGTGGAGAAAAAGTGGAGAAAAAGTGGAGCATAAGAGGAGAAAAAGTGGAGAAAAAGTGGAGAAAAAGTGGAGCATAAGAGGAGAAAAAGTGGAGAAAAAAGTGGAGAAAAAGTGGAGAAAAAGTGGAGAAAAAGTGGAGAAAAAGTGGAGAAAAAGTGGAGAAAAAGTGGAGATTAAGAGGAGAAAAAGTGGAGAAAAAAGTGGAGAAAAAGTGGAGATTAAGAGGAGAAAAAGTGGAGAAAAAGTGGAGAAAAAGTGGAGAAAAAGTGGAGCATAAGAGGAGAAAAAGTGGAGAAAAAAGTGAAGAAAAAGTGGAGAAAAAGTGGAGCATAAGAGGAGAAAAAGTGGAGAAAAAGTGGAGAAAAAGTGGAGAAAAAGTGGAGAAAAAGTGGAGCATAAGAGGAGAAAAAGTGGAGAAAAAAGTGGAGAGAACGTGGAGAAAAAGTGGAGAAAAAGTGGAGCATAAGAGGAGAAAAAGTGGACAAAAAGTGGAGAAAAAGTGGAGAAAAAGTGGAGCATAAGAGGAGAAAAAGTGGAGAAAAAAGTGGAGAAAACGTGGAGAAAAAGTGGAGAAAAAGTGGAGAAAAAGTGGAGCATAAGAGGAGAAAAAGTGGAGAAAAAGTGGAGAAAAAGTGGAGCATAAGAGGAGAAAAAGTGGAGAAAAAAGTGGAGAAAAAGTGGAGAAAAAGTGGAGAAAAAGTGGAGCATAAGTGGAGAAAAAGTGGAGAAAAAGTGGAGAAAAAGTGGAGAAAAAGTGGAGCATAAGAGGAGAAAAAGTGGAGAAAAAAGTGGAGAGAACGTGGAGAAAAAGTGGAGAAAAAGTGGAGCATAAGAGGAGAAAAAGTGGAGAAAAAGTGGAGAAAAAGTGGAGCATAAGAGGAGAAAAAGTGGAGAAAAAAGTGGAGAAAAAGTGGAGAAAAAGTGGAGAAAAAGTGGAGCATAAGAGGAGAAAAAGTGGAGATTAAGAGGAGAAAAAGTGGAGAAAAAGTGGAGAAAAAGTGGAGAAAAAGTGGAGAAAAAAATGGAGAAAAAGTGGAGAAAAAGTGGAGAGAAAGTGGAGAAAAAAATGGAGAAAAAGTGGAACACCCTTTGGTACCTTTCATGTGGCACTAAGGGGTGCTTAGCTTTGTATTTAGCCAAAAAAATGAAAAAAAAATGACATAGGGTTCCCCCTAGTTTTGTAGCCAGCTAGGGTAAAGCAGACGGCTGCAGCCTGCAGACCACAGCTGGCAACCTCACCTTGGCTGGTAATCCAAAACTGAGGGCACCCCACGCTGTTATTTTAAATTAAATAAATAATTAAAAAAAAAAACACGTAGGGGTCCCCCAAAATTGGATCACCAGCCAAGGTAAAGCAGACAGCTGGGGCCTGATATTCTCAGACTAGGGAGGTCCATGGTTATTGGAATCTCCCCAGCCTAAAAATAGCAGGCCGCAGCCGCCCCAGAAGTGGCGCATCCATTAGATGCGCCAATCCTGGTGCTTCGCCCCAGCTCATCCCGCGCCCTGGTGCGGTGGCAAACGGGGTAATATTTGGGGTTAATACCAGATGTGTAATGTCACCTGGCATCAAGCCCTGGGGTTGGTGAGGTCAGGCGTCTATCAGATACCCGACATCACCAACCCAGTCAGTAATAAAAAAAAATAGACGACAAACACATTTTTATTTGAAAAAACACTCCCCAAAACATTCCCTCTTTAACCAATTTATTAGATTGAAAAACAAATCCAGGTCTGGTGTAATCCAAGGGGTTGCCATGACGATCCACACTGTCCCAGTCAATGAAGAGCAGGATGTTCCCCATTGACTGGGAGAGCAGTGCAGTGACCTGAGCTAACATCAATGGGTCAGCCCAGGTCACTGCAGGGGGGTGACAAGTGCTGCTGTCAGCGAGGTACATTACCTGCGCTGATCTCCAGCACACTGACAGCCCCTGTCACTGAGGTCAATGACCGGCGCCTTCACATCAAGTATCGCGAGAGGTCCGTGACGTCACCGCTAGTCAGTCTCGGGTCGGAAGCGATAGGTGATGTGACAAGCGGCGGCCATGGAGGACAGTGACAGCGCTGAGGTCGGGATGGCGGGACTTCATCACCGCAGGTAAGCCGAGCGAGCGAGCGAGCGAGCGAGCGGGCGGGCGGGGGGGGATGGGGGGGATGGGGGGGGATGGGGGGGGGGATGTGTGTGTGTGAGTGTGTTTGTGTATGTATGTGTACATGCCGCGGGCAGGAGGGGGCGGAGCGAGCTGAGCGGGAAAGTGTGGGCTTCCTGCACGTAACTAAGATAAACATCGGGTTACTAACCAAAGCGCTTTGCTTGGATACCCGATGTTTATCTTGGTTACCAGCTTGTGGCAGGCTGCCAGCGATGGCTCCTGCACACTGTAGCTGTAAAAAGCCCTGCTTTTTGCTGCTAGAACCGTTCTCGAACGTATCTAGAACTATCGAGCTTTTGCAAAAAGCTCGAGTTCTAGTTCGATCTAGAACATGCCCCAAAATCACTCGAGCCGCGAACTGGAGAACCACGAACCACGAACCGCGCTCAACTCTACTTGCTACCATTGTCACCAATTCCCCCTTTTCTGAATCTACTGGCAAAAGGGTGGCTGGATTCAGAACATTGCACTCAGGAATCAGAAGGGCACATTCAAGTCTGAGCTGTCTGGCCATAGACAGGTGTTTCGGTTGGACTTGCACAAGTATAGCATGAATGTCATGCGGGGAGTAAATTGTTAAGGGAAATGTCAGTGATCTCACAAGCTTTCCCTAGCAGTACTGCAGCAGCCGCTACAGCACGGACACATGTGGGTGACCCTCTGACAACTGGGTCCAATCGCGCTGAGTAGTAAGCTATTGGTCTTTGTGTGTCACCATGTTGCTGTGTGAGGACGGCTGTCGCATGCCCTCCCTGTTCTGTGCAAAACAAGGAAAATGGTTGATCGTAATTTGGAATACCCAGGGCCAGGGCAGATACAATGAGTAGTTAAAGGGAATGAAAGGAATCAATAGCTTCCTGAGTGAGGTCAAAGGGGTCAGATGACAGACAATCATAGAGGGGTTGCATCATTTGCGAGGCAGACCTTATCTAAGGCCTGCAGTATGACACTAAGCCCAAAAAGGTGCGCAGTTGCCGGTGGGACCTGGGTAGGGAGAGATTTTGGACTGCTTGTTTTCTCTCCTCATTCAGGTGTCTCGTACCTTCAGAGATACAGTGACCCAAAAAGGTTACCTTTTGCTTACAGTACTGTAATTTTTCACGTGAAACTTTGCAACCATTCTCTGCCAGAAAACACAGCAAAGAAATTGTGGCTTCCTTGCAGGACGTCTGGTCTGGACAGCAGAGCAAAAGGTCATCCACGTACTGCAATAGCGTAACCTGTGGATGAGGCGGTTGCCACTGCTCCAGAATTCCTGCCATAGCTATAGAATAAATGGTAGGTGAATTCATTCCTCCTTGCGGGAGGACTGTCCACATGTACTGTTTCCCCTCATGTGTGAAGGCAAAAAGATACTGACAGTCAGGGTGTAGAGGCACAGAGAAAAATGCATTTGCCCAGTCAATTACTGTAAAACATTTGGAGGTCCCTGGGATTTGTGACAGTAAGGTATGTGGGTTTGGAACAATAGATGTTCCACTCTCAGTGACAGCATTGACAGCTCTCACATCATGCACCATTCTGTACGTGTCAGGGGAACCTTTGGGCCCTTTTTTTTCTTGATTGGATACAAGGGAGTGTTACAGGGGGAGGACCTTTGTACTAGAGCCCCTGCTTGCACATATTCTCTGGTCAGGGCCATTGATTTGGCTGGGCTTAAGGGATACTGTTTTATCAAGGGAATTTCAAACACCAATCCCTCCAGTCCCTTCATGGTCACCAGTTTCCTAGGCCAGAGGCAAAGGAGGAGGGAAGGAAGGAGGAGAATCAGTCTGCTCCCTCTCCTAATTGGGGTTTTTGCACTGTCTGGCGTAATGTCCATTCTGTCCACAATTCCAGCACTGTACGGTCGCTCGGTCACCTGGTGCCCTCCCTCTCTGCTTCCACTGTCTTCCTTGTGCTCTAGCATACATAACTGGTCGCTTGCATTTTGTCAGTTCAACCCCCTTAGCTACTTGCAGAAGGTCTGTTGGGTCCATGTTTCTCCACTCAGGTCTGGCTGTCTGTACTGCTTTTCGTAAAACCTTATTCATACCGTTAACGAATATACTCATCAGTATTTTGTCATTAAGGGAGGTTCTGACTTTGTACCCCACGTCTGCCCACTTCAGCTGTAACCTCCAAAAGTACGTCTCTATACTCTCCCCTTCCTGCTGTATTACGTCAGTCAGGGAAAGAGGGAAAGGTTGGTCTTCAGGGTCAGATAACTGTTTTCTTTCCTCACCATCAGAGTAATGTCCAGCTTCCTCCCCAAAACTCAATTCCTTCACTACCTCTGTCTCAGTGTGAGTGTCCCCTGTCATCACATGTGATCTGGTTCGAACAGGATTTAGTGCAATCTGCTTAGGGCGAGTAACATTACACGTAGCACAAGTACTTCTCCAGTCTGGGTTTTTCTGACTACAATGTTTACAAGTCCATTCATCTGGTCTGGGTTTCTGATCATGTGAAGGGGGGCGGTAGCAGTCACAGTTTTTGCTCTTGGTGCATTAAAACATTTATAATACACTTTACATAACAATAATAATACATCCCACTGTTATTTCTTTACATCCACAATGCTGCACCTCTTCCTTGAATCTGTGCCATTTCTCAACATCCAAACACCCACACTCTGGCATGTCTGCCTTTCTGAGTATCGGTCTGACATTTTTCACTGCTTCTTTGCCTTCTCTTTCTTGCACTATCTGTTTGGCTGTTTTGGATCCGGCTGGAGCCCCACGCTGCACACTGAACAAGTTGCCCATGGCTTCAACTTATTCCCACACAGCCCACCTTTCTGCAAATGCCCTCTCAGTGTCCCTGAACCTTGTTAACAGGCCACACGTCTCCTGGCAAGTCAGAATGGGCTCTCAAGTGGTAGCAGGAAGGCTCAATCAGCATTCACTCTCACCTGCTACACTTGCAGGGCGTATTGGGAAGGGTTAAAAAACACCTCTCACCCAATAGACCAGATGACTAAAGCAGGAAGGACCAGGTGGGATAGTCCTCTCACCTGCTAGACCACCTCCATGTAAGTGGGAAGGCCACCATGCTCTCTAACCCACTTAGACCTGATGTGCAGTTGGGTACTTCATGCTGGTCCTTTACAAAGTATTCCAGCAACGAATGTAAACTAGAGTTAAACCAATACACCAATACAATCCTCAGAGCTGACTTTCTCACAGAGGGCAGAAAATCGCGCAGCTGTTCACTTGACCCCTCCCAACAGAATGTCAGCGCACAGTTTGTTTAGCAAGAGTCTTATCTCGTCCAGATTCAGCTTTCCAAAACACAATCCTAATACCCACTGGTATAATACACAATCCTAGCAGAAAATTGAGACTACTTATATACCTTCACAGCACTAATATTCTACTTTGCTATAAAACCTTCATCCCCATTTTGAGGGGAAGAAACACACAATATCTCACTATAAGGACAGATCCCAGGACCACTTGTCTTACTCATTCATTGATTCCAGAAACATATGTAACAATACACCTTCCAAGGGTTAACCTCACATGCAAATAAAATTATCTAAACCGCTCTTGATACTGATGGGAAAAAAAAAATACATATGTCAGGTATCCACTCAAATACTCTATATGGCTATGCCCTGTGACATTTCACAACTGGAACATCTTTTCACAGTCCACAGTATGACCTATAACCATTAGACTTATACATACATATTATTTCACCAAGTCTCTTATCTCAATTTCTCATCACTTTGTTATTCAGAGGCTTCTCATCAATATACAACAACCTATTTCCTGCCTACTTTATCTAGGCATTAATATGAAACCACTTATGAACACAAATCCCTAGACCAGTGTATTGCCCATCAAAGATGCAAAGATGGCCAAAGTAAAACACAAAACACAGCAACACAGCAAATGCAATTATACAGAGACTGTCCCAAATTCCATGCTATGCAATCTATGCAATCAGTTAATAGACGGACAACAGATTATCTTATTACTCTATATTTCAACTCTCATTCAGACATGCATGAAAAAACAATACTCACTGGTGATGCCAGAGTTCTTGAACCGTGTGTACAGCCTTACCCAGAATATTCGGGAAATCAGAGAGAGTGAAATAAAGTGTAAGAATAAAGCTTCTCACCTTGCTGCAGCTGAAATTTCACTGTTTCAAGAGTCCCCAAAACTTCTTCCGAATAGGCTGGTTGGCCACGGCTCCACGTAGGGCACCAAAAACTGTTGTAGCTGTTCTGTTTTGTCACAAGTCAGCTTATGGGATCACCAGTGAGGTCCTCTGAATTAGGCCTCTTCAGACCTAATCAAGATCGAGCGCTCGGAGAAAAAGATCTGCATCCATGTGGGCATGATCAATTTTCTGTTTATTTAACCAAAGTACACTTTATTTATACCATTTACAGATCAATGTGATATTGCAAATGAAGCTTCTAGCTGGACTTTACAAGTTGCTCATATGACCTTTAAGTTTTAGCAAAACAAAAATGTAGATTCATGCATATGAGATAAGAAGAAGATAAGAAGAACATTTAGAGACAATAATAATCCTTGATCTTGTCTCTTATTCCGAAGGCTCTATAATGACTATGAACTACCACCAGATATACTTACTAATGAAATAAAATATCTTTAATAAAGAAATAGAGAAACCATTTAACCCTTCTATATCACCGGTACAAGTCCAAATTTTGTGACATAATTCCAGCCATAGAAAGGGACGCACGTATGCAGGAGTATCAGCAGAAGCTGTTACTCGATCTTAGCTCGGCTTTTCCACCAAACAACCGTGCAGGTGCAGGGAGTGATTCTCCCAGTTGTAACTTGACAAACATGGGACGGTCTCGTCATCTTCAACAGTCTACCTGTACCAGTAGGACCGTATCTGGTGCTGGTAACAGCAATTTTATGGAATCTTTTCATAATTTTTTTAGACCCTCCTTTGCAAGGCCACCAGAGACAACAAGTCTGACACATAGTCAGCGGCTGGAGAGGATGATACAGGAGTATCTCCAAATGAACATCGATGCCATGACTTTGCAAATGGAGCCTTGCTCCTTTTGGGCTTCAAATCTAGAAAAATGGCCAGAGCTATCCAGTTACGCCTTGGAGATTTTGTCGTGTCCAGCTGCCAGCGTTGTCTCTGAACGTGTCTTCAGTGCTGCTGGGTGTGTGCTGACAGATAAGCGCACGCGTCTGTCCAGTGACAATGTGGACAGACTGACGTTCATCAAAATGAACAAGTCATGGATCCAGAAGGAATTTACTACCCCTGTGTCATCCTGGGGAGAGTAAATGCTTGTGGATTTGGAATGTGCTTGATGCAAATCAAAACATCCTGTTTGCAACTAGGGCACAAGTGCTGCCACTGATAAGGTGTCTGTGTGGGGCCCAATTTTTGGAAAAAAGGGAGACTCCGCTTGGAGTAACCCTTGCTTACATTGTTTTTAAAAATGATCCAAGGTGCACAGAGCTGGGATCAGGAAAGACTTTGCTACCTACCCCGGTGTCATCCTGGGGACGGTTAATTATGGCGTATTTTTTAATGTGCTTGATGCAAATCTAGCTGTGAAGTGTATAACAAGGGCACAAGTGCTGCCACTGAATGGGTGGGTGTGTGTGGGGCCCAATTTTTGGAAAAAAAGGGAGACTCCGCTTGGAGTAACCCTTGCTTGCTGTGTTTTTTAAAAAGAGCCAAGATGAACAGAGCTGGGATCAGGAAAGACTTTGCTACCTACCCCGGTGTCATCCTGGGGACGATTAATTATGGCGTATTTTTTAATGTGCTTGATGCAAATCTAGCTGTGAAGTGTATAACTAGGGCACAAGTGCTGCCACTGAATGGGTGGGTGTGTGTGGGGCCCAATTTTTGGAAAAAAAGGGAGACTCCGCTTGGAGTAACCCTTGATTGCTGTGTTTTTTTATAAATGATCCAAGATGCACAGAGCTGGGATCAGGAAAGACTTTGCTACCTACCCCGGTGTCATCCTGGGGACGGTTAAGAATAGCGTATTTTTGAATGTGCTTGATGCAAATCTAGCTGTGAAGAGTACAACTGGGGCACAACTGCTGCCACTGAAGGGGTGGGTGTGTGTGGGGCCCAATTTTTGGAAAAAAGGGAGACTCCGCTTGGAGTAACCCTTGATTGCTGTGTTTTTTAAAAGGAGCCAAGATGAACAGAGCTGGGATCAGGAAAGACTTTGCTACCTTACCCGGGGTCATCCTGGGGACGGTTAAGTATGGCGTATTTTTGAATGTGCTTGATGCAAATCTAGCTGTGAAGTGTACAACTGGGGCACAACTGCTGCCACTGAAGGGGTGGGTGTGTGTGTTGGGCCCAATTTTTGGAAAAAAGGGAGACTCCGCTTGGAGTAACCCTTGATTGCTGTGTTTTTTTATAAATGATCCAAGATGCACAGAGCTGGGATCAGGAAAGACTTTGCTACCTACCCCGGTGTCATCCTGGCGACGGTTAATTATGGCGTATTTTGAATGTGCTTGATGCAAATCTAGCTGTGAAGTGTACAACTGGGGCACAACTGCTGCCACTGAAGGGGTGGGTGTGTGTGGGGCCCAATTTTTGGAAAAAAGGGAGACTCCGCTTGCAGTCACCTTGCGGTGTTTTACATGATTTTAGAAGGGCGTGCCATGCCTATATCTGTGTGTCCTCCACTTTTTCCTTGTCCTGCTCTTTTGTTTTCGCATGAGTATATGTCCTTGTCACTTTCCCATGTGTTTGTGTTGTGTTGTGAGTTGTTTGTCACCTTTTGGACACCTTTGAGGGTGTTTTCTAGGTGTTTTTATGTGTTTGTGAATGCCTGCCATTGTTTCCTATGCGGTTCGAGTTCGGTTCGTCGAACGTTCGACGAACCGAACTCGAACGGGACCTCCGTTCGGCGAACCGACCTCGAGCTGAACCGGGACCGGTTTGCTCATCTCTAGTCAGGAGTGCAGGAGATCGTCACAGCAGGTAATGATCTCATCTCACCTCCTAACAGCAGCGCTCTTCATGCCCTGCAGTGACCTGGGCTGACCGATTGATATTGGCTTAGGTCACTGCATTGCTCTCCGAGCCAATATGAAACATTCTGTTCTTCATTGACTGGGACATTGACTATGGTATGGATCGTCGTGGGACTTCCTTGGATTACACCAGAGATGGATTTGTTTTTCTTTGTAATAAATTGGTGAAAGAGAGAATGTGTTGAGAAGTGTTTTTTCAAATAAAAATATGTTTGTCGTCTATTTTTTTTTATTACTGACTGGGTTGGTGATGTCGGGTATCTGATAGACGCCTGACATCACCAACCCCATGGCTTGATGCCAGGTGACATTACACAACCGGTATTAACCCCATATATTACCCCGTTTGCCACCGCACCAGGGCAACAGGATGAGCTGGAGCGAAGCACCAGGATTGGCGCATCCAATGGATGCGCCACTTCTGGGGCGGCTGCGTCCTGTTATTTTTAGGCTGGGGAGAGTGCAATAATCATGGACCTCCCTAGTCTGAGAATATCAGACCCCAGCTGTCCGCTTTACCTTGGCTGGTGATGCAATTTTGGGGGGACCCCCACGTGTTTTTTTAATTATTTATTTAATTTAAAAAAACAGCATGGGGTCCCCTCAGTTTTGGATTTTCAGCCAAGGTGAAGTTGCCAGCTGTGGTCTGCAGGCTGCAGCCGTCTGCTTTACCCTAGCTGTCTAACAAAAATAGGTGGAACCCCATGTAATTTTTTTTTTAATGTATTTATTTTTTTGGCTAAATACAAGGCTAAGCATCCTTTAGTGCCACATGAAAGGCACCAAAGGATGCAAAATTACAAAATGCATGAGAGTGGGACATTATGTGTCTTTCTGCCATTATAATGACAGAAAAGACTGATATGAAGTGTACAAGCACAGGAAAATAACCAGAGCGCTCTACGCTGTGAAAAGCAGTAGAAAATGGCACTGAAGTGAACATGTGACCGTCTCATGTAGGTTGAAGCTATAGACCCTTGGTAAATCTATGTATTTTCCCTTCTTCAGTTTTTTTGTGGTACGCAAAAAAACGGAAGGCACACGGATGACAAACGGATGACGTACGGACCGTATACAGAACGAAACGGAAAGGGATGCCACACGGATGCATCCGTAAAAAAACGGACTGTTTTTTGAGTCCCGCAAAAATGGATTGGTCGTGTAAATGTAGCCTTATTCTGATCTGCCGTTTATAAACAGCAGGCAGAAATAAGTGAATAGCGCCCCTCAGCGTCAGAAAATTTCCAGGGTTTCAGGGGTAGCTGAGACCCTGGAGATCATGATTCAGGCCAGTTTTTCTGGTCCCCGCCCACGTTATCACAGGTATACACCGTATACCGATGATCCCGTTACAGTAAATGACAGCGTCGGTAAAAAATATTCATCTCCCATCTGGCATGAAGAAACATGTCAGATGGGAGATAAATCTCCTCCCCGGTACCCTCCGGTCCCCCGGTTTTGACAAAGTGCCCCCCCGACCCCCTCCCGGAAATTCAAGATGGCCGCACACACAGCAGCGCGCCGGCTGCATTCACCCTACTTCTGTGATTTCTGTCGCATGTACCATGACACATGCAACAGAAAACTCCTCCCCAGGACCTGCCACGTCACCATTTATTACCCCACTGGTGTTCCCTGGTGTCCCACGGTACCTGTGCAGGGTTGATCCCCGGCGGCCCCCTCCTTCACAATAGACGCTGCTGCATGCACAGAGCGGCTGTCATCTCAGCTTTCTGTGTTCAGACACAGTGAGTGGCAGTAACCATGAATCTGTAAGCTACTGCAATGCCCTGCTCATGAGGTAAGGTACATAGTTGATCAGGAGAGCTATACTACATTTCCAAATGGAGGTATTTGATTTTATAGTTGCCCTGTTGAATGACTATCAAACATGAGAGTCCATTATACGCCACAAGAAAACATGTCTAAATAGTGAGCTCTGTTGTTTAGTATTCATTCAGCTGGATAACTGGACTTAAAGGAGTATTCCATCTCCAAGATCCTATCCCCAATATATAGTAGGTGGAATAGTAATAATATTAGGACATACCTTTATTAGCAAATTTAGTATAGTTCTCCTGATTAGGCATGCCCTTACCTCATGAGCAGGGCATTGCAGCTTTGGTAGCAACAGTTACGACCAAGAACAATCCACTGTCTCTATAAATGGTGGTAATGGCAACCATGCAACGGGGAAGCCAACCATGTGCCAGAGCATCTCGCCGGTACACGGAGATGCACATGACGTCTAGCCATGTGACCAGTCTGTAGCCAATGAGATAATAGACACGTGACTGGTCCCATGGCTATTTTGACGTCACGGAAGGTCCTATCATCAGTGCTGGTTACCGGGAGGATGCAGCAATTATCGGAAGGAAAAGCGGTGGGAGACAGAGTGCAGGATGCATCGTGGGGACCTGTAAGTGTAGTGGCAATGTTTATTAACTGTATGTGTACAAGTATAATTTGTTTTAATGTGTTTGTGTTTGCCTAACATTGTTTTCAATGGGGTTCGAATAGTTCATCGAACGGTTTGTCGACCATTCGTCAAACGGAGCCTCCGTTCGACGAACCAAACTGAACTCGAATGCTAGGGGGGTGGCTCATCTCTAGTCATATCTACATGCTCAGTTTGGACTGTTTCTTCTTGGTTGATATAAAGGTTCCTAATGAGGCTGATCAGATGGTTCGGCACTAGGGCTGAGCGGACCCGGACTGTGAAAGTCCGGATCTGCGCGGTTTCAAAGATGCCCAGGTGTTGGACCCGGACATGGGATTCCAGGTGTACAATCCAGAATTGGCACTGGGGAAATTAAAGGAAAAATTAAGAAAACAAAAATTAAGCGAGCGTTTCATACTTATAGAGACTCGGTGTCGTGGCGGCAAACTGCTTCCATGTTGCGCATTCACTTTTTGTACTGTGCAATAGGCTCATCGAATACACACAGCTATTTGTGCATTCCCTGTGTCTGCCTGCAGTCATTGCTCATCACGGCTTAGTGATTGTCTACACTCACAGCCAGTGGTCTTATTCTACGGACGCTTGCTGTGAGATGTAGCAGAGCTGGAAGCAGTGTGGGACCTCGTGTGGATTACACCAGACCTGGAGGGGTATTTGGTCTTACTATAGTGGTGAAAAGGGGTGTGTGATTTTGTATTTTATTCTAAATAAAGGATTTTTTCTTTGTGTTTGTACTTATTTACTTTCATTTACAGGTAAGTGATGCAGGTATCTCATAGACGCCTGTGCCATCACAAAACTAGGATTTAGTAGCAGCTATGCACTATTAACCCCTGCTATTATTGCCACCTCACCAGGGCAACAGGAAGAGCCGGTAAAGCAACGGAAGTGTCACATCTAATGGATGCAGCAATACTGGTTGGCTGCGGGCTGAAAACACCAATCCCCAGCTGTTTTTTTGTAATTATTTATTTAAATTTTAAAAAAAAGTCACATATGGTTTCTCTTAGGCCGGAGTCACACTTGCGAGGGACACTTGCTAGTCTTGCATCACATAACCCAGCACAACCGCACACTCTTCTGACAGATGCAGGTTAGCTGCATGTGTTTTGATGTACCTGCACGCGTATGTTCAGAGAGTGGCAGGCTGTGTCGGGTGATGTCATGCCAGACTCGCATGAGTTTCACATTGCATAAACCAGCACAGTTGCACACTCTTCTGACAGGATCCGGTCAGCTGTTTTGTTTCTATGGCGCTGCACACTCATGTTTGGAGAGCAGCAGGCCGTGCTGGGTGATATAATGCCAGATTCACACGATTCTTTCATCACATCACCCGGCACAGTCGTACACTCTCCTGAGAGGAGTGGGTCGACCGTATGTGTTTCTATGGAGCTACACGCTCATGTTCGGAGAGCGGCAGGCAGTGCCGGGTAATGTCATGCCAGACTCGAATGAGTCTCACATCGCATTGCCCGACACAGCAGCACACTCTGCTGACAGGAACGGGTTGACCACATGTGTTTCTAAGTATCTGCATGCTCATGTTCGGAGAGTGGCAGGCTGTGCCGGGTGATGTCATGCCAGACTTGCATGAGTCTCACATTGCATCAACCAGCACAGACGCACACTCTTCTGACAGGAGCAGGTCGGCCATTTTATTTCTATGGAGATGCATGCTCATGTTCGAAGAGCGGCAGGCCGTGCCGGGATATGTCATGCCAGACTCAAATGAGTCTCACAACGCATCACCCGACACAGCCGTACACTCTTCTGACAGGAGCGGGTTGACCTCATGAGCTTCTAGGTACCTGCATTCTCATGTTTGGAGAGTGGCAGGCCGTGCTGGCTGATGGCATGCCAGACTCGCACGTGTGACTCTGGGTTATTTTGATGCACAAATAAGCCTGACAAATAAGCCTGTGGGCTTTATCTGTGCTGGCATCAGAATATGGGGGATCCTGAGCCGATTGTTTTATTTATTAATTTCTTTTTATATCACCATATTGACCCGCAGACAGTTGAACTGTTTTTCCTGCCCACTGGCCGTGCTGGCGCATGTGATTGGTTTCAGTCAGCTGACTCACTGCCACTCAGGGTGGGGGCGCATCTAACTGTAACCAATTACACATGCCAGTTGGCAGGCAAAGCAGATGAGATTTAATTGTCAGCTCTGGAAGGGAATGTGTGACCTGGAAGCAGCTTGCCGCCATGACACAGCCTCGGTGAATACACCACTCGCTCCTACCCCCCTATCCCTTGACCCAACGTTTTTAATCTCCGGATTCTGGTCCCCATAGACTAATATGGTACCGTATTCCAGAGCGAATCCGGGTTTTGTTCGGTTTTTTTTTAGCAGGGACCCGCTGATCCCAGTTTTTTGCGAGTTCGACCAGCTTTATTCGGCACACCAATATCCTTCATGGTATTCCAACGTTTCTGGTGAACAACACAGTTGAATGCTTTGCTGTAATCGAAGAAGGAAAAATAGAGCTCCTAGTCAGATTCTTTGGCTTTTCCAAATATTCATCTAATATTAGCCTTTTCTAAATCCTGCTTGTTCTTATAGCACCTACTTGTCACAATTAGGCTGCAGCCATCTTTGTAGGATCTTCAGAATTTTTTTTACAGGCATGAGGTTTGAGCACAATAGTCCAATAGTATCCATGTTCTTTGGAATAGGCACAAACACCTATCTTGTCCATTCCTCGGGACACTTACAGTTGTCCATATCTGTTGACACAGGTGTGCAATGATATCAACTGCTGCTGCAGAAGTATTTATTAGCTGTATTGGAATATTGTCACATTTAGTTGCTTTGTTTTTTGATGAAAGTTTTATTGCAGCAATAGCCTTTCAAGATGTTCAGTTTAATATAGTTTCTTCCTGTATAACTGAGTCATTATTATTCAGATGTTTCATGTATTATTTCCATCTTTCCTTGGTGAAATCGAAGCTGGAAATGATCTAATGTCTAGTCTGTTTGTGCAATTTGATTTGTAAGGATTGACAACCTCAATCTTTGTGGTACACATATACAGTGCCTACAAGTAGTATTCAACCCCCTGCAGATTTAGCAGGTTTACACATTCGGAATTTACTTGGCATTGTGACATTTGGACTGTAGATCAGCCTGGAAGTATGAAATGCACTGCAGCAAAAAAGAATGTTATTTCTTTTTTTTTTTTTTTTTTTAAATTGTGAAAAGTTTATTCAGAGGGTCATTTATTATTCAACCCCTCAAACCACCAGAATTCTGTTCGGTTTCCCTAAAGTATTAAGAAGTATTTCAGGCACAAAGAACACTGAGCTTCACATGTTTGGATTAATTATCTCTTTTTCCAGCCTTTTCTGACTAATTAAGACCCTCCCCAAACTTGTGAACAGCACTCATACTTGGTCAACATGGGAAACACAAAGGAGCATTCCAAGGCCATCAGAGACAAGATCGTGGAGGGTCACAAGGCTGGCAAGGGGTACAAAACCCTTTCCAAGGAGTTGGGCCTACCTGTCTCCACTGTTGGGAGCATCATCCGGAAGTGGAAGGCTTATGGAACTACTGTTAGCCTTCCACGACCTGGACAGCCTTTGAAAGTTTCCACCCGTGCCGAGGCCAGGCTTGTCCGAAGAGTCAAGGCTAACCCAAGGACAACAAGGAAGGAGCTCCGGGAAGATCTCATGGCAGTGGGGACATTGGTTTCAGTCAATACCATAAGTAACGTACTCCACCACAATGGTCTCCGTTCCAGACGAGCCCGTAAGGTACCTTTACTTTCAAAGCGTCATGTCAAGGCTCGTCTACAGTTTGCTCATGATCACTTGGAGGACTCTGAGACAGACTGGTTCAAGGTTCTCTGGTCTGATGAGACCAAGATCGAGATCTTTGGTGGCAACCACACACGTGACGTTTTGAGACTGGATGGCACTGCATACAACCCCAAGAATACCATCCCTACAGTCAAGCATGGTGGTGGCAGCATCATGCTGTGGGGCTGTTTCTCAGCCAAGGGGCCTGGCCATCTGGTCCACATCCATGGGAAGATGGATAGCACGGCCTACCTGGAGATTTTGGCCAAGAACCTCCGCTCCTCCATCAAGGATCTTAAGATGGGTCGTCATTTCATCTTCCAACAAGACAACGACCCAAAGCACACAGCCAAGAAAACCAAGGGCCTGGTTCAAGAGGGAAAAAATCAAGGTGTTGCAGTGGCCTAGTCAGTCTCCTGACCTTAACCCAATTGAAAACTTGTGGAAGGAGCTCAAGATTAAAGTCCACATGAGACACCCAAAGAACCTAGATAACTTGGAGAAGAACTGCATGGAGGAGTGGGCCAAGATAACTCCAGAGACCTGTGCCGGCCTGATCAGGTCTTATAAAAGACGATTATTAGCTGTAATTGCAAACAAGGGTTATTCCACAAAATATTAAACCTAGGGGTTGAATAATAATTGACCCACACTTTTATGTTGAAAATTTATTAAAATTTAACTGAGCAAAATAACTTGTTGGTTTGTAAGATTTATGCATCTGTTAATAAATCCTGCTCTTTTTTGAAGTTTGCAGGCTCTAACTTATTTGCATCTTATCAAACCTGCTAAATCTGCAGGGGGTTGAATACTACTTGTAGGCACTGTATAGTCAAATCTGATTCTTATAGAACCCATTCAGTGATATACAGTACATGTGTAGAGTTTCAATTTGCTATTTTAGAAGAAGATCTTTATGATTTACAGATGATTTGTCTTACAAAGGTCAATAAATCTTCCTCCTTCAGCCTCATTTTGTTCACCAAGTCCAAAAATGGCTTTTTACAGCAGCTTCCACTTTGCTGAAAATGAGTGGAAGCAAATTCCCCAAAAATCTAGTTTTGCCGAACACAGATGTTTGCAATAGTCAAGAAGAATTTAGTTCCATTTGAATATGTTTGCTTATTTCTAGTAGTAGTCACAAGGTTGTACCTGGCAACCTGTTAGTCATACTAATAGATAAGCAAGGCTGCTGCAAATCATTGAGTACTGACTCATCCATTTTTGCAATGTGTCCAGCATCTTTAATTTAATATTGAATGTTACATAATGTATTTGTACTGATACTGCAATTCAAGAACACTGAATTTCTATCCAAATATAATTTAATTTAGAAGCTCCAACTCCATATTTTGTATATAAAACAATATATTTTAGGGTAAAAAAAAATCTTCTACATCATGAATAAAAGATAAATGAAAAGCAATGATGATTTAACAGTAGTAAAGGGCAAACCAGGACTGTAAAAGTCATGAAATCCTCACCAGATACAAAGTATCCGTGCATCGAACTCGGAGTTCTCAGGAAACTCTGGGTAACTATCCATATCCGGCCTTCTAATTAAAAAAAAAATGAAAGGAAAAAGACAGAAAATAGGAAGAAAGCAGGCACGTTATACTTATCAGTCTCTTGTGTGGCTATAACATTACGTCCGAGGCCGCTCATTCATATGCACTGCTTTCCCCACCCACCAACAGTTGCTGCATCTGTGATTGGTGGCAATCAGACTGTGCCTCTACATTGTGTGACTGCATATCTGACTGCTTGGAATCACATACGCTCTCAATCGTGGTGTAAAAATAAATAAAAACATTGGCATAGGGTCCCCCATGTTGTGATACCCAGCATAGATAAAGCATACGGCTACAGGCTGCAGCCCATGTGCTTATCTTGGCTGTGTATCAAAATTAAAGGAACCCTATGCGGCTTTTTAAAAATGTTTTGATACCCAGCCATAATAAAGCCGACAGCTGTTGGCTGGTATTCTCAGGCTGGGGAGGCCCATGGTTATTGAGTCCCACCCTGTCTAAAAATAATATAATGGCAACCCTGATCTTAATGCAGAAAGAGTAAAAATTGCCTCAGCATAGCAGACATGAGTGTGATTACTGACACACTGAGTGACCAGGGAAGATGATAAAAGGGTTTGTAATGTAGCACACCTAACTCAGCTACACTTTTCTAACACACTGACTCATGCAGGAGGTTAGACTAGAAGATTAAAGCCCTATCAGTATATCTCACACACTGAGAACAGTGCTTTCATCTGTAATAGAAGCATGTTCTTATTTCTACTGAGTGTTGTTGCTTGCTTTTGATTGGCCAGCATTGTTCACGAAAAATTATGCACCCCAAGGGAAAACTGTATAATAATATCTCAAGGTGCTAACTTAGATTCCAAAAAGTCCCTTCACTATGGAAAAAACTAACCTTTAATAAATATGCATTAAAATAAAAAAAGCAGACAATACACACCCCAGAGGTTGGCACCCTAGCAGTATTACAAGTTGTTCTGATCCTAGCGTCATCATCTCTCCCTGACTATCCCTACAATACATTCAAGAAAATATAATATAAAAATCATCTAACCAGGAAAATAATAATAAGACAAAGAAAGATACATATGTAGCTTGCTTTTTGCGGGATGAGTTGACCTCTTGAATGACATCAATTAGTCTGCCCCATATTGTACTGGAAAATGGGAAAAGAATTCTGAGTGCTGTGGAATTGCAAAAAAGTGCAATTTCGCAATAATTTTGGGATTTTTATGACATGGCAACATGATTTCCCAGGTCAGTAAGAGTTTGTTGATACTAAACATGTATAGTTTATGGGGGGTTTTTCACTTAAGTGGTGAAAAAAACAACAGCTTTTCTTTTACAAAATGTCGCTTTGGACGCATTTTCTATGACCCATAACATTCTCATTTCTCAGGATTGCGGAATTCTTTTTGTGCCCTGAGCTGACATTTTTAATTTTCTTATTTTGGGGTGGATGCAATGTCTTAATTGCCTCTTATTGCATTTTACAGCAATGTTGCGGAGACCAAAAAAGAGTAATTCTGTTTTTCTGATTTGTTTCCGTTATGCTGTTTACCAATCGGATTAATTTATTTAATATTTTGATAGACCGATCATTTCTGAATGTGGCAATACTAAATATGTGTATTTTATATGGTTTCTTTTGAATGGGGCAAAAGAGGGATGATATGAACTTTTGTGCTGGGGGTTTCATATGTTTTAAAACTTTTTTCCCCCTTTTATTGTATTTACTAGTCCCCTTAGGACACTTAAAGCTGTGAGAATCCAATCGCTTGTGCTGTACAGAGCAGTGCGTCAGCATCAGCACTGTTCTGTATAGAAAAAATGATGATTTTCTATGAAGGCAGAAAGAAACAGCTGGCGTTCACATGAAACAAGACATGACAGACACAGGGGTCATCAGTCCTGTCTGTGATGACAATCCATTGGATGACTTCACAGGGGCTCCAATGGAAGTCAAGATTAGCATGCTCCCGCTACCGCTCGTTAAATCCCGCTGTCAGGGGTTGACAGTGAGATTTACCTGGTTAACAAAAATCAACCAGCGGCTGTTAGAGGCACATGTTGGCTATTCAGATCAGCCGACATGTGCAGTGACAAATGTGGGCTCAGCATGTGAGTCCACATCAAAGTCAGGGAGCCAACATAGGACGGACTAGTACATCCTATGTTGATAAGGGGTTACTGCATATTTATTAATGGTCAGTTTTCACCCACTTTGAAGGAAATTTTTGAATGTACTGTATGTTAGCACTTTGATATATCCTACCACATATTCACCAACTCGGAAATATAGAGGCAGAATTAACAATTAGTATTACTACTAAAATGCACAGCAATATTAATCCCATCGGTAGCGATTGTATTACTGCAGTGTGTTGCCTGTTTTCTCCCCTTTGCAGAAATCGTCCACCTTTTCATTATGATATTTTACATTTTACTTTGCTGTAAATGGAAGTAAGTGTTTTATTTCAAGTAGTAGGCAGTTGACAAAAGATTCAAGCAGACTTCACTGCTAAGACTCAAGGTCATAACCAACCTGATTACCAGCTGAGATGCTCCTTCACCATATGTCATACTAATGTCAATACAATTTCCTACATTCTTCATGCAGTGAAAATTATCCAATCATATGTTATGCTTCACAGGAAATGATCAAAGCATCTTACATATAATCACTGCTAAAGAAATCAGTTTCTTAACACAACACCAGGAAATTTAAATGAGATTTTCTAGACTTCTTTTTGTATAAGTCTATACCAGTGCTGCATTTATTATTAGAAAAATAAAAACTTAGAAGCATGAATCCAATCTAAAAAAATATGACAAATAACATCCAATTGAATTAAAATGATTAGAAATAGACACCAAGTTATATTTTAGGTAATAAGCAGAACACATAATTATATGGAGATGGAAAAAAAGTTTACTGTGTCTCCCTGAAAATAAGACCTATCCCAAAAATAACACCTTGCAGGATTTTTTAACCATTTTGGAGTATGCTTATAGTATAAACCCAACTAAAAATAATATGCCTTAGTAGCATACCATGCTGTAGTAGGATCCTGCAATAAGTCTTAGGCAGCCCTTTTGGGATATGTAACTTTTAACACTAGAACTACTGAGGTAGTCATTTTGACTACTTTGCACCATGTATTTCTATATAGGTATCACGAGTCCACTAGTTCTAGTGTTAAAGGAGCATGTTGTCCCATTGTGTTGTTGTATGTTTATAGTCCCATGCCAGCTAGTTAATGGAAAATGAGTATTCACCCCTTTCCTTCCCACCCCTCTGTGCCAGCTTCAGTGATTGGAATGTGTGTTAATGGCAAATGAATATTCACCCCCTTCCCTGCCCCTAATCCAGCCCACTCCTCCTGCCAGAATCAGTGATTCAGTCAGACTGCCATATTACTGCACAATGATTGCATCGCAATGTTCAGACTGACCAACTGCTCTCCTCACATGAGCGTGACAGCTGCATACAAATACATACTGACATGCTTGGGTCACAAGAGTTGCTGGCCAGTCCGAGTAATCAGTAGTACCTATCATTGATGCCACCACAGAGGAGTGGGTGGGATTATGGGCAAGGGAAGGGGTGAATATTCATTTTCATTAAAACAGGTTCCAATCACTATCACTGGTGCAGAGGGGTGGGTGTGAGAAGGGAGTTAATATTTATTTTCCATTAATAGGCAACCCAATCACTGACACCAATTCAAAATATAAGAAATCACCTGAAATAAAGCTGTAGCGTATCTTTTGGAGCCAAATCTAATATAAGACCCTGTCTTAGTTTGGGGGAAAAATTATCACAGCCAAAAATGACTCATTAGGTTGTTTCACTGTCATGTTTGTCAAATGTTTCAGAATATTTTCTTGAAAAAATACGATTAACATATATTCATAGAATCATAAAATCATAGAATAGTTCATTTGGAAGGGACCTCCAGGGTCATCGGGTCCAACCTCCTGCAAGTTCAGATTTTCCCAAATCATCCCCGCTCTATGTTTATCCAGCTTCTGCTTGAAGATTTCCATTGATGGAAAGCTCCCTACCTCCCATGATAAACTGTTCCACTCTCTGACTGCCCTCACTGTCAGAAAGTTTTTCCTAATATCTGATTCTCCTTCCTTTAGTTTCATCCCATTACTTCTTGTACTTCCTTGTGCTAATGAGAATAGGGTGGTTCCCTGTGCACTGTGACTACCTTTCAGATATTTGTAGACGGCTATTAATTCTCCTCTCAGCCTTCTCCTTTGCAAATTAAACATTCCAAGTACTTTTAGCTGGTCTTCATATGACATGGTTTGCAGGCCTTCTACCATCTTAGTTGCTTTTTCTGGACTTGCTTCAATATATCTATCTTGTTCTTGAATTTGGGCACCCAGAACTGTACACAGTATTCCAGGTGGGATCTGAGCAGGGCAGAGTACAGAGGAATAATTACCTCTCTTGATTTAGATTCAATGCTTATAGAATCATAAAATGGTAGACTTGGAAGGGACCTCAATTGTATTATTCTAGGGTAATACTTATGCAAAACTACAACAAAACTTTGTATAAGCTCTTTTATGGAAAAATGCAACGTGGTACCACATTCAAAGTTGTATCAGAGGCAACATATAGTTGGTCAATGAAAAAAAGTCTACCTAAGTCCATCTAAAATCCTTTATCTCTGAAAAATTACAACCTAATTAAATATCACCGATATACCTACAATTTATTTGTTTAACCCCTTTACGACCGCCGATACGCCTTTTAACGGCGGTAAATAAGGGTACTTTTTCCGATCCGCCGCTTTTTAACGGCGGTCGGAAAAAAGGGTCTAGCGCCCCCCAGAGTCAGAAAATTTCCGGGGTCTCAGCTGCCGGGGGTAGCTGAGACCCTGGAGATCATGATTCGGGCCGGGTTTTCCGGTCCCCGCTCACCTGATGACCGGTATACACCGTATACCGATCATCAAGTTATAGTAAATGACCGCGCCGGTAAAAAATGATTTATCTCCCATCTGGCATGATCAAACATGCCAGATGGGAGATAAATCTTTTTCCCGGTTCCCTCCGGTCCCCCGGTGTCCCCAAAGTGCCCCCCCCGACCCCCAACCCCCTCCCGAAAATCCAAGATGGCCGCGCGCACCGGCGATCACAGCAGCGCGCCGGCCGCATTTCCACTGTTCCTATGGTTTCTGTCGTATGTGCCATCACACATGCGACAGAAACCTGCTCCCTAGGCCCTGCCGGGTCCCCCCCTACCCCCACCCTGGTGTTCCCCGGTGTCCCCCGGTGTCCTACATACCTGTCGCAGCTCTGATCCCCCGTGGCCCCCTCCTCCGGCTCCTTCTCTGCAGACTCCGGTCACACGTGCAGAGCGCGGCTGTCAGCTCAGCTTCCTGTGTTCAGGACGCTGGCTGCTCGCACTCTGCAGCTGTGACCCAGGGAGGGTGGGTGCAGATTCTTTGCACCCACTCTCCTCAAATGGAGGGTCTGCCCTCCTAGAAAATGGGGGATACGTTCCCTGAACGTGTCCCCCATATTCTAGAAGGTCCAGAGGCGACGTGGGACATCCAAATGGATTATTGTGGATTTTTTTTTTTTCTTTTCAATAAATTGGTCAATCAGGGAATGTTTGGGGGAGTGTTTTTTCAAATAAATTTTTTTTTGTTGTCAATTTTTTTTTTATTACTGTCAATTAGTTATGTCGGGTATCTGATAGACGCCGTGACATAACTAATTGCTGGGCTTGATGCCAGGTGACATTACACACCTGGTATCAACCCCATTCATTACCCCGTTAGCCAACGCACCAGGGCGCGGGATGAGCTGGGACGAAGCGCCAGAATTGGCGCATCTAATGGATGCGCCACTTCTGGGGCGGCTGCGGCCTGCTATTTTTAGGCTGGGAAGAGTCCAATAACCGTGGCTCTTCCCATCCTGAGAATACCAGACCCCAGCTGTCAGCTTCACCTTGGCTGGTGATCTAATTTGGGGGGACCCCATGTTTGTTTTTTTTTTTTAATTATTTATTTATAAATAATTAAAAAAAAAAAACAGCTTGGGGAGCCCTCCAAATTGATCACCAGACAAGATGAAGCTGTCAGCTGTGGTTTGCAGGCTACAGCTGTCTGCTTTACCCTAGCTGGCTATCAAAAATAGGGGGGACCCCACGTCATTTATTTTAATTCTTTTTTTTTTTTTTGGGCTAAATACAAGGCTAGGCATCCTTTAGTGTCACATGAAAGGCACTAAAGGGCGCCAGCTTAGAATATGCAGGGGGGTGGGACGTTATATATGTTTGACATCTATCCATTCATCCATTGTAGCATTTTACGCTGTGTGCCCACAATCAGGGTTTGCAACGTTTTGGGCGCAGAGTGTTTTCCCTGCGTCCATAACGCTGCGTTGTGCAGTAGAAGCACAGTGGCAGGATTTTTAGAAATCCCGTGCCCACTGTGTTTCTTTTCTCCGCAGCATAAATCGACCTGTGGCGCAGCTTCCCGAGCCTCAGGATGTCAATTTATGCTGCGGAGATGAGTGTTCTTTGCAGGTAGAATAGAACTAAAGTCCACAGCAGCATGAATCCAAATCGTGGGCATGGGCAGCTGCGTTCTCCCGTGGACAACACTCACATTTCTGCAGGAGGCTGACACTGGGTACTAGACGCCGTGTCGCTGGATCATGGCCACATAGCCTAAAGGCTACTTTACACGCTGCGATATCGGTCCCGATATCGCTAGCGTGGGTACCCGCCCCCATCTGTTGTGCGGCACGGGCAATCGCTGCCCGTGCCACACAACATCGCGCAGATGCGTCACACATACTTACCTGCCCGGCGACGTCGCTGTGACCGGCAAACCGCCTCCTTTCTAAGGGGGCGGTCCGTGTGGCGTCACAGTGACGTCACTGAGCGGCCGCCCAATAGAAGCGGAGGGGCGGAGATGAGTGGCCGGAACATCCCGCCCACCTCCTTCCTTCCTCATAGCGGCCGGGAGGCAGGTAAGGGGAGCTTCCTCGTTCCTGCGGCGTCACACATAGCGATGTGTGCTGCCGCAGGAGCGACGAACTACATCGTTACTGCTGCAGTAACGATAATCGAGAATGGACCCCCATGTCACCGATGAGCGATTTTGCACGTTTTTGCAACGATGCAAAATCGCTCATCGGTGTCACACGCAGCAACATCGCTAATGCGGCCGGATGTGCGTCACCAATTCCGTGACCCTAACGACTCCGCATTAGCGATGTCGCAGCGTGTAAAGCCCCCTTAACAGTGAGAAATTTTTTGCTACAGCAACAGTTTTGTGAAGTACCTGTGGATTCAAAATGTTTACTATACTCCTGAATAAAATCCTTGAGGGGTCCAGTTTCCAAAATGAGGTCACTTGTGGGGGGTTTCTGATGTATAGGTGCCCAAGGGGCCCTGCTAATGTGACATGGTGCGCGCAATTTACTTCAACTTTTCCAAAATTCAAATGGTGCTCCTTCCATTCCAAGCCCTCCCATTTATCCAAACAAAGGTTTTTGGCCACATGTGGGGTATCTCTGTGCTCATAAGAAATTAGATAACAACCTGTGGGGTACACGTTTTGTTGTTGCCTCTTGAAAAAGTGAAAAATGTGTCGCTAAATCAACATTTTTGTGAAAAAAATGAAAATTTCAATATGGCAACCTAAGCTTATCAAATTCTGTGAAGTATTCGTGGATTCAAAATGCTCAATATACACCTAGATTAAAGCCTTGAGGGGTCTTATTTCCAGAATGGGGTCACTTGTGGGGGACCTCCACTGCTTAGGCACCTCAGGGGTTCTCCTAATGCAACATGGCGTCCGCTATTGATTCCAGCCAATTTTGCAGTCAAATTGCACTCCTTCTCTTCTGAGCCCTGTAGTGTGCCCAAACAGTTGATTTCCACCACATACAAGATATCAACAAACTCAGGAGAAATTGCGCAATAAATTTCATGGTGATTTTTTTCCTGTTACCCTTGTGAAAAAAAAAGCTACCTGGTTGAAGTAACAATTTTGTGGTAAAATTTTATTTTTTTATTTTCATGGCTCAACGTTATAAACTTCTGTAAAGCACCTGGGGGTTCAGGGTACTCACCAAACATCAAGATAAATTCCTTGAGGGGCCTAGTTTCCAATATGGGGTCACTTGTGGTGTTTTTGCTGTTTACGTACCTTAGGGGTCCTCGTACCTTAGGGGTCCTCCAAATGCGACATGGTGCCCGCAATCTTTTTCAGCCAAATTTCCTTTCCAAAATTCAAATATTGCTCCTTCCGTTCCAAGCCCTCCCATTTCTCCAAACAAAGGTTTCAGACCACAAGTGAGGTATCAACGCGCTCATAAAAAAGTGGGTAACAAACATTGGGGTCACATTTTTGGAATTACCTCTTGAAAAAGTGAAAAAATTGATGCTAAAGCAACATTTTTGAGAAAAAAATGAAAATTTTCAATGTGACAACGTAACGTTATCAAAATCTGTGAAGTACCTGTGGATCCAAAATGCTCACTATACCCCTAGATAGAAGCCTTAAGGGGTCTAGTTTCCAAAATGGTGTCACTTGTGAGGGGTTTCTGCTGTTTAGGTACCTTGGCGGACATGTAAATGCAACATGGTGCCCGCAATCTATTTCAGCCAAATTTGCTTTCCAAAATTCAAATATTGCTCCTTCTGTTCCGAGCCCTCCCATTTGTCCAAACAAAGGTTTCTGACCACATGTGGGGTATTGGCGCGTTCATAAGAAAGTGGGTAACAAGTTTTGGGGTTCATTTTGTTGTGTTATTTCTTCTAAAAGTGAATAAATTTGGGGTAGAGCAACATTTTAGGTAAAATTTTATTTTTTGCTTTTTTTCATTCCACTTTGCTTTAGTTCCTGTGAAGCACCTGAAGGGTTAATAAACTTCTTGGATGTGGTTTTGAGTACTTTGAGGCGTGCTGTTTTGAGAATGGTGTCACTTTAAGGTATTTTCTGTCACTTAGGCCTCTCAAAGTCACTTCAAATGTGATGTGGTCCCTAAAAAAATGGTTTTGTGAATTTTGTTGAAAAAATGGGAAATTGCTGATGAACTTTGACCCCTTCTAACTTCCTAACCCCAAAACATTTTGTTTCAGAAATTGCGCTAATGTAAAGTAGACATGTGGGAAATGTTATTTATTAACTGTTTTGTGTGACATAACTCTCTGGGTTAAGGGCATAAAAATTAAAAGTTTGAAAATTGCAAAATTTTCAAAATTTTCATCAAATTTCTGATTTTTTCACAAATAAAAGCAAAAAATATCGTTCTAAATTTATAACTATCATGAAGTACAATATGTCACGAAAAAACAATGTCAGAATCACCGGGATCCGTTGAAGCGTTCCAGAGTTATGACCTCATAAAGTGACACAGGTCAGAATTGCAAAAAATGGCCCGGTCATTAAGTACAAAACTGGCTTCGTCCTTAAGGGGTTAATGATAGGGGCTGCTACCTTATATGTAGCTTAGTTGGTGCCTTGGTTCTGAAATCCCCACCAATTGGTCAAATAGCCGGTCTCCAATATGTTGCAGGATCCTGTCCCCCACCCATCAGATTCACACATTCGTTTAAGTACTATGCATAATTCATTAAAGCACTAAACTATTACCTAAATCAGACATTCAGACATTACAATGCCATCATGTTGTAGAATTGTAAGTAAATCAAAATGACCACCACAATTGTGTTTTGTTCATAGTAAAACCCTTTAAACTGGTCAATGCAAGCTGTCACTATAGACATTATTTATAAATTATAAATCACAACTTAAAATTTACAATGAACTAAAAATTCTGCAGAAATAAAATCTTAGCTACTCCAAAATATAGAACTACCAAGCACAATAGTTTTCAATTTAGGGGTTGTATTGTGCATATGCAGTAGCTTGTGTGTTTTCACAGTACAGTATTCTTCATGGACTGCCTCATGTTTGTAAATCCGATCACACATCAGCTTTTATGTTATTCATTATTGTTATGCTACATAATTCAATTTTGCTGGAAAAATAGAGCAAACTATGTTTTACAGTTTCCTGTCAAGTTAGTGATAATATAAATATTTTGTGTTTGCTACGAAGAAAGCAGTAGTCATTCCTAGGCAGTTTAACAATGCAGTTTTCATTCAACTGCAGTTATTTATGGCAAAACTGCTGTTATTCTTCAGATTTTATGTTATTTATGCCTTGAATAAATTGCAGCATTTATAATTCAAGGCAGACTGAAGAGCCAAGCGTCTGTAATCCATTATACAGCGACAATGTAGAGTTGTAAATTTTTTACAGTGGATCCCACTGCTTTGCCTAATGAAAGAGCAGCTTGAGAGCCAATCAGATTATGCAAATATCAAATAGACAAAAAGCGATAGTGACATGAAAGGTTTTGATTGCATTTGGAAATTATATGTGTTGTAGAAAATTCACTGGTAAGAATCTGCCAACATGGTTCTCCACATCAGATATACCATTTGAAGAAAAAGGAAGATACAAAAAAAAGAATTGAACATGGAACGCTTGTTGTCTTTAATTTTATATACAGAAAAGGTTCACAAGATGTATAGATAATTATAATGATATGCTATAATCTTGAAGAAATGTACCTAATTTTCACCATTTTTCAAAATATATTTACTATTGTGATTTGTATTTAAGTCTTCAAAGGGCTTTCCAATGCTATGTCTTATTTAAAAGCAAAAAAATACTAAAAAGAAACCTCCTTCAATACCAACTTTTAGGGTATGTGCACACGTTGAAATATAAAAAAGTTATGGCTCTGGCTCTGGGAAGAGGAAGAGGAAAAAATGAAAACATGAAAATTTGTCCACATCATTAAGGGGTTAAATGCCCACTGGTGCATTTTGACATGCCAAATGTTCTTTAAAAAATATATTCAACTATGGCAGGGTAAAGGTTTTTTATTTTCATCTCTGCAAATGATGGCACACCAATTGGGAATACCATTGCGTGTAAATTGCTGTTGGTAGTAGGGAGGGTAAAAGATTTTTATTAAAAGGTAGGAAACAAAGAGTAGTCATAAAAGGTACATTCTGTAAATGGGCTGCAGTCAGCAGTGGGGTATCGCAGGGATCTGTGCTAGGACCGATTCTTTTTAATCTCTTTATTAATGACCTTGTGGATGGGATTGATAGTAAAGTGTCAGTCTTTGTTGATGACACCAAACTATGTAGGATATTAAAAACTGACCTTGATGGTACCATATTACAAAAAGATCTGGATAAGATGTCAGAATGGGCAGATACTTGGCAAATGAGATTTAATGTTGATAAATGTAAATGAATGCACCTAGGATGGAGAAATCCTATAGCTGCGTATACATTAAATGGAAGTAAACTCGGGACTACAGAACAGGAGAAGGATTTGCGTATTCTGGTTACAAGTAAGCTGAGCAGCAGCACTCAATGTCAAGCAGCAGCTGCAAAAGCAAACAAGATTTTAGGGTGTATAAAAAGAGAGCTTAGATCCCGTGATCCCAACGTATTGTTATCCCTCTATAAATCACTTGTAAGGCCACATCTGGAATATGGGATCCAGTTTTGGGCTCCACATTTTAAAAAGGACATTCAGAAGTTAGAGTCAGTTCAAAGGTGGGCAACTAGACTACTACAAGGAATGGAAGGCCTGCCATATGATAAGAGGTTGAAAAAGTTAGATATGTTTACCTTAGAAAAAAGACGTCTCAGAGGAAATCTCATTTATTTGTATAAATACATGTGGGGTCAATATAAAGGACTGGCACATGACTTATTTCTTCCAAAGACAATACTAAGGACCAGGGGGCAAACACTGCGAGTGGAAGAAAAGCGATTCTGGCAGCTAAATAGGAAAGGGTTCTTTACAGTTAGAGCGGTCAGACTGTGGAATGCCCTACCACAAGAGGTAGTAATGGCAGACACTATAACAGCTTTAAAAAAAGGGCTGAATGATTTCCTCAGTACACAAAACATTGTTGGTTATAAATGACTTAGTGACCAAATGTAGAACTGGTGGAGGAAGGTTGAACAAGATGGACCTAGGTCTTTTTTCAACCTAAGTAACTATGAAACTACTGTATGTAATAAAAAACTGGTAACAGGTTTTTTTTAATGAGAATGAACCCATGACCAATAGCAATAAGGCACAGGGATGTAAATACTCCCTACTGATATTTTTATTGATACATTTTTTAAGGTACAGAAGATATTTTGATCGTTTCTCATTTAATTTTTTGTGGAATTGCAACGCCTGAAAACTTAAATACTGGCATTTCATTATTTGTTCTCATAATGTCATTTAATGACTGGGTTAATAAAACTTTATTGTTTAAACACCAAAACCATAACCAGTATGGGAGGCTCTATAATATATAATATTATTATATAATTTAAATATTATTATATATAGGCTATATAATACAAACAAAACACTAAGCAACTCAATGCAAACCACAGAATATATATATATTTTTTTAATCTTTATTACCAAAGCATATTAAAACCAATTAAAACGAATGGACCGACCCAAGTGATGGATGGAATTGATATGGTGGACCCGACACCAACACTGTCATAATAAAGGACCCACAAATCTAAGCTGTCTAAATAATATGAATTACTGTCAAAGAAATAGATGCAGTAGACTATGACCTACATCAATGTAATCGATAGGACATATGTTATACATTCACTAGTGTGAAAACCTATATAAGCAAAGATAAAGCATCTTTCATTATAAGAAATAGTAAATAACTTACCAGCATACAATGCCCAACCAAGGTCTCCACACACTGATGTGCGTTTCGCAACTGAAGTGCTTCATGTCGAGTCCCCCATATCAATTCCATCCGTCACTTGGGTCGATCCATTCATTTTAATTGGTTTTAATATGCTTTGGTAATAAAGATTAAAAAAAAAATATATTCTGTGGCTTGCATTGATTTGTTTGGTGTTTTGTTTTTTAAACTTTGTTTGATAAATTGTACTTTTATGGAAGTGCCGACAGCAAAAATGTATAGTTTTTATTTTCACTAGGGTAAATGTTAGATTAAATGTTTACATTTTTTTTTTTGTAGTTCCCTTACAGTACTTGAACCCGAGATAATCCGAAAGTGACTCAACATATCACGTTACAGTAGATAATATGCTTGTGCTTCTTCTTTTTCCAAATAGAGTTGATGAATTTTTCTCATATAGAATCTTCTTCATGTGTAAATGACTTTTAGACATTGAAGTTATTGCTATCTTAGTGATGATCTTTTTCAACACTTTTCCATACTCATAGATATCTGTAACCTTCATTCTGAAGGTGTCAAAGAGTTTGTCAAATCGAGATGTGATAATTTCTCACATTTCCACTCAAACAAATCAACGCAAACTAAGCATTGGAGGTTTTAGACTGGTTACTCTAATATTTTTTTAACTAAGTTTTAATATTTTGCATTTTGTCTTGTACAACTGAGTTTTAGTTAGTGACAATGCATTGCACATTGAGGCTGAGCCAAAGTAACAGCATAGAGATTGCAACGTATTGCTGCACCGTACTTATCAAAAACTTCAGAAAGTACAGGTCAAGCAAATCCGAGAACAGTAATTTGCATGGGATTTCTGTATCTTTGCCACAATATTTAAAAAATATGAAATAAAAGCTTTTAAAAAAGTTTGTTTTAGAATTTAATTAATCTTTACTTTATTGTTAATTTCTGTTGTTTAATTGCATCACCAAATAATGGCATAACCACATGTTAAAATATTCAGAACCTTGAAAAGGTATTCATACCCAGTAAACATTTTCACATTTTTTCTGATTACACCCACAAACTTAAATTCATTTTATTGGGATTTTATCTAATTATTATTATTATTATTATTGCGCCATCTATTCCATGGTGCTTTACATGTAAAAAGAGGTACATAATAGAGACAAGTACAATAATGGTATACAAAACAAAACAGACTGGTACAGGAGGAAAGAGGTTTCTTCCTGTGAGGGCTCACAGCCTACAAGGGATGGCTGAGGATACAGTAGGTGAGGGTGGAGATGGTCGTGCGGTGCTATAGCGGACTGAGGGTAACGGCAGGTTGTAGGCTTTTTTGGAAATGTGGGATTTCAGGTTCCTTTATCTGATATACCTTTATGCTAGTAAAACAATTTGAAAACTCACCAAATTTTTGCATCACATAATCATGTTCACAAATTACATGACTTTTGGTGTTTTCACTCAAGTTTTGGTAAACGCCACCAAAATTGGTGAAGCCTATCATCTAATGAATTAACAAGCTGTGGCATATGTTATGTCACAAATCTTACTCCAATATAAACGAACGTCTACAGCACCTAAATAAAACCTCAGTCCAGAGGATCACATGGGCAATAATTTAAAAAAACAGGGCCGCATCTGACAAGCCAAGGAGTCCACTTTATAAATGGATATTTGTATAAAGAAAGACAGCATCAGATTAGGCGAAGCAAATCTGTAGCCTGTTTATTTCGCCATACCTGAACAGATAGTGTATTAAGCATACAATATATTCCAGTTCACAGGGTTAGGCCTCTTTCACACGTTCGTGAAAAACCACGCACGTTTTTCACGGACGTGTCAGAGGTGCGTTTTGCCCTCCGTGAGCCGTGTTTATGGCCTACATGTGTTCTCCGTGTGTTATCCGTGATAACACATGGAGATCGGGAACTTTCTGCTTACCTGTCCCTGGCGTCGCTGTCAGTGGTGCTGATCTTCGGTTCTGGTTCTGCCGACTCCCCGCTGCTGCTGCTTCCGGCCGCAATGAAGTGAATATTCAATGAGCATAATGAGCGGCGGTCGGCAGCAAGTGACAGCAGTGGCAGAGACAGGAGGGCTGGAGAAGGTGAGTAAAGTTTTTTTTTTCTCAAACACATGTGTTTTCTCCGGCGCGTGTCACACAGAACACCTCCGTGTGGTCCGTTTGCATTCCTTGTGACACCCGTGATGCCGGAGAAAAATGGACATGTTGCCGTGAGAAACACACGGACACACGTATGTACGGAACGGACACACGTTCCATGCGTAAATACATACGTGTGGCCAACTCCATTTGAAAACATAGGTCTACGTGTGCACATGTCTCTGGTACGTGAAGAAACGCACCAGACACGTACTGGAGGCACGTACGTGTGAAAGAGGCCTTAAATAGTCTAAACAATCATTGTCCTACCAATCACATTCAGTTACCTCCCCTCATCAGCTGATAGACAATCATTTCCTTTACATCAGTAAACATTACACATGACAGATCATAAAAAAATGCTCATTTTGAAAATCAACAAAAATAATCAGATTTCCAATGTCCACTGCTGTTCAGGGAGGCGGCTGTGTAAGTGATAAGATCTCCTCTGGCAACCCCACATATTATATAATGCACTGCATGGCGCGCCTTCTGGATACAGCAGATACTGTAGTCGATTGGCGTAACATTGCTGGCCTAATCTAACATCTTTATGGATTGGATGGACAGCGAGTTCAGAGCCAATTACCATGGCAAGTAAATAGCATTATGGTTCATTGGTTGATGGATGTTAAGCCCTATATTGGATTACGTGAGCATTATATAATATGTGAAGTTGCCACATTGCTTGTCAATATGAGCATTTTTAATGAATTGTCATGTGTCAGAGAAATTATTGGCTATCAGCCGATGAGGGGAGGTAACTGTATGTGATTGGTAGGACAATGATTGTTTAGCCTATTTAAACATGTGAACTGTGATATATTGTATGCTTGATAAAGACCTATCTGTTTTGCTATGGCGGCATAAACAGGCTACAGATTTGCTTCACCTAATGGGCCCCTTTTTTTCTTTTTTCAAATCTTACTCCAGTATTTGACTGGAGTAAGATGTGTGGTGAGGAGCAGGTAGATATACACCACTTAAGACATGCCTGATTCACTAAGAGCTCCTCTTAATGAATTAGCTGCCTCTGACTCCAACACAACTATCAACAAGACAAGCATGATTAGTGCTGTTCTTGATGAATTGGGGGAAAGTTTCTTGTAAGAATGAACATCCCCAACCTATGTATTTCATGTGTGCTTCAATTACAAAGTACCAGTAAACTTGGAAAAGAATAATGGCTTCTTTTCACAACCCCATATTGTTTTATTGATTCATTTAAGCTAGTGAACTTGTGTTCTGAACCAAGATATTTGTACTGTTTGTCATATGACCTTTCTATATATAACATACAAGCTAAGATTGCCGCTGAATGAAGTCATAAAAGGAATAAGCAATCTCGGCAATGCACATATACTATCTAAAGGTTCAGTGCATAAGTTACTAAAATGTTTTGACAGGTGAGCCATGAAAATAATTTGCAACAGATAAAAGTAAAGTTAACTTACATAAGGTAATTTACTTGTGTATTACATTTAGGTATAATTGCATTCGGATTCACAAAAAAACAACATAAGCCAGTACAAAAAGAAAACACTTCCATATGTTCATCGGCATTACTCCTATTGAATATTTCTAAAAACCTTTATTAAGGGACAGGAACAGTTTTATTTTATTCTGGAAAACATGCCTACACACAGGACAGCCTTATTTCCAAACCAAGAAAAATAACAGAAGAAGTATAATTCTGAAATAAAAAGCCAGAATGCATGGGTGATTTTTGGCAGGTTCAACAAATTGTTTTGAAAAGTCCCCAAAACATTTTTTTCAGTTTAATGCAGTTGTGTTAAATATGGGCAGAGCTGGAGAGGAGCTGGTGTGGCAAAGGGCATGGCTTTGCAAACCTGTCAAATTAAATAAAAATGCGTCAAGCCAAATCCTCCAAAGCATGACTTGTGAGCTCAGGCCACTCTTTTATTTTTGAATACCAAACTACAAAAGGATCCAATCCCCCTTTTATAGCATTAAAATTGAGCTTTAGGTGCTCCTGTACTATCCTTTCCAGTCATTTATTATGTGTCAGACTTCTCTATTCTGCTGGTGAATGCAATGCTATGTGCCAAAACTCACAGAAATTGCTTCTGCCACTTGAACTGCTACGGCTGCTAATGTTTCTGCGATGACGATGCAACATTCCCGTGGTTGGAATACTAGAACTGTGATGCACACTGTGTGCCTCGCTGCTATCTTGTGGAAAAAAAAACATGGTTAAGATGGTCTACAAGCTTGTTTTGATACTCCAGTATCTGAGCGTCCCATTCCAGGGGGGGAAACATCTTCCTAAATTTACTCTTTGCCCTTGGATCAAACTGAGTGGCAACCAAGTAGTCAGCACTATTTCTAATCCTAATAATATGGACATCATGTTGCAGACAATGCAGCAAGAAGGCGATCATGTGTCGGAGGCTTCCATGAGGTTCAAATCCATGTTATGTTGGTGACGGAGTAATGTTCAAGCTTGCCTCCTCTATCTCTTTCCACCAACCATGGACAACAGAGACGGGATCAAAATCTTCTTCATCTCCTGAGTTTTCTTCACCCATTACCTCTTCTTCCTCCAGTTGTTACTCGGCTCCTACACATTCCCTATCAATTTGTTTGTTACCATGAAGCCCAACCTGATCAATGGATTCCAGCCTCCCATGACACCCGCCTGTGCGAAATTGTCTGTACTTCCCAGGAGATGGTATCCCTTCCTCATCCTCCTCTGCTTTCTCCTCTTTATCTGGGACTACCACCTTCTCTGGCAGACTATTTAAAGCATGCTCCAATATACAAATGACTGGAATAGTGAAGTTGATGAAAACATTGTCAGCGCTTACCATTTTGTAGCCATTTCTAAACTGTGCACAAGGATGCAAAGGTCCTTCATCTGTGCCCACTCTGCAATCATGTATGGCCCACATCTGGACTGTGATATCCCAGGATATGCATCATGGCATAGTGCATGGAAGGCTCGATGCTGCTGCCACAGTCGCTACATGTGGAAAGTGGAATTCCACCATGTCGGCACATCACATATCAACTGGTTAACCGGTAGCCCGAAGACCTTTGTAGCAATTCAAGTTAATATCTGTGGGGTGTCAACAGCAGAAGTGAGCCCACACTGATCTTGCCTTCTGCAACAGCACATCCAGGTCAGGATAGGGGCCTAGAAATTGCTGTACAACCAGGTTGAGGACATGAGCCATGCAAGGTACATGTGTGATGTTACCCAGGTGTAGAGCCACCACAAAGTTTGCATATTTATTGCACACGGCCTTCCCTGGCTCCAGGTTTAGTGGAGACAGCCATTGATCAAACTCGGCCTGGATAGTAGTCCACAACTCTGCAGCTGTTTGACTGCATTCTACAATGCATTTTAATTTCAGCACTGCCTGATTGCATTGAGCCCTGGCTGAGCTGTACGGAGGTGGGGGGATTCCCTTTGCACTGTTGGAATGCATATTACAGTAAGGATAGAGTTTGACGATGCAGGTGGAGACCCTAGAGGAGGTGGAGGAAGCAGAAAAAGTGGGGCAAGCATTAGATATATAGGTTTGTCCCACAAGCCTTGGGAAGTAGCTTCTTCTCTGCATGCCCCCACAACCACCAAAGTAATTCAGTGCCCAGTCAGTGAGATGTAATGCCCTTGGCCATGTTTCCTTGTCCAGGTGTCAGTGGACAACTGCACCTTGGGAGACACAGAGATTTTCAAGGAAAAGGTAATCTTGGATGCGACATGAGGATGTGGTGCAGGCAAAGCTTTATTAGCGAAGTAATGGCAACTGGACAACTGTGATGCTAGGTACGGGGAAGAACCAAGCAAGTGGCAAAAGGTAAATAGGTAAGGGAAGGGGACCCTTGCTTCTAGAGAAGGGGAAGATGGTGAGCCCAGGCCAAACTTACAGCTGGTCTCTGGGGTCCCTCACCACCCTAGATAGGTTCCGCACCTATGCGCCGAGCCGGATGTCAGATCCTAGGTATCTCTATTGATGGGCCCTAAATAGGGAACGGATGGAATGAGCTCTTTGTCAACCCCACTAAACACTAAAGGAAGACACAACGAGGACACACGGGTAAAAAGCATGGACTACTTATCCACAGATGTCATAGACAGGAGTTCAGCAAGCTTCAGCAACGATACTACAGCTGAGAGCAAGCCACCTGCTTGGAACCAGAGCCAGAATTAACTGAATAATACAATCAGCACCAGTCCAAGAAAGAAGGGAGTATTTAAGCACTAGAAAATACTGATGATCAGCAGCTGGGTGGAAGGTGAGCTCCTGCTGTGTCCAAAAGGGGGAGAGATGAAAATCTAGAAGGAAAGCTACCTGTTACAATAAATACTGACAGCAGTAACAGGAGATAGTCACGTAGCATTTTAAACAGCGAAATGCTGTAATCTTCTATAGCCAGAAACCACATTACTGTCTGTCAGCTGTGACACACCCGTGATAGCAACTGATACTGTAGGACTGAAACAGCCATCAGCTTTTGAAAACCTTCTGTATCTACCAGACAGAAAGGCAATCTTTCACATGCTTGTAATGTTGCATGTTTACTGAACATTTGCTACAGCTCAGTTTCTTTAGGTGTTTTTTGTCTGTTTTCTTGCTTTAGTGCATGATGGGGGTGCAGCCCTCCTTATACTGAGACTGGGCAATCAATCTGCTGCCCACTTTGCTGTGTATTTAATCTGGGACCCAGCTGACCACTTGTTACCATTCACATTGGAGTTTTGATAGACACAAGTCAGGTATAGAAAATGTTTTTAACTTTTGTTGGTTAGGGACTGTCCCAGATGGGTACACCGTGATGAGGTGAGACAGCTTCTTACCTTTTTGCAAAAATGTATATACTAAGTACCCTGTTATTAAGCACTTGCAATTTATTTATTTATAGTCAGGGTATTTTTCATACAATTTTTCTCTTTGTTTTTTTTCTAGTCTTGAGGCTGCCATTCACATGCTTGTAATGTTGCATGTTTACTGAACATTTGCTACAGCTCAGTTTCTTTTGGTGTTTTTCATCTGCTTTCTTGCTTTAGTGCAAAATGGGGGTGCAGCCCTCCTTATACGGAGACTGGGCAATCAATTTGCTTCCCACTTTGCTGTGTATTTAGTCTGGGACCCTGGGACCCAGCTGACCACTTGTTACCATTCACATTGGAGTTTTGATATGACACAAGTCAGGTATAGAAAATGTTTTTAACTTTAGTTGGTTAGGGACTGTCTCAGATGGGTACACCGTGATGAGGTGGGACAGCTTCTTACTTTTTTGAAAAAATGTATACACTAAGTACCCTGTTATTAAGCACTTGCAATTTATTTATTTATAGTCAGGGTACTTTTCATACAATTTTTCTCTTTGTTTTTTTTCTAAAAAGGCAATGTTTCCATGGACAACAGATTTGAATATGGTGAAGCTCAAGCTCTTAGCTTTGGCATGTGTGGAAGGAAATAATCTTTGCCATGACCAGCACCGCAGCACCGAGGGCTGGCTGGTGTGCTGAGAAAGTGCGGAGTAGAGTGTACAGGACAAATTGGTGGACTGCGAAGGAGGTACAGATGTTATGGTGGATTGCGAAACATGTGGTGTGTTTGGTCTGTGAAATTGGTCAAAATTCACAGGCAAGTCCACTTCTGGACTCAGTGTGTAAAGGGGCCTTAACATTGACAAAATAGTGCTGATGCTTCATGTCCTCATTTTATATGCAGGGGGACATGTGACACAAGCCCTTTTCTCTGAACCTTGTTGATGTTTTCTGCACCATTATTGTCTGCAGGAAAATCCATAAATACTGTTAAGAAAAAAAAATTGTGCCTCTCCTCTGTCCTCTCCCTACCCCTGTCATTAAACACATCCCCTCATTCATCATACCGCACCACAATCCTACTCAAAAGCTTCTTATTAGAAAAACATTTTGGAAAACAAACATAGCAGACCAGTACTAGGTTTTCCCAAGAAATGCTCAGGTACACAACCTAGAACCAGATAGTGAAATGCTCTTACTTAATTTGAAATTGGCAAACGCGAACCAAACACGTTTGCTCATCTCTAGTCTTGGATATTCATTCCTGGAAATCTTCAGCTGTATATTAAACAAGTCCATTCCTATTCTTACTTCCACATCTTTGGCATTCCTGCAGTGAAGAAAGACTGCCTAATTTATAAGGTGCATGTCTTCAGAAGAAAAAGCTGGGCAAAATGTATGGGCACTACAACATATTAGGCACTATAATGTATGGGCACTAAAATGGCATATTTGATATTTTAACTCAGCAATTTCCATTACTGCTTGTTTCTGGCAAACACCAATGGAGTCGAAATTGTTTCTATACTTTTAAAAATATTCCCAGAGGGTGTTCGATTTACAAAATAGGGTCAATTAAGGTGGGATTTTCCTCCGCTGCCACTTAGGAGTTCTGAATGTGGAGTCCGTAAACTATTCAAGGAAAATCTGTGCTCCAAGAGTCACACATTTTGAATTATGTAACAAATGTTGGGGCCATTTTTACCAATGAAAATTTAAACTCTGAACTGAAAAATTTTTGTAGTAAAAATATAGTAATTTTTTCTTCACTGCCCAATGGTATAAAGTTATGTGGCCCACCTGTAGGTTAATATGATCACTACATCCTTAAATTAATTCACTGAGGGGTATATTTTGTAAAATGGAGTAAATTATTGAAGGTTGTGATGTTCTGACACCTGAGAGACTCAGCCAGTATAACATGGCACTTGCCAACCATAACAGCAAAATCTGGACTACAATATGGCGCTTCTTCCTTTCCACATGTGGAGTATCGGTGTACACAGGAGCAATTGGGTAACATTTTGTTCCATTTGTTTTCTCCTACTAGCCCTTTTGAAAATTAAAAACTTGGGACCAAAGGAACATTGTAATGGAAAATTGGTAATTTTTCATTTACTCAGCCCCATGTTTTATAAGTCTGTGAATCACCTGAGGGTTAAAAATGCTCACTACACTCAAAGATACATTTCTCAAGAGGTATAGTTTCCAAAATGCGGTCACTAGGGGGTTTCAGCTGTTTAGACATGACACAGGCTCTTCAAATGTGATATGGCATCCTCAATCAGTTCCAGATAAAATGACACTCCAAAATTGAAATTCCTTCCTTCTGAGCCCTGCTCCCAAATAGGTTTTCCATCACATATGGAGTATTGGTGTACTCTGGAGAAATTGCACAATATGGTCTATATTCTCGTGTTATCGTTGTGAAAATGAAAAATTTGTGGTTAAAGTAAAGTTTTTGTTTACATTTTTTTTCAGTACTCAATGTTATAAAGTCTGTGCAGCACCTTTGGGTTTAAGGTGTTCACCACACCTCTAGTTAAATTCCTTAAAATGTAGCTTCTAAAATTGGATCACTTGTGGGGGGGGGTTCCACTGTTTAGGCACATCAAAGGCTCTCTAAATGCAACATGGCGTCTGCTATCTGTTCTAGCCAATTTGATGTTACTAAAGTCAAATGATGGAGTAGTTTTCCATCACATATGTGATATTGGTGTACTAAGGAAAAATTGTTCAAAACATTGTATGGTCCATTTTCTTTTCTTACCGTTGGGAAAATAAAAAATGTGGGGCCACAACAACATTTTTTTTATAGGAAAAACATAAATTTCAAATTTTTCTTTTACATTGCTTTAATTCCTGTAAAGCACTTAAAGGGTTATTAAACTTCTTGATTGCAGTTTTGAGCAGTATGAGGAGTGTAATTTTTCAAATGATGTCACTGTTAGATTATTTTTTTGTCATATAGGGCCTTCAAAGTCATTTCAAATGAGATGTGTTTACTACAAAAATTGGTTTTCTAAATTTTGTTGGAAAAAAGAATATTCTTAAAAAGTTTTAATTGTTCTAACTTTCTAGCAAAGAAAAAAATTATGTTTAGAAAGTAGTGATGACATAAAATAGACATGTGGAAAATGTTATTTATTAACTTTTCTGTGTGATATAACTATTTGATTTAAGTGCATAAAAATTACAAGCTTGAAAATGCAAACTTTTCTCATTTCTTGTAAAATTTTTGAATTTTTCATAAAGAAATTCAAATGGTGTTGACTTAAATTTACCTCTAACATGAAATATAATGTGTCACAAAAAACAATTTCAGAATCTCTGGAATATATTGAAGCATTCCAGAGTGATTACCACATAAAGTGACGCTTGTCAGAATTGAAAAATTTGGTTGGGAACATGAAAACAGTCTTTAAGGTGAAGGGATTAAGACTGACATATGGATCCATCATAATGTCACAATGGTTTTCAATTAAGAAACATACTTTTTGATGTCTAAGAACAATAGTAGGAGCCTACAGACTGTGTAGATATGTGCAGAAGTTAGGTATTTGGTGCAGAAATTTCTGCACCATTTCTGAATCTCTTGGCAAAAAAATACCGCTGCATCTACATTTTTCCCATTCATTATGGGTGAAATTTGCAGTCAAATGACTGAAAGAATTAACATGCTGCATATTTAAATCTGCACCCAACCTGCAAGGAGAAAATACTAAATTTGTGCATGAGACTTCAGGATTTTCCTTCACTTTGCTGGCATCAGAAAGCCCTTCAGGTTTTGTGACAAATATTTTACCGCATAGCCTCTTTAATATTTGCACTGTGCATTCACAGTAGAAGCCGACACTACCCCTCCCCGCGTGTCCGGATACCATCCAGTTGTACAGGTGATGAGTCCTGCAGCCGTTGACACGAGACAGAGACGTATTTACATGGACTATGTACAAGAAAGAAGCAAGCGTCCTGGTCACAGGCAAGGTACAATGGCGGGAAGCCTCATAGTGGAACTACAATTCATATACATATACTGATACAGTACAGACCAAAAGTTTGGACACACCTTCTCCTTCAAAGAGTTTTCTTTGTTTTCAGGACTCTGAAAATTGTAGATTCACATTGAAGACATCAAAACTATGAATTAAAACATGTGGAATGAAATACTTAAAAAAGTGTGAAACAACTGAAAATATGTCTTATATTCTAGGTACCTCAAAGTAGCCACCTTTTGCTTTCATTACTACTTTGCACACTCTTGGCATTCTTTTGATGAGCTTCAAGAGGTAGTCACCGGAAATGGTTTTCCAACAGTCTTGAAGGAGTTCCCAGAGATGCTTAGCACGTGTTGGCCCTTTTGCCTTCACTTTGCGGTCCAGCTCACCCCAAACCATCTCGATTGGGTTCAGGTCTGGTGACTGTGGAGACCAGGTCATCTGGCGTAGCACCCCATCACTCTCCTTCTTAGTCAAATAGCCCTTACACAGCCTGGAGGTGTGTTTGGGGTAATTGTCCTGTTGAAAAATAGATGATGGTCCAACTAAACGCAATCCGGATGGAATAGCATGCCACTGCAAGATGCTGTGGTAGGCATGCTGGTTCTGCATGCCTTCAATTTTGAATAAATCCCCAACAGTGTAACCAGCAAAGCACCCCCACACCATCACACCTCCTCCTCCATGCTTCACGGTGGGAACCAGCCATGTAGAGTCTATCCGTTCACCTTTTCTACAAAGAAACGATGGTTGGATCCAAAAATCTCAAATTTGGACTCATCAGACCAAAGCACAGATTTCCACTTGTCTAATGTCCATTCCTTGTGTTCTTTAGCCCAAACAAGTTTCTTCTACTTGTAGCCTGTCATTAGCAGTTGTTTCCTAGCAGCTTTTTTTTACCATGAAGGCCTGCTGCACAAAGTCTCCTCTTAACAGTTGTTCTAGAGATGACAAGGTGTGTCCAAACTTTTGGTCTGTACTGTATATATACAGTTAATGCAACACAGGAGTAAAACAAGAAAAAAATGGTACAAGATAGCCCCCTTTTCTTAAACACCTATCTTCTGATCTTTTGATCAGCTCAGTTGTATATAGTGTCATTGTTTACATTTCATCCAATTCTTTTTGAATACTTTAGGCATTAATTAGTAGCAATTTATGTTTTCTTCATGCTATCCATATGGTGGTCATTAGAAGGAAGCATATGGAATAATTAGTTTCACATATGGTATTTGAATGTATATTCACATAGATATAGATTGTTGCTCTCCACAATTTGTAGAAGTTGGATAATTTATATAAACAATAAAAATAGCTCCAAAGATTCAGCATCGATCATATTCTTGAAGTTCTTTAATTTGCTTTGCAAAATATGGATTTGTAAATATTTTGTCTTTGTCTTGTTTGCAAAAAAATGACATGATTGACAGGAGAATGTCGAGCAAACTTAGGAAGTGCTGCTTAAGAGATTTTTCTGCTGTCATAAGAAATGCCATTTTTAAAACATTTATCACAGGCGCTGACATTAAGCAAATATTGGGAATGCAGCGTGATAGTAGCTGAAATATTCACAGATTCTCTCATTCAGTGACATGTTCTTTTGCTTTCTTCTTGACATAAGAGACAAGTTCAGATTATTTTATAGAAATAATGGAACAGAAACAAAAATGACACTACACATGCTTAGTGACAGCTGTCAACTTAGAAAAGAACAGATTGTATCACAGGTTAGTCTGGTAGGAAAAGCTTCAAGAAAAAAAAAATGCAGAACACCAAAAGAATTAGAAATTGCTTTATTTAAGGATCTCAAGCTGCATAGTATGAAACCGACATTGACTATATGGCAGAGATATTTCACTTATGAATCAAAAGAGGAAACTATAGCAGATGTGTTAGTTTTACTTTCCCACTCCAATTTACTCATGTCCCTCCAATGCAAAAGAGAGATATTCTAGTTTCAACAAATAATATGTATTTATTTGCCTTATACCGTATTTTTCGGACTATAAGACGCACCGGACCATAAGGCGCACCCTGGTTTTAGAGGAGGAAAATAGGAACATAAAATTTTACGCAAAAAATGTGGTCATGACACTTATGGGGCGAGGATCTGCTGTTGACACTGTTATGGGGGTAATGTCCCCAAATTCTGAACTAAGGTACCCCATCCTGGTAATGATCCTCCTGCCTTGTATATGATCCCCATCCTTGTATATATGTGCCCCATCCTGGTATATATTCCCATCCTGCTATATACCACCATCATGTTATAGCCCACATCCTGCTACATAGCTCCACCCTGGGATATGCCCTTATTCTGCTATATACTGCCATCCTGCTATATACTGCCTTCCTGCTATATACCCCCATCCTGCTATATACCGCCATCCTGCTATATACCCCCATCCTGCTATATATCGCCATCCTGCTATATACCTCCATGCTGCTATTTACTGCCATCCTGCTTTATACCTCCATCCATCCTGATATATACCCCCATCCTGCTATATACCCCCATTCATCCTGATATGTACCCCCAACCATCCTGATATATACCCCCATCCATACTGCTATATACCCCCATCCTGCTATATGGCCTGTATCCTGTGGCACACAAAAAAAAACGTGTATACTCACCTTTCCTCACTGCATGCAGCATCGCTCCACCCCCTGTCTGTGCTGGCCGCAGCGCCGCTGATCTGTGTAGTGCCATCACCGTTATCTGCAGCATCGCTTGTCCTCCTTTCTGCCTGTCAGCTGACCTGTGTGGAGACTAGCACTGCGCACAGTGATGACATCATCGCTGTGCTCACCGCTTTCTACACAGATCAGCTGGCCAGCAGACAGGAGGAGATCGCGATACTTCAGGCAACGGTGACAGATGAATATACTGATTCACTGCACCCCACGCTGATGATGATGCGCGGAGGTCAGTGAATACAGTGAATATACTTCAGGCTGTTGTTGCCAGGGGTGATCACGCGGGCTGGCTGTTAGTTATGCGCGCACCCCTCCATCTATCATCCCGCCCACCTGTCAGTGCCGGCTTCAGGGCTGAAAGATGATGGGTGGGAGGATGGGCATACATATGAAATGAGCTGGCTAACGTGGTCACGGCAGGCTTCTGCAGCCTGCTCATGCCACCGATGACCCATTCCACTGCAGCACCCTCATTCCCCGCAGCCACATTCAGACTATAAGATGCACCCCCCACTTTCCCCCAACATTTGGGGGAGAAAAAGTGCATCTTATAGTCCGAAAAATACGGTACTTTCATAGTCAACTATTCATGGCTGTCTGCTCGCTTGTTTTCATTCAATAGGAGACAGAAGGAGTGACTCTTTCGAAACACATAGGATTGTGTGTACTAATATATCTGACGGGTCTCCCTGTCTCAGCAAGGGATTTCACCCTGATAGTTAGCGTGTGCCTGCTAGACAGGGTAGTTTCTGGTCAGGACTCTCTGTCACTTATCCACTGCAGCTTCCCATGCTGTAGCACACACGCGGCTCCTTTCAGCACTTCTGGCTGTTCACAGAATCCTAGGTCTCCCAACTGACTGTCAAATGGCCACCACCTTTACCTTACTCAAGATAAGATTGCACTATACACACTCCTGAGGCTGCCACTACATCTTGATCCACAGCTATATTGGGCTTCTCTTTCTTAAACATTCCACAGATCCCGATTATCCATCACTAAAGGACAGCCTCTTCTTTCCTATATGGCCCTCACTCAGACCAGGACAAGTGTATGCATTTTACCCAACAGGTACTAAGCCAGATCAGTACATCCTACAATCTTACCATCTTACACTGTGTTTTTTAATAGCATCTGATAGCAGTTCACTTTCTATTTTTCACTTGGTACTTCCTGCACCAAAACTTGCTTTCTCCATTCTGTAAGCCAGAGCTTAGAAACTGTCCCTTGCATCTCTTCCTTCAGGTAAATCAACACACCTTTGTGTATTATTTTTTATGATAGCGTGGTAGTATTTTGCATACTCTTCCTATTTGACAGACACGACGTGGACACTGCCTACTACCTGCAGCTCCTCACCGGCTAGCATTCCTGGGTGTCGTAACCCTTATTTCATGTATTTATTTCTATTTATAACTATTTTTTTAAAAAAATAATAAACATAAAACATTTTACATTTAAGACATTTTTTGATATTTCATTGTCCTTGATTCTCTCCTTTCACCGAGTCCAGACCTCTCATTTCGCAGAGCAGCAGTGTCCTTTGTTTTATTAGCTGAATTCTGCCTTCAGGACACATAATAAACCATACAGGGTACATAGTGAAAATAAACTTTGTTTATTATTGGAACAAGTTATATTAAGATACCTTGACAGTTAATATAATGATTTTGCATTGTAATCTCCATGATAAGTTTCCTAATTTGAATCTCCTTGGGAAGTAGAAGTGAAAATTATGCCAAATCATGCACTGAGCAGCATGTTTCTCTTTTAAAATGGTAGGTGAGATACTAGTGTAATTATATAAAACTGTCAGGCGCAATTTGTGAATTCAGGTTTAAGTAAATGCAGTCAACCTGTAAAATGCTAAGTTATATATAACAACAAATAAAATAGGTAATGTCTTACTGCACTGGCGGACACGGATAGATGAGGGTCCCTGTGCAAGAACAATTCATGGGCCTTTGAAGCCCAGGAGCTCATTATAATGCACAATTCCACCTATATTTGGAGGTAGACATGGACCCCGTAACCTCTTGGGCCCCTGTGCACTGGCTGCAATGATATATCCGCCTCATCTTACTGTTGAAAGAATAAGGTAACATTAGTTCAGCTGTTCACACTATTTTTTTCCGTTTTTCCACACATTTATACTATGTAGTGATAGAAATGTCCTAGTAAATACAGGGTGGGACATAAGTATGGATACACCCTGATAAAAAAGAGTAAAGTTGAATTCAAAATGGCAACTTTGCAGATGGCCGCCATGGGCATCCCTCGGCCTCACATATTTTGCCCCTCCCATGTACTAATATGCCACAAACAGTAAGGAGATATCAGCAACCACTTCCATTTTATCAGGGTGTATCCATACTTATGACCCACCCTGTGTATTTAACAGGAAACCATGGCACACAATTACAAATATCATCTATATGCTACTAATGTGGCCAACTGTATAGACTACACTTTTACTATACTGTGAGAAAAAAAGTTCTTTTCTGTATACCAGCTCATCATATGCCAAAACTACACTATTTAACATACTAACAAGGGGATATAGACCAATAAAGAAAAAGAATATACAGAACCGATTAGGGACCAAGGCAGAATTATGGTGGAGAGGTCAGGTTTGGTGGGAAAGTATTTTTATTTTATCGTGTTTTATTACCATGCTGGGCCAATTTGCAAAATAAAAATAAAATTGACCACCCTCTTAATGGTTTATACCTTCAAAAGTAAGTATGGGAAAAAAAAGTAGAAATTTAGAAATTAATTTACTTAATTTATTATTTTATGTGGGAGACTTCAAAGAGATTATCCAGGCATATAATATTGATGACTTCTCTCAAGTGTACATCTTCAATGTTATCAATGTAGTTGAAAACAGAGCATCTCCACCAATCACCTGTTTTAGTTCTGGCGGCAGCAGCATATAAACATTAAAGGCAACTGAACAGCACAGCTCCATTCAAAGTGTGACAGTCACTACTAAGAACTGCAGATCAGCTGCTAGTATCCTAAATACAATCTCATGTGCAGTTCTCAGCAGCTGCTGCTATGCTTTAAAGGAGCTGGGCTGTTCAGCTTCATTCAATGTTTAATTGTCATGCGCGGACTTGGGGGAGGGCCAGCATGGGCAAGACACACAACAAACAGGGATTTCACAACAACAAACAAGGGGTACACAGGTGAGTCTTTAACAGTGGTGGACCCTGGTGCTAGGGAAGGGGATGATGGGCTACCTCCTGCACACACCTGCAGCCAAACCCTGCCCTCTTAGCCAGTCCCTATGCAAGTTCTGCACCTGTCATCGAGCAGGATACCTAAAGCCCTGAGAGACCCTGTAATAACCCTCGTTATTGAGCTGGCAGGTGAGGATCGCTACTATCACCAATGCACTAATACAACAAGAAGTGATGGTACTACAGACAGGGGATACAACAAAAAGATAAAGCCTGACTTCAAGGCTGCAGTCTGACACAATGACTGCAGCCTACACTGCTTCACACAACAAGTGCTCTAGTAGCTCATTGCACCTTGGGGCCTAGCTTCAGAAGGAATCCGAATAACTGGCGCCCTCTACTGGGTGATGTGAACACGTATAGGAGAAGGAAGTGGTCACCAATTGGAAACACCTTAGGGCAGTAGTCAAAACCTGCTGGAATGCACAACTGATATTAACCCTTTCAACACCAAAGGAAAATGAATACATTTAATGCGTGGTGTCTCTGATGGCAAAGAGAGACTCTTGCCCAAATCCTGTCACAACTCTCTAGTAGCATAGAGACGGACGTGACATTACTTCTGGCAGCTGCTAATAAAAGGTGAGTAGTGGTCTTAAAAGGAATCTGTCAGTAGAACCAACCTTCCTATCTCTATATGGGCATGTAGGTCTTAGGTTGCTGAATAAAATGTTACTTTAATATTTGCGATGTGATGCCTTATTCCAGTAAAAGATTTTCCTTATACAGTGTAGATGAGTTTTTTCCAGGCTGTGGGCTGGACACTGATCTGTAGGTGAATTTGCCTCTAGAGCATATTCTAAAAAAAACTACCATTGTGATATGTGATATATTTTTAAATATTTGAATTTTGAATATATTCAAATTGTCTCTTCAGGGAGGAAGGAGACAAACTCTAGCGCCACTTATTGGAAGTAGCAATCCTAAAAGTCAAAAGTGACTCTCCAACAAGCCTTTTCATATGACCTAGGATTTATACCAGATCAGAACCTAAATTTGCAGACACGGTGTTTCGGGATGATTGTCCCTCATCAGTGCAAAGTATGAGGTCTGATCTGGCTGAATGAAAAGCTTTACTGGGGTCTCAGGGGAAAACATTTCTCCTTGCGGAGACTGATTGGCTGCTCTGTTTAACCAACATGTGCCTCTAAAAGCATTGGGTTGATCAGAGTTCCACCCACCACTGTTAACAAGCTAAATCCCGCAGTTAATCTCTGACAGCAGGATTTAACAAGCACCAGCAAGGAGCACAATTTTCTTCACACTCATTGACAGTCCTGAGTCGTGATTCTTATGACAGCTAGAGGTCAGCTGATGACCCCTGTGTCTGTTATGCTGAAATGCTTGTGAATGACGGTTGTCAGTCGGCCTTCATAGGAAGTCATCATTTCGGCTCTACAGAGCAATACTGATGCATGCTCTGTACAGCATAAAAAATCAGATGATCGCAGATTCAAGTCCCTAAAAAATACTAATAAAAACAGTAAAACGTTTGAAAAAAGATTTTACATTTATGAAAAAAATAAAAATACACAAACGTTCAAATAACTTACCGTTTACCCCATTGAAAATTAAACTATTAAAAAAATACACAAATCCAGTATTGCTGGGTTCAGAAATATCCGATCAATCAAAATAAATTAATCTCATTGGTAAAAAGTGTAACGAAAAGAAAATTAAAAACCTGAGAATTACATTTTTTTTGGCTGCCAGAACATTGCAGTACAATGAAATAGGAAGTAATTAAATCATTCCAAAAATTGAATTTGTTAAAAGTCATCACCTCAAGGTGCAAAAATAAGCCATTACACAGCCCCACATCCACAAAAATGAGAATGTTGCAGTTCTCAGATAATGGTGACAAAAGAACCAATTTTTTTTTCACCAATAAAAAAAAAAAACTATACATGTTTGCTATCTTTGAACTAGTACTGACCTTGGGAATCATATTGACAGTCAGTTTTACCATATAGTGAATGTGGTAAATAAAAAAAATCCCAAAAACCTTTGTTGTTTATTTTTTCTTGTACTATTGCAGATCTCAAAATCAGAATAGAGCACAGTGGTCGGTGATGAATGGCTGTGCCTCTTAAATTGATTGCTAAGTGGTTGGGTTCCTCTATAAAGGTAGTTATTAGCATGCCTTACATGGCAAATAAATATTTTTATTCTCACAATGCATCTATAAAAGAAAAATAAAGTATATTTGAAAATATTCTTTGCAAAAGCTATCCTCCCATTCTGTGTCTCTGTTTTTTCTGCAGATCTGTCTATCCTTGCATAGAGACAACACGAAAAGCCTTTGTAGTTTGGTCCTGCATTCATACTACCTTCCATCTGTCCCTTACTTCTTGCTAAAATATATCTATGTTTAGTAAGTTAGCTTAAAGCAGGGACAGATGGGCTGGAGTATAACACAAGGTTTGTTTGTAGTTTGTAGCAATGTAGACCACATTTGTTATATTTTTATTTCAAAGAATACAAAAAAATGGCTTCTCTGCAAATCTACATTGTCTTTCAAAAATTCATAAAATTAAAATGAGTTTAAGGCCACATTCCAACAAGTAAAAATAGGTTAGAAATCACCTAAAACACAGCAATTAGAGCAGATTGATATTGTATATTTTGGTGTACACACCTGCAAAAAAAATATGTAGGAAAAAAAGCAGTGTTTTTACACATGGTCTAAGAGTAATTACAGAATTGCTAACATAAAAATCTGGAATTCAGCTTTAACCATTAACGTGAGCATCGTCCGATGATAAGAGTTTAGTGTAACGGCTCATTAACATATTAGAAGAAAGTCAACTGAAACCCATTGATTTCAGCAGAACTGGCTAACCATCCGATGTGCAGTGGTTCTCGTGCCTCTTACCCGACAGAGCGTTCAACACGTGAACGCTCAACTGAGCCCTCATGGGTATGGGAGAGATTAGTCGACAACTGTCATGTTTATGGCCAGCTTAAGCGCTAAGGGGCCAGCAAACTGAATTTATATAACATCAGGTTATGATATTATTTGATAGTGATCGTATTGAGCTATTCATATAATGCCCCAGTGAAAGGACATGAGACTGGGCCCGTCTTAATGAAATAAACCTTTAATTTTGGGCCAATGTCCTCAGCCTAAGGTCTGTTCTATTGGATACATGTATCTCTCCCATGTGGTGATGTTGTAAAAATCTAACATTTTGGCCCAAAGTAATTAAAATCCTAGGTGAAGTGAATGTACTATAGTATGTACTTTGAGGATTTAGGGAATTGTGAAGAAAATAGAAGAAAAAAAAGTAAACAAATTAATTCTACATAAATTACCTTTCTTATTATCTTGTTGTGAATATCGCTTTTCTAGGTGCTGTTTTGGAGCTCCCTCTGGTGGCCAAGAATGGTAGTGGAGCTGAGTCTGAGCCTGTGATTCAGACAGGTGTTGGCATTGATTGGGAATTAAGGAAGTCCTATTGCAGACAAGCCTGGTGTATATAAGAGAGCACTTTTTGCCTTGCTGGTGCCGGTTATAATTGAATTTTACTCAATCTCTGGACCTGGCTTGGAGTTCTGTCGTTCCCTGTTTCCCTGTGCAAGACTTCTGCAGATAAGTTTGTTGGATTTTTTCCTTGCTTCCTGGTTTACACCTTTAGAGTATTTGTTTTTCTTGGTTTTGTTTTGTATCTGTTTTCTTTCAGGTGAAGATTTGCCTTTCTAGTTTGATGAGCATGGGGGTTCCCCCTTTGCTAGCTCTTCTGCAAGAGAAGGGAGTTTCTCCCTGTCTAACTTGATTATTTGCACTTTTGTTTTTTGGTATTTTCTTTCTCCGATTATTTACAAGAGCACCTGTTATAGTGGGGGTGAGGTCGTTTGACCTCAAGGGGCATTTTACTATCAGGAGATTGGTATTATTTCTGCAGGATTTTTGTACTGACCACAATCAGTTTCCTTTCCTTTCCTTTGTATCTATTTAGTTTGGCATCGCCTTTGCTAAATCTATTTTTCCTATCTGTGTATCAGGTTTTCCTACATCACCATAATCTTTATATGTCGGGGGCTATCTACTCCTTTGGGGACTTTTCTGAGGCAAGGTAGATTTCCTAATTTCTATCTGTGAGGCTAGTTTCTCAGGTTGTGACGAGGCGTCTATTTGTATAGGAACACTCCATGGCTACTTTTAGTGTGGTCTGATAGTTAGGAGATTGCGGTCAGCCCTTGTTCCAACTACTCTTGTTGTTCTTGGTTTTTTCCCACTAATGGGAGTTTTTTGTAATCTTCCATGGTTACCGGATCATAACATTATCTTGTAATTGTAAAATAGAAACTAGATGTGCCTGAATGCACCACATGTGAGAGAATATATTCAAAATGTTAGTATTGGCAGGTTGGAAATATGGATTTATCTTATAAACAAAAATATTCAAATTTATAAAAACCACTGAAGTTTATGGATACCTCATGTTGATATTTAATGTTAAATCAATATATTTGTCTTCCAGATATCTTTTTTTCTTGATTCTCTCCCCTTACTTGTTTTTTCAGGAATTGTAACATTGAAGTCATGGGTGAGGTAGTCATCTTCCATCCCCTACCAAACTACAGGAAAAAGGGTATCTTGGCTACGTGTGTGTGCTACTGTTACCTTGCCCTACCAGTGCAGAATGCATACTGCTGTTGGATGTGGCAGGCAAAGACCAGATGAGGTAGAGTTTAATTAGGGAGACCAAAATTCCCCAAAAAAATCTTTTTATTGAACAACTTGTTGAGAAGTATAGATGCATCAGGTAGCAGGCAATACACTCCATGAATGCTTCTTCTGCAGAGAAAGGAAATTTATGGGTACATGCGGTGGTAAATTACTTCCATTACATGCTAAAATAGTAGCAGGGAGTATGGGAAGGGATAACAGTGCAAATTTAGTTCAGATTTACTATCACTGATGCCAGTATTGATAGGTGAGAGGAGGGAGCAGAGCATGTGCAGTTTGTATTTACATATGCTTGACTAGCTACTACTCAAGAGAATTCCACAGAGCTTAAAATAAAATAAGATAACATACATCTATAAAAGATACTGATCCTGAAAGGTCTGCTTAAGCCCTATTTAAAAATAACATTAGTATTGTACTACAAAATCATCTTTAAATATGCAAATAATTGTACTAATAATCATTTGGTCACAATTCAAATAATAAAGATGACTGCTCCACGTTAACAGGACTAAAGAAGTGCCAATTTGTTTTCTATATTGCCAATCAGCACCGATGAGACAGAAAACCTACCTGTGTGAAAGGACCCTTAGAGCAAACGAGCCACTAATATCAAATGTGCTAGTAGGCAGTTTACTTTATCATTTATCAAAAGTAAAATAAAAATGGAGGGTGATGACCCTCTTAATTTTTGTTTTGCTTTTCTACACTTTTTATCATTTCATAAATATACTGTAGTTGTTTGCATAGTTTATTATGTTCCCATAAGTACAGCCTTATGAACTAGGAGTTGATCAAACTGTTTCAAAAGTTATGATTTCACTTTTAAATCATGTGTTAAATCAAGTATTTCTTTTTGGAAAAGAAAACATTAAAAACAGATTAGTATGTATGCAGAAGAAAGGAAATTGCATACTTAAATAAATACATGGGGAAAAAACTAATGCTCGCTCTGATTTGACACCAAGTCGGAAAGTGTCAGGCATACCAGTAAAATTAACAAGGGAATTTTCAATTATATTGATTTTTGTGACTCACAAAGTCTTGAAATAATTCAACTTTATGTTCTTGTGGAGAAACCCCATTAATCTTTATAGGATAATATTGGCACTTCTGAATTCGGCTTTACAGAACTGAGAATGCTACTTACAATATATATGGAAATTACAAATGTGTTAAGATTTATTTGATTAGCTCTTGAGATAATAGGAGCAAAAATGTGCAAACACATATACTGGAACAAGTAAAATTTTAACTATATTGTCAGAATTTAACAAAATAATGTATGTTTAGTTGTGTGACCTTCACTTTATGTACAATAACTTTATCATTACAATCTTCTATCAAAAAGTTACCAAGTGCTTCACTCCATTCTTCCGTGTGTTTGTACAATGTAGCTCACTTTATATAATAATGCTTAGCTCTCATATGAATAATATGGACCATTAACAGGAATGGACAGGTCATCACAATATATGTTGTGGAATGTTCTCTAATCTTTATTTGGAAAACTTGCCAGGAAAAAGATTGTCTTGTCCCATCCAACTCAATAAATAATTTAGTAAGCTGTCACACCATATTTCTTTTTGCTGTCAGGTGGTATTTCCCAAGCCTCGCTATAACAGGACCTATTTAAAATAGAGACATAGAACTGCACTCCAGTTCAATGAAAAGTTAATATTTCTTTCAAACAACCAAAGCTAATTAGGATAAACAAGATATAGTCCTATAATGGAAATGTTATATAATGGTGTATATTTAGTACTGCAATGTTTTCTATACAGAAGTAGCATTTATCAAAATGTAATAAAAAGATAAAGAAGTGACAAGGTAGAAGTAAGAGCCATATAACGTTTTTGATTAGCAGTATGGGCTATTGTAAAATACATGTGAACAAAAATACCTTTGTAAGTATTTATGAAATTTATATGAATAAATTGATAAAGCAAAGTAAAAAATACATCATTTATTTTAAGTAAGAAAAGAACTTGTAATTTTATGAAAATATCACTGAATTGATACCACCATATTCCATATCACCATTTATCATCATAAGAGACGATAGAATTGTGGCACACTCTGTTGTGTAAAAGTACATGCTTTAGTATAAATCCATCAAAGGTGAACAGGTCTGAGACCAGATGCTGGCACTCCGGAGGATCATGTCTTGTGATTATCAGTTATGCTTTGGCTACTGTGAGGCTCCCTCTTGTGGCCAGGAATGGTTTGGTCAGAGACCAGGTGTATTGAGCAAGGGGCGTTTCCATTGCTAACTCTCTGCTTATTTAAACCCTGGTCTGATAGCAGACTATGCCGGATGTCAGTTGTTCTTTGTTCCCCAGCCTGCTTCATCCTCCTCCAGACAACATCTACCCCAGATAAGTGCTTGGCTCTTTATTTGTTGTTTGGTTCTTTTTGCTATTATCTGAGTTTGTCATTTTCTGTGCTTGTTTTCAGTTTATTTGCATGCAGCGATCCTCCCTCTCAGTTGCTTAGCTGGGAAGCTCCCTGCAGCTATGTTTGGAGTATTTCTCCTATAAGTCCATGTGTTTGTTGCTTCTTGAAGTTGTAATGGTTCCTGCTTTCTGCTCATTGGTATGACAAGAGCGCCTGGTATAGGACTGAGTTCAGATCTAGCGATCTGAGGGCTTTTGTACTATCAGGTTTTTGGATTTTTGCAGGGTTTTTCTCTGGCCACCATCAGTCCCTTTTCTGTCCTGTCCTATTTAGTCAGTAGGGCCTCACCTTTTGCTAATCCTATCATCTATCTGTGTATTGTGTTTTCCTATATCACCGCAGTCTTTGAATGTGAGGGGCTTGCTATTCTTTATCTATTTTCTGAGGCAGAGAGTTGTTTGTCTTTCCTTCCTTTAGGATAGCTATTTCTCCAGTTGGGTTCGCGGTGCACAGGATGTTAGTTCACCCCTCGGCTACTTCTAGTGTTGATGGTTAGTAAGGGGATGGCAGCCAGATTAGTTGCCAATGCTCTTGTCACCTTTTACCAATGATTTATGGTGGTCTTCCATGGTTCCGGATCATAACAACCATGGCCGTTTTGCGCTGCTGCACTTCTACGGATCCTGGGAACCCAGGACCCGTAGAAGAGCAGCAGTGCAAAATGGCCATCATCCTTTAGAGTGCCAGCATCTAGTCTTGGACCTACTTACCATTTATAGATTTATACTAAAGCAAGGACTTTGACACAACAGCGTGTGCCACGATTCTACCTTCTTTTATGATGATCTTCACTGGACTGGTTCTTTGTACATGCGTAACAAATTCATTTAGTTACGGTTCTGCACTATGGAGCAATTAGTTTAGTTTTTATATCTTTTCTAGCGACTGTTCATCTAAGAAAAGGCAAGATAAACATATAAACTGACAAGCAAAAGGGTAACAATATTTTGAACTTTTGACTTTCAGGCTCCATATCTCACCATCCACTACAGATTTGAGCATGAGACTACCTTCATCTTATAGACAATCATCTTGGCTATCTCATACCTAAATTTGACTTGCAACGATTTAGGATGTAATTAGTTATGCAAATTCTTGTAATGTCACTCCATTGTTATTGTTTTGCACCTGGTATTGGAAAAATCTTTTGTTTCCTGTATACTATAAATTGCAACTTGTTTTCTCATTGCTTAATAGCTCCAACTGCTATTAGGTTGATTCCCAAGCAAAAGTCACTGGTTCGAATTGAGGAGCAGACATGAAGATTTCCCAAGAAAAGAGAAGCAGCATCGTTTAACTTATCAATAGTAGTCTCTCAGCCAAGTTAATTGCCAAACTGCATGACGTGAGTACCATAATAGTTGGAAGAATATAGAATGAAGTCCATCCATTCAAATGCCAAGAGGTGGACATCCAGGCCAAATATCGAAGTCAATAAGTCAGCTCATCACAAGGTCTATCCGTTCTGGTGTGACAAATACGGCTTTGAAAGTGACTCGTATGGTTCATAACAGTGAGATCACAGATGACCATGCAAGCATTGTGCAAAGTACATTGCATAAGTCTGGTATGGTGTCTTGAAAAAAGGTAAAGAAGCCTCAAATTCAATATCATCATAAGAAGCATTGGCTCAAGTTTGCAAAAAAATATGAAGAGTGTACAATAGATGTTTGGAACGGTGAGACGAAACTCAATAGATTAGGTTCTGATGGGTGCAAATGGATCTGGAAGAAACAAGAAAAAAGAGGCTTACAGATTGAGAAATTTAAGAAACTCAATTTCAGTGGAGGAAGGCTAATGATATGGGGTTTTTTTCTACACCCAAAGGCATTGGATACTTGACCAGGTTGATAGTGGTCTCAATGCTGAGGTGTATATGAGTATACTACAAACAAGTTACTTCATACAGTTAGGAACTTTGCGTATAAAAAGCATGACATAGTGTTCCAGCAGGACAATGACTCGAAGCATACATCTAAATTGATGAACAAATAGTTTAATGACAATGAAGTAGACCTGCTAGATTTGCCCGTACAGTCCGCAGACCTTAACCCAATCAAAAACTTGTGGGTAGAGGTGAATAAAAAGATGTATACATACAATAGTGAGTTGACCAGTATGCACCAACTTTGGCAACATGTAGAAAAGACCTGGATTCAGATTTCGGTTTAGACATGCTTGAATGTGATTCAGGCAATGTTGAAAGCCAAAGATGGATTAACAAAATATTAACAAAATAATGAAGATAAAATCTAGATTTAAAGGCGCAAAACAGTAACAATGCAGTGACATGACAAGAATCTGGATAACTAATCATATGCTAAGTAGTTGCACGTCAAATTCATGTATGAGTTATCAAAGATGATTGTCCATAAAATAAAGGTAGTCTCGCACTTAAAGCTGTAGTGGAAGGTGAGATATGAAGTTCAAAGTCAAAACTTCAAAACATTGTTACCCTTTTGCTTGTTACTATAACTAGAGATGAGCAATCTTGATTGGTAAAGAACAGAAAATTTCAAAATCATACGACCCTTTGGGGGATCTGCTCATGATCGGAAATCCGAACATTTGTCCGAAAAGTTTTAAATGATTATTTTGGATCAGCATATGTTTGACACTTTTCTAATATTTTAATATTACTTTGGCTACTTTACTGATGCAATATGATGAGTGAGGGGACATGTTTGATGAGGGCAGGGGGTAAGGAGAGTTCAGAGGAGTGGCAGATTTTTTTTCTTTAAGTTTATGTGTGGATGTTCCCTGCAGGCCATCAGGAGGCAAAAAATATCTAAAATGTTCAGACACAAGAGCTTGTGTCACTGGTTGCCTAAGTCACATGACCCTAAGCATATAAAGTGCTGGCCAAAAGTATTGGCACCTCTGCAATTCTGTCAGATAATAGTCAGTTTCTTCTTGAAAATGATTGCAATCACAAATTCTTTGGTATTATTATCTTCATTTCATTTGTCTTCAATGAAAAAAAAATAAAATTGTCATAAAGCCAAATTGGATATAATTCCACACCAAACATAAAAAAGGGGGTGGACAAAAGTATTGGCACTGTTTGAAAAATCATGTGATGCTTCTCTAATTTGTGTACTTAAAGCACCTGTAACTTACCTGTGGCACCTAACAGGTGTTGGCAATAACTAAATCACACTTGCAGCCAGTTGACATGGATTACAGTTGACTCAATCTCTGTCCTGTGTCCTTGTGTGTAACACATTGAGCATGGAGAAAAGAAAGAAAACCAAAGAACTGTCTGAGGACTTGAGAATCCAAATTGTGAGGAAGCATGAGCAATCTCAAGGCTACAAGTCCATCTCCAAAGACCTGAAAGTTCCTGTGTCTACGGTGCGCAGTGTCATCAAGAAGTTTAAAGCCAATGGCACTGTGGCTAACCTCCCTAGATGTGGAAGGAAAAGAAAAATTGACAAGAGATTTCAACACAAGATTGTGCAGATGGTGGATAAAGAACCTCGACTAACATCCAAACAAGTTCAAGCTGCCCTGCAGTCGGTGGGCACAACAGTGTCAACCTGTAATATCCGTCAGCGTCTGAATGAAAAGGGACTGTATGGTAGGATACCCAGGAAGATCCCACTTCTTTCCCCGAGACATAAAAAGCCAGGCTGGAGTTTGCCAAAACTTACCTGAGAAAGCCGAAAACGTTTTGGAAGAATGTTCTCTGGGCAGATGAGACAAAAGTAGAGCTTTTTGGGAAAAGCCATCAACATAGAGTTTACAGGAAAAAAAAGAGGCATTCAAAGAAAAGAACACAGTCCCTACAGTCAAACATGGAGGAGGTTCCCTGATGTTTTGAGGTTTCTTTGCTGCCTCTGGCACTGGACTGCTTGACCGTGTGCATGGCATTATGAAGTCTGAAGACTACCAACAAATTTTGCAGCATAATGTAGGGCCCAGTGTGAGAAAGCTGGGTCTCCCTCAGAGGTCATGGGTCTTCCAGCAGGACAATGACCCAAAACACACTTCAAAAAGCACTAGAAAATTATTTGAGAGAAAGCACTGGAGACTACTAAAGTGGCTAGCAATGAGTCCAGACCTGAATCCCATAGAACACCTCTGGAGAGATCTCAAAATGGCAGTTTGGAGAAGGCACCCTTCAAATCTCAGGGACCTGGAGCAGTTTGCCAAAGAAGAATGGTCTAAAATTCCAGCAGAGCATTGTAAGAAACTCATTGATGGTTACCGGAAGCGGTTGTTCACAGTTATTTTGGCTAAAGGTTGTGCAACCAAGTATTAGGCTAAGGGTGCCAATACTTTTGTCTGGCCCATTTTTGGATTTTTGTGTGAAATGATCAATGATTTGATTTTTGTTTCATTCTCTTTTGTGTTTTTTCATTGCAAGCTAAATAAATGAAGATAATAATACCAAAGAATTTGTGATTGCAATCATTTTCAGGAAGAAACTGAGTATTCTCTGACAGAATTGCAGAGGTGCCAATACTTTTGTCCAGCACTGTAAATGTAGACACACAATGTCGATACAATTTTGTGATTGATAAGGCTTAGGGAAGGTGCTAGTGTTAGACAGTTATCTAACCCAGGGGTTTAATCACAGGTAGTTGAGAAATATAGATAGGAGAGTGATATTGTAGAATAGAGAAGTGCAGTGTAGGGAACATAGATGTGTCTGTGCCCCAAAATAGCCTTTCATCATCTAGTGGTAGCTAATTGTGTGCACTGCTGCTTACCCTCCATAGTGGTGACTGTGCTTTGCAATACAGCACAATTAGTGCTCCAGCTAGGAGTGTTAGTTGTACTTTGAAATAGTGCACAATTAGTGCTCAAGCTAAAATGTGCTACTTGGGCTTTGAATTAGTACATAATTAGTGCTCTAGCTAAAAAGTGGTAGTTGGGCTTTGAAATAGTGCTCAATTAGTGCTCTAACTAGAAAGTGCTAGTTGAGCTTTGAAATACTGCACAGTTAGTGTTCTAGCTAGAAATTGGTAGCTGTGCTTTGAGATACTGCATATTTAGTGCTCCAACTTGTAAGTGGTAGTTGTGCTTTGAAATACTGCACAATTAGTGCTCCAGCTAAAAAGTGGTAGTTTTGCTTTGAAACACTGTACAATTAGTGGTGCAGCTAGAATGTGCTTGTTTAGCTTTGAAATAGAACACAAGTAGTGCCCCAAATAGAAAGTGCTAGTTGGGCTTTGAAATACTGCACAATTAGTTTTCTAACTAAAAAGTGCTAGTTGGGATTTGAAATACTGCACAATTAGTGCTCCAACTAGAAAGTTCTATTTGGGCTTTGAAGTACTGCACAATTACACAATTAGTGATCAGCTAGAAAGTTGTAGTTGTGCTTTGAAATAGTTCACAATTAGTGCTCCAACTAGAAAGTGCTTGTTGGGCTTTGAAATACTGCACAATTGGTGCTCTAGCTAGACAGTGCTAGTTGTGCTATGAAATAGTGCCCAATTAGTACTCCAGTTATAAAGTGCTAATTGGGCTTTGAAATAGAGTACAAAAACATGAGTGGGAAAGACCGAGATGGTGGTGGAAAGAGTAATAAGCGTGGTGGTCAAGGTGTACGTTGGGTAGGTGCTAAGGTTACTAGACGTTCTACTGAACAAACATCAGCTTATCCTAGGCAAACAGAACTGACAACTTATGTTACTGGACAGGCTACTCCACTCTATTTGTCAGCCGCACAGGTGTACGACTTGGAGATGAGGGTCAGAAGGAGCATTATGATACAGTACCTGGCAGTATCTGGAAAGTGTTTTATCAAGTGGCCTCTCCTCCTCTTCCTCTACTAAACACATAGTAAAGTCCTCAGAGGTGGGACATCAATTACCCTAATTTTACCATCGTCGCAACTCTCCAACTGCCCAACTAACTGTGGTGAACCACAGATGAGGAAGTCTGCAGAGCTTTCCCACATTTTATTCCATGGGCATCAGATTTCTTCTCCAAACATTCCCAGACTCAAGAGGAGGAAAGCATCTACACCGATGCCCAAAATCTCTGTGAGTTGGATCCGGGGGTCTGGCTAATTAGGGTATAAGCAGAATCCGGACCCTGTTCACCAAATTTTCAATAAGTGAAGTTCAGACAGCTCTGACCAATTGCTCATTATAATGCAGCTGTGGTGCTCGGAACTACAAGCCGGTTCCTGGATCCATGGATAAGGCAAAAAAGATTTGTATCCTGCATTTGCAATACCAAGACTAAGGGCTTTGCCTGAAATGCGTAGACTGGTCAGTCTATACTGTCTATGCTTGATTTTATCATGTTTTAAACCGATTTAATAAAGGTGTGATTTTTTATTTGTGGATGGTGGATACAAATCTGTTTTGCCTCCTCACCAAATGTTTGAGGTTTGAGGTGATGTTGATGAGACCCAGATACCTGAGGAGCATGCATACTTTACAGTGGTGTCAGGGTAGGAACAGGAGGGAGACTGTCAGTGTGATGAGTGGGATGAGAGAGAGGATGACGATGAGGATGGAGATCCTTCTTGGTGTAAATCCTGAGGCATGCAGCTGAGTAGCTTAGCAGAGGAGGAGGATAATGATGAGGATACGATGGTGATTCCTGCACAATCACGTACTGAATCAACCTTGACAAGTATTACATCCTTAGCCACAACTCTGGCTTTGGCCAGCAACAGTCGCGGAGGGTAGTCTAGCCTGGCCCATTTTTGATCCCGCAAATAATGACCCAATTTTCATTATCTGACAACTTTGGAAACAACAACTCAGTAGAGGAGAAAATTACCAAGAATTTGAAAACGACATGCCTTAACTGGCACATGTTCCATCAAGATGTGTTACTCTTGGAAAATTACTGCACTAAAATGCGACCTAGCAAGTTGTCCCAACCACTGGCCACCCCATCAAATGCATTTGCTGCTTCTTCCTCTGACACAGGTCTCTGGACGCAAAACCTCCACTTGTTTGCCAGCTACATCGGCGCGAGTGAGAGACTGTCAGCTGTTATGGAAATGGACATGTCTTATGCTTTTGACTAGAGTTGAGCGAACCGGTCCCGGTTCGGCTCGAGGTCGGTTCGCCGAACGGAGGTCCCGTTCGAGTTCGGCTCGTCGAACGTTCGACGAACCGAACTCGAACCGCATAGAAAACAATGGCAGGCAATCACAAACACAGAAAAACACCTAGAAAACACCCTCAAAGGTGTCCAAAAGGTGACAAACAACTCACAACACAACACAAACACATGGGAAAGTGACAAGGACATATACTTATGCAAAAACAAAAGAGCTGGACAAGGAAAAAGAGGAGGAGACACAGATATAGGCATGGCACGCCCTTCTAAAATCATGTAAAACACCGCAAGGTGACTCCAAGCGGAGTCTCCCTTTTTTCCAAAAATTGTGCCCCACACACACCCACCCCTTCAGTGGCAGCACTTGTGACCTAGTTGTGCACTTCACAGCAAGATTTGCATCAAGCACATTCAAAAATAAGGCCTAATTAACCGTCCCCAGGATGACACCGGGATAGGTAGCAAAGTCTTTGCTGAACCATGACTTGTTCATCTTGGCTTCTTTTAAAAACAATGTAAGCAAGGGTTACTCCAAGCGGAGTCTCCCTTTTTTCCAAAAATTGTGCCCCACACACACCCACCCCTTCAGTGGCAGCACTTGTGACCTAGTTGTGCACTTCACAGCTAGATTTGCATCAAGCACATTCAAAAATAAGGCCTAATTAACCGTCCCCAGGATGACACCGGGGTAGGTAGCAAAGTCTTTGCTGAACCATGACTTGTTCATCTTGGCTTCTTTTAAAAACAATGTAAGCAAGGGTTACTCCAAGCGGAGTCTCCCTTTTTTCAAAAAATTGGGCCACACAGACACCCACCCCATCAGTGGCAGCACTTGGGCCCTAGTTGAAAACAGGATGTTTTGATTTGCATCAAGCACATTCAAAAATACGCCATAATTAACCGTCCCCAGGATGACACCAGGGTAGGTAGCAAAGTCTTTCCTGATCTCAGCTCTGTTCATCTTGGCTTCTTTTAAAAACAATGTAAGCAAGGGTTACTCCAAGCGGAGTCTCCCTTTTTTCCAAAAATTGGGCCCCACACACACCCACCCCTTCAGTGGCAGCAGTTGTGCCCCAGTTGTACACTTCACAGCTAGATTTGCATCAAGCACATTCAAAAATACGCTATTCTTAATCGTCCCCAGGATGACACCGGGGTAGGTAGCAAAGTCTTTCCTGATCCCAGCTCTGTTCATCTTGGCTTCTTTTAAAAACACAGCAAGCAAGGGTTACTCCAAGCAGAGTCTCCCTTTTTTCCAAAAATTGTGCCCCACACACACCCACCCCTTCAGTGGCAGCACTTGTGACCTAGTTGTGCACTTCACAGCTAGATTTGCATCAAGCACATTCAAAAATATGGCCTAATTAACCGTCCCCAGGATGATACCGGGGTAGGTAGCAAAGTCTTTGCTGAACCATGACTTGTTCATCTTGGCTTCTTTTAAAAACAATGTAAGCAAGGGTTACTCCAAGCGAAGTCTCCCTTTTTCCAAAAATTGTGCCCCACACACACCCACCCATTCAGTGGCAGCACTTGTGCCCTAGTTGTACACTTCACAGCTAGATTTGCATCAAGCACATTCAAAAATACGCTATTCTTAACCGTCCCCAGGATGACACCGGGGTAGGTAGCAAAGTCTTTCCTGATCCCAGCTCTGTTCATCTTGGCTTCTTTTAAAAACACAGCAAGCAAGGGTTACTCCAAGCGGAGTCTCCCTTTTTTCCAAAAATTGTGCCCCACACACACCCACCCCTTCAGTGGCAGCACTTGTGACCTAGTTGTGCACTTCACAGCTAGATTTGCATCAAGCACATTCAAAAATACGGCCTAATTAACCGTCCCCAGGATGACACCGGGGTAGGTAGCAAAGTCTTTGCTGAACCATGACTTGTTCATCTTGGCTTCTTTTAAAAACAATGTAAGCAAGGGTTACTCCAAGCGAAGTCTCCCTTTTTCCAAAAATTGTGCCCCACACACACCCACCCATTCAGTGGCAGCACTTGTGCCCTAGTTGTACACTTCACAGCTAGATTTGCATCAAGCACATTCAAAAATACGCTATTCTTAATCGTCCCCAGGATGACACCGGGGTAGGTAGCAAAGTCTTTCCTGATCCCAGCTCTGTTCATCTTGGCTTCTTTTAAAAACACAGCAAGCAAGGGTTACTCCAAGCAGAGTCTCCCTTTTTTCCAAAAATTGTGCCCCACACACACCCACCCCTTCAGTGGCAGCACTTGTGACCTAGTTGTGCACTTCACAGCTAGATTTGCATCAAGCACATTCAAAAATATGGCCTAATTAACCGTCCCCAGGATGATACCGGGGTAGGTAGCAAAGTCTTTGCTGAACCATGACTTGTTCATCTTGGCTTCTTTTAAAAACAATGTAAGCAAGGGTTACTCCAAGCGAAGTCTCCCTTTTTCCAAAAATTGTGCCCCACACACACCCACCCATTCAGTGGCAGCACTTGTGCCCTAGTTGTACACTTCACAGCTAGATTTGCATCAAGCACATTCAAAAATACGCTATTCTTAACCGTCCTTAGGATGACACCGGGGTAGGTAGCAAAGTCTTTCCTGATCCCAGCTCTGTTCATCTTGGCTTCTTTTAAAAACACAGCAAGCAAGGGTTACTCCAAGCGGAGTCTCCCTTTTTTCCAAAAATTGTGCCCCACACACACCCACCCCTTCAGTGGCAGCACTTGTGACCTAGTTGTGCACTTCACAGCTAGATTTGCATCAAGCACATTCAAAAATACGGCCTAATTAACCGTCCCCAGGATGACACCGGGGTAGGTAGCAAAGTCTTTGCTGAACCATGACTTGTTCATCTTGGCTTCTTTTAAAAACAATGTAAGCAAGGGTTACTCCAAGCGAAGTCTCCCTTTTTCCAAAAATTGTGCCCCACACACACCCACCCATTCAGTGGCAGCACTTGTGCCCTAGTTGTACACTTCACAGCTAGATTTGCATCAAGCACATTCAAAAATACGCTATTCTTAATCGTCCCCAGGATGACACCGGGGTAGGTAGCAAAGTCTTTCCTGATCCCAGCTCTGTTCATCTTGGCTTCTTTTAAAAACACAGCAAGCAAGGGTTACTCCAAGCAGAGTCTCCCTTTTTTCCAAAAATTGTGCCCCACACACACCCACCCCTTCAGTGGCAGCACTTGTGACCTAGTTGTGCACTTCACAGCTAGATTTGCATCAAGCACATTCAAAAATATGGCCTAATTAACCGTCCCCAGGATGATACCAGGGTAGGTAGCAAAGTCTTTGCTGAACCATGACTTGTTCATCTTGGCTTCTTTTAAAAACAATGTAAGCAAGGGTTACTCCAAGCGAAGTCTCCCTTTTTCCAAAAATTGTGCCCCACACACACCCACCCATTCAGTGGCAGCACTTGTGCCCTAGTTGTACACTTCACAGCTAGATTTGCATCAAGCACATTCAAAAATACGCTATTCTTAACCGTCCCCAGGATGACACCGGGGTAGGTAGCAAAGTCTTTCCTGATCCCAGCTCTGTTCATCTTGGCTTCTTTTAAAAACACAGCAAGCAAGGGTTACTCCAAGCGGAGTCTCCCTTTTTTCCAAAAATTGTGCCCCACACACACCCACCCCTTCAGTGGCAGCACTTGTGACCTAGTTGTGCACTTTACAGCTAGATTTGCATCAAGCACATTCAAAAATACGGCCTAATTAACCGTCCCCAGGATGACACCGGGGTAGGTAGCAAAGTCTTTGCTGAACCATGACTTGTTCATCTTGGCTTCTTTTAAAAACAATGTAAGCAAAGGTTACTCCAAGCGGAGTCTCCCTTTTTTCAAAAAATTGGGCCACACAGACACCCACCCCATCAGTGGCAGCACTTGGGCCCTAGTTGCAAACAGGATGTTTTGATTTGCATCAAGCACATTCAAAAATACGCCATAATTAACCGTCCGCAGGATGACAACAGGGTAGGTAGCAAAGTCTTTCCTGATCCCAGCTCTGTTCATCTTGGCTTCTTTTAAAAACAATGTAAGCAAGGGTTACTCCAAGCGGAGTCTAGCTTTTTTCCAAAAATTGGGCCCCACACACACCCACCCCTTCAGAGGCAGCAGTTGTGCCCCAGTTGTACACTTCACAGCTAGATTTGCATCAAGCACATTCAAAAATACGCTATTCTTAACCGTCCCCAGGATGACACCGGGGTAGGTAGCAAAGTCTTTCCTGATCCCATCTCTGTTCATCTTGGCTTCTTTTAAAAACACAGCAAGCAAGGGTTACTCCAAGCGGAGTCTCCCTTTTTTCCAAAAATTGTGCCCCACACACACCCACCCCTTCAGTGGCAGCACTTGTGCCCTAGTTGTGCACTTCACAGCTAGATTTGCATCAAGCACATTCCAAATCCACAAGCATTTACTCTCCCCAGGATGACACAGGGGTTGTAAATTCCTTCTGGATCCATGACTTGTTCATTTTGATGAACGTCAGTCTGTCCACATTGTCACTGGACAGACGCGTGCGCTTATCTGTCAGCACACACCCAGCAGCACTGAAGACACGTTCAGAGACAACGCTGGCAGCTGGACACGACAAAATCTCCAAGGCGTAACTGGATAGCTCTGGCCATTTTTCTAGATTTGAAGCCCAAAAGGAGCAAGGCTCCATTTGCAAAGTCATGGCATCGATGTTCATTTGGAGATACTCCTGTATCATCCTCTCCAGCCGTTGACAATGTGTCAGACTTGTTGTCTCTGGTGGCCTTGCAAAGGAGGGTCTAAAAAAATTATGAAAACATTCCATAAAATTGCTGTTACCAGCACCAGATACGGTCCTACTGGTACGTGTAGACTGTTGAAGATGACGAGACCGTCCCATGTTTGTCAAGTTACAACTGGGAGATTCACTTCCTGCACCTGCACGGTTGTTTGGTGGAAAAGCGGATCTAAGATCGAGTAACAGCTTCTGCTGATACTCCTGCATACGTGCGTCCCTTTCTATGGCTGGAATTATGTCACAAAATTTGGACTTGTACCGGGGATCTAATAGTGTGGCAAGCCAGTAGTCATCATCACTTCTAATTTTGACAATACGAGGGTCATGTTGGAGGTAGTGCAACAAGAAGGCCTTCATGTGTCTTGCGCAGCCATGCGGACCAAGTCCACGCTGTGTTTGTGGCATAGAGGTGCTAACCGTTCTTTCTTCCTCTGACATCTCCCCCCAACCTCTTTCAACTGAAATTTGACCAAGGTCTCCCTCATCTGCTGAGTCTTCCATGTCCATGGACAGTTCGTCCTCCATTTCTTCATGTCCTCCTGCACCTTCCTCAACATCTCGCCTGCTACCATGCGCCCTTGTTGATCCCTGTCCCCCATGCTCCCATGCCTGGCGCCTTGGTGATGATGAACGTCTGGACCTTGGGGATGTTGTTGTGTCTTGCGCATATGAATCCTCCTGTAGTTCATCCCCTTCCTGTTGTCCCACCCCCTGACTCCGAATAGTGTTTAGCGTGTGCTCCAGCATGTAAATGACTGAAATTGTCATGCTGATAATGGCATTGTCAGCGCTAAACATATTCGTCACCATGTCGAAACTGTGCAGAAGGGTGCATAGGTCCTTGATCTGAGACCACTCCATCAGGGTGATCTGCCCCACCTCTGCATCTCGTTGGCCCAGGCTATACGTCATGACGTATTGCACCAGGGCACGGCGGTGCTGCCACAGTCGCTGTAACATGTGGAGAGTTGAATTCCAGCGTGTCGCCACATCGCATTTCAGGCGATGAACGGCAGGCCGAAAGACTTCTGGAGCGATGCAAGTCGCTCAGCTGCGGCGCTTGAACGGCGGAAGTGAGCAGACAGTTTTCGTGCCCTGTTCAGAAGGCCATCTAGGCAGGGATACTGTGTTAAAAATTGCTGCACGACAAGGTTCAACACGTGAGCCATACAAGGTACGTGTGTCACCTTGCCCAGGCGAAGGGCCGCACCCAGGTTTGCAGCATTGTCGCACACGGCCTTACCAGGCTGCAGGTTGAGTGGAGACAACCATTTATTAAACTCGGACCGCAGAGCTGACCACAACTCCTCAGCTGTGTGACTCTTATTCCCAAGACATGTCAAGCTAAAGACCGCCTGATGCCGTTGCGCTCTGCTGCCAGCATAGTAATGAGGGGTGCGTGATTCCTTCTGCGCAGTGAGAACGCTGGTGGCCTGACCAGGCAGGCTTGGGGCGGAGGTGGAGGACCCAGATGAGGTGGAGGATGCAGAAGCAGTGGCGGAACTTGGACAGACAGAGAATTGACACACAAGTCGTGGGGACGGCAAGACTTGTGCAGCAGACCCTTCACCATCTATCACCATAGTTACCCAGTGCCCAGTCAGCGACATGTAACGTCCCTGTCCATGCTTACTGGTCCAAGTATCGGTGGTGAAATGCACCCGTTGACACACAGAGTTTCTCAAGGAAGCGGTAATGTTGTGTGCGACATGCTGGTGTAGCGCGGGCACACCTTTCTTAGAGAAGTACTGGCGACTAGGCATCTGGTACTGGGGCACAGCGACAGACATAAGGTCTCTAAAATCCTGTGTGTCCACTCGCTCCGCTAGGCCGCATTGCAGCACGGTGAGCTTCCCACCGGGCCATATGATATTTATTCATGTGACGATTCATGGAAGAAGTTGTCAAACTGCTGAGGTTTTGACCTCTACTAAGAGAACCATGACAAATTTTACAGATCACATAATTTGGGCGATCTTTGTCTATGTCAAAAAAGGACCAGGCTAGGCAAGGCTTAGAGGCCATGCGACCTGTTGATCCACCCCGAATAATGCTCAGAGGCAGAGTGGTGGCTGAGGATACAGTTGTAGACGTGCTACCAGTACTCCGACTCTGTCCAGGAAGGCGCAAGGTAACTTCGTCATCAGTTGCATCCTCCTCCACCACCTCTGTTGACCTCCTCGAGTGCCTGACTGTGAGTTGACAGTAGGTGGGATCTAGAACTTCATCATCAATTGTTGTGTTTGCACTCCCCTCCCCCTCAGACCGAGCCTCTTCTTGCCCTGACCGAATATTTAAGTTGTCATCCCAATCGGGTATCTGCGTCTCATCTTAATCAGTATGTTCCTCATTGTCTATAACCACAGGTGTTACAGTTTGTGACAAAGGGTCAACATTATGCTCAGAAACTTGGTCCTCACGGCCTGAATCAGAGTCACAAAGGTTCTGGGCATCACTGCAGACCATTTCCTGTTCTGTACTCACTGTAGCTTGGGAGCAGACCTCTGATTCCCGGGCTATAGTGTGACTGAAGAGCATTGCAGACTCAGCCATCTCAGTTCCACCATACTGTGCAGGGCTGATGGAGACTTCAGAGCTGGGAGAAAGCAAGTTTGATTGGGATGACAACTCAGAGGACTGGTGTTTTTTGGATGCGGTACTTGAAGAGGCTGAGAGGGCACTTGTTGGACCACTTGAGATCCATTCAAGCATTTTCCTTTTTTGGCCATCATCTACCTTTGTTCCTGTTGTTCGTGTCCGTAAAAAAGGGAGCACATCGGATTGTCCACGGTAAGTAGTAGACATCTTACTTTTGCTGGTAGATGCTCTATCTTCAGCATTTGATAATGGAGCTTTGCCACCTTCCCCACGGACAAAACCTTTTTTGCCTTTTCCACCACGCCTCTTCCCCTTTCCACCAGCATCTGTCATTTTGCCACTCATGTTGATTGTGACAAGATTGTGCACTGAAAATGTGGTAGTAAAAATTGAGAGGTGGTGTAGATTGCAGTGGTGGTCTAGCTTTATTAACAGCAGAATAATAAAGAATAAATATCCCTGACAATGCAACTACGGCCCTTAAACTTGCAGCAAAAATTGCTAGAATAATGGCTTAGTTATAATGAGTTGGAGTGTGCAATGCAGGTAGAGGTGCTGCAAATGTCTTTGCACTAGTGGGACTACAGCAAAGTCCAATAGCCACGTTTAGGATGCCACTAGGTACACTGAGTGTTTGCTAGTATAATGGCTTAGTTATAATGAGTTGGAGTTTGCAATGCAGGTAGAGGTGCTGCAAATGTCTTTGCACTAGTGTGACTATAGCAAAGTCCAATAGCCACGTTTAGGATGCCACTAGGTACACTGAGTGTTTGCTAGTATAATGGCTTAGTTATAATGAGTTGGAGTGTGCAATGCAGGCAGACGTGCTGCAAATGTCTTTGCACTAGTGTGACTATAGCAAAGTCCAATAGCCGTGTTTAGGATGCCACTAGGTACACTGAGTGTTTGCTAGTATAATGGCTTAGTTATAATGAGTTGGAGTGTGCAATGCAGGTAGAGGTGCTGCAAATGTCTTTGCACTAGTGTGACTATAGCAAAGTCCAATAGCCACGTTTAGGATGCCACTAGTATAATGGCTTAGTTATAATGAGTTGGAGTGTGCAATGCAGGCAGACGTGCTGCAAATGTCTTTGCACTAGTGTGACTAGACAAATGTCCAATAGCCACGTTTAGGATGCCACTAGGTACACTGAGTGTTTGCTAGTATAATGGCTTAGTTATAATGAGTTGGAGTGTGCAATGCAGGCAGACGTGCTGCAAATGTCTTTGCACTAGTGTGACTAGTCAAATGTCCAATAGCCACGTTTAGGATGCCACTAGGTACACTGAGTGTTTGCTAGTATAATGGCTTAGTTATAATGAGTTGGAGTGTGCAATGCAGGTAGAGGTGCTGCAAATGTCTTTGCACTAGTGTGACTATAGCAAAGTCCAATAGCCACGTTTAGGATGCCACTAGGTACACTGAGTGTTTGCTAGTATAATGGCTTAGTTATAATGAGTTGGAGTGTGCAATGCAGGCAGACGTGCTGCAAATGTCTTTGCACTAGTGTGACTATAGCAAAGTCCAATAGCCACGTTTAGGATGCCACTAGGTACACTGAGTGTTTGCTAGTATAATGGCTTAGTTATAATGAGTTGGAGTGTGCAATGCAGGTAGAGGTGCTGCAAATGTCTTTGCACTAGTGTGACTATAGCAAAGTCCAATAGCCACGTTTTGGATGCCACTAGGTACACTGAGTGTTTGCTAGTATAATGGCTTAGTTATAATGAGTTGGAGTGTGCAATGCAGGTAGAGGTGCTGCAAATGTCTTTGCACTAGTGTGACTAGACAAATGTCCAATAGCCACGTTTAGGATGCCACTAGGTACACTGAGTGTTTGCTAGTATAATGGCTTAGTTATAATGAATTGGAGTGTGCAATGCAGGCAGACGTGCTGCAAATGTCTTTGCACTAGTGTGACTAGACAAATGTCCAATAGCCACGTTTAGGATGCCACTAGGTATACTGAGTGTTTGCTAGTATAATGGCTTAGTTATAATGAGTTGGAGTGTGCAATGCAGGTAGAGGTGCTGCAAATGTCTTTGCACTAGTGTGACTATAGCAAAGACCAATAGCCACGTTTAGGATGCCAGTAGGTACACTGAGTGTTTGCTAGTATAATGGCTTAGTTATAATGAGTTGGAGTGTGCAATGCAGGTAGAGGTGCTGCAAATGTCTTTGCACTAGTGTGACTATAGCAAAGTCCAATAGCCACGTTTAGGATGCCACTAGGTACACTGAGTGTTTGCTAGTATAATGGCTTAGTTATAATGAGTTGGAGTGTGCAATGCAGGTAGAGGTGCTGCAAATGTCTTTGCACTAGTGTGACTAGAAAAATGTCCAATAGCCACGTTTAGGATGCCACTAGGTACACTGAGTGTTTGCTAGTATAGTGGCTAAGTTACAATGAGTTGGAGTGTGCAATGCAGGTAGAGGTGCTGCAAATGTCTTTGCACTAGTGTGACTATAGCAAAGTCCAATAGCCATGTTTAGGATGCCACTAGGTACACTGAGTGTTTGCTAGTATAATGGCTTAGTTATAATGAGTTGGAGTGTGCAACGCAGGCAGACATGCTGCAAATGTCTTTGCACTAGTGTGACTAGACAAATGTCCAATAGCCACATTTAGGATGCCACTAGGTACACTGAGTGTTTGCTAGTATAATGGCTTAGTTATAATGAGTTGGAGTGTGCAATGCAGGTAGAGGTGCCGCAAATGTCTTTGCACTAGTGTGACTATAGCAAAGTCCAATAGCCACGTGTAGGATGCCACTAGGTACACTGAGTGTTTGCTAGTATAATGGCTTAGTTATAATGAGTTGGAGTGTGCAATGCAGGCAGACGTGCTGCAAATGTCTTTGCACTAGTGTGACTAGACAAATGTCCAATAGCCACGTTTAGGATGCCACTAGGTACACTGAGTGTTTGCTAGTATAATGGCTTAGTTATAATGAGTTGGAGTGTGCAATGCAGGCAGACGTGCTGCAAATGTCTTTGCACTAGTGTGACTATAGCAAAGTCCAATAGCCACGTTTAGGATGCCACTAGGTACACTGAGTGTTTGCTAGTATAATGGCTTAGTTATAATGAGTTGGAGTGTGCAATGCAGGTAGAGGTGCTGCAAATGTCTTTGCACTAGTGTGACTATAGCAAAGTCCAATAGCCACGTTTAGGATGCCACTAGGTACACTGAGTGTTTGCTAGTATAATGGCTTAGTTATAATGAGTTGGAGTGTGCAATGCAGGCAGACGTGCTGCAAATGTCTTTGCACTAGTGTGACTAGACAAATGTCCAATAGCCACGTTTAGGATGCCACTAGGTACACTGAGTGTTTGCTAGTATAATGGCTTAGTTATAATGAGTTGGAGTGTGCAATGCAGGTAGAGGTGCTGCAAATGTCTTTGCACTAGTGTGACTAGACAAATGTCCATTAGCCACGTTTAGGATGCCACTAGGTACACTGAGTGTTTGCTAGTATAATGGCTTAGTTATAATGAGTTGGAGTGTGCAATGCAGGTAGAGGTGCTGCAAATGTCTTTGCACTAGTGTGACTATAGCAAAGTCCAATAGCCACGTTTAGGATGCCACTAGGTACACTGAGTGTTTGCTAGTATAATGGCTTAGTTATAATGAGTTGGAGTGTGCAATGCAGGTAGAGGTGCTGCAAATGTCTTTGCACTAGTGTGACTATAGCAAAGTCCAATAGCCACGTTTAGGATGCCACTAGGTACACTGAGTGTTTGCTAGTATAATGGCTTAGTTATAATGAGTTGGAGTGTGCAATGCAGGTAGAGGTGCTGCAAATGTCTTTGCACTAGTGTGACTATAGCAAAGTCCAATAGCCACGTTTAGGATGCCACTAGGTACACTGAGTGTTTGCTAGTATAATGGCTTAGTTATAATGAGTTGGAGTGTGCAATGCAGGCAGACGTGCTGCAAATGTCTTTGCCCTAGTGTGACTAGACAAATGTCCAATAGCCACGTTTAGGATGCCACTAGGTACACTGAGTGTTTGCTAGTATAATGGCTTAGTTATAATGAGTTGGAGTGTGCAATGCAGGTAGAGGTGCTGCAAGTGTCTTTGCACTAGTGTGACTATAGCAAAGTCCAATAGCCACATTTAGGATGCCACTAGGTACACTGAGTGTTTGCTAGTATAATGGCTTAGTTATAATGAGTTGGAGTGTGCAATGCAGGCAGACGTGCTGCAAATGTCTTTGCACTAGTGTGACTATAGCAAAGTCCAATAGCCACGTTTAGGATGCCACTAGGTACACTGAGTGTTTGCTAGTATAATGGCTTAGTTATAATGAGTTGGAGTGTGCAATGCAGGTAGAGGTGCTGCAAATGTCTTTGCACTAGTGTGACTATAGCAAAGTCCAATAGCCACGTTTAGGATGCCACTAGGTACACTGAGTGTTTGCTAGTATAATGGCTTAGTTATAATGAGTTGGAGTGTGCAATGCAGGCAGACGTGCTGCAAATGTCTTTGCACTAGTGTGACTAGACAAATGTCCAATAGCCACGTTTAGGATGCCACTAGGTACACTGAGTGTTTGCTAGTATAATGGCTTAGTTATAATGAGTTGGAGTGTGCAATGCAGGTAGAGGTGCTGCAAATGTCTTTGCACTAGTGTGACTAGACAAATGTCCAATAGCCACGTTTAGGATGCCACTAGGTACACTGAGTGTTTGCTAGTATAATGGCTTAGTTATAATGAGTTGGAGTGTGCAATGCAGGTAGAGGTGCTGCAAATGTCTTTGCACTAGTGTGACTATAGCAAAGTCCAATAGCCACGTTTAGGAGGCCACTAGGTACACTGAGTGTTTGCTAGTATAATGGCTTAGTTATAATGAGTTTGAGTGTGCAATGCAGGCAGACGTGCTGCAAATGTCTTTGCACTAGTGTGACTAGACAAATGTCCAATAGCCACGTTTAGGATGCCACTAGGCACACTGAGTGTTTGCTAGTATAATGGCTTAGTTATAATGAGTTGGAGTGTGCAATGCAGGTAGAGGTGCTGCAAATGTCTTTGCACTAGTGTGACTATAGCAAAGTCCAATAGCCACGTTTAGGATGCCACTAGGTACACTGAGTGTTTGCTAGTATAATGGCTTAGTTATAATGAGTTGGAGTGTGCAATGCAGGCAGACGTGCTGCAAATGTCTTTGCACTAGTGTGACTATAGCAAAGTCCAATAGCCACGTTTAGGATGCCACTAGGTACACTGAGTGTTTGCTAGTATAATGGCTTAGTTATAATGAGTTGGAGTGTGCAATGCAGGTAGAGGTGCTGCAAATGTCCTTGCACTAGTGTGACTATAGCAAAGTCCAATAGCCACGTTTAGGATGCCACTAGGTACACTGAGTGTTTGCTAGTATAATGGCTTAGTTATAATGAGTTGGAGTGTGCAATGCAGGCAGACGTGCTGCAAATGTCTTTGCCCTAGTGTGACTAGACAAATGTCCAATAGCCACGTTTAGGATGCCACTAGGTACACTGAGTGTTTGCTAGTATAATGGCTTAGTTATAATGAGTTGGAGTGTGCAATGCAGGTAGAGGTGCTGCAAGTGTCTTTGCACTAGTGTGACTATAGCAAAGTCCAATAGCCACATTTAGGATGCCACTAGGTACACTGAGTGTTTGCTAGTATAATGGCTTAGTTATAATGAGTTGGAGTGTGCAATGCAGGCAGACGTGCTGCAAATGTCTTTGCACTAGTGTGACTATAGCAAAGTCCAATAGCCACGTTTAGGATGCCACTAGGTACACTGAGTGTTTGCTAGTATAATGGCTTAGTTATAATGAGTTGGAGTGTGCAATGCAGGTAGAGGTGCTGCAAATGTCTTTGCACTAGTGTGACTAGACAAATGTCCAATAGCCACGTTTAGGATGCCACTAGGTACACTGAGTGTTTGCTAGTATAATGGCTTAGTTATAATGAGTTGGAGTGTGCAATGCAGGTAGAGGTGCTGCAAATGTCTTTGCACTAGTGTGACTAGACAAATGTCCAATAGCCACGTTTAGGATGCCACTAGGTACACTGAGTGTTTGCTAGTATAATGGCTTAGTTATAATGAGTTGGAGTGTGCAATGCAGGTAGAGGTGCTGCAAATGTCTTTGCACTAGTGTGACTATAGCAAAGTCCAATAGCCACGTTTAGGAGGCCACTAGGTACACTGAGTGTTTGCTAGTATAATGGCTTAGTTATAATGAGTTTGAGTGTGCAATGCAGGCAGACGTGCTGCAAATGTCTTTGCACTAGTGTGACTAGACAAATGTCCAATAGCCACGTTTAGGATGCCACTAGGCACACTGAGTGTTTGCTAGTATAATGGCTTAGTTATAATGAGTTGGAGTGTGCAATGCAGGTAGAGGTGCTGCAAATGTCTTTGCACTAGTGTGACTATAGCAAAGTCCAATAGCCACGTTTAGGATGCCACTAGGTACACTGAGTGTTTGCTAGTATAATGGCTTAGTTATAATGAGTTGGAGTGTGCAATGCAGGTAGAGGTGCTGCAAATGTCTTTGCACTAGTGTGACTAGACAAATGTTCAATAGCCACGTTTAGGATGCCACTAGGTACACTGAGTGTTTGCTAGTATAATGGCTTAGTTATAATGAGTTGGAGTGTGCAATGCAGGCAGACGTGCTGCAAATGTCTTTGCACTAGTGTGACTATAGCAAAGTCCAATAGCCACGTTTAGGATGCCACTAGGTACACTGAGTGTTTGCTAGTATAATGGCTTAGTTATAATGAGTTGGAGTGTGCAGAGGACAGGAGGGTACAGTGCCAGGATTGTGGGGCTCTGAGTAGAGGAATGGAAGCCTGCCTTTCTATTCCCTCCTAATAGGGAAATGCAGGGAGGAAATCCCTGACCTTGGCTACACAGACGCTGTCGCTGTTTTCAGGACCTGTCACCTTAACTCTGACCCTGCCGGTTTGAGCCCTTAAAAGGACTGCTAGAAAGTGCTCTCCCTAAGCTGTCCAGCGCTGTGTATGGAGCGCATACAGCTGTATCAGCGATAGGACAAAGGACGGAGCTGCGACAGTGATGTCTGACACCAAAGACGCAGAAGAGATAATGGCGTCCTGGAGGAAAATGTCCGGTTTTATAATGCAGGGACATGTGACATGGACATCCTATCACACATGCCGTTGCTTCTCTGGCTAAAGGTCCACTTAGCTGTGTGTGTGTCTGGGATTGGCTGACATGCTGGCCCGCCCCACTACACGCGCGCGCTTAGGGAAGGAAGACAAGGAAAAAAAAAAATAAAAATAAAAATGGCGATCGCCATTATAGAAACAGCAGTGATCTTATATTCGCTGTTCACGCACACTATACACTGAAATGTCATAATAGTGTGATTCACAGAGTGACTTACACTATTACAGCGGAAAGCCAGCTAGGAATTAGCTGTTTTTTTGCTGCTAGAACCGTTCTCGAACGTTTCTAGAACTATCGAGCTTTTGCAAAAAGCTCGAGTTCTAGTTCGATCTAGAACAGGCCCCAAAATCCCTTGAGCCTAGAACTGGAGAACCTCGAACCGCGATCCGCGCTCAACTCTACTTTTGACCCATATGAGACATCAAACACAACACATGTTTCTCAATTCACAATACCATCTATGCTTGCACCTCCCTCACTATCCACCGTTTTGTTGTGTACACCCTATTCCATTCTCTCTCAGCACAGCAGCCAGCTCTATGCCTGCAGTGGTGGTCACATAAATGATCATTTCTTCCTACACATATCAAAGCTAAAGCTAAGATGTTGAACTTCACCATATCTAAACTGTTCGCCATGGAAATGCTGCCTTTCCACCTGGTAGATACAAACGGATTCCAAAATCTGATGACTGTGGCAGGCCCCCATTAACAGTTGCCTAGTCAAAATTACTTCTCTAATAAAGCTGTGCTTGCGCTACACCAGCATTCCGCAGACAACATCACCCATTCATTGAAAAACTCTATGTCTGGCAGGGTGTATTTAACCACTTACACCTGAACAAGCAAGCATTGCCAGGGGCAATACATCTCACTCACTGGACACTGAGTGACTCTAGTGGATGCGGGGCCAGGGGGGCAAGGGACTGCTCCACAAGTATTGGAATCCTCAAGGCTTGTTCGACAAAGCTCTGTGTGTACTTCTTCCTCCACTACTTCTACCTCCTCCACCTCCTCTAGGGCCTCCACCTGTGCCACCAACCTTTCTCTTAATGTAAGACATGTTCCAACACTGCAGAGAGAATCCCAAATACCTCCATACAGCACTATCAGGGCTCAACGCAGTCAGCAGTCTTGAAATAAAAATCCATGAGAAAAGTCATTCACATAACTGAAGAATTGTTGACAGCTATCCAGGGTAAGTTTGAGCAATGGCTGTCTCCACTGAACCTAGAGCCAGAGAAGGCCATGTGCAATAATGGTGCAAACCTGGTAGTGACCCTACTATAGTGCAACCTCACACATGTGCCTTGCATGACTCACGGCTTCAACCTGGTTGTGCAGCAATTCTGTAGGCCACTATCCTGACCTAGAAGAGCTGCTTCAGAAGCCATCATCAGTGTGTGCTCACTTTCATCATTCGCACCCTGCAGCTGCTCATCGACTTGCATCACTACAGATGTCTTTCAGCCTACCAGCTAACAGGTTTATATGTGATGGTGGAATTCCACTCTGCACATTTTGCAGTGACTGTGGCAGCAGTGACAAGCTGTGGTGCAGTATTGCATGAGGTATACACTGAATCAATTCATGCTGGTGGTGGGGCAAAACACGGTTGCAGAGTGGGACAAAATGAAGGACATTTGCACCCTTCTGAAGAGTTTTGAAATGGCTACTAAGATGGTGAGTGGTGACTATGCCGTCATCAGCATCACTATTCCAGTCATCTACCTGCTGGAGCAGACTTTGAATAGTTTACGGGAGGAGCTGGTGGTCCCATGGGAAAAGGATGAAGCAGAGGAGGATGTGGAAATGATATCTGTAAGATACGATGCCAGACTGTAATTGTACAGATGGTTGGCAAGGGAGGGTGGAGTACAGTGATCGAGGTGGGCTCATGGTACCAGACAAACTGTTAATGAAAGTGTAGAAGCCCAGAAAGAAATGGAAGAGGATTAGGAGAAAGAGGTGATGAGTGAGCAACAATCAGGAGATGAAGAAGATATTGTTGGCCTCTCTTTTGTCTGTAGTTGACAGGAGAGGATGGAGGAATCTCATAGACTTCTCCCATTACTAACCTAGGGCTTAGTGGTAGCTGTGAGCTGTCAGTAACGCCTTTATATATTAACCCGATTGCCACTGCACCAGGGCAATTTGGGATGAGCCAGGTAAAACGCCAGAATTGTCATATCTAATGGATGAGACAATTTAGGTTGGTTACATGCTGCTCTTCTTAGGCTGGTGGAGCCCAATAACCATTGGACTCCCAGCCTGAGAATCCTAGCCCCCATCTGCCAGCTTTATCATGGCTGGGTTTCAAACTTGGGTTGGATTGCAGATACTTTATATACACAAATTGAAATTTGGAGCTGGAGCACAGGTGTGGCCCTATTTAGATGTACAAATTTCAATTAGGAGCTGGAACACAGATGTGGCCCTACTTAGATGCACAAATCGCAATTTGAAGATGGACACAGATGTGGCCCTATTTAGATGCACAAATCACAATTTGGTGATGGAAGACAGATGTGGCCGTCTTTAGATGCACAAATCACAATTTGGAGCTGGAACACAGATTTGGCACTATATAGATGCACAAATTGCAATTTGGAGCTGAAACACAGGTGTGGCCCTATTTAGAAGCACAAATCACAATTTGGACAACCACGTTTTTTTGCCAAGAGATGCAGATTTGGTGCTGAAGTTTCTACAGCGTATTCCTGCACCCAATCTACACCTCCTGGCAAAAAACACATCACTACCGCATGCAGTATGATGTGGCAGTGATGTCATTTTTGCCACGAGGTATAGATTGGGTGCAGGAATATGGTGTAAAAATGTCATAACCAATTTTGCATCTCTTGGCCAAAAAGTAAAAAAAACTCAAACAATTGTGATGCAGTTTCGATGTGGTTTTCCAGGAGGTGCTAATTTACTGCTTAAATCTGATGCAGACATTTCAGCACCAAACTTGCATCTCTTGGCAGAAAAATGCACTGAAATGGCATCAAAACCATTTTTGTTTTTTTTTTCATTTTGGGGCCAAGAGATTAGAGTTGAGCGCGGTTCGTGGTTCGTGGTTCTCCAGTTCTAGGCTCGAGTGATTTTTGGGCTGTTCGAGATCGAACTAGAACTCGAGCTTTTTGCTAAAAGCTCTATAGTTCTAGATACGTTCGAGAACGGTTCTAGCAGCAAAAAGCAGGGCTTTTTACAGCTACAGTGAGCAGGAGCCATCGCTGGCAGCCTGCCACAAGCTGGTAACCAAGATAAACATCGGGTATCCAAGCAAAGCGCTTTGGTTAGTAACCCGATGTTTATCTTAGTTACGTGCAGGAAGCCCACACTTCCCCGCTCAGCTCGCTCCACCCCCTCCTGCCCGCGGCATGTACACATACATACACATACACAAACACACACACACACACACATCCACCCCCCCATGCCCCCCCCCGCCCGCCCGCCCGCCCGCTCGCTCGCTCGCTCGCTCGGCTTACCTGCGGTGATGAAGTCCCGCCATCCCGACCTCAGCGCTGTCACTGTCCTCCATGGCCGCCGCTTGTCACATCACCTATCGCTTCCGACCCGAGACTGACACTGGCGGTGACGTCACGGACCTCTCGCGATACTTGATGTGAAGGCGCCGGTCATTGACCTCAGTGACAGGGGCTGTCAGTGTGCTGGAGATCAGCGCAGGTAATGTACCTCACTGACAGCAGCACTTGTCACCCCCCTGCAGTGACCTGGGCTGACCCATTGATGTTAGCTCAGGTCACTGCACTGCTCTCCCAGCCAATGGGGAACATCCTGCTCTTCATTGACTGGGACAGTGTGCATCATCATGGCAACCCCTTGGATTACACCAGACCTGGATTTGTTTTTCAATCTAATAAATTGGTTAAAGAGGGAATGTTTTGGGGAGTGTTTTTTCAAATAAAAATGTGTTTGTCGTGTATTTTTTTTTTATTACTGACTGGGTTGGTGATGTCGGGTATCTGATAGACGCCTGACCTCACCAACCCCAGGGCTTGATGCCAGGTGACATTACACATCTGGTATTAACCCCAAATATTACCCCGTTTGCCACCGCACCAGGGCGCGGGATGAGCTGGGGCGAAGCACCAGGATTGGCGCATCTAATGGATGCGCCACTTCTGGGGCGGCTGCGGCCTGCTATTTTTAGGCTGGGGAGATTCCAATAACCATGGACCTCCCTAGTCTGAGAATATCAGGCCCCAGCTGTCTGCTTTACCTTGGCTGGTGATCCAATTTTGGGGGACCCCTACGTGTTTTTTTTTTTAATTATTTATTTAATTTAAAATAACAGCGTGGGGTGCCCTCAGTTTTGGATTACCAGCCAAGGTGAGGTTGCCAGCTGTGGTCTGCAGGCTGCAGCCGTCTGCTTTACCCTAGCTGGCTACAAAACTAGGGGGAACCCTATGTCATTTTTTTTTTCATTTTTTTGGCTAAATACAAAGCTAAGCACCCCTTAGTGCCACATGAAAGGTACCAAAGGGTGTTCCACTTTTTCTCCATTTTTTTCTCCACTTTCTCTCCACTTTTTCTCCACTTTTTCTCCATTTTTTTCTCCACTTATTCTCCACTTTTTCTCCTCTTATTCTCCACTTTTTCTCCACTTTTTCTCCACTTTTTCTCCTCTTATTCTCCACTTTTTCTCCACTTTTTCTCCACTTTTTCTCCATTTTTTTCTCCACTTTCTCCACTTTTTCTCCACTTTTTTCTCCACTTTTTCTCCTCTTATGCTCCACTTTTTCTCCTCTTAATCTCCACTTTTTCTCCACTTTTTCTCCACTTTTTTCTCCACTTTTTCTCCTCTTATGCTCCACTTTTTCTCCACTTTTTCTCCACTTTTTCTCCACTTTTTCTCCACTTTTTCTCCACTTTTTCTCCTCTTAATCTCCACTTTTTCTCCTCTTATGCTCCACTTTTTCTCCACTTTTTCTCCACTTTTTCTCCACGTTTTCTCCACTTTTTTCTCCACTTTTTCTCCTCTTATGCTCCACTTTTTCTCCACTTTTTCTCCACTTTTTCTCCACTTTTTCTCCACGTTTTCTCCACGTTTTCTCCACTTTTTTCTCCACTTTTTCTCCTCTTATGCTCCACTTTTTCTCCACTTTTTCTCCACTTTTTCTCCTCTTAATCTCCACTTTTTCTCCACTTTTTCTCCACTTTTTCTCCACTTTTTCTCCTCTTATGCTCCACTTTTTCTCCACTTTTTCTCCACTTTTTCTCCACTTTTTCTCCTCTTATGCTCCACTTTTTCTCCACTTTTTCTCCACTTTTTCTCCTCTTATGCTCCACTTTTTCTCCACTTTTTCTCCACTTTTTCTCCACTTTTTCTCCATTTATTCTCCACTTTTTCTCCACTTTTTCTCCACTTTTTCTACATTTTTTTCTCCACTTTTTCTCCTCTTATGCTCCACTTTTTCTCCACTTTTTCTCCACTTTTTCTCCACTTTTTCTCCTCTTATGCTCCACTTTTTCTCCACTTTTTCTCCATTTTTTTCTCCACTTATTCTCCACTTTTTCTCCTCTTATTCTCCACTTTTTCTCCACTTTTTCTCCACTTTTTCTCCTCTTATTCTCCACTTTTTCTCCACTTTTTCTCCACTTTTTCTCCACTTTTTTCTCCACTTTCTCCACTTTTTCTCCACTTTTTTCTCCACTTTTTCTCCTCTTATGCTCCACTTTTTCTCCTCTTAATCTCCACTTTTTCTCCACTTTTTCTCCATTTTTTTCTCCACTTTCTCCACTTTTTCTCCACTTTTTTCTCCACTTTTTCTCCTCTAAGGCTCCACTTTTTCTCCTCTTAATCTCCACTTTTTCTCCACTTTTTCTCCACTTTTTTCTCCACTTTTTCTCCTCTTATGCTCCACTTTTTCTCTACTTTTTCTCCACTTTTTCTCCACTTTTTCTCCATTTTTTCTCCTCTTAATCTCCACTTTTTCTCCTCTTATGCTCCACTTTTTCTCCACTTTTTCTCCACTTTTTCTCCACGTTTTCTCCACTTTTTTCTCCACTTTTTCTCCTCTTATGCTCCACTTTTTCTCCACTTTTTCTCCACTTTTTCTCCACTTTTTCTCCACGTTTTCTCCACTTTTTTCTCCACTTTTTCTCCTCTTATGCTCCACTTTTTCTCCACTTTTTCTCCACTTTTTCTCCTCTTAATCTCCACTTTTTCTCCACTTTTTCTCCACTTTTTCTCCACTTTTTCTCCACTTTTTTCTCCACTTTTTCTCCACTTTTTCTCCTCTTATGCTCCACTTTTTCTCCACTTTTTCTCCACTTTTTCTCCACGTTTTCTCCACGTTTTCTCCACTTTTTTCTCCACTTTTTCTCCTCTTATGCTCCACTTTTTCTCCACTTTTTCTCCACTTTTTCTCCTCTTAATCTCCACTTTTTCTCCACTTTTTCTCCACTTTTTCTCCACTTTTTCTCCACTTTTTTCTCCACTTTTTCTCCACTTTTTCTCCTCTTATGCTCCACTTTTTCTCCACTTTTTCTCCTCTTATGCTCCACTTTTTATCCTCCTTATCTCCACTTTTTCTCCTCTTATGCTCCACTTTTTCTCCACTTTTTCTCCACTTTTTCTCCTCTTATGCTCCACTTTTTCTCCACTTTTTCTCCACTTTTTCTCCTCTTATGCTCCACTTTTTCTCCACTTTTTCTCCACTTTTTTCTCCACTTTTTCTCCTCTTATGCTCCACTTTTTCTCCACTTTTTCTCCACTTTTTCTCCACTTATGCTCCACTTTTTCTCCACTTTTTCTCCACTTTTTTCTCCACTTTTTCTCCTCTTAATCTCCACTTTTTCTCCACTTTTTCTCCACTTTTTCTCCACTTTTTCTCCACTTTTTCTCCACTTTTTCTCCTCTTAATCTCCACTTTTTCTCCACTTTTTCTCCACTTTTTCTCCACTTTTTCTCCACTTTTTTCTCCACTTTTTCTCCTCTTATGTTCCACTTATTCTCCACTTTTTCTCCACTTTTTCTCCACTTTTTCTCCACTTTTTCTCCATTTTTTTCTCCACTTTTTCTCCACTTTTTCTCCACGTTTTCTCCGTTCTTTTTCTATGGTCGGTCTACCCATTAGCTCTGCCATGCATAGTGTAGCTCTACACCTACTGCACATGTTACTTTATGATTGACATCTCTTTCGTACCAGAGCTGTCTAAGTCTACTCTGACCCCATATTTGTCATTACTATATTGTCCTTGTACTGTATTATGACATTTGTATCATGTGTTTCATTTCTTGCTGTGTTGCAATTTTTTTGCTGCATCCCAATTGTACCTCTACATTGTTCGAGTTTATGTTATTGTTCTCTCACTCTTATGTGATACTGATTATTGTCATTTTTCATGATTACATGCAGATAAGTCCAATCTGACGAAGGCTCAGGCCGAAACGTCATTTGTAACTTGTTTTGGACAAAAACATATATGCTTATGAAAAAAAAATTTTCTTAATACGGACCAATAAAGAGTGATTTTGCATTACTATCCGTTGTGACTTACTGACTTAGTCTGGGAGATATAGAGTGCCGAGGTTACTCACTAATTTTATCTATTATTACCTCTGAGCACCTATATACCAGTGAGCAGAGCTTCCTCTACAGTAGTTCTCCTGATTAGGCATGCCCTTACCTCATGAGCAGGGCATTGCAGCTTTGGTAGCAACCATTACGACATGGACTCTGCTGCTGTGGACCCGGGGAGAGTGAGTGCAGATTCATTGCACCCACACTCCTCACATGAAGGGTCCGCACTCCTAGAAAATGGGGGATACGTTCCCTGAGTGTCTCCCCCCCATATTCTAGACGGTCCAGAGTCGTCGTGGGACCCCTTTATTTTTTTTCTTACAATAAATTGGTGAAAGAGGAAATGTTTTGGGGACTGTTTTTTCAAATAAATTTCTTTTGTCGATTTTTTGTTTTTGTTAGTACTGACAGTTTATGATGTTGGGTATCTAATAGACGCCATGACATCACAAACTGCTGGGCTTGATCTCAGGTGACTTTACAGCTAGTATCAACCCGATTTATTACCCCGTTTGCCACTGCACCAGGGCACGGGATGAGCTGGGGTGAAGCGCCAGGATTGGCGCATCTAGTGGATGCGCCACGTCTGGGGTGCCTGTGGCCTGCTATTTTTAGGCTGTGAAGGCCCAATAACTATGGACCTTCCCACCCTGAGAATACCAGACCACAGCTGTCCGCTTTACCTTGGCTGGTGATCCAATTTGGGGGGTCCCCTACTTTTATTGTGTAATTATTAATATTTATAAAATAATTATAAAAAAGAGCCTGAGGGGACCTCCACATTGGATCCCCAACCACGGTAAAGCTGCCAGCTGTGGTTTTCAGGCTACAGCCGTCTGCTTTACCCTAGCTGGCTATCAAAAATGGGGGGACCCAACGTAATTTTTTTTTTTTAACTATTTTTTAAATAGAAAAAATTAATGGGCTTCCCTGTATTTTGATTGCCAACCAAGGTAACGGCAGGCAGATGGGGGTGCTTTATCTGCGCTGAGAATCAAAAATACCGCGGAGCGCTACGTCATTTTTTTAAAGATTTATTTTTACAGCACTGTGATGTCCAGCAATCAAAATACAGGGAAGCCCATTTTATTTTTAGTTATTTAAATAAATAATTAAAAAAAATATATGTTAGCTCCCACTGCATTTTTTGTATTGCTAGCTAAGGGTAATCCAAGCAGCTACTGGCTGCTAACCCCCACTGCTTGGTGTTACCTTCACTGGCAATGGAAAATCCAGGGAAGCATTTTTTTTTTTTTTTGCCAAAAAGCTACAAAAAAAGGACGTGAGCTTCGCCATATTTTTGTATGCTAGCCAGGTATAGCAGGCAGGTGCTGGAAGAGTTGGATACAGCGCCAGAAGATGGTGCTTCTATGAAAATGCCATTTTCTGAGGTGGCTGCAGACTGCAATTCGCAGCAGTGGGGCCCAGAAAGCTCAGGCCAACCGGTGGTGCGGATTCCAATCCCAGCTGCCTAGTTGTACCTGGCTGGACACAAAAATGGGGCAAAGCCTACGTCATTTGTTTTCTAATTATTTCATGAAATTCATGAAATAATAAAAAAAGGGCTTCCCTTTATTTTTGGTTCCCAGCCGGGTACAAATAGGCAACTGGGGGTTGGGGGCAGCCGTACCTGCCTGCTGTACCTGGCTAGCATACAAAAATATGGCGAAGCCACATAATTTTTTCAGGGGGCAAAAAACTTCTGCATACAGTCCTGGATGGAGTATGCTGAGCCTTGTAGTTCTGCAGCTGCTGTCTGTCTGTATGGAGAAGAGCAGACAGCAGCTGCAGAACTACAAGGCTCAGCATACTCCATCCAGGACTGTATGCAGAAGTTTTTTGCCCACCAAAAAAATGACGTGGGCTTCGCCATATTTTTGTATGCTAGCCAGGTACAGCTGGCAGCCACGGGCTGCCTCCAACCCCCAGTTGCCTATTTGTACCCGGCTGGGAACCAAAAATATAGGGAAGCCCGTTTTTTTTAATTATTTCACTTATTTCATGAAATAATTAAAAAACAAATGACGTGGGCTTCGCCCTATTTTTGTGTCCAGCCGGGTACAACTAGGCAGCTGGGGATTGGAATCCGCAGCACAGGTTAGCCCGAGGTTTGTGGGCGCCTCTGCTGCGGATTTCAGTCCGCAGCCGTCCCAGAAAATGGCGCTCTCATAGAAGCGCCATCATCTGGCGCTGTATCCAACTCTTCCAACAGCCCTGGAGCCGGGTGGCTTGTTGGGTAATCATGAGTTAATACTGGCTTTGTTTTACCAGCCAGTATTAAGCCAGAGATTCTTAATGTCAGGCACGTTTGACCCGGCCATTAAGAATCTCCAATAAAGGGTTAAAAAAAGACACCACACAGAGAAAAAATACTTTAATAGAAATAAATACACAGACACATTAGAGACTCCATCTTTATTACCCCTGTCAGCCCTCCACGATCCTGCTCTTCTGTCTTCTTTCTTTCTAGTGTAGTAGTAGTGACGATTGTAGTGAGGGTCATCACTTGGGGCTGGGGAACCTCCATCCTAACTACAATGCTCACTACAATCGGGAAGCAGCGTGCAGCCTTCACTCCGTGAGTGATCACTGCTGGCTGCTAGCGGTAACGCTGACAGACGCGTTACCATAGCAACGGTGCTCCCGGAGCCGCGGTTAGCGGTGACGTCACCGCTAACTGCGTTGCTATGGCAACGGTGATCTCCGTTAATGACCGGCTGTGTCAGCCGGTCCCTAACGGAACGGGGAGTCGACCGTGTGCTAGAGCATGTCGCCGGTACACGGCGATACACATATGTGCACCGTGTACCGGAGAGATGCACTCGCAGGTCCTACATGACGTGTCATAGTCATGTGACCAGTCTGTAGCCAATGAGATAATAGCCACGTGACTGGTCACATGGCTATTTTGACGTCACGATAGGTCCTGCTTCTCTGCTGGCAGTGCAGGTCACCGGGAGGATTCAGCGATCATCGGATGGAATAGCGGCAGGAGACAGAGTGCAGAAGGGATCGCGAGGACCGGTAAGTGTTATGGCAATGTTTATTAACTGTTTGTGTACATTTATAATGCATTTTTATGTGTTTGTGATTGCCTCCCATTATAGCCTATACGTTCGAGTTCGGTTCGTCGAACGTTCGACGAACCGAACTCGAACGGGACCCCCGTTCGGCGAACCGGCCTCGAGCCGAACCGGGACCGGTTCGCTCATCTCTACAAGAGATGCAAATTTGGTGATGACACTTTACACCATATTCCTGCACCCAATCTATACATCCAGGTAAAAATTCACATCAAAACCACATGCGGTATAATGGGGTATTGATGCGACTTTTTTCCCAGGAGGTGTAGATTGGGTGTAATAATATGGTGTATACTACCAACAATATGTGATTGTATACTGAACTTGCAATCAGATATATATTAATGTATTTTAGGTCTATCAAAAGGAGGTACTTAGCCAATAAGGTCCTCTGTGGAGCGGGGACACCAAATACAGTAGGGTGAAAAACCTCCACTGGTAGACAGCAGTCAATTTAGGTATAGCCAGTAACTGTAATATTATATGCTGACACCCAGGCCTGAATGTTCTCATGCTCATCACACAGTATACTACAGAAAGGTATCTGTTGTGTGTCACTTATCAGAACACCTTTCTTTTCAGTTTTTTTAATTCCTTTGTTTTTACTATTTTAATTAATTATTCAATTTTAGAGGATTTTTTTGTGGTCTTAATTTATAGAATGTGGAGGAAAAATAAGTAGATATTCGTTAGTCTGCTGAGACTGTTTCCAAGAATCTTGACAAATACAAACAATTTCCGTAGGTTTCATTGGAACTTCATTTATAGAAATATATATCGCATATTCCTATAAGCAATTAAAGCACAGTGATTTATATATCTTTAAACAGCCTTTTTTCTAAGAAATAACCTTTCTCGTACCTTTTACTGTACACCAAAATAACATTACCTATCATCAGGCATGTATGAGAAAAGCAATTTTAATATAATAAAACCGATTTAAAAAGAAACAGCAAAAGAAAGTGCAATAACATGATTTTTATCATACACATTACCTGTTTCCTTGTACTGCAGTATTTAACTTTTTAAGGTGCCAGACAATTTTGGTCAGAGGGATCAAGATTTTTTTCCTTACATTTTGTCATAACTGTTTTATCACATACTGTCCAGTTAAGATTCAATTTTTTACAAGTTGAATAGTATTTTTAGATATAATTTTCAAGCACATTCATTATCTGTATAATCATGAATATTATATTAATATTTTGGCTAAATATACCAAACATGCTTTTCTATTTTAATTAACTTCATTGCCGGTAAGAAGAGAACGGTTCTTTTGAAATTTTGAATTTGCCAACTTCGATTAACTTTTTCCTAAATATTTAATTTGTGTCAAATAAATTCAAATATATCACAATATTGTAAAGCTTGTAATTATTAGGAAAATACACGAGGGGAGGAGAAAAACAGAACCCCACTGACTATGACAGCTTACACTACACAGGAGAGATAGTGAGTAGGTATGGGCAAACTGTTCAAAGTTCAGTTCGCAGAGCCTCACCGAATTAATTGTACTTTTTCCGAACTGTTCTATGATTCTATGATACTTTTCAAACCTTTATAGGATTCAATGGGAGGCCAAATCTAAGGCAAAAAAACCACCTTCCTAGAATATTGACATATTTACATAAGAAATATAGAGGTAAATGAGAGACAGGTGTAGGTCTGGTGCTCCCATACCTGTGCCAGTACAGAAAAGATACAACTTGAAAACTCATCTTGGAGTCTTGAGAATTAAAAATCTTTCAGGCAGACAGCAGGACCCCCATTTCCCATAGTGTGTTTGACCCAAGGGAGGTATGGTCCATGCAGCACACAGGATGTGGCCAGGTATTTTCATTTTAAAAATCAAGAGATACATGAGTGATAGGCATAGGTCTCTTGCTCCCACACCTCTACCAGTATAGACAAGACACAACTTGGAGACCCACCTTGGAGTCTTGAGATTTAAAAACTTTTCAAGCAGACAGCAGGACAGTGGAATCAATTCTCCCTCCCCACCCCATTTCCACATAGTATGTGTGCACAACAGGGAAGTATGGTCAATGCAACACACAGGATGCAGCCTGGCATTTTAATTTTGAAAATAAAGAGATGCATGAGTGACAGGCATAGGCCTCTTGCTCCCAGAACCCTGCCACTACAGACAAGACACAACTTGGAGACCCATCTCGAAGTCTTGAGATTTAAAAACATTGCAGGCAGACAGCAGGACTGTGGCACCAATTGCCCCCCCCCCCTTCCCACTTATTTCCCCATAGTGTGTTTTTACAGTAGGGAAGTATGGTCCAGGCAACACACAGAATGTGAGCTATCATTCCCATTTTAAAAAGTGAGCACATAGAAACCGAGCCTCCTGCAGCAGTGCATTCAAGTAGGAATAGCGCCCTAGAAATTTGTGTACAGTTGCAATGCAAAATCCCATCCTTAAGCAATGTAAGAAAGTGTCAGCCAAGTTTTTTTTTATTCTCTTCGAACCACTAATCAAATCTCAAAATGTTTGAATTCACAGGAAACTATGACTTCAACTAAGCCACAGCGAGTGGTCATAATCTCTAATGTGCTCATGCGTTGCAACTTCAGTATGTGGCAGAACCGGGATCATTGTGGGACCTTGTGTAGAAAATGTCGGACTTAAATGTTTGGGAGTTAATACATTGGAGAAAGTGGGTGGTTTTTTTTATTTTTTATTTCAAATAAAGTATTTTTTTGGTGTTTGTGTTTATTTCTTTTCACTTACAGGATTAGCAATTCAGGGTCTCATAGAATCCTACCCAATACTAATCTAGGCCTTAGCATCAGCATTGAGCTAACATTAACCCCTTACTTTACCATTATTGCCAAAGCACCAGAGGAATTAGGATGAGCCAGGTAAAGTGCCAGAATTGTCGCATCTAATATTAGCAACAATTTTGGGGTGACTGCGGGCTGATATTTTCAGCTTTGGGGGACCAATAACCATGGGGCTCCACAGTCTGAGAATACCAGCCGCAAGCTGTGAGCTTTATCATGGGTATCAAAATTATTATTTTAAAGAAGCAGCCGCATAGGGTCCCTCTTATTTTGATACATAGCCAAGATAAGCACATGAGATGGGGGCTGCAGCTAGTAGCCATCTGCTTTACCTGCACTGGATTCTACAATATGTGGGACCCAAAGACATTTTATTTATTTATTTTTAGACAACTATAAGGATGCAGACATCGTGTGTGATTCCAACTAATCACAGATGTGTCACAAAGGGTGAAGGCGCAGTCTGACTGCAACCAATTACAGACATCAAGACTGACATTGGGTTGGGAAAGCATTGAGTATGTGTGAGAGCTAATGATCAGATGAGGAAGTAGTTTTACAGCCACAGGAAAGGTTGGTAAGTATAATGGCCCTGCTTTATTCATTATTTTCTTTATTTTTTCAATTTCTATCATTATTAAGGAGGCCAAACTCGAATAGTAACATGGACTTCCCTGAGAAGTCTGTTATCAGGGTACGCGCATAAACACTAGGTATCCAGTACGGACTCTGAACTTTACAGTTCAGGTTCATCCATCACTATTGGTAAGTCCTTACAAGTTCAGACAGGACTGACCGCAGACAAATATGGGTCTTTGTGAAAAAACAGCAGAGTAAATTGGGTGGAAGAACAAATTCTGGGTCCTTTGTAGTGATGACGTATCCAAACTGTAATGTTTGGGCTCCGGGCTTGGACTCGAAAATGTACTTCTCAGAGAAGTACATGTTACTGTTCGCGTTCGGCAACCCAGATAAAAAAAATTTAAAAAGTTAAAAGAAAGCACTATAGAGATTAAACCAGGAGATTTATATTTACGAAGTCTTCCACCCTGCTGTCACACTACATCTGTGTCAGCTCATTAACCTTCATGTATATTCACTGCTTCCCCCACCTACACTCTGTTACAGTGTCTGTGATTGTTGCAGTCTGACTGCTGGCATGCTGGCGTCTGTGGTTGGTTGTGGACTGTAAAAATAAATAATTTAAAATTTGTGTGCTATTCCCCCCAATTTTAACACCTAGCCAAGATAAAGATGACAGTTTGGGGCTGGTGTTCTCAGGCTAGGGAGGCCCATGGTTATTGCTCTCCCAAGCTTAAAAATAGCAGCCTCCCCAATATTATTGCATTTATTTGATGGAACAATTATGGCACTTTACCTGGATCATCTCGATTGTCCTGGTGTGGAGGTAATATAAGGATTAAAGGCAACTGTGATTTGTCAAAAAATCACAGCTGTCATCAACCCTGAGGTTAGTAATTGGGAGTGGTTTATGAGACCTCCATTACTAACCCTGTAAGTAAAAAGAAATAAACACCAAGAAAAATATTTTCTTTAAAACAAAAACAAACAAACCACTCTTTCTCCAATTTATTAACCCCCAAAACACCCCTGCAGGTCCGACGTAATTCACACAATGTCCCACATTGATCCTGGCTTGGCTACATATGAAGTTGCAGTGCACAGTCACACTAGAAAATGTGACTGCTCACTTTTCCGTTAGAGACACCTTGACAGAGCCGCAGCTGTAAGCCATGAAATCACTGAGTTCACTTGATGTCACAGCTGAGGTTCCAACAGTACCCAGCTGTGACCTCAGGTGAACTGACATGAGATGAACTCATTGAACTCAGGACCTCACCTCAAGTAAAGTCATTGGACTCAATACCAAATTACAGGATTGGACAATGTGTGCACATTAAGCATTTGGTTAAAGCCATTTCTGTACCAAAACTGCATCACTTGGCAATATACTGCACCAAACCTACATGGGTTTTGATGCATTTTTTTGGCAGGAGAGTCCAATGAGTTTACCTCAGGTCAGTTCACCTGAGTTCCCACCTGGAGTACTGTGGAAACCTCAGCTGTGACCTCAGGTGAAGTAATTGAACTCAATGCTGAATTATATCATATATGGCAATATGTGCATAAGTATTTGTATGCAGACATTTCTACTCTAAATCTGCATCTCCTGGCAAAAAACGCACCAAAACTGCATGCATTTTGGTGTTTGTTTTTTTTTCCAAGGAGATGCAGTTATGGCGTAGAAATGTCTGCACCAAATGCTCACTGTGCACACATTGCCTAATCCAGTAATGTGGCATTGAGTTCACCACGATTTTGAAGAATTTACAATTCAATGTGCTTATATTCCCAAAAAACTCTTTGCCATTTCAGACTTTGCAGAAGATTAGGTCAGAAGCCTCACATGATTTCATGTGCATCTATAAAGACTTCCCCATAATATTTTGCAGATATCACATCATATTATATAGTACAGCCAATCAGGATGGACTAGTTTGTGAATAAAACAGAGATTCAATTGATGGGAGAGAGAGGTAGGGGAGGTGCCAGCAGAAGAGCCAGTAAGTCCATCTGGCACATGACCTCCTGCATTTTTATAATAATTACACTTTTATTCTTAATGAACTAGAAAGTAGCAAGTCTGAAAAATAGTTTTAAACTAAAAAAATATATTAAATGACTGTCAGGGACAATGTGCTTGCTTATTGCAAGTGGTTGTACTGAGCTTTTGCATTTTCTGTACAATTTTTTTTTATGAAAACCTACAAAATGTTCAAAAGCATAAGAGAAAAATTTGTAAGTTCAAATGAACATCAGGTCAATAAAATTAGAACAAAACCACTCACCAGATAGAATTCTTGAGAAATAAATGAAAAATATAGGAACTGAAACAATACAAAAGTAAAAAAAAATTATATTCACTGTAAATAAGTCCAAATGGGAAATCAGAAACAAGTATCCAAAGGTATTCCATAAGTATAGTGGATTCTTGAAAAAGACGTGTATATATATATATATATATATATATATATATATATATATATATATATACACACACATGTGCAAGGAGGGATTAAGCCTATGCCCCGAAATCAGCAAAAAAATAATGAGCCAGAGACAATCCCTACTAGACCATCTATTGGGAGATCACCTTCAAACACAAGCATTCATTAACACATTAACATGTGTCAATTCAGATAACTACCACTGTTGCAAGCAGCAGACCCTGACGTGCGTTTCATGATTAGCTTTATCAAACAGGGGGATGAGATCAGGGAGCCAGTACTAGCCTTAAATACGGTGCACACCAAGTGGTATCAATGGAGCTCCCCTGCCATCTCCCACTGACCGGAAGCCACAGCGTCCCACATCACAATGCATTGCCCATGTCCAACACATCAGGATGTGATCGAGGAGATGAGAGGCATAGGGACATGTTTCCATGGCACCAGAGGCGGGGATGACAGCGTCAGCGCACATCACCACTTCTTTATGAAAAAAGGATTGTTTTTAAAAAAGCAAAAGAAAATTCCCCAAATCTCCAGACATTTAAATGAGACTCTATGCTTCACAATGTGTGCATGTAACAAACTGGGTTTTTTTTGGCACAACTGTTTTACAACTCAAATTTTGCCATACCAATTCAATGCCCTATTGAAGATAGCCTTTTAGATGTGTACCTACTTAGAATTTCTCAATGTGTAAATTTTAGAATGGGGGGTAAGGTTGGGGTGAATTTTGTTAAACAGAAAATAAGAAATATAACTGTGCAGGTTTGTTTTAACACATCTGTTTTACTGAATTTGACAACCATGCAAGTTATACCTATACTGAGATCTGCTGTCTTTTGCTCTCTGGACTTATACTGTAGCTACCTACCTAATATTTCTTGTTACTTTTTTTTGGAATGGTTGACCAATTTCAGTAGAATATTATTGTCAAAATTAAAGGCCCCGTCACACGCAACGACATATCTAACGATATATCGCCGGGGTCACGGATTCCGTGATGCACATCCGGCATCGTTAGCGACGTCGTTGCGTGTGACACCAACGAGCGACCGTTAACGATGGAAAATACTCACCAAATCATCCATCGTTCACACGTCGTTCATTTTACAAATATCGTTGATTGTGTAGGTCGCAGGTTGTTCATCGTTCCCAAGGCAGCACACCTGCAGCCGCTGGCAGTGATTAAGGAAGGAGGTGGGCGGGATGTCACAACGCTCATCTGCTCCCCTCCGCTTCTATCAGGCGGCCGCTTAGTGACGCTACTGTGACACCACACTAACCGCCCCCTTAGAAAGGAGGCGGTTCGCTGGCCACAGCGACGTCACTAAGCAGGTAAGTATGTGTGATGACTCCGAACGATATTGTGCGACACGGGCAGCGATTTGCCCTAACGCACAAACGGCGGGGGCGGGTATGCTCGCTAGCGATATTGCTAGCAATATTGCTGCGTGTGATGAGGCCTTTAATTATAGCATTGTACAAATTGTGTGTCACTAGAAAAGGTGGCCATAGCAATATGCAAGGCAGTGCAAAAAATGAATTTGCTAAGAATATGGGAGCAGCGGTAGAAGAAACAGCACCACCTGTCACCAGTCATTTGGACAGAAGTACTATCAAATGCCAGTCACAATTGGTCTCCTTTGGTTTTGGCAAGCATATTTATTAGGAGAAGGTAGTGGACATTATAAAATACATCAGTTGCCTCTCTTACAGGAGGATGGTATTTACTCTAACAGAGACATAAATGACTAAGAGAAACATTTTTTGTATGTGTACAGTTTACCAATTGTGTAATATTATATTTCTACTGCAGATTTTAGCCTGTGCATGTAATAAACAAGCACAATGAATATTATCTCTACAAAGGTTTTAGAAAATATGCTTTTAGGATCATTCTAATTTGGAATGCAATACTTTGTTTTACATTTTTATTCCAATTTTGTTTTCTTTTATATTTACCAGTATTTTTTATTTTGTTTGTTTTTTTGAGTTTTTCAACGTTTCTATTTGTTTTAAATATGTTTTTGTAATGCAAATACAGATGATAAAAATGTACAATTCAAAGACAAAAACAGTTTTTTAAATTCAAGCTTGTGACTCTTTATGGGCTAAAGATGGAATCCATACAATTCATTGGAATATGCAGCATATTTAAAAAGAAGCCATTTTAAAGGGAAAACAATCATTTAATTCTTGCGTTTTTTAGTATGAAAGAAAACAGTTACTACAGAACTGTAATATGCAAGTTTGAATGATCACATACTGAAAAAATCAGTGCATTAAACATTTTGAAGACTTGTTCATCTTTGTTAGAGTTGCATATATCGATATATAGTCCACCCATATCCTCTCCACCGCCATTAACTTGAGAATGGCGGCAGCTATAGGCATAGAAGTGGTGTCTAGGTATAGTAAAGTAGCCATGCGCGATGCAATGAAACAACCTATAGCGCCACCTGGTGGAAATCAACGGAGTTAGCATTTTTATCTCGAAGATGGAACGAGATAGAGAAAAAAAGTGAATTAAAAAATTGTAGAGCATCATCAATTCAATACGAATCGACACCTTGCATACAGAAATGCTATGATTAGAACATGTAAAACTCACAAGGCTGCGGACGTGAACAGCTATAGATGGTTTACCTGGTGCAAATAAACAAGTGAGATGGGAATATATTTGGCTTTTATTAAGTTGCCTAATAATTCTGCACAGTAATAGTTACCGGCACAGACAGATATCTTCCTAAGATAGCCAAATCTAAAAAACCCCACTCCAACTTCCAAAAATATTAAGCTTTGATATTTATGAGTCTTTTGGGTTGATTGAGAACATAGTTGTTAATCAATAATAAAAAAGATCCTCTAAAATACAACTTGCCTAATAATTCTGCACACGGTGTATATATATATATATATATATATATATATATATATATATATATATATATATATATCTCACATCAAAAACCTGTCATGGCTAGCCCAATCTCCAGACTTGGATCCCATTGAAAACCTCTGGAGTGTAATCAAGAGGAAAATGGATAATCAAAAGCCATGAAACAAAGAAGAACTGTTTAAATTTTTGTACAAGGAGTGGGATAAGGTCATCCAAAAGCAGTGTGAAAGACTGGTGGAAGCATGTGAAGATACATAAAAGTTGTGATTAAAAATCATGGTTATTACAAAAAATATTGATTTCTGAACTCTTCCTGAGTTAAAATATTATTAGTATTGTTTTTTTCTAAATGATTACGAACCTATTTTCTTTGCATTATTTGAGGTCTGAAAGCATTTTTTTGTAATTTTGACCATTTCTCATTTTCAGAAAATAAATACAAACTTTATTGCTTGGAAATTTGAAGACATTGTCAGTAGTTTATAGAATAAAAAAACTATTTACATTTTACTCAAAAATATACCTATAAAGTGAAAAATCAGAAAAACTGAACATTTTGCAGTTGTCTCTTAATATTTGTCAGAGCTGTATATATCTACTGCTGCAAACCAAATCTACTTCTCATCCCTCATATCCTCTCTCTATTTCACAACCCTAAACAGCTATTCAACACTTTCAATTCTCTCATCCGTCCCCCAGCACCACCTCCCTCTCCTCTCATCTCAGCTGAAGACTTTGCCTCTTTGTTCAAGCAGAAGATTGACAACATCAGAGCAAGCTTTCGCCCACAATCCCCACAGCACCTCATCATAGCTACTCAGAACTTATTCTCCAAATCCAGCTTCTTCCCATGACAGAAGATGATCTGTCCACTCTACTCTTAAGATCACATCTAATCACCTGTGCCTGGGGTCTCACCTTTACTGCTGCGGTTTCTTCCAGTGCCCTCCAGTTTTTGGACCTGATGGTGAGGTTGGATGAAGATGGGGGGTTGTCCACCTCGACCCACTTCAACCAAGTGGACGTCAACAGTTACTTGAGATTCGACAGTGGACACCTCCCCAGTTAGATAACCAATATTCCATACGGACAATACTGGAGGGTCAGGAAGAACTGCACCAGTGATGATGATTTCCTCCAGGAATCTAACCTTTTGCGCAAAAGGTTCAGACAAAAGGGCTATCCATCCAAATTGTTAGATGATGCCTTCAGTAAGACCAAACACCTTACACAGGACCATTGCATTAAGAGTATAGAACAAAGACAGCACACTGACAAAAACAGTGAAAGAAAACCAAACCCCCGTAAATGGAGTTTAAATACCACCTACTGTAAATCTAGAATTCAAATACATAAACTCCTGGAGAAATATTGGTTTAGTTTACAAGGCGACCCGTTGCTTCAAGACCAGATTCCCCATAAGCCTTCCATAATCTACCGGAGGAATACAAATCTTAAAAATGTAGTGGCGCCAAGTAACCCTAATCTTAATGGTTTGTCTAAAAATACCACCATCTCCATTAACCCCTTAATGACCCATGACGTACTGGGTACGTCATGGATCGTGTTCCGGTAAGCCCCGCCCCCTGCCGCCGGCAGGCGGCGGCGATCCGCGCACATATCAGCTGTTATCAACAGCTGACATGTGTGCCTGCTAGCCGCGGGTGGAATCGCTTCCACCCGCGGCCATTAACCCCTTACATTTGGCTGCCAAAATCTTGGCAGCGATATGTATATGGGCACCGCCATGACAGTCAATTACCCCGCCACCACCGGAAGTCACGTGACATGATCACGTGACTTTCGGCGGTTGCCATGGTAGCACAGGGTCATGTGATGAAGCCTGTAGCTAACATGACTCACTTCCTCTCAATGCCGGAATACAGCCGACATTGAAAGTGAAGCAGCAAATCTGCAGTTCTCAGCTCTGTAGCTGAGATCTGCAGATAGTGCAGAGCGATCGGATTGCTGATCGCTATAGCCCCCTAGGGGGACTAGTAAAATAAAAAAAAAGTAAAAAAAAAAGTTTTAAAAAATTAAAAAAAATAAAAAAACCTAAAAGTTCAAATCACCCCCCTTTCACCCCATTGAAAATTAAAGGGCTAAAAAAATAAAAAATACACACATATTTGGTATCGCCACGTTCAGAAATGCCCGATCTATCAAAATATAAAATCAATGAATCTGATCAGTAAACGGCATAGCGGCAAAAAAATTCCAAACGCCAAAATTACGTTTTTTGGTCGCCGCAAATTTTGCGCAAAATGCAATAACAGGCGATCAAGACGTAGCATCTGCGCAAAAATGGTACCGTTAAGAACGTCAGGTTCAGATGCAAAAAATAAGCCATCACTGAGCCTCAGATCCTGAAAAATGAGAACGCGATGGGTTTTGGAAAATGGCGCAAAACGTGCGCCACGTTTTTTGGACAAGCTTGTGAATTTTTTTTAACCCCTTAGATACAAGTAAACCTATACATGTTTGGTGTCTACAAACTCGCACCGACCTGAGGCATCACATAGATACCTCAGTTTTACCATATAGTGAATACGGTGAATAAAATATCCCAAAAACTATTGTACGATCCCACTTTTTTTGCAATTTTTCCGCACTTGGAATTTTTTTGCCGTTTTCCAGTACACTATATGGTAAAACTTATGGTTTCATTTAAAAGTACAACTCGTCCCGCAAAAAACAAGCCCTCATATGGCAAGATTGATGTAAAAAAAAAAAAAAGTTACGCCTCTCGGAAGAAGGGGAGCAAAAAACAAAAACGCAAAAACGGAAAGTGCCCGGGGGCTGAAGGGGTTAATAATGGAAACTTCAGGTGCAACACCCCTAGGTGTATGTGCTGCGAAGTCATTGGGAATAACATTACCTGTTTCACTTCCCGGACCACAAATTCCCTCTTTCCCATCCAATTCCATCTGGATTGTCAGAGCACCTATGTAATCTACTTGCTTGAGTGCACGTGCGGCCTGCAATATGTGGGCCGCACAGTGCAAACAATGCGTGCTAGGTTGAACAAACATAGTTCTAATGTTAAAAATGGTTTTTAACAGCATAGTCTGTCCTGACATTTTTATAATGTACATCAAAAAGACCCTAAATATTTGAGATTATTAATCATCGATCATATAGATAATTCCGGGTCCGACCATTTCAAAAGACTCATTAAACGTGAGAGTTATTGGATTTTTAAATTAGGGACTCTACATCCCGAGGGTTTGAACCTGACTATTGAAAACGTAGCCAAACATCAATCTGGGGTTCTCTGTTTAACTGAATCCATATCTTTGATTCTTGAAAGGGGAGCAACAGCACCTATTGTGCTGGAAAATGCACTTAACTGTTGTCCAACAATGGATGGCTGCCTACAATCCACAAATAGGTAGCGCCTTCTAAATAATGATCTCTCCTTTTTAATTCTTAGCTATATGCTGTATAATAATAGGTACAGAATCCACACATGGTTTTTATTATTATTATTTAATTTTGATCTCCCCATGTTTGATTTTAGAAAGGTAGTGATAGGTTATATTAACAATCTCATTGTTTTAAATTAACTCTATTAATATTTTTGTGTTTTTAATTCATTCTTATAACTGTGATTTAAATGTAAAAATGTTTTATTCATGAGTTTTTATATCAATTATTGTCCATGTAGGGTGCCAATGTGATCAATCATGGGTTAATTTTTTTAATCAATTTGATGGTAGCCAATGAAATCACACTGGCCCCTTTAAATAATATTCCCCACACTTTGCTTTATATCCACCTGATGAAGATATTGTGATATCGAAAAGCGTTGTTGCTGTAAACATTTAATAAATCTACAAAACTAATATATCACCGTGGCCTCCTTAGCGCTTTCAAGACCATGTTCTTTTGCATTCTCAGGTTAAGAGACAGACACAGACAGGTAAACAGACAGACACAGACAAAGAGACAGACAGACACAGGGAAACAGACAGACAGGGAAAGAGAGGGAAAGAGACAGAGAAAGAGAGGGAAAGTGACAGACAGGGAAAGAGACAGACAGGGAAAGTGACAGAGATAGATAGACAGACAAGGAAAGAGATACAGACAGACAGACAGACAGGGAAAGAGATTGAGACAGACGGAGAATTAGACAGTCAGAGACAGACAGGGAAAGAGACAGACAGACAAAGAGATAGAGAGAGAGACAGGGGAAAAGACAGACAGACCAAGATAGAGAGAGAGACAGAGAGATATATATAGAGGGGGAGACAGACAGAGCATGGGAGAGAAACAGAGAAACAGTTACTATCCCGGGCGTTAATATATTCTATTTATACATTCTATCCCGGGAATGTTAATACATTATATTTTGTTAACAGCAGTTATTAACACGGGCGAAGCCAGGTACTACAGCTAGTGTATACAGTATATATATGACAAATCATTTATGGTTGGCATTAATTTCTTAAAAATAAATAATTTTCATTTTTTTTTAATTAAATTAGCGGGTGGAATTAACAGTAGTAAAACAGGTCCAGATTTACTCTATCTCAGTAATTTACTAGTTTACATGAAAAGTATATATCTTAGCTTTAATTACACCAATACTACATATGGTGCTTAACATGAAATCTGACAAAATGAACAGCAAGAAAATATCAACAGAATGAAAAACCTTAAACTACATGTTTGATGAGATATGCCAGACAGATATGGCTTTCTGTTAGTCTTTTTTTTTAGCACTATCAGTTGTCAAATGTTTGTTTATGTGATTGTTTATGACTAAAGCTGTTACTGTAAGTACAGGAAACTTTTAATCAGAATTCACAATTTCATAGTTTAAAAATGCTGTCTTTACATTTATCTAAAGCATATGATCAATATATCAGTATATATATATATATATATATATATATATATATATATATATATATATATATATATATATATCGCCCGGGTTAATAACTGCTGTTAACAAAATAGAATGTATTAAGAAAATGTATTCTGCAAACAAAAACCACAAAACAAATAGATAGAAATGTAATTATTAAATTGTTGCCTATATTAACCAATCAGAGCTCAGATTAATTAACTGTAGCAAAATAGAAGCTAAGCTGTGATTGGTTGCTATTGGCAGCCTGATAAATCTCCAGGCAACAGAAAGCCCTCCCCCCTGACAGTATATATTACTTCACACATACACATAATAGACAGGTCATGTGACTGACAGCTGCCGTATTTCCTATGTGGTACATTTGTTGTTCTTGTAGTTTGGCTGCTTATTATTCAGATTTTTATTTTTGAAGGATAATACCAGACTTGTGTGTGTTTAGGGCAATTATGTGGCGAGGTTGGTGTATGTGTGGTGAGATGTGTGCTGAGGGTGGTATATGTGTTCAAGCACGTGGTAGTGTGTGGCGCATTTTGTGTGTGTGTTGTTCATATCTCCGAGTGTGGTGAGGGTGGTATACATAGCCGGCTTTAGGCATGTGCGAGTTGTGCGGCCAGCAGCTGAGATGTGTATTATGGGGTTCTGCAGCAGCTGAGATGTGTATTATGGGGTTCTGCAGCAGCTGAGATGTGTATTATGGGGTTCTGCAGCAGCTGAGATGTGTATTATGGGGTTCTGCAGCAGCTGAGATGTGTATTATGGGGTTCTGCAGCAGCTGAGATGTGTATTATGGGGTTCTGCAGCAGCTTAGGTGTGTATTATGGGGTTCTGCAGCAGCTGAGGTGTGTATTATGGGGTTCTGCAGCAGCTGAGATGTGTATTATGGGGTTCTGAAGCAACTGAGGTGAATTATGAGATTTTGCAGCAGCTGAGATGTGCATAATGAGGTTCTATAGCATCTGAGGTGTGTATTTTGAGGTTCTGCAGCAGCTGAGGTGTGCATTATGAAGTTCTAGAGAATATTACATTATTCGGTGTAGATTTATCTTACAAATTTTCCAACAAAATTATTTGCAGCATTGCCAAATGGGGTGTGCCCAGTCTGGTTAATAAAGGGATTACAATATATATATATAAAGTTCTTTCATACACCGTGCCCCTCCCTCATGGTGTGTATGTAGTGCTGCACCTCAGTCTGTTCAGGTCAGTGGAGCTAAGAGGCAGCGACACATATAACCTGAGGACTCTTTATTATGTAGAAAGCAGAGATTTTTTTCTAATTTCGTACATTCCCCTTTAACATCTGTATTTTGGACTTTTTGGTCCGGCGTACACACAGCTATCATCTTTTACATTTATCCTCAGGATTTGTATAGTAGATGTTGATCCCACCAATGGGACCACAACCTGCGCCGCTCTAAGGGTAGTTTTACATGCTGCGATATCCGACCCGATATCGCTAGCATGCGACCCACCCCCATCGTTTGTGCGAAATAGGCATATCGCTGCCCATCACGCACAAAATCTGGCACCCCCGTCACACATACTTACCTGCATAGCGACGTCGCTGTGACCGCCTCCTTTCTAAGGGGGCGGTCCATTCGGCGTCACAGCGACGTCACTAAGCGGCCGCCCAATGAAAGTGGAGGGGCAGAGATGAGCGGGACGTAACATCCCGCCCACCTCCTTCCTTCCGCATTGTGGCCGGAGGCAGGTAAGGAGATGTTCCTTGTTCCTGCGGTGTCACATGTAGCGATGTACACTGCCGCAGGAACGAGGAACAACTTCGCCCCTGCGACAGCAGTGATAACTGGCAGCGGACCCCCATGTCAACGAGGAGCGATTTTGGACGTTTTTGCAACGATCCAAAAGCGCTCCTAGGAGTCACACGCTACGACATCGCTACAGCGGCCGGATGTGCGTCACAAAATCCGTGACCCCAACGAGATCGCTGTAGCGAAATCGTAGCGTGTAAAGCCTGCTTAAGTGTATAGGAATTTATACCATCTCTCCACAGAGTGGCAGCGCCTCATTCTACAGATACATGTGCGCCCCATTGTGGGGGAACCATATGTACCATCCATAATGTAATATCCAGGCATGCAGCATGTACGAGATGAGAATAATTTCAGATGTGGGGGAATTAATGTGGATTTGAGAAGCAGATTCTCCAGCACAAATCTGGAGGACTTTATTGTACATTTGAAGAAATCAATTTTCTTAGGATATAAAAAAAAAATGGCCTCTGATCCTCATTTGTTTCCTGGAAACTGGGTACAAAATCAGTAGGGGGGGGCACCAAAGGGCAGTTTTGCACAAGGTGCCATACAGGCTAAGGCCGGCCCTGGTGGTATATGTACCAGACTTGTGTGTGTTTAGGGAGATTATGTGGCAAGGTTGGTGAATGTGTGGTGAAATGTGTGCTGAGAGTGTGCTTCGCCTGGGTTAATAATTGCTGTTAACGAAATCGAATGTATTAACAAAAATGTATTCTGCACACAAAAACCACAAAACAAGTAGAAATGTAATTATTAAAAGGCAAAAACTAAGCTAATGGAAGCATTTCACAACATATATTTCAACACCACAGATATTCCACACAGATTTAACTAAATTGGCTAAGTAATGTGCTCCGTCTGTCTCTTTCAAGGTCTGTCTCTTTCCAGGTCTGTCTCTTTCCAGGTCTGTCTCTTTCCAGGTCTGTCTCCCCACCGACATCTTATTACCTCACATACAAGCTTCTTATACTATGAATGTCTTTTGTTCCTATAGCAACCAATCACAGCTCCTACTTAATAACCTGTAGTTCCAGGCTCAATTTACTTTAATGGAGGCATGTTTTTTGGAGCGTAACTGTAAAACGTGGGGTTCAATTGTCCTGTAAAAACAAAGTCTACGATGTTCCCTGGGTCACATGAGGTGTCTGCGCAAAATTTCGTGATTGTAAATGCGACGGTGCGGATACACTTTTCGTTTCACTTTTTCCCCATTATGTAGATAGGGGCAAAATTGATTGGTAAATTGGAATGCATGGGGTTAAAATTTCACCTCACAACATAACCTATGACGCTCTCGGGGTCCAGACGTGTGAGTGTGCAAAATTTTGTGGCTGTAGCTGCGACGATGCAGATGCCAATCCCGGACATACACACATATATACATACATACACGCATTCAGTGTTAAATATTAAATAAATATATATATATATATATATATATATATATATATATATAAATAATGTAGCAACCAACAGTTTTGCATTTTTCTTTTAAAGTGAGACTACTGCTATCTGGTAGTTGTGATGCAATTTTTCCTGGTGATTTTAGTAAACCGGAAGCAAATGGTTGTCAGCTCTAAGGATAAAAGGTATGTTTAACATTGCTTTATCCCTTTGTGTTAGGTTTTTTTGTGTTTTTTGGATAAGATATTTCAAAGACAAAGCCAAATTTATCCCCAGATGTCAGGAAGCTTAATATTCTGAGAGTGAAGTCAGGTAAAGCCAAGAAGAGGTTGATATGGAATTCATTGTTCTCAGAGTCAGATGTCACGTATAATAAAGAAAGGAAAAGGTTATGGAAGAGCTGACAAACCTAGAAGTGGACAACCAGGGAAAATTTGCTCCAAACTTGATCCCATTATTAACAAAATACCTGTATTGATGTCCATAAAAGTGCTGTACAGATTTCACATAAAATGAAGGAAGAATATGGGGTCAAAGTGAGTTGCATGGATTCAACTCAGTATCAGCAGATTCTTGACAATAATGTGCAAGAATCAGTGACGAAGTTGAAGTTATGCAGGGGATGGATATTTCAGCAAGACAATGATCCAAAACACCGCTCCAAATCTACTCAGGTATTTATGCAGAGGAACAATTAAAATGTTCTGGAATGGCCATCCCAATCCCCAGACCTGAATATCATTGAAAATCTGTGGAATGATTTGAAGCGTGCTGTCCATGCTCGGCGACCATCAAACTTAACTGAACTGGAATTGTTTTGTAAACAGGAATGGTCAAATATACCTTCATCCAGGATCCAGGAACTCATTAAAAGCTACAGGAAGCGGCTAGAGGCTGTTATTTTTGCAAAAGGAGGATCTACAAAATATTAATGTCACTTTTATGTTGAGGTGCCCATACTTTTGCACCTGTCAAATTATGTTTAAATGCGCATTGCACATTTTCTGTTAGTACAATAAACCTCATTTCAATCCAGAAATATTACTCAGTCCATCAGTTATTAGATATATGAAACAGAAATAGCTGTTGCAAAAACCCAAATTGTTATAAAGAAAAAAGGTTAGCATTAAGAGGGGTGCCCAAACTTTTTCATATGACTGTATATCTATTACAGAGGGCAGAGCCTACACTTCTGCTGTATCACCCTTTGTTTACTTATAGGATAAGTACTTATTGTCAATGAGAATTATCAGTCTTAATCAAAAAATTGTTTAAAAGAACTGAGAGTCCTCAGTGGTTGATACCTTTTAATGGCTAACTGAAAAGATGGTAATAATTGCAAGCTTTCGAGACTACTCAGGTCTCTTCATCAGGCATGGTATAACACAAAATCTGAAGAGTGACATATTTATACACAACAGGACTTAGAAGAGTGCAGTAAAAAAAAAAAAAAAAAAAAAGTTATATAAAACAGAACTATCTCTATGGCAGGGGGGGGGCAAACTGTTGTGGCCATAAATTTTGCTGCAGTTCAGTGTGAAAGTTTTATTGTCCTTTGATAAGGGTCTGGTCCAGGGCTGTGACACGCTCGGATGGTCAGAAGACCACATCTCTTAATTGATGTAAAAAGACATGAATCCATGAGACACAATCATTCCTACTCTGGATGTGTCAAAGGTCATCATAAGTTTGTACTCCCATAGTCTCCTATCTCTCTGGGACTTGAAGTTTCCTTTCAATACCAGCAATTTCATGTCCATGATGCTGTGGTCTGAGTTACAAAAATGTTTGGCCACAGGTAGATCCATCCTTTTTTCTCTAATTGTGTGGCGGTGAGAATTCATCCTTGTCCTGAGCTGTTGTCCGGTCTCCCCTACATACAGACCCCCAGTTGGCCATTTGGTACATATAATTAAGTACACCACATTGGTTGTGGTGCAGCTGAAGGTACCTGGGATCTTGTAGTCCTAATGTGATCTGGGAATCTTTATCTTGTCCGTTGTCAATATTAATGGACAGGTCTTACATTTTTTCTGATTGCAGGGAAACGTTCCTGTTGTTGTAGCTTGCAAGCTTGCAATTATTACCATTGTCGCGGGCGGGGAGGAGGGTGTCAGCACACTACGCTCACCCCTTCTGCTCGGGTCCGGTGGCTGCTGCTCAGTGGTGGCTCGAGCTGTGGGCCGGATCCCGGGGGTTCTCGAGCGGCACTCCTCGCCCGTGAGTGAAAGGGGGTTGTTGGGTGTGGGGATAGTTTATTGTCTGTGACGCCACCCACGGTTGTGGTGATTTCACCACCGCTGCTCAATATGGGGATCCCAGGGATGGTGATGCGAAGCAGCCAGGTGTTGCGTTGCCCCTCCGTGGGTAGAGGTTGGTGAACCCGGGGCCCGGTGATGAGATGGGAGATGCAGGGCCTGGTGGGCGCAGGGACGCGGGGGCAGCGCTGTGCCTTGCGGCACTGTGGTACTCACTCAGCCTGAGACGTTGACACAGTTTTACGGTAAACCACACGGCTGGAAAGACGGTTCCCACGGACGGCTGCACTTGCTCTCCCAGTAGGTGACGGTGATGTCCCTTTTCCCTGCACTTGGTGTTGTTTATGGTTGCGATGGGTTCCCACCGGTAACCCGCTCCCTGGCTTCAAGCTGGACCGGAGGAGCTCTACTCTTTGCCTGCAGGCGCTGGCCCTGAGAAACTGGTGCCCTGGCGGTGGCGGTGTCTCTACTGTAATGGTTGGGCTGTTGCCTTCAATCGGGACTTGGTTGTTGGGGGATCTACGTCCCCTTCACTGACGGATTTGGCAAATTATGGCGACTCCTAGCCTTGCCGGGGTCCGAGAGGCCCCTGCCCTGGTGCTGACTGTCCTTTGTACACTGCTCCAGACCGCCGGGTCACCACCCGTCTGCGGCCCTTCCAGGAACTTCCAAACGGTCACCCCTCCGGACAATCACCGCCGTTGCTGACCTTGCTGACTCTGGCCTGCACACAGCTGGACCACTTCAGGCTTTCCACACTCTTTCTTTTCTGTCACCGCTCTTGCTTTCCTCCTTTACCACTTTACTTCCTCACTCAAGCTCCCCCTGAGCGGACTGCACTTTAGCCCTGCCTGGGCTAATCTTCCACTCCTTCCACTTCCTCCTCCAAACTCTATCTTAGCTTCACACTCTAGCTCTTCCCTGAGCTTTCTTGCCTGGTTCTTCCTGCCTCCAGGGCTGTGTACTCCTCGGTGGGCGGAGCCAACCACCTGGCCCACCCCCTGGTGTGAACATCAGCCCCTGGAGGAAGGCAACAAGGATTTTAGTTTAGCTTTGGTGTTCCTAGCTAGGGTGTAGGGTGTGTTGGTGCATGACCTGTGACCCTTGGCTTGCCCAGGGCATCACACCATCTTTTCAGTTAGCCATTAAAAGGTATCAACCACTGAGGACTCTCAGTTCTTTTAAACAATTTTTTTATCTCTACTGGCTAACACGGTACAAAGATATATTTTACTTGTATCAGCCTTAATCAGAGAGTCCTCAGTGGTTGATACCTTTTAATGGCTAACTGAAAAGATAGTAATAATTACAAGCTTTCGAGACTACTCAGGTCTCTTCATCAGGCATGATATAACACAAAATCTGAAGAGTCACATATTTATACACAACAGGACTTAGAATAGTGCAGTAAAAAAAAAGCAAACAAGTTATATGAAACAGAACTATCACTATGGCAGGGGGGCAAACTGTTGTGGCCATAAATACTGCTGCAGTTCAGTGTGAAAGTTTTATTGTCCTCTGATAAGGGTCTGGTCCGGGCTGTGACACACTCAGATGGTCAGAGGAGCACATCTTTTAACTGATGTAAAAAGACATGAATCCATGAGTTAGCCATTAAACGGTATCAACCACTGAGGACTCTCTGTTCTTTTGAACAATTTTTTTTATCTCTACTGGCTAACAAGGTACAAAGATATATTTTACTTGTATGAATCCATGAGACACATTCATTCCTTCTCTGAATGTGTCAAAGGTCATCATAAGTTTGTACTCCCATAGTCTCCTGTCTCTCTGGGACTTGAAATTTCCTTTCAATACCAGCAATTTCATGTCCATGATGCTGTGATCTGAGTTACAAAAATGTTTGGCCACAGGTAGATCCATCTTTTTTTCTCTAATTGTGTGGCGGTGAGAATTCATCCTTGTCCTGAGCTGTTGTCTGGTCTCCCCTACATACAGACCCCCAGTTGGACATTTGGTACATATAATTAAGTACACCACATTGGTTGTAGTGCAGCTGAAGGTACCTGGGATCTTGTAGTCCTAATGTGATCTGGGAATCGTTATCTTGTCCGTTGTCAATATTAATGGACAGGTCTTACATTTTTTCTGGTTGCAGGGAAATGTTCCTGTTGGTGTTGGAGAGGACAGGGAGCTTCTGACAATGATGCTTCTTAGATTTGGGGGCTGTCTAAAACACAGAAGTGGGGGGTCTGGAAAAATAGATTTTAACCACGCATCTTTTTGCAGTAATGGTTGTAGTTTCCGTGCGGCTCCTCTAAACACCTCCAGATGTGGATTGTAGGTGACTACAAGAGGGACACGGTTGTTTTCTTCTTTAGTTTTATAATGTAGGAGATGGTTTCTTGATATTCTGGTGGCTCTTGTAATCTGGTTTTCAATTGTTCTTGGGTGGTAGCCTTGATTCAGAAAGGTTTTTTCTGAGGCCCTCAAGGTGATTGTCTCTATCTGTACTGTTGGAACATATCCGATTGTACCTGATAGCCTGGCTGTATATAATAGTTTGTGTTTTGGATGAAAACTGTCCCATTTCAGGTATGTTGGACGGTCAATTGGCTTCTTGTACAGGGATGTCTGTATTTCATTGTTCCGTAGTTTAATGATGGTGTCCAAGAAGTTGATTACAGTGCAGGAGTAGTTGAGTGTTAGGTTAATGGTGGGATAAAACTGATTAAATTGTTCATGGAAGGTCTTCAGCTGCTGCTCAGACTCTGTCCAGATAATTAAAATATCATCAATGTAACGGTAGTAGGCCAGAGGCTTGATAGGACAAGAGGATAAAAAGTCACTCTCAAGCTTGGCCATGAAAAGATTTGCATATTGTGGTGCCATTTTGCTTCCCATTGCAGTCCCAGTCTCCTGTAGATATATGTCATTGTCAAATGCAAAGTAATTATGGGTGAGGATGAATTTTGTAAGCTTCACCACAGAATTGGCATCAGTTCCTGTATTTTCCAGGAAAATTTTGCAAGCATTTAATCCATCCTGGTGTGGAATATTCGAGTACAAGGATTCCACATCCATGGTAGCAAGGATGGTTCCCTCTTGAAGAGGACCTATTGCTGATAGTTTTTTCAATAGGTCAGTAGTGTCCTGGATGTAGCTGGTTGTATCCCTTACCAAGGGTTTAAGGATACCCTCTACCCATCCAGAGACTTGTTCAGTGAGGGTGCCCACACATGAAATGATGGGTCTTCCTGGGTTTCCAGATTTGTGAATTTTGGGAAGCATGTAGAATGTGCCTATTCTTGGACTCAGGCTCCACATTGTCCCTGGATAGAGACGTGCATGATGGCCTGTAAACCTGAAGTGCCCATTGTAAGGAAGTGGGTCTATTGTAGTATAGCCCTTTGGCAGGGCAGCCAAAAATTGAGGGCCTCAAAACATTGTTCCCATTGCAAAGGAGCTGGTCTCCTGTCGTTGTAATGCCCATTCTGAAAGAATGGGCGAAAAAATTTACCACTGGGGGTATACTTGAAACAACGGCCTAACTATTGTAACGGTCATCATGGTGGCGCATGAGGAGAAGTAGGAGCAGTCCAGCGATTAGCCAAAGTCCAGAAGTGTGTAGCCATGAGTGAGTGGAGGTACATGGCAAATTCCCGTTACAAACTTTAAATTCCGCTGTCATTTGCTGGTGAAGTCTGGCCCAATCCAACCCTTGTTCATCTTGATCAGAGTCAGCCTGTCAGCATTTTCAGTTGACAGGCGGGTGCATTTATCTGTAATGATTCCACCTGCGGCACTAAAAACACGCTCTGACAAAATGCTAGCGGCAGGGCAGGCCAGGACTTCCAAGGCGTAGAGAGCCAATTCATGCCACGTGTCCAGCTTGGATACCCAATAATTGTAAGGCACAGAGGAATGTCGGAGTACTGTTGTTCGATCTGCAAGGTACTCCTTGAGCATCTGGGCAAACTTAGAATATCTTGTGGCACTACCCCGCACCTCAGGGGCTGTGGTATGTGAGGGGCTGAGAAAACTGTCCCACATCTTAAAGACTGTTCCCCTACCTCTGGCGGATTGGACTTGTGCCCCTCTCGGCTGTACGCCTTGGTTGTCCACTGATTCCTGAAATATGCCGCTAGCGTTTTGTGAGGGGAATGCTTTGCCTACTTCCGTGACTATGGCCTTCTGGAACTGCTGCATTTTGCCTGACCTCTCCGCCTCGGGAATAAGAGACATAAATTTCTCCTTTTAGTATGGGTCTAACAGTGTTACCAACCAGTAATGTTTGTCGGCCAAGATGTTCTTAACGCGAGGGTCACGAGACAGGCAGCTTACCATAAAGTCAGCCATGTGTGCCAGACTCTTAACAGCCATCACTTCAGTATCCTGACCAACACGATGACTGAACATGCTGTCCTCCTCCTCCTCCACCTCCTCCTCCTCCTCATCATCTACCCTGTCCTCTGGCCAGCCACGCTGAACCGAGGATATGACTGCATGTCATATCCTCAATTTGGCCGGAGAGTTGCTCCATGTCTTCATCCTCCTCCTCGTCATAGTCCTCCACTGCACGTTGTGATGAGACGAGGCTGGGCTGTGTGTTAGCACCCACACCCACTACTGTTTCTTGCTCCAACTCATCGCCGCTCACCATCTTGGTGGAGTCCTCAAAGTTTTGGCGGATGGTACATAGGTCAGACATCCATCTCCACTCCTCAGGTGTTATGTGTGGAGTTTGACCCATTTCCCGACGGCTTAGGTGATGCAGGTACTCAACAACTGCCCTCTTCTGCTCACATATCCTGAGTAACATGTGCAGAGTTGAATTCCAATGCGTGGGGACATCACACACCAGTCTGTGAGCCGGAAGATGCAAATGGCGCTGAAAGCCGGCAAAGCCGGCTGAAGCAGTAGGTGACTTTCGAAAATGTGCAGACAGGTGGCGAACTTTTACCAGCAGATCAGACAGCTCTGGGTATGACTTTAGAAACCGCTGAACCACGAGGTTGAGCACATGGGCCACGCATGGAACATGTGTCAGCTGGCCTCGCCTTAAAGCCACCACCAGGTTCCGGCCATTGTCACACACAACCTTTCCTGGCTTTAGGTTCAGAGGTGTGAGCCAGTGATCTTCCTGCTGTTTCAGAGCTGTCCACACCTCTTCTGCATTGTGGGGTTTGTCACCTATGCAGATTAGCTTCAGCACAGCCTGTTGCCGCTTCGCCGAGGCAGTGCTGCAGTGCTTCCAGCTTGGGACTGGTGTGGAGGGTAAAGTGGATGAGGATGCTCAGGAGGAGGAGGAGGCTGAGGAGCACGACATTCCGGAGCTGTAGAGTGTAGGTGAAACTCTGACTGAGGTAGGGCCTGCAAACCTTGGTGTGGGAAGGACGTGTTCCATCCCTCGCACAGACTGGGTCCCAGCTTCCACAATATTAACCCAGTGTGCCGTCAATGAGATGTAGTGGCCTTGCCCAGAAGCACTTGTCCACGTGTCTGTGGTTAGGTGGACTTTGGCTGAAACAGCATTGTTCAGGGCACGTGTGATGTTTTGTGACACGTGGTTATGCAATGTGGGGACGGCACACCGGGAGAAATAGTGGCGGCTGGGGACCGAGTAACGTGGGACAGCTGCCGCCATCAGGTCGCGGAATGCTTCTGTCTCCACCAGCCTAAAAGGCAACATTTCCAGCGCAAGCAGTCGCGAAATGTTAGCATTTAGAAGTGTGGCATGTGGGGCGTTGGAAGTGTATTTGCGCCTGTGTTCAAAGGTTTGCTGAATGGATAGCTAAACGCTGCACTGGGACAAGGACGTGCTTGATGATGGTGTTATTTCTGCGTGGGCAACTGCTGGTGCAGGGCCGGAGGAGGCTTGACATCAGCAAGCACTGCTCCTCGACTCTGTTGTACATCCCACAAAGTCGGGTGCTTGGCTGACATGTGCCTGATCATGCTGGTGGTGGTCAAGCTGCTAGTTTTGGTACCCCTGCTGATGCTGGCACGGCACGTGTTGCAAATGGCCTTTTTAGAATCATCTGGAGCCAACTTAAAAAACTGCCAGACTCGGGAAGACCTAACATTTGTACAGGCACCTTGTGTCGTGTTGTTGTTCCGGGGAACGGTTGCCTGACTTCTGCCTGGGGCCACCACCCTGCTTCTTACTGCCTGTTGGGATGCTATGCCTCCCTCCCCCTGTGCACTGCTGTCCTCGCTCTGCATATCCTCCTGCCAGGTTGGGTCAGTTACTGGATCATCCACCACGTCGTCTTCCTCTTCCGCACCCTGCTCCTCCTCCTGACTTCCTGACAATTGTATCTCATCATCGTCCACCCCTTGATGAGACACATTGCCAACTTCGTGAGAACGTGGCTGCTCAAATATTTGGGCATCTGTACATACAATCTCGTCATGACGCACTTCAACAGGAGCTGGCGAGAGGCCAGAATGTGTGAATGGAAACGTGAACTGCTCTTCCGAGTGTCCGTGGACGTGTACTCGGCCTGGTGGTAGGAAGGAGGATCAGGTTCTGAAATGTGCGGTGCAGTATCACTGCTACTGACTCTTGACCGTGTGAAAGACAAAGTGTTTGTGGTGGTGCCAATCTGACTGGAAGCATTATCCGCTATCCAACTAACAACCTGTTGACACTGGTCTTGGTTCAAGAGCGGTGTACTGCTGCGGTCCCCAAGAATTTGGGACAGGATGTGCGAGCGAGTAGATGTGGCCCTTTGTTGTGGCAAAATTAGAGCTTGCACACGACCTCGGTCTCTGCCTGCACCACCATCACGTCCACTTCATTGTTCGGTGCCAACGCCCTTGCGCATTTTGCAATGCTGTGCTGATGTGTATTCACTAGACTTGTGCGTTATATCCAAGTTTGTGCAAAACGCACACAAGTGCACCTGAACGCTGCCACCAACAGGCACACACGTGCGGTTTTTAAATGCAAGCACGGACACACTAAGAACCTAACAGGTCTCTATCCAGGGACAATGTGGAGCCTCCCAATTTTTGGCTGCCCTGCCAAAGGGCTATACTACTATAGACCCACTTCCTTACAATGGGGACTTCTGGTTTACAGGCCATCATGCACGTCTCTATCCAGGGACAATGTGGAGCCTCCCAATTTTTGGCTGCCCTGCCTAAGGGCTATACTACAATAGACCCACTTCCTTACAATGGGCACTTCAGGTTTACAGTCCCTGATGCACGTCTCTATCCAGGGACAATGTGGAGCCTCCCAATTTTTGGCTGCCCTGCCAAAGGGCTATACTACAATAGACCCACTTCCTTACAATGGGCACTTCAGGTTTACAGGCCCTCATGCACGTCTCTATCCAGGGACAATGTGGAGCCTCCCAATTTTTGGCTGCCCTGCCTAAGGGCTATACTACAATAGACCCACTTCCTTTCAATGGGCACTCCAGGTTTACAGGCCCTCATGCACGTCTCTATCCAGGGACAATGTGGAGCCTCCCAATTTTTGGCTGCCCTGCCAAAGGGCTATACTAAAATAGACCCACTTCCTTACAATGAGCACTTCTGGTTTACAGGCCATCATGCACGTATCTATCCAGGGACAATGTGGAGCCTCCCAATTTTTGGCTGCCCTGCCAAAGGGCTATACTACAATAGACCCACTTCCTTACAATGGGCACTTCAGGTTTACAGGCCCTCATGCACGTCTGTATGCAGGGGCATTAGTGAACCTCACAATTTTGGACTGCCCTGGCAAAGGAAAATACTAAAAAGACTCACTTCCTCAAAATGGGCACATTAGACTCAAGAGGCCTTCATGTACGTCTCTTCTCAGGGACATCGGAGTGCCACCCAATGTTTTCACGTAAAAGCTTTCATGTAATCTCCAAAAGTAACATACACCAGCTCTATCTCACTATTGGGTATGTGCCCTTAACATTTCCGCCATGAAAATTCATTTTGGTGTCATTTTTGAAGGTTTTCTGGTGAGTCTGTAAAAATGGCGTAAAACGCGGACAAAATTGTTTACAGCTGTGACTTTTGAGTGATAAATGCTTCAAGGGGTCTTCCCCATGCTGTTGCCATGTCATTTGAGGACTCTTCTGAGACTTTTGTGACATTTTTAGGGTTTCTACATGCTGCCGGGGGTCATTTCATAAAAATACTCGGGTCTCCCATAGGATAACATTGGGCTCGGTGCTCGGGCCGAGTACACGAGTACCTTGGGATGCTCGGCCCGAGCTTCGAGCACCCGAGCTTTTTAGTACTCGCTCATCACTAATGGATTCATGTCTTTTTACATAAGTTAAAAGATGTGCTCCTCTGAGCATCCGAGTGTGTCACAGCCCGGACCAGAGGACAATAAAACTTTCACACTGAACTGCAGCAGTATTTATGGCCACAACAGTTCCCCCCCCCCCGCCATAGTGATAGTTCTGTTTCATATAACTTGTTTTTTTGTTTTTTTTACTGCACTATTCTAAATCCTGTTGTGTATAAATATGTGACTCTTCAGATTTTGTGTTATACCATGCCTGATGAAGAGACCTGAGTAGTCTCGAAAGCTTGTAATTATTACCATCTTTTCAGTTAGCCATTAAAAGGTATCAACCACTGAGGACTCTCTGTTCTTTTAAACAATTTTTTTTTATCTCTACTGGCTAACACGGTACAAAGATAAATTTTACTTCAGTCTTAATCACTAAGATATGCATATGTAATAAGTGTATGAACTGTGGTGACACAACCACAGCATTTTTACATTCAACCTGTCTATTTATATTTCTCTTTAGATAAACTCAATGGCTGTTTACATGTGAACTCTGTAATTTTTTTTTCTGCACTCAATTACATGTTTCAAGTGTCCATGCAGCCCTTTTTCATCTGAGGTCAATCACTGATGTACTATATTGAATTTTTAATGAATTTTCAATAAAATGGTGTTTTTATATTCTGTGCACAAAATACTCCAAATGTTTCTTTGTTAAAAATGATTTGTTTACGGTGTTGTGGTCAGATGAATTAAAGTTCAACCTGTTGGGTAGTGATGGTAGCACTATATATATTGCTCAATTCGAAAATGTTATGATGTAAGGTACCAAACACCTTCAGTGAAAAATGGTGGTGGCAATGCCATGGTTTGGGGCTGCTTTTCTGCATCTGCCATTGGCACATTGCATAGAATTCATATAAATATGAATACTACCATGTACAAATATATACTGGAGAATGGAATGCTGCCACATGGTAAAACCAAAGTAGGCAGGGGCTGGAAATTCCAGCAAGACAAGGATTCTAAGCACACATCCAATTTAGTCATAAATTGATTAGCAAACAAAACTTTTGGCAGTCAGTTTTCTTTAATTTAATGACCATACCTATATTCAAAAGCATTCTGGTTAAAATTAAGGTCTTAGATGATGATAAACTCATGCACTTTCAACTCATGACCAGGAAAAGGGCAACACAAAAACCAGACAGAAGGAATCAAGGAATCACACTTAACAAAAATCTAAACTTTTGGTTGATACTATATATACACATTTTCATATATACAATGTTTAAGCAGAACTCCAATCCAAAGTGTAAAAAAAAATGAGCTTTTCATTAGTCCATGTGGTGACATTTCGGTCCCATAACCAAACTTATTCCATGCAGCAAGTCACTGTTTCAAGTGAGTACATATAGTTAACAATATGTACATGATCATAGTTACTGAAAAACACATGATAAAACATATTACAATCACATTAAGTGCATAATAAATTGTGTGTACAATGCTGTCAACATATTATTTGCATACATGAGAGTGGATGCTATCCACAAACTGTGCCAAATTGTATAAAGTGCATAAGTACATGAATAACATCTGGTTGAAAACATCTACATATATAATTGTCTAATTCTGTCTGTCTGTAACGGAAGTACCGCGTTACTGATTAAGTCGCACCAGCCACCCACGACCAATCAGTGACAGGAGCAGTACGGCCGACAAATTGGCGTGGGATTTAAACTGCGCTTTGCTTATTCATCGTACACGCACAGAGACACCACCGCACACAGAAGCCTCTATATACACCCCAGCAGCCTCTATATACACCCTAGCAGTCATTATATACACCCCAGCATATACACCGCAGAAGCTTTTATATGCACCTCACAAGCCAAAGCCTCTATATACACTCCAGCACACAGTAAAAGAAAAAGAAAACGATTATACTCACCTTACACTTTCTTCTCTTTACATACTCTGTAGTACTTTCTCCCTCCCCCCACTGGCCCTGCAGGCTGGGAGATGCGGCTGCTTCCTCTTTCCTCCTTGGCATGTCCCGCCCACCTCTCTGCTCAGCTGCTTCCGGATTGGATGTGGGTGTTGCTGAGGGAGTGGTGCGGGCAGGCCCCTTAGATACCCGACTGCGGCCTTAGCAACCTGACACAGACTGTCACAGAACCTGTGTTAGAGAGCAAATGGAGGAGAGAGGGGAAATGTAGCAAATGCAGGGGAAAATAATGATTGCGCCGTGATGGCACAATGTGTGTGGGTGGTGCTGACGCTAGGCTTGGGTAGTACACTCATGTTTACTAAACAAGTGTGATGTAATTCAGTCACGATTACTGAACAAGTTCTGTCGGTCACAGTGCCACGTAGTTCAGTCACGTTTACTCAACACGTTCTCTCAGTCACAGTGTGACGTACTTCTGTCACATAGTTTAGTCACATTCACTGCGCTGAACAGATACTTCTTTACTGTACGCTATCACGATCAGCTGCAACAGGTATTGTAGCAAACCTTTTACGAGGAGGTCGCACTATGCATTCACTCTTTGGGATACCAGTTCCAGTCAATGAAATCTCTGTTTCCAGAACAAAACAAGACATATTTGCAGGAAGATAGTTAAACAATGCAAATCTTTTGATACTTGATGCACCATGGCACCAAAATACACTTTAACCTTAATTGACAGAGTTCTGCATGAAGTAGAAAACAGGAATGACAGCGTCCACTTGAGTGAAAAATCTTCCTTCTTTTTATTCCATCAAAGTGCAAAAACAGTGCAACGTTTCGACATAGAATGTCTTTGTCAAGCATGACGGGCGTCCTAATACAGCCAGTTTGTGTTTACACAGGCGGTTAGTGACTTTAGGTGCTGCATTTTGCTGGTATTTCTATTCTGCATGAAACAATGACTACAAATGTTGCTGAAAAAAATGAAATTCCGTTTGGAGGTAAGGTTTTTGTCATAGGCGGAGATTTTAGGCAATGCCTTCCAGTCACACCAAATGGAACAATAACATATGTTATTGAGTCCAGCTTAAAAATTGCTGACCTTTGGAAACAGTTTAATAAACTTCAACTAATTAACAACATATGATCTTCTGACCCAGAGTACAGCAACTGGCTTCTTAAACTTGGTAACGGTGAACTTAGTAATGAATACAACCTTGTAGAAGACATTATTGAAATACCAGAAGACATGTTGTGCAATGACTGCATCGTAAGTGATGTTTTTGGACAAGGTGTTGAAATTGATGTGAATGACCAAAGCAGTGAGGGCCTCTTCCTATGCAATTCTCTGTCCCAAGAATGATGAAGGGACTTTGCTAAATTCCCGTGTGATGGATAGAATGCCTGGAGAGTATAAGTTGTACAAAAGTGATGATTTGGTGGATGTAGAGAATGAAGAATGAACGATAACATTATCCAGTTGAATTTTCAAATAATCTTACGCCATCAGGAATGCCATCCCACAGAATACAACTTAGGGAGGCTTTACACGTTGCGACATCGCTACAGATATATCATCGGGGTCACATCGTTAGTGACGCACATCTGGCGTTGGTAGCGACATCGCAATGTGTAAATCCTAGGTGCGACGATGAACAAGCACAGAAGCGTACAATATCGCTGATCTGTGTAACGTCGTTCATTTCCATAATGTCGGTTCGACCGCAGGTACGATGTTGTTTGTCGTTCTTGCAGCTCCACATATCGCTGTGTGTAAACCCACAGAAGCGACAAACATCTCCTTACCTGCGTCCCGACGGCAATGCGGAAGGGAGAAGGCGGGCAGGATGTTATGTCCCGCTCATCTCCGCCCCTTCGCTTCTATTGGCCGGCCGATTAGTGACGTCGCGGTGACATCGCTCTGACACCGAATGCACCTCCCCCTTGAAGGAGGGATTGCTCAGCAGTGACAGCGACGTCGCCGAGCAGGTATGTGCGTGTGAAGCTGCCGTAGCAATAATGTTCACTATGGCAGCAATCACCACATATCGCATGTGCGACGGGGGCGGGTGCTATCACGCTAGACATTGCTAGCAGTTGCTAGTGATGTTGCAGCATGTAAAGCCCGCCTTAAAGTTGGAACAATTATAATATTGCTGTGGAATCTAAATACAAGAAATGGTCTATGTAATAGAACTCGCCTTATTGTTACTGGACTCAACTCCCACGTAATTCAAGCAAGAGTGATCACTGGATCAGCAAAAGGAGACGAAGAGTTCATTCCACGCATTGATTTATGATCTTCGGACACTGGTCTTTCATTTAAGCTTTGGCGTTGACACTTTACAGTACAACCAGCATTTGCCATGACAATAAACAAGTCACAAGGTCAAACTCTACACCATGTTGGCATATATCTACCAGAGCCTGTTTTTGGTCATGGAAAACTCTACATTGCATTTTCAAGAGCTAAAATGAGATCCAACGTCAAGGTTCAAGTTTTGATTCCCCTTTACAAGGAAAGTTGCTTATAGATAGTCAAAAGGTATTCACAAGAAATGCGGTGTACAAAAATATTTTGGGTTGATATTGTTAACGAATATATTATTAGTAGAGCTGAGCCACCACCCTAGTGTTCATGTTCGGTTCTTCGAACTTGGGGTGTGTTCAACGAATGCTCGTCGAACATTTGTCGAAAACTTTCGAACACCGTCGAACACCATTGAAAACAATGGCAGGCAAATACATACAAACGTATAGAAAACACATAGAAAACACCTTCTATGGTGTCCAAAAGGTGACAAACTACTTAGAAAACATAACAAACACATGGAAAACACATAGTTTTACCACGATATTGCCACGTTAGTGCCGCGGTTTTGCCTCGGGTTGGTACATGTGTTTTAATGCATTTAATGCAATAAAGCACATTGATAAAAAAAAAGTGCAATTTCCTTCTGATAGATAGATAAGATAGATAATAGACAGAGGGATAGAGGGATAGATAGATAATAGATGGATAGATAATAGATAGATAGATGGATTGATAGATAATAGATAGATAGATTGATAGATAGATAGATATATAAATAATGGATTGGTTGATAGATATTATAGCTTTTATTTGTGATGTATGTGCCCCCCATCCCCCCCAACAATATTTCTCATACAGCAGTGACCCTGTGGGGCCTTGGGTCTAAGTTCTCGCAGGGTCACTTCCGGTCGGTAATGTCACTTTATTTCTCACCGACCGTGAGAAATGTCCTTGAGTTACCCCTGCAGCCTCATTCATGGGGCTGCATTCAGTGCTATGTCAGATGCCGCTGGATCAGTATGCAAGCATTGTGGGACATCGTGTGGATTACGTCGGACATGGAGGAGTATTTGGGGATTTTAATAAAGTGGTGAAAGAGGGGGATTTTTTTGTGTTATATTTTAAATAAAAGATTTTTTGGTGTATGTGTTTATTTACGGTCACTTACAGATTATTCATGTCGTGTCGCTGCCATTACTAATCTTGGACTTAGTGGCAGCTATGGGCTGCCATTAACTCCTTATTACCCTGATTGCCACCGCATCACGGCAATCGGGATGAGCCAGGTAGAGTCCTGGGACTGTTGCATCTAATGAATGCGGCATTTCCGGGCAGCCGCTGGCTGATATTTTTAGGCTGGGGGGCTCCCCATAAAATGGGGCTCCCCATCCTGAGAATACCAGCCTTCAGCCATGAGGCTTTATCTTGCTGGTATCAAAATTGGAGGGGGACCGCACTCCGTTTTTTTTTAATTATTTATTTATTGTACTTCATGATATAGACCCGCCCACTGGCAGCTGTGATTGGTTGCCGTGAGACAGCTGTCACTCAGTGTGGGGGCTCATCTGAATGCAACCAATCACAGCCACCGGTAAGCAGGGAAGGCATGAATATGTTATGTGACTTAAAAGCGGTGGTTCGGGGAGATGAAAGAGCTGTCGCAGTAGCAGTGTGACAGCCGCCTGGTGATCGGTAAGTATGAAGCACTTGCTCCTACTCCTTTGCGCCCGATTCTGGTCTCCATAGACTTTATATGGGGAGCAGTATCTGGCCAAATACTAGCCCTCCTAATGTATGTTGCCTGATTTCTATGCGTCTGTGTATGATACATGTATGTGTCTGTGTGTGAGTGTGATATGTGTGTGTTTACTGTCTGATCAATTTCATATTACTCTTCCAGTGACATCACTTCCTTGCAAAACGCAGGGATGTGATGATCACTATGTCCCAAAAAATGTGAAATAACGCAGGGAATAACACAAGAAAATGCAATGAAACACACAGAATTTACTACCTGCGTTATTCCCTGCGGTATTTCAGGATTACGTTACAGTCAATGGAGTGAAATACCGCAGGGACCTGCGGAAAAGAATTGACATGCAATTCTTTTTGCTGAAGAAAACATGCAGCAAAACCTGTATGTGAAAAGCCAGTTACGCTTTTGGTGATCAAACCGTTATCGAACATAACCTCGAACTGTCAAATTTGAAGCTAATTGTTCCTGTTTGTCGAACGACTCGAACATCGCCTAAAACAAGTCGAATTTGAGATTGACGAACAGTTCGATTCGAGCACCGCTCATATCTAATTATTAGTTATATATTATATATACATGAAGAAATAGAAGTGGATCCACCAATCACATATATGTATTTACTGTGTATATCTATCGAGTGAAATAATTGTTGAACACATCAATCATCTAATTAAATATTTTTCAAAAGGTGCTATTGACATGATGACTTGAATTTCTTCCCAGATGTCAGTAACACAACCCATTCAATCCACACAGATGGAGACATCAAACCATAGATGTCTATATCCATATATTACATTACAGTGACAAGCAAAAGAGTAACAATGTTTTGATCGTTTCACTTTAAGGTTCAGATTTCACCATACATTATGTGTTTGAGGGTAAGACTACCTTTATTTTATAGACAATCTTCTTGGCTATCTCATACATAAATTTACATCCAACTATTCAGCATATGATGATGGAAAAATGTTTTTCTTCCTGTATACTACAAATTTCAACCAGTTCCCTAATAGTTCAGTGTTTTATTAGGTTTATTCTGATGCAAAAGGTCACTGGTTCAAATCAAGGAGCAGCCCTAAAGAAGATTTCCCAAGAAATGATAAACAGCATCTTCCAGCTCATCAATAGTGGTCGCTCGGCCAAAAAATTGCTAAACTGCATCATACGAGTGCCATGACAGTTGGGAGATTACAAAATGAAGTCTGTCCATCCATTGAAAAGCCAGGAGGTGACTATCCAGGAAAAATAATGAAGTCAGCAAGAAATATCATCACAAGGTATATTAGTTCTGGAGCAACAAAAATTTCAGTGGCTCATATGCTTCGTAATAGTGAGATCACAAATGTTCATTTAAGCACTGTGTAATGCAAGTTACACAAATCTCGACTGATGGCCTGGATAAAAGGGAAGAAGCTTTGACTTTAAAATCATCATGAGAAGCATGAGCTTGAGTTTACAAAGAAGTACCAAAAATGGACAGTAGAAGACTGGAAATGGGTGACTTGGAGTGATGAAACGAAAGTCAGTAGACTTGGCTCTGATGGGTGCAAATGGGTCTGGAAGAAACAAGGCAGAAAAGAGGCTAATGGAATTAGAAATTGAAGAAACTGTCATGTTCAGTGGAGGAAGCTTGATGATATCGGATTGTTTCAAAGCCAAAGGCGTTGGATACTTCACCACTATTGATGGTGGTCTCAATACAGAGGCATTTGTAACTATCCTACAAGATAAGTTAATTTGTACACTTGAGTAGTATGGATATAAAAAGGATGACAAAGTGTTCCAGGAAGACAATGACCAGAAGCATATGTCAAGACTGGTGAATAAATGGTTCAATGACAATAAAGTAGAGGTGCTGGATTATACCCCACAGGCACCAGACCTCAACCTAATCAAACACTTGTGAAAAAACTCTATACATACCCATCAGTGAATCTGATCTAGAGCATGCCCAGAAGGATTGAGTTAAAAGTCAAAGGTGGATTCATAAAATTTTCCAAAAAATAATACAAATTAAATGTTAATTTTTAGGGGCAAAACAATAACAATGTAGTGACATGGCAAGAATCTCCAAAACTAATCATTTGCTAAATAGTTTGCAAGTCAAATCTACATTTGAAATAGCCAATACAATTGTCTATTGTCAACTATGCTCAAAGCTGTAGTTGATGGTGAGATATGCAGACGAATGTCAAAAGTTCAAAATATTGTTACCCTTTAGCTTATCGGTGTATGTGTAATAATGAGAAATGACACAGGTAAAAAGTACTGAACATGTGAAGAAGAAGAGATGCAAAAATCTATGAAAAGTCATGATACGAGCTCAAATTTAACAGTAATTAGAAAGCAATGCTGCTAGTTAGTGAAAAATAATATCAGCTGGTTCAACTGATGGCCTATAAAAAGTGTTGCATTATCAAAATGTCACAAAAGAAATGATGGGTAAAAAGCAGTGTCACAACCTTAATGTTGCATAACATACTGATGGCATTGGTTACAGTAGAATTTCTAAATGACTGAAGAATCGAGTGAGCCTTGTTGGCACCATAATCCAGAAGTGAAAAGAACATAATTTCACCTTAAACTGGACCCAATCAAGTTCTCCTTGTAAGATGTCAGACAGAAGCAGCAAAAGAATTATCAGAATTGTCAAAGAGCCATGAACCAATTGTGGAGAGCTACACATACTGCTGCAATCAGCAGGTACAAAGACAACAATGTCATGCACTCACTCTCCATGGACTGTATGCATGCTCATCACGCAAGACTCCATTGCTGAACAAAAAGCATGTTCAAACCTGTTTAAAGTTTGCTTGTCAATATTTAGACAAGCCTGTAAAATACTGGAATAATATAGTAAGGTGAAGTGAGACCAAAACTTTACTTGGATGCCATAATGCACACCATTTTTTAAACCAAAAGGCACTGCATATCACCCCAAAACACCACACCAACAGTGAAGTTTGTAGGTGGGCGCATTTTGGTGTAGGGCTGTTTTTCAGTGTATGACAGTGTATGACAATAGCAAACTTCATATACACCATGTGCAGAGTTATTCTGCAAGTTGTATTTTAGAGGATTTTTTTATTATTGATCAACAACTATGTTTTCAATCAACCCAAAAGACTGATTTTCACGAGGTCCTTCTCCCATATCACACAATCAACAGAGCGAGAGATGGTGGTACAATCCAAAGAGCATTTATTCCAAGAAAGTCAAATGGTCCATAACATAATCTATAAATCAGAGGGTAAAATTAGTCCAGTAACAAAAATATAGTCCGGTAAGTGATAAATATCCAGGTCTCTCTGAGAAGCCAGTTTCTCCCAGAGGATCAATCTTCCTGCTTCACTCTTGAAGTACTCAGACTGCCTATGACCCAGGTAAGCAAAAAGGTTACTGTAGGTGGACTCTAGGCCCACCTCCCAACACACTCAGGGACAGAAGCACCTCAAGAGGCTATAACCTTGCACTATAGGGGGTGATTGCTTACAAACAATACAATGTACACAGAAGCAGTACAAATAATGGACAGTGAACCAAGCTTAAAATAGGAATCTGTACAGCAAGATACACCTCCCCCCATATCCCACCATCACAACCAATCCCTCCTTCTGAATAAGTGAGTATGCCATGAGGTCTACACAGACCTCTGGCCACCTCACTTAAGTCCATGTTGCTCAGCTGTGAATAGTCTATGGTTCTTCTTGCCAGGACAGTATTTCAGCATTCTGGTGTTGGCTTCCACACTTGTATTGGATGGAGAAGCTGTACGTAGTCCCTTGTACAGCGATAGGGTTGGAAGGACAAGCTTCCCCTTGTGTCCTCCTTCACTCAAACTGTGTCCTCCTTCACTCAAAAATTGAGACTACTTATATATCTAGAAACATATGTAACAATACATCTTCCAAGGATCAGTTAACCTCACATGTAAATAAAATTATTTAAACCGCACTTGACACTAATGGAAAAAAAAATACATATGTCAGGTATGCACTAAAATACTCTATATGGCTATGCCTTGTGACATTTCACAACCAGAACATTTTTCCACAGTCCACAGTATGACCTATAACTATTAACTTATACATACATATTATTTCACCAAGTCTCTTATGTTACTTTATGTTATTCAGAGTCTTCTCATCAATATACAACTTACTGCCTGCCTACTTTATCTAGGCATTAATATGAAACCACTTATGAACACATATCCCTAGACCAGTGTATTGCCCATCAAAGATGGAAAGATGACCAAAGCAAAACACAGCAACACAGCAAATGTAATTATACAGAGACTGTCCCAAATTCCGTGCTATGCAAGCTATGCAATCAGTTAATTGACGGACAACAGATTATCTTATTACTCTATATTTCAACTCTCATTCAGACATGCATGAGAAAAAAACAATACTCACTGGTGATGCCAGAGTTCTTGAACCATGTGTACAGCCTTACCCAGAATATTCGGTAAATCAGAGAGCGTGAAATAAAGTGTAAGAATAAAGCTTCTCACCTTGCTGCAGCTGAAATTTCACTGTCTCAAGAGTCTCCAAAACTTCTTCCGAATAGGCTGGTTGGCCACGGCTCCACGTTGGGCACCAAAAACTGTTGTAGCTGTTTTGTTTCAAAAGTCAGCTTATGGGATCACCAGTGAGGTCCTCTGAATTAGGCCTCTTCAGGCTTAATCAAGATCGAGCGCTCGGAGAAAAGACCTGCAATCATGTGAGCATGATCAGTTTTCTGTTTATTCAGCCAAGGTACAGTTTATTTATACCATTTCCAGATCAATGTGATATTGCAAAAAAGGCTTCTAGCTGGACTTTACAAGTTGCTCATATGACCTTTAAGTTTTAGCAAAACAAAAATGTATAGTCATGCATATGAGATAAGAAGATAAGAAGAACATTTAGCAAACAATAATAATCCTTGAGCCTGTTTCTCATTCCGAAGGCTCCATAATGACTATGAACTACCACCAGATATACTTACTAATGGAACAATAAAATATCTTTAATAAAGAAATAGAGAAACAACCCTTCTATATCACCTGTACCCACAAATCGGAATTGTAGATCTCCCACATCATTTCCTAGGAGAATATCTGCAGGCAAGCCACGCATCACCCCAACCACACATTGCTTGACTCCAAAGCCAAAGTCCAGATCTACAGTCGCCTTTGGGATATTCCTTTTTTGTCCTCTAGCCAATTCAATAACAATACCTGTTCCATGATGTATCGCCTCTGGCCAAACAACCCGGAGATCAGCTATTGTGAAAAATGCCCCGGAGTCACAAAATCCAATGACTCTCTGTCCATCCAGCACAAACTCCTGTAAGTGCTTGCTATGATGGTAAGAGGAACTCGGGGCTGTGGCTCGCACCCCATAAACCCCTAGTGGCCGACCATGAGTATCTGAATCATTAGGCAAGTCAACTTGAAGGGGTGAGAACTCTTCCCCCATTGTTTTCGGCTGTAGAGAATGAACAGGTTGATTTGCTCCAAGGTCATTCCTCAATCGACTAACAGGGCAAGTGTTTTGCAAATGTCCAGGCTATCAACATCGATAACATCTCCTCTGCGTCGTACTCTTTCCAGTGTGCATTCTGGAGAAGGCAGTAGGAGAACCTGATGACAAAGGCCAGATGCCATACACTCCAACAGGGGCATCTATGGTGCAGGGGTCAGCGGTACACTCCGGTAGAGGTGGTGGTAACTTTTCTTCAGGCGGGATGGAATGCACAAAATGCACCGGACGAGATAGAGGTGCATGAGGGTCCCTCCAAATCCTTGCAGGACTTGATTGCTGGTGACCAGGTTGTCCACACCCATAACATCTCCTCTCTGTGATCCCCCCAGGGCGTGGTCGGAACTGTTGGGACCCAGGATTGTGAGCCGTGGTTGTCTTCGGCCTGTGGCTGTTTGAAGGGGCAGATCTAACTGGAGAGGGCCGGGGACCAGGAGCAGGCTGTGGCTTATTGTCCAGAAACCCCCTCCATTGCGGTCAGATAGTAAGAGCCTCATTAGCCAGGGCAGCAGCTCTATCCAAGGTACACGGTGTGGGCCCTCTGACCCACTCCCGTATTTCTGAGGGACACTTGTAAAGAAATTGTTCTGTGCAGAATTATTAGGCAACTTAATAAAAATCAAATATATTCCCATCTAACTTGTTTATTTTCACCTGGTAAACCAATATAACGGCACAAAATTTAGAAATAAACATTTCTGACATGCAAAAACAAAAAAATTAGTGACAAATATAGCCACCTTTCTTTATGATGACACTCAACAAGTTTGGCAATTTCAAGACTGTTGCATCCCTCTGCAAGACATCTCACAATTTTGGACTTTTCAGAGCCTGTCAAATCTCTCATCTGACCCATTTTGCCAAAGGAAATGAAATTGCCTAATAATTAAGCACACTTTATATAGGGTGTTGATTAGAGATGAGCGAACCGGTCACGGTTCGGCTCGAGCTTGGTTCGTCAAATGGAGGTCTAGTTCGAGTTCGGTTCAGCAAATCGGTTCGGCGAACCAAACCGAACACATAGAAAACAATGGGAGGCAATCACAAACACATAAAAACACCTAAAAACCACTCTCAAAGGTGTCCAAAAGGTGACAAACAACTCACAACACAACAAAAACACATGGGAAAGTGACAAGAACAAATTCTCATGCGAAAACAAAACAGCGTTACGAGGAAAAAGAGGATGAGACACAAATATAGGCATGGCATGCCCTTCTAAAATCATATAAAACACTGCAAGGTGACTCCAAGCGGAGTCTCCATTTTTTCCAAGAATTGGGCCACACAGACACCTCCTTCAGTGGCAGCACTTGTGCCCCAGTTGTACACTTCACAGGTAGATTTGCATCAAGCACATTCAAAAATATGCCATCCTTAACCGTCCCCAGGATGACCCAGGGATAGGTAGCAAAGTCTTTGCTGAACCATGAGTTGTTCCTCTTGGCTCCTTTTAAAAAACAACGCAAGGGTTACTCCTAGCAGAGTATCCCGTTTTTCCAAAAATTGGGCCACACAGACACCCCATCAGTGGCAGCACTTGTGCCCCAGTTGTACACTTCACAGGTAGATTTGCATCAAGTACATTCAAAAATACGCCATCCTTAACCGATCCCAGGATGACACCGGGGTAGGTAGCAAAGTCTTTGCTGAACCATGACTTGTTCATGTTGGCTCGTTTTAAAAAACACAGCAAGGGTTACTCTAAGCAGAGTCTCCCTTTTTTCCAAAAATTGGGCCACACAGACACCCCATCAGTGGCAGCACTTGTGCCCCAGTTGTACACTTCACAGGTAGATTTGCATCAAGCACATTCAAAAATACGCCATCCTCAACCGTCCCCAGGACTACCCCGGGGTAGGTAGCAAAGTCTTTACTGAACCATGACTTGTTCATCTTGGCTCCTTTTAAAAAACACAGCAGGGGTTACTCCAAGCAGAGTCTCCCTTTTTTCCAAAAAATGGGCCACACAGACACCCCATCAGTGGCAGCACTTGTGCCCCAGTTGTACACTTCAAAGGTAGATTTGCATCAAGCACATGCAAAAATACGCCATCCTTAACCGTCCCCAGGATGACACCGGGGTAGGTAGCAAAGTCTTTACTGAACCATGACTTGTTCATCTTGGCTCCTTTTAAAAAACACAGCAGGGGTTACTCCAAGCAGAGTCTCCCTTTTTTCCAAAAATTGGGCCACACAGACACCCCATCAGTTGGAGCACTTGTGCCCTAGTTGTACACTTCACAGGTAGATTTGCATCAAGCACATTCAAAAATACACCACCTTTAACCGTCCCTAGGATGACACTGGGGTAGGTAGCAAATTCTTTCCTGATCCCAGATCTGTTCATCTTGGCTCCTTATAAAAAACACAGCAAGGGTTACTCCAAGCGGAGTCTTCCTTTTTTCCAGAAATTGGGCCACATAGACACCCCTTCAGTGGCAGCACTTGTTAACCAGTTGTACACTTCACAGGTAGATTTGCATTAAGCACATTCAAAAATACGCCATTTTTAACCGTCCCCAGGATGAAACCGGGTGAGGTAGCAAAGTCTTTGCTGATCCCAGACCTGTTCATCTTGGCTCCTTTTTAGAAACACTGCAAGCAAGAGTTACTCCAAGAGGAGTCTTCCTTTTTTCCAAAAATTGGGCCACACAGACACCCCTTCAGTGGCAGCACTTGTGCCCCAGTTGTAGACTTCACAGGTAGATTTCCATCAAGCACATTCCAAATCCACAAACATTTACTCTCCCCAGGATGACACAGGGGTAGTAAATTCCTTGTGGATCCATGACTTGTTCATTTTGATGAACGTTAATCTATCCATATTGTCACTGGACAGACACGTGCGCTTATCTGTCAGCGCACACCCAGCAACACTGAAGACACATTCAGAGACAAGGCTGGCAGCTAGACACGACAAGATCTCAAAGGCGTAAGTGGAGAGCTCTGGCAATTTTTCAAGATTTGAAACCCAAAATGAGCAAGGCTCCATTTGCAAAGTCATGGCATCGATGTTCATTTGGAGATACTCCTGTATCATCCTCTCCAGCCGTTGACTATGTGTCAGACCTGTTGTCTCTGGTGGCCTTGCAAAGGATGGTCTAAAAAAATTATGAAAAGATTCAATAATATTGCTGTTACCAGCACCAGATACGGTGCTACTGGTACGGGTAGACTGTTGAAGATGACGAGACCGTCCCATGTTTGTCAAGTTACAACTGGGAGATTCACTCCCTGCACCACGGTTGTTTGGTGGAAAAGCAGAACTAAGATCGAGTAACAGCTTTTGATGATACTCCTGCATACGTGTGTCCCTTTCTATGGCTGGAATTATGTCACAAAATTTGGACTTGTACCGGGGATCTAATAGTGTGGCAATCCAGTAGTCATCATCACTTCTAATTTTGACAATACGAGGGTCATGTTGGAGTTAGTGCAGCAAGAAGGCGCTCATGTGTCTTGCGTAGCCATGCGGACCAAGTCCACGCTGTGCTTGCGGCATAGAGGTGCTAACTGTTCTTTCTTCCTCTGACATCTGCCCCCAACCTCTTTCAACTGAAATTTGACCAAGGTCTCCCTCATCCGCTGAGTCTTCCATGTCCATGGACAGTTCGTCCTCCATTTCTTCATGTTCTCCTGCACCTTCCTCAACATTTCGCCTGCTACCATGCACCCTTGTTGATCCCTGTCCCCCATGGTCCCATGCCTGCCGCCTTGGTGATGATGAACGTCTGGACCTTGGTGATGTTTTTGTCCTTTGCGCATATGAATCCTCCTGTAGTTCCTCCCCTTCCTGTTCTCCCACCCCATGACTCTGAATAGTGTTTAGAGTGTGCTCCAGCATGTAAATGACTGGAATTGTCATGCTGATAATGGCATTGTCAGCGCTAAACATATTCGTCGCCATGTCGAAACTGTGCAGAAGGGTGCATAGCTCCTTGATCTGAGAGCACTCCATGAGGGTGATCTGCCCCACCTCTGCATCTCGTTGGCCCAGGCTATACGTCATGACGTATTGCACCAGGGCTCGGCGGTGCTGCCACAGTCACTGTAACATGTGGAGAGTAGAATTCCAGCGTGTCGGCACATCGCATTTCAGGCGATGAACCGGCAGGCCGAAAGACTTCTGGAGTGATGCAAGTCGCTCAGCTGCGGCGGTTGAACGTCGGAAGTGAGCAGACAGTTTTCGTGCCCTGTTCAGAAGGCCATTTGGGCCAGGATAGTGTGTTAAAAATTGCTGGACAACAAGGTTCAACACGTGAGCCATACAAGGCACGTGTGTCACCTTGCCCAGGCGAATGGCCGCACCCAGAGTTGCAGCATTGTCGCACACGGCCTTACCAGGCTGCAGGTTGAGTGGAGACAACCATTTACCAAACTCAGTCTCCAGAGCTGCCCACAACTCAGACGCTGTGTGAGTCTTATTTCCAAGAGATTTCAAGCTAAAGACCGCCTGATGCCGTTGCGCTCTGCTGTCAGCATAGTAATGAGGGGTGCGTGATTCCTTCTGCGCAGTTACAACACTGGTGGCCTGACCAGGCAGGCTTGGGGCAGACGTGAAAGACCCAGACGAGGTTGAGGAGGCAGAAGCAGTGGAGGAACTTGGACAGACAGAGGATTGACGCCCAAGTCGTGGGGACGGCAAGACTTTTGCAGCAGACCCTTCACCATCTATCACCATAGTTACCCAGTGCCCAGTCCGTGACATGTAACATCCCTGTCCATGCTTACTGGTCCAAGTATCGGTGGTGAAATGCACCCGTTCACACACAGAGTTTCTCAAGGAAGTGGTGATGTTGTGTGCGACATGCTGGTGTAGCGCAGGCAAACCTTTCTTAGAGAAGTAGTGGCGACTGGGCATCTGGTACTGGGGCACAGCGACAGACATAAGGTCTCGAAAATCCTGTGTGTCCACCAGGCGGAAAGGCAGCATTTCGGTAGCCAAGAGCTTACAGAGGGATAAAGTCAACCTCTTAGCTTTCTCATGGGTTGCAGGAAATGGCCTTTTATTTGTCCACATCTGAGGGACAGAGATCTGGCAGCTGTGTGTAGACGGTGGTGAGTAGGGTGTCCCTGGAAAAATGAAGGTTTGTGAGGAAAGTGCAGGCGTATACATGATGTTGCCTTCATCCAACGTTGGTGCTATCGATGTCTGAGAGAGCTGTACACGCACTTTTTTCCCTTTAAAAAAATCAACTGACGACCTACCAAGCAAACTGCCTGTTGCAGTTACAGTGGGGGAAGTTGTGCATGGAAAACCAGGTGTGACAGCTGTCCCCACAGTCCTAGAAGATGAAGAGCGCGTGGATGCACTGGAAGGGGCAGGCGGTGGATGGTTCGCTCCGCTAGACCGCATTGCAGCACGGTGAGCCTACCACTGGGAAATATGATATTTAGTCATGTGACGATTCATGGAAGAAGTTGTCAAACTGCTGAGGTTTTTGCCTCTACTAACAGATTCCCGACAAATTTTACAGATTATATGATTTGGGCGATCCTTTGCAAGGTCAAAAAAGGACCAGGCTAGGCAAGGCTTAGATGACATGCGACCTGCTGAGCCACCCCGACTAGTGCTCAGAGGCAGAGTGGTGGCTGAGGATGCAGTTGTAGATGTGCTACCAGTACTCCTCCTCTGTCCAAGAAGGTGCAAGGTAACTTCGTCGTGAGTTGCATCCTCCTCCACCGCCTCTGTTAACCTCCCCGAGTGCCTGACTGTGAGTTGACAGTAGGTGGGATCTAGAACTTCCTCATCAAGTGTTGTGCTTACACTCCCCTCCCCCTCAGACTGAGCCTCTTCCTGCCCTGACCGAATATTTCAGTTGTCATCCCAATCTGGTATCTGCGTCTCATCGTCATCAGTATGTTACTCATTGTCTATAACAACAGGTCTTACAGTTTGTGAATAAGGGTCAAGATTATACTCAGAAACTTGGTCATCATGGCCTGAATCTGAGTCACAAAGGTTCTGGGCATCACTGCAGACCATTTCCTGGTCTGCACTCACTGTAGCTTGGGAGCAGACCTCTGATTCCCAAGCTATAGTGTGACTGAACAGCTCTGCAGACTCAACCATCTCTGTTCCACCATACTGTGCAGGGCGGATGGAGACTTGAGAGCTGGGAGAAAGCAAGTGTGATTGGGATGACAACTCCGAGGACTGGTGTTTTTTGGATGCGGTAGTTGAGGTGGAGGAGAGGGCACTTGTTGGAGCACTTGATATCCATTCAAGCATGTTCTTTTTTTGGGCATCATCTACCTTTGCTCCAGTTGTTCGTGTCCGTAAAAAAGGGAGCACATCGGATTGTACACGGAAAGTAGTAGACATCTTACTTTTGCTGGAAGATGGCCTATCTTCAGCAGATGTTAATGGAGCTTTGCCACCTTCCCCACAAACACAAACTTTTTTTCCTTTTTTAACACGCCTCTTCCCCTTTCCACCTGCATCTGTCATTTTACCACTCATTTTGATTGCGACAAGATTGTCCACTTAAAATGTGGTAGTAAAAATTGAGAGGTGGTGTAGATTGCATAAGTGGTCTAGCTTTATTGACAGCAGAAGAAACAACACTGACTATCCCTGACAATGCAACTATTGCCCTTAAACTGGCAGCACAGTTTGCTATTATAATAGCTTAGTAAAAATGAGCTTGAGGGTGCAATGCAGATGTGCTGGAAATTGCATGGCACCATTGGGACACTAATGAAGTGCAACTGCCACTTTTTGGATGCCACTAAGTTTCCTCAGTGTTTGCTATTATAATATCTTAGTAAAAATGAGCTTGAGGGTTCAATGCAGAGGTGCTGTAAATTGCTTGGCACCAGTGGGACACTAATGAAGTCCAATTGCCACTTTTTGGATGCCACTAAGTTTCCTCAGTGTTTGCTATTATAATGGCTTAGTAAAAATGAGCAAGAGGGTACAATGCAGAGGTGCTGGAAATTGCTTGGCACCAGTGGGACACTAATGAAGATGTCCAACAGACACTTTTTGGATGCCACTAATTTTCCTCAGTGTTTGCTATTATAATAGCTTAGTAAAAATGAGCTTGAGAGTGCAATGCAGAGGTGCTGTAAGTTGCTTGGCACCATTGGGACACTAATGAAGTCCAACAGCCACTTTTTGCATGCCACTAAGTTTCCTCAGTGTTTGCTGTTATAATGGCTTAGTAAAAATGAGCAGGAGGGTGCAATGCAGAGGTGCTGGAAATTTGTTTGCACCAGTGGGACACTAATGAAGTCCAACTGCCACTTTTTGGATGCCACTAATTTTCCTCAGTGTTTGCTATTATAATAGCTTAGTAAAAATGGGCTTGAGGGTGCAATGCAGAGGTGCTGTAAATTGCTTGGCACCAGTGGGACACTAATGAAGTCCAACAGCCACTTTTTGCATGCCACTAATTTTCCTCAGTGTTTTCTGTTATAATAGCTTAGTAAAAATGAGCTTGAGGGCGCAATGCAGAGGTGCTGGAAATTGCTTGGCACCAGTGGGACACTAATGGAGTCACACAGCCACTTTTAGGATGCCACTAACTGGCATCACTATTTCAAAATAAAATGGCTTTGCAAAAATGTGCAGGAGGGGAGAATGCAGAGGTGGTGGGACTTGCTTGGCACAAATGCCACAATAATGTAGGACAGCAGCCACTCTTTGGATGGCACTAACTAACAGCACTCTGCAATTAAAATAGCTTTGCTAAAAAGTGCAGGAGGATACAGTGGCCATGTTGTGGGACAGTGTAGAGGAAAGGAAGCCTCACTTTTTATCCCTCCTAATGGTGAAATGCAGCAAGGAAGTCCCTGAGCTTACCTGCACAGACGCTGTTATCTGTAGCTGTAAAAAGCGTTTCCACAGACCTGACTGTCAGCTATGGCTCTGAGCCAGCTGTAATTAGCCCTTAAAAGAGCTGAAATAGAATTCTGTCCCTAATCTGTAGAACGCTGTGTGTATAGCGTACACAGCAGGATTGGCGGCAGCAGCTGCGTGAGCGGTATCTCTCCCCAGATGCAGAAGGCAGATAATGCCGTGCTGGAACAAAATGTCCGTTTTTATAATGCAAGGACATGTGACATGGACAGCCTATGACACATACCCTTGCTTCTCTGGCAAAAAGTTCACTTAACTGTGTGTCTGGAATTGGCTAACATGCTGGCCCGCCCCACTACACGCGCACTTAGGGAAGGAAGAAAAAGAATGGCGATCGCCATTATCCCTGCAGCAGTGATCTGAACGCACAGCCCCCGCACACTATACGCTGAAATTTCATAATAGTGTGAGTCACAGAGTGACTTACACTATTACAGTGAAAAGTTAGCTAGTAATTAGCTAGGCTTTTTGCTGATAGAACCATTCTCGAACGTAACTCGAGCTAATGAACTTTTAGCAAAAAGCTCGAATTCTAGTTCGATCTAGAACACCCCCCAAAATCACTCGAACCGCGAACTGGAGAACCACGAACCACGAACCGTGCTCAACTCTAGTATTGATGTCATTACACCACACCCCTCCTCATTACAGAGATGCACATCACCTGATTTACTTAATTGGTAGTTGGCTCTCAAGCCTATATAGCTTGAAGTAGGACAATATGTATAAAAAGTATCATGTGATCAAAATACTTATTTTCCTAATAATTCTGCACACAGTGTAAGTAAAGGAAGGATGTATGAACAAATATACAGAGACATTTTTGATAAAAATCTGCTGCTATCTACCAAGATAATGCAGATGAATTGAAGGTGCACATTTCAGCAAGACAATGATCCCAAACACAAAGACAAGGAAACTTTCAATTGGTTTCAGTGAATGATAATAAAGCTGCTTGTATGGCCCAGCTAATCACCTGACCTGAATCCAATAGAAAATTTACAGAAGGAACTAAGAGTTCATAGAAGGAGAACACTGAACTGTCAGGATTTGAAGACTGTGTGGAAGAATGGGCCAAAATCACTCTTGAGCAATGAAAGGCATGTTATGCGACAGCAGTGCGATGTACGCAGAGACATACAGGGGAGGAGCTTGGAGAAAGTGCTCCCTCCATCTTCTCCAAGGCTGTAATGCGATCACAAGATCACATCACAGTTACATGACCCTCAGCTGACACACACAGCAGAGGGTCATTAGCTTATTGCTTCCGATAACCTCGCATTGGAAGTGGTACACAGGTGGAAAAAAGCCCTAACAGTCTCCATTCTGAGAAACTCTCTCCCAGCTGCCATGTGCAGCTCCCTCTCAGGAAGAGAGTTGTCTCTTGCTCAGCAGCCCCATTCTAAGTAACACATGCCTGGCTCTATACAAAACACTTTAGGTGCATTCCTAATTAATACATGCAGACAAAGGATTTAGTCCTCACCACTCTGTCTTTGCTACAAACTTGTAAAGTTAGGATTTAATCCTCACTACTCTGGCTTTCCTACATACTTGCAGAATTAGGATATAATCCTCACCACTCTGACCTCGCTACATACTTGCAGAGTTAGGATTTAGGGTATGTGCGCACGTTGCTTTTTACCTGCTTTTTACCTGCTTTTTTGCTGCTTTTTCTTCTGCGCTGTTTAATGCCAAAATGGATGTGTTCTTCTATTCAAGCAAAGTCTATGGGAATTTGGGTTTCTTGTTCACACTATGTTGTTCAAAATGCTAGCTTTTTGTGGCAGAACTTTGGTCAAAAACTCAGCTTTGCAGTGCAAAACCCAAATGGCAAAAACAATTGACATGTTGCTTCTTTGAAAAGCTGAGTTTTTGACCAAAGTTCTGCCTCAAAAAGGCAGCATTTTGAACAACATAGTGTGAACAAGAAACCCAAATTCCCATAGACTTTGCTTGAATAGAAGAACACATCCATTTTGGCATTAAACAGCGCAGAAGAAAAAGCAGCAAAAAAGCAGGTAAAAAGCAGGTAAAAAGCAACGTGCGCACATACCCTTAATCCTTACAGCCCTTTTTTATATATATATATATATATATATATATATATATATATATATATATATATATCTCAATACATATCAACTTTGAAAAAAAAATCCAGAAATCTTGTAATTTTTAAACTGTCCACTTAGCACACAGAATAGTCTGACACTTCTTGTTCTGTATAGATCATTTCTTGGCAGTTATCTCATTATCATTATAGTCAGGATTCTAATGATGGCAGAGAGTAGCAAAGGGAAATAACACAGGATAAAATCACTGACAATAATGTCAAAAAAAGCTCACCATTTTCTCTTGTTTTCACAATTATTTCTGCACATGTCACAAGCCATACAGTAAATGAGCAATTTTTTCTGACATGGGTTTCCTATGTGTCATGTCCTATTTTTGCAAATTTTTGAACTGCTCTTTTTAGTTTAGAGAAGAACTCAGACAATTTGGCTGCCCCAAAAGTAAGATCAATTAAGAATAAAAAAATCAAAAATATAAAATCAGAAATAAAATCATTAAAAAAGTCACCATTATGTTAATTACTAAAGAAAAATAACTTGCATTTCCTTCTCTATTAAAGTTTTCAACTTGAATATTTTTATTTGCCAGGCTGTTAAGGAGTCACAAGTCACCACTCACCAGTCGAAAATTCATATGTATGAACACGGTTGTAGTTTACTCTTATAAAATTTAATGTCGCTGACGTCAAAAAAATAAATAAACTTGTAACTTGCAGTTTGTCTTGTAAACTTGTAGCTCAAAGATATCCGGAGCTTTGTTTAGAATTTATACTTCAATTTCACCAGGTTGCTGAGGTTTCAAATATTTTACTTCCGTTGCTGATTGTAACTCTTTGAAATTTATTGAAATTCATTTTGTGGTCTGTCAAACCACAAGATTTATTGTTATATTGTCCAAACAAACCAGAATACTTTAATGAGATACAGTGTTATTGATTAAAGCAAGGGTCAGCAAATGAAGGGCTTGATGTTGCACTAAAACTGATCGTACTGCAGCGCTTTTGCAAATATCAGCTTAGATTCTTTGCTTTCATTGTAACATTTCCTGCTAATATTCAAGGCATGAACTTATTTAAACTAAAGCCTTTTCATTTATTTGCCGATTCTGCCAATATTATGTGAAAATATTTAGAATGTGCAATATAAACATAGGAATTAATATCGCCGCAATATTAATTTAGCTCTGACTTATTAGCATTACTGTGACAAAAATAAAAGGCAGATTGAAATCACTTCATAATGAAAAAAAAATTCTTATGCACTTTTAAATATTTTTTGTGACTGTAATAAAGCATAATAATATTGTGATTGTTTTTATATAAGAACAGAACCTTTTGTATGATGGCAAAAATTCCAATGATCCCATGAACCACCTTTCTAATGATCATGCAGGATAAAAAAAAAATGGGCCTCTTGGTCTTGCGTTACAGATCAGGAGTGAACCAGAGCAAATTATTAAAATGTTTTTTTATTAACATAATTACATAAAAATACAGTTACTACGCATTTTGGAGGTGGTCTACCTCCTTCCTTACGTGCACCTGAGGAAGGAGGTAGACTACCTCTGAAACGCGTAGTGCCTGTATTTATATGTAATTATTTTAATAAAAACCTTTTTTAATAATTTGCTCTGGTTCACTCTTGATCTGTATTGCAAGACCAAGAGGCCCATTTTTTTCTGATTTTGCATGTTCATTCAGCTCCTGGTGTTTGGTGGAGCGGGTGGTCTAGCAGCAGCAGTAAGGTATGTAAGCTGACCAGTAAGTACCGGGTGAAAGTAGCGGTGGAGTGATCCACAAGTGTTCACCTCCTGTCCTGTTCTACCTCGATGCTGATACCCATGGATCACTCCATGCTGGGAGAGAAGATTTTACCAGTCCGATTGATGTATCTTCAAAGATTGTGAATTTGGAGCTAGAGATCTGGAGTCCTGCATAGTGGAGGAGGATAAAGCTTACTACATCAGCGAAGTGCTGCAGGTGCATTTAACTAAGGCCCCTTTCACACATCAGTTTTTTGCCATTAGTCACAATCCATCGATTTTTTTTTTTCAATTTGATTTGTTTTTACAGTGTACACACAGGGAGCACTTTCTTTCTTTTTCTGTTTTATTTACCTTTATAATGATGGAATGCTATCCAAATATCACAAATAATCATAATTCACCATCCCAGGTCACTGGTTCTTCAGGGGTAGCATAGCATGTTTTTTGCCAATTTATCCTCCCACTCAGATCAAACAAATATGTGTAAAACAGATTTAATTCAATAATACAAAAAAATCAGTTCCACTTCCTAAATATCAACATTATAAAACTATTATGAAGCAAACACAATATAAAACAAAAACATTTAAAAATGTCCATATTGAACATGTTTCCTTGTCTAAAAACTTGTATAATAGTGGGATACCACCATTATGACAAGCATGATAACTACAAGTACCAGGTAAATATAATGACTAAAAGGTGTGTTATCATATCTACTCAAAAATAGAGAGGTGCAAATATAGATAATGATATATAAATAATGCAATATCAAAAAATATAAAAGAGAATAACAATGACTGCAATAAAATGCAATGTGCATAGTGAATGGGCTCACAGGAAGACATTGTATAAGAATGAGGAACCCATATGTGTCACCACAGGAGGAAGCTTTGTCAGGGGTCTTTGTAAATTCTTTTGCAAATGTCAGCTTAGATTTTAAGAAATACTGGATGAGTGAAAGGTCTAGGCCTATTGCTCTGAGAACTCTTCAACTACAGACAAGATACAACTTGAAGACCCATCTTGCAGTCTCCACATTTCTAAAAATTATAGGCGGACAGCAGGACAGTGGCATGAATTACCCCATAGTACCCATAGTGTCTTAGCATTGCAGTCAAGAATGGGCAATACATGACACAGGATCTGGCCTACCATTTGCAGTTTTCAAATCAAGAAGTAACTGGGTGGATGGATGAGTGACAGGTGTAGGCCTGTTGCTCTGAAAACCCTGCCACTACAGACAAGAAAGAACTTGGAGACCCATCTTAGAGTGTCCACATTTTTAAAAATTAGAGGCAGACAGACAGCAGGACAGAGGCATCAATTACACCACAGTACCCATAGTGTCTTAGCAGTGCAATCAAGTATGGGTCATACACCACACAGAGTTTGGTCCAGTATTTACAGCTTTCAAATCAAGAGGTAGATGAGTGAAAGGAGTAGTCCTGTTGCACTGAGAACCCTGCCACAACAGACAAGATTCAACATGGAAACCCATCTTGGAGTCTCCAGATTTAGAAAAAAATAGAGGCAGACAGTAGGACAGTGAAATCAATTGATCCACAGTACCCATAGTGTCTTAGGGTTGCAGTCAAGAATGGGCAATACATGACACAGGATCTGGCCCAGCATTTGCAGCTTTCAAATCAAGAGGTAACTGGGTGGATGGATGAGTGACATGTGTAGGCCTGTTGCTCTGAAAACTCTGCCACTACAGACAAGATAAAACTTGGAGACCCATCTTGGATTGTCCACATTTCCAAAAATTAGAGGCAGAGAGCAGGACTGTGGCTTCAATTGCCCCACAGTACCCATAGTGTCTTAGCACTGCAGTCAAGCATGGGGCCATACACAACACCACAACACAGAGTTTGACCCAGCATTAACAGCTTTCAATTCAGAGGTGGACGAGTGACAGGAGTAGACATCTTGCTCTGAGAACCCTGTCACTACACAAGATACAACTAGAAGACCCATCTTGGCATCTCAACATTTTGAAAAATTAGAGGCCGACAGCAGAACAATAGCATCAATTGGCCCACAGTCCCTTATTGTCTTTGCAAAACAGTCAGGCATAGGTCATGCACCAGACAGGGATGGTCATCATGACTGAGGTGGAAGTAAAAGGAGGAGGAATAGGATGAATATTAGGTGCTTCATAGATATAAAAAAGCAAAATTGTATAGGTCACAGCCATGAACACACTGTTTGATTGTTGCACCACTAGGGCACTTGTTAGTAACAGCAGCATTAGCAACAACAGCCACAGAAAACTACACCATCACCTAGTCTGCACAGTCTGCACTGGGTTAGAAATGTAATTGGAGATCCATGACTTGTTCATCTTGATGAAAGTTAGGCAGTCTACACTTTCAGGGGACATCTAGATGTGCTTGTCTATAAGGATACCACCAGCAGCTCTGAAAACACATTCTCAAAGAACACTGACTGCCAGGTATGACAAAACCTCTACGACATGACTGGTGAGCTCATTCAATTCGAAGTGTCCAACTCCCCACTGATAGCATTGACATTGAGCTCTAAATACTCCAACACCATCTTCTCCAGTCGTTCACTGTGTCAGACTTGTACTCTATTCTGCTTGTGCACGGAATGGTCTAAAAAATGTGTGCCACAAATCACAGAAATTGCTTCAGCCACTTAAACTGGTGCTGCTAACATTTCTGCGATGTCGACTCGACGTTCCCAGCATTGGAAGAACAGCGAAGCACATTGTGTAGCTCATTGCTGTCTTGGAGAAAACCACAATGTTTATTTGTTTTTTTTTTGTTTTTTTTTTAATATTCAGACATTTTATTTTAGTTACCTCCTTGCACAAAATTATGTTAGTCTCAGAGCCGAAATGAGTGGATCTGGTCCTCTACCTGTGCCCACTAGAGTTTCAATACCAGCATTAGCCCTGGAGTTTATAATATGGACTAATAAATGTTAACTTTTATTTTTACCTACCTGGGATTTGTTGTTCTACGGTGAATTTTTCCAGTTGTTATGATTTCTGAAGTGGCCACTGCTTTGACTTGATGTGTATGATCCAGCTTGACCACAATATAAAAAACCGACACAAATCTGATTTGTTTTACTTCACAAATCTCTAGTTTTTATTTGTTTCATCCACGTGACTATGAAAGAAAAAAATCCTGACACTGCTTCCAGAAGCAATGCATTTCATATATAGAATGGAATATGTTTAATGTGTTATGACTGATCATATAGATCATGAATGCACTATTTATGAATCAGTAAAATGGATGGGATTTGCATCATCAAGTGATAAGGAAAGATACTAGAAAAGTCTACCACAACTAGTTTGGAGCAATGTGATACCATTTTATTGCCCACACCCAAATAGATATCTAGTTTTATATATAGATAATTTAATTAGTAAATACAGTATATGACATTAAATAAGTATACGTTAAATCTACCATCATGCTTGTTTTCTTAAAATGTGATTGCAGCTTTGTTTCTGGGAAAATAAAACATTATGCTCGAAGTCATATTTTTGCTGCCAATGAAATTCACACTTTTATTGAAGCTTAAACTAAACTGACAGTTTACTACAGCACAAGGGCACATGCATAAATTAATAAGGCCAGATGTCCTATAAATGAGAAAAGCAAAAATCGCAATTAAAAAGTCGGAATTTTGAAGAGTAGAAAATTGCCTGCAAACAATTTACAGCAAAGCTTTTTGCTTTAGCACACTTGTGTCAAGACAGTTACATTAAAGTCCTAAATGGAAAATAATTTATTTTGAAATGTACATTAGATCGCTCTGTAAAAAAACACTTACAGATGGTAAATAAGTAAACTATAAATTTGTACATAATTATTAGCATCGGGCTAGCAAGTCATCAAGGATGGATAAAAATACCATTCATGGACCAGATGCACAAAAGCTTAGCAGAATGTTATGCACTCTTAAGTAACTCTAGCGAAGTCTTGATAACTAATATTTTCTGGACATATCTATGTAATATATATATATATATATATATATATATATATATATATATCTCTTTATAGTAAAGACCAAAAGTTTGGACACACCTTCTCATTCAAAGAGTTTTCTTTATTTTCATGACTCTGAAAATTGTAGATTCACGTTGAAGGCATCAAAACTAGGAATTAACACATGTGGTATGAAATACTTAACAAAAAAGTGTGAAACAACTGAAAAATATGTCTTATATTCTAGGTTCTTCAAAGTAGCCACCTTTTGCTTTGATTACTGCTTTGCACAATCTTGGCATTCTCTTGATGAGCTTCAAGAGGTAGTCACCGGAAATGGTTATCACTTCACAGGTGTGCCCTGTGAGGTTTAATAAGTGGGAATTCTTGCCTTATAAATGGGGTTGGGACCATCAATTGTGTTGTGCAGAAGTCTGGTGGCTACTCAGCTGATAATCCTACTGAATAGAGTGTTAGCTGTTTTTTTATTGCCATAATACAAATTCTAAGTAAAGAAAAACGAGTGGCCATCATTACTTTAAGAAATGAAGGTCAGTCAGTCCGAAAAATTGGGAAAACTTTTAAAGTGTCCCCAAGTGCAGTGGCAAAAACCATCAAACGCTACAAAGAAACTGGCTCACATGAGGACCGCCCCAGGAAAGGAAGACCAAGAGTCACCTCTGCTATGGAGGATAAGTTTATCCGAGTCACCTGCCTCAGAAATCGCAGGTTAACAGCAGCTCAGATTAGAGACCAGGTCAATGCCACACAGAGTTCTAGCAGCAGACACATCTCTAGAATAACTGGAGACTTTGTGCAGCAGGCCTTCATGGTAAAATAGCTGCTAGGAAACCACTGCTAAGGACAAGCAACAAGCAGAAGAGACTTGTTTGGGCTAAAGAACACAAGGAATGGACATTAGACCAGTGGAAATCTGTACTTTGGTCTGATGAGTCCAAATTTGAGATCTTTGGATGCAACCACTGCGACTTTGTGCGACGCAGAAAAGATGAACGGATTGACTCTACATGCCTGGTTCCCACCGTGAAGCATGGAGGAGGAGGTGTGATGTTGTGGGGGTGCTTTGCTGGTGATACTGTTGGGAAATTATTCAAAATTGAAGGCATACAGAACTAGTATGCCTACTACAGCATCTTGCAGCGGCATGCTATTCCATCCGATTTGCGTTTAGTTGGACCATCATTTATTTTTCAACAGCACAATGACCCCAAACACACCTCCAGGCTGTGTAAGGGCTATTTGACTAAGAAGGAGAGTGATGGGTGCTACACCAGATGACCTGGCCTCCACAGTCATTAGACCTGAACCCAATCAAGATGGTTTGGGGTGAGCTGGTCTGCAAAGTGAAGGCAAAAGGGCCAACAAGTGCTAAGCATCTCTGGGAACTCCTTCAAGACTGTTGGAAGACCATTTCCGGAGACTATCTCTTGAAGCTATGTATCCTCAATGCAGAATACCGCAGCATATCCACAGGACGTTCCGCAATAAAACCGCAGAATGTAAACAAACAAAGTTGTGCTGCAGTTTTCTGGGAGCTCCTGTGGAATGTCCTGCGGATATATCCGCAGGACACTTTCCCCATGGGCATATAGCCTAACACTCGTTGCCAGTCCAGCTTATTATATTTGGTAACTATGACACAGTGGTCACCTTACTTGGCATCTCCTAACTCTACTCTTGTGAAAAAACACTCATGACAGTTTGGTTCCTGGTGACCCTGGTCGTCTGGCAGATGGTGATTTGGTGCACACAAATTCTGTGGGGCATTGTACCTGAGTTTCTTTTTCTGGCCACCCTCCTACATATAGATTTTGAAAGTAGTTGTGTAATGAAAGACAAAGTAAAAACACTAAAAAAAGTAAATGATTTTGTTTACAGTAGAGATATCGCTATTCATTTCCTAATTTAAAAGTATGTAAGATATACGGTGTATATATAAGGTATAATCAAAAACAAACAAAACATAGTAAAAAACTGTTTCTATTTTATCTAACTGTTCACAGGATTTGTACTGTATTAGACCTCCTTCATATCTCTGTGTCCCTGGTATGTGTGGTGTCTATTTTCAGACATTCGGCGACACATTCACATGCATACTAATAGAAGTCAACAGAGATCATTACACCTCCATGTGTCCCTGTGAAAGAGCTGTCTGCAGGTGAGTTTCACTGAGACAAGTCAGTTTTTTCTGGCAGCATAGGGCAAATATGAACATCATGGGGATGGCATCCATGTGACATCCGTGTGACATCCATATGACACGTACAATAAGCAAAGTAGATAAACTGTAGGTATCCAGACTATAAAGAATTATCACATGTAAATCAGATCCGAGATAGCACCAATGTGATTACTGACACATCACCTTTATTAAACATAGTTAATAAAAATCAAAAACATAAGTCAAACCCCCATACCTAGTTAAAACCAAAATTGGTATAGCTACCAATAAGTGAATAGGTACAGAAGGCTACACCAGTAAGTTGTACTTAAATAAGAGGTGAATTTAATCACGTAGTAAATAATCCCCACCAGCAAAAACAGACAAGTTTAGGGAGAGCACACACAAAGTAGAGCAAATACGTATACAATGCAAAGGGGATAATAGTTCAATAAGACAACAATACCCTCATAAATTCAATAGCGCATTGATGCTGCAGATCAGCTCACCCACAGGGGAGAACATAGATTGTACTATGCCCAAATAATATATATATAGGGTTGCATATACACAGAAAACCTTCAAGAAGGAGAGATGCCTTTAATATAGGGTAAGGGAAGAATACCGCACAAATGCAGTCGTCCACAAAATCAGATATTCAAACACAACACACAAATTATGAGGATAACAGATCCTTATGTCACCCATGGGTAATAGATTGCACTATGCCTTGAGAATAGACAAGGTGCTACCTCTTAGTAATTCATCTCTCCCATTAGACATTTTTAGCTCTAAGAGAGGGATATTTTAGCATAGCACTGTTAACTATGCAGATATAAAAATTACTACCAAATAAGGTAATGATACAAACAAATTAGCCTTAAATCCATATTTGCTCAAATACAGTAATTTAAATAAAGAATTATCTCACCCAGGTTGAGGTTGTCCTTAGGGCAGATGAAGCTTCTCCCATGGTCCGTATTGCTTATACCAGCAGCATATGACATTGATGGAGACCCGGTCACTATCCCTGCATGTGACTGACACTGACCCTTTGTCTCAACAAAAACTCCTGCCCTTACAAGAGCAGTCAACAACTGGCCTTGTTGTGACTGACCCTAGACGTCACCTAGGTGCCTCCCAACATGTTTCACCTTGGTGGCTCATCAAGGAAAGACATAGCACCTATAGTCTTAAAGACAAAGTTATCAACTTGCTCTTACTGAGTCTAGTATCATGAAGCCTGGTATCTAAGAAAAGCATTCAACCAGGTGGCAGTATATATAGATCTCCATCCTCTTTTTAATTGATCAATTTCCCATAGTGCCACCTCTGAAATCATTAGTGATCAGAGTGGAACGCACACCATATATTTCAGCTGTGGGGTAAAAACCACAACCCCACTTCCTGTTCATCAGCAATCAATCATATCTTCAAAAGAGATCCAACACTTACCCATGATGTCACAACGCCAACTATGAGTGGAAAGCATGCCATGGTAATTCATACTGGGAGGAATAGGAACTTCCTGTTCTCTCCCAGCACGCAGCGCATGATCATTTGACACCACTGGCACACACTTCCCATAGAGCAGATACAGAGCAGTAGCACCCAGCGCATCAATAATCAACCTTCGTAGGATGCATGCTGCTGCAAATGGTGGACACATGTAATGCGGAAGTGCTTCCTAATATGTCCCCAATATGTAGTCATGTGACCACATCATGTTTACCGGTTAACTGTGCATGCGTCACCAGTACAATCTGCCTTTAGAGCCCACACAGAGTGATAACTACACAGCACATTACTAGGCAACATCCTCAGAATACACGTTACTGCAGGTGGCAGACAAGTGGAATGCATAGGCTCTTCCTATCCGGTCACCAGGATTTAATAATGTGACCATAATTGTGTCTGTCGATAGATACCACCCCCCCCACTGCTCATTTACCTATGGCAAACATGTATGTATAAGGAATGTAAGTGTATTGAGAGAGATTGGTGGTGGTCTCCCACCTATCCTCAAAAATCAAACTATAGGAAGAGGGCATGACCACACACAACATGAAAGAACATATATAAATAGTGATGGTTGGGGGAGCCATGTTATCTGCTGGTGTAGGTCCACTGTGTTTTATCAAGACCAAAGTCTCCGCAGCCATCTTCCAGGAAATTTTAGAGCACTTCATGCTTCCCACTGCCGACAAGCTTTTTGGAGTTGGAAATTTCATCTTCCAGTCGGACTTGGCACCTGTCCACACTGCCATAAGTACCAATACCTGGTTTAATAACCACAGTATCACTGTGCTTGATTGGCCAGCAAACTCGCCTGACCTAAACCCCATAGAGAATCTATGGGGTACTGTCTAGAAGAAGAAGAGAGACACCAGACCCAGCAATGCCGATGAGCTGCTATCAAAGCAACCTGGGCTTCCATAACACTTCAGCAGTGTCACAGGCTGATCGTCAAAATACCATACAGCATTGATGCAGTAATTCATGCAAAAGGAGTTCCGACCAAGTATTGAGTGCATTTACTGTATATACTTTTCAGTTGGCCAACATTTCTGAGTTTATAATTATTTTTTCAGTTGGTCTTATTCAATATTCTAATTTTCTGAGATAATGGCCTTTTCTTAACAATCCTATCAAGACTGCGGTTATCCCGGTTGCTTGTGCACTTTTTTCTACCACACTTTTTCCTTCCACTCAACTTTCCATTAATATGCTTGCGTACAGCACTCTGTGAACAGGCAGCTTCTTTAGCAATGATGTTTTGAGGCTTACTTTCCTTGTGGAGTGTCTCAATGACTGCCTTCTGGACATCTGTCAAGTCAGCAGTCTTCCCCATGATTGTGTAGCTTACTAAACCAAACTATGGAACATTTTAAATGCTTAAGAAACCTTTACATTTGTTTTGTGGTAATTATTCTAATTTTGTGAGATACTGACTTTTTGGTTTTCATTGGCTGTAAGCCATAATCATCAACATTAACAGAAATAAACACTTGAAATAGATCACTCTGTGTATAATGATGCTATATAATATATGCATTTCCTCTTTTATTGAATTTTTTAAATAAATTAACTTTTTGATGATATTCTGATTTATTGAGATACACTTGTATATGTGCCGTGTCAAGGAAACAAGTGGAAGCAGACAAGATGATTCAGTGTACCTCCTTCAGAATTTAAACACAAACAACATGAACAGAAAAGGTAGTAAAATGTTATATTTAAATTTACCAGTGAATGTTTTTTCACCTTTGAAAGCAATGGGAAAATACAAAAATGCAGCAAAAATGCTACTCGTGAACACAGCATAAGTGGGGAAGGAGGAGGATTTTTTTATTTCCTTCTTTTATTTTGTCTTATACAGAATGTTTCCTAACATTTTTTTCCTCTAAAATAAATTTTATCCTTGATTTTGTGTTTTGTTGTCAGTCCGTAAAAGTTGCGTAATACACTGTACTAATTATTCCCAGTAATGACCTGGGAGTAAGGGGTACTTTGCATGCTGCGACATCGCTACTGCGATATCGTCGGGGTCAAATCGAAAGTGACGCACATCCGGTGCCGGTAATGACGTCGCAACGTGTAAAGCCTAGATGCGCCGATAAACGATCGCAAAAGCGTCGAAAATCAGGGATCTGTGTAGCGTTGGTCATTTTCATAATGTCGCACCAATAGGAGATACGATGTTGTTCCTCGTTCTTATGGCAGCACACATCGCTGTGTGTGAAGCCGCAGGAGCAAGGAACATTTCCTTAACTGCCTCCACCGGCAATGCAGAAGGAAGCAAGTAGGGCGGGATGTTTACGTCCCACTCATCTCCGCCCCTCTGCTTCTATTGGCCGCCTGCCGTGTGATGTCGCTGTGACGCCGCATGACCCACCCCCTTAGGAAGGAGGCGGGTCACCGGCCAGAGCGACGTCGCAGGGCAGGTAAGTGCGTGTGAAGCTGCCGTAGCGATAATGTTCGCTACAGCAGCTATCACAAGATATCGCATGTGCGACGGGGGCGGGTACTATTGCGCTCGGCATCGCTAGCCGATGCTAGCGATGTCACAACGTGCAAAGTACCTCTAAGAGTTGTGTCTTCCACATGCTTTTCCCATTCCATTTGAGCACGGTTTCCATCCATTTCAGCTACAGTTTCCTATTGACTTACATTATTCGCGTTACTCCAAATTAGCACCTGAGTATTCCAATTTGCTCCATTTGAGTACCGAGCACCTGAGCATTTTAATCCATGGTTGTCCTCTTCCCACACACATATTTTTTTGCATCACTTCAACATATATAGTTGTTGTATTGCATTTTTTCAGGTATATTTTTTACTCTCAGCATTGTTTTAGAATGTTTGTTCTGAGAGGTCATATTCTTTTTCTACTTTGTAACATTATATTTCTAAATATTCCATATTTCCCATCTCTTATTTTTTAGGTCTATAAATGCACAGTAAGGGCGGCTTTGCACACTACGACATCGCAGGTGCGATGTCGGTGGGGTCAAATCGAAAGTGCCGCACATCCGGCGTCACTTGCGATGTCGTCGTGTGTAAATCCTAGATGATACGACGAACGAGCGCAAAAGCGTCGTTATCGTATCATCGGTGCAGGCTCCGACATTTCCATAATGCCGGTGCCGCGACAGGTACGATGTTGTTCCTCGTTCCTGCGGCAGCACACATCACTGTGTGTGAAGCCACAGGAACGAGGAACATCTCCTTACCTGCCGCCGGCGCCTATACGGAAGGAAGGAGGTGGGCAGGATGTTTACATCCTGCTCATATCCGCCCTTCCGCTGCCATTGGCCGCCTGCCGTATGACGTCGCTGTGACGCCGCACGACCCGCCCCCTTAGGAAGGAGGCGGGTCGCCGGCCAGAGCGACGGTCACAGGGCAGGTGAGTGCATGTGAAGCTGGCGTAGCGATAATTATCGCTACCCCAGCTATCACAAGATATCGTACCTGCGACAGGGGCGGGGACTATCGCGTGCGACATCGCAGCATCAGCTTGCGATGTCTCAACGTGCAAAGCCTGCCTATGAATTACCAGTACTGTAACAGTTTTCTAACACTGTCTAAAGTAAGGTCCATCATTTATGTAGCTATCACTTTAAGTTAGTGTCTTGCATGTCCAGAGGGTCATTAAGGGGAGTGACAGCTTTTCATTATCCGCAACCCCAAGTCTACAACATCTCTATCATTTTCTACATTTTACATCCTTTTAATTTTGCCTGCATTTATCTTTCAATTTCATATTTATTAAAGTATATGTATTGAGGGGTTTTTTTTTCTTTCTGAAAGTGTTCATTTGCATTTTCTTCTTACATCACTTTTGTTCTGTATTGTTCAAGTTCAATTACATTTCTCAAGTTCCATGAAAGAAAACAGAAATTATTTACTGTTTTTCAATATCTTTGAGTTTTACAGTACTTTGCAGTTAAATATTATTTGTAGAACTTTAATTTACATTTTTCTTTCCCTTTCTACAAACCCTGGAATATCACATATGAATATTGGTAAAATATTGAGTAAATATTTGCAAACAATATCAATTGTTAAATGGGTTGTCCCCTACTAGACAATACAGATGAGAGATCCTGATTCAAAAAGATTGGAAACTGTTACAATTGTACGATCTGTGGCAGGATCGGATCAGGATTGAACATCTGAACATTTAACGCAAAAACCGGCAATCTTACCAAGGATCGGTAAATGTTCGGATGGCAAAAATAATCATCTCCTTGCCCATCACAGCCATGTCAAATATTAGCATGGCTGTGATTGGCCACTGCAAAAAAGGAAGCAAAAGGGTTAAAGCACTACATATTTATTGAGTCTCCTCGCAGCTGCTGCACTACTTTTGGGGCTGATAAATATCTCTCATACATATTCACTGAATTCCCCCATCACTGGCGTCTCTGATTCGCTGCAGTCAGGACACGCCTCCCCTTTCTAACAGCATTATACTGCTGGTGTAAAATAAATAAATAAATGTAAAAAATGCTTTGTGGTTTTCCTATATATTGATAACAGCACAGATAAAGCATATGGCTACAGGCTGCAGCCCCCAGCCGTGCGCTTACCTTGGTTGTGTATCAAAATAAGAGGAACTGCGTGCGGCTTTTCTAAAATTATTTAAATAAACAATTAAAAAAAGGTGTGCGGTCTCCTCCAGTTTTGATACCCAGCTACAATAAAGCCCGACAGGCTGGTATTCCCAGGCTTGGGAGGCAAATAGTTTTTGGCCCCAACAATCCATTAGAAGTTACAATCCGGGACCTTTACCTAGCTCTTCCCGATTGCCCAAGTGCAATTCGGGTTGATAAAGAGTTAACGACAGCCCACAGCTGCCACTAAGCCCTAGATTAGTAATGAGGAGGGTCTATCATACCCCCATTACTAATCTGTAAGTGAACAGAAATTAACACAAACACCAACAAAATCCAGAATGAATACAAAAGAACACCCTCTTTCACCCTTTAGTATCCCTCAAAATACCCAGATCTCACGTAAACTACACGAGGTCCCACGATGAGACCAACTGTTTTACATCTGAACTGACAGCATGAGGCCATAGAAAATGACTGCCCTCTGCGAGCTTCAGGCAGAAACTGAGCCTCAGGGATCAGCAGTGATGTTCCTCAGGTTAGTTGCTGTCACAGCTGAAGGTCCTGACCTTAAGGGACCTTCTGAGGTGAGGTCACTGAGTTCATTGAGATCCCCTGAGGTCAAGTTACTTGCAGTCACAGGTGGATGGCTGTGGGAACCTCTAGCTGGGACTACAACTAACCTAATTGACGTCACTGCTCATCACAGACACTCAGTCTCTGCCTAAAGCTCACAGCGCGCACTCATGTTATATGGCAGTGCGCTGTGCCTTCAGATGTAGCAGAGCTGGAATCATCGTGGAACCTTGTGTACATTACGTCAGACCTGGGTGTTTTGAGGCTAATAAATTTGTGAAAGAGGGTGTTGTTTTTTTTTTTTAATTTTTTTTTGTATGTTTGTGTTTATTTAATTTTACTTATAGGATTAATGGTGGTGGGGTTTTATAGACCCTTACCCATCACTAATCCAGGGCTTAATGGCAGCTCACAGCTGTCATTAACTCCTTATTACCCCAATTGCTACCACATCAGAGTAATTGGGATGAGCTGGGTAAAGTGCCAGGACTGTCACATCTAATTGATGCGGCAATCTTGGGCAGCTGCAAGCTGCTATTTTTAGGTTGGGGCGCAATAAGTATGGGTCACCCCAGCCTGAGAATACCAGCTCCCAGGTGTTGTGCTTTATATCCAGCTTTATCTTGGCTGGGTATCAAAATTATTTATTTTATTATTTATTATATTTATTTAAATATATATATATATATATATATATATATATATATATATATATATATATATATTTCTTTTTTTTTTAAAAAAAAGCTGCATGTGGCTCTTCTTATTTTGATACACAGCCACAATAAGCACACAGCTGGGGCTGTGGCCTGTAGCCGTGGCTTTATCTGTGTTGGGTATCAATACATGGGGGACCATACGACATTGATATTTATTTATCTCCAGTATAAGGAAACAGACAGCATTTGTGATTCCAACCAAAAGCAGATGAAGTCTCAGAGGGCGGGGGTGTGGTGCAGCGGCAGCCATAAGAGGTGCCGGTGGAAGGGGAAAGCAGTAATTATGTATCAAGGATAATTTATCGGTCCCAGAAGTAGCATTGCAGACTTGGTAAGTATGTACAGGTTTAACTTTTTTTATATTCTATGTTTTACAATCTCGCTATGTAACGTGGCACAGGGTGGAAGTCGTGGGCGAGGAAATCGTTACGTCACGCTACATGATAATGGAGGTCCTGGCTGGGTGTGTGGTGTTTCACTCCAGAGGCTATATGCATTGGCAAGCCGCATGTTGCCGGTGGTTTTGGCTGGCCAGGACCAGATGGTACACAGTTCATTGAGGGAGACCACAAGTTCATAAAAAACATTGTTTTACTGCACGTTAACTTGGTAACAACAACATACATAAGATGGCGGACACAAATCTTCTTGCCCATTTCAATATCACAGAGGATCATTAAGCACACATTCATTTTAGTTGTTCCAACCTCAATAAGGCCTTTTCTTCCTTTCACTATCCAGCCTAGTACCACATCACAGTCCTTGGAAGTCATTCTCCTCCTCAAGCAGTCCCACATCTTTTCCCTCCTAGAGGGGTATTGCCAATGTGGCTGGACCAAGCTATAAGCTATTGAAGATGCCTCAGGGACACTTGCTTAAGACACTCATTTTGTTCCTTGTCTTGTTCTGTCTTGCACCAGGACTCGACTCTCTCTGTCACTTGTTCCTTCAGTCAGTGCGCTGATCCGGCTACACTACATCACTCTGTGTCACAGTAATCTTCTCTTTCTCAGTTGTTCCCCCTTTTCCTTTGCCACACTTTTCAATGTCATGGTTCTCCCTCTCTTCATGACACCCATATCATGCGGCTCTGCCTCTCCTCAGACCTGAGGTCTGTTCCTGTCACAGGCTGGGCCATAACTGACGTTTCCACAGCAACAGTTTCTCTCCCTCAGCAGTAGCTCTTTCTCTATTGGCTAATCCTAGAATCCCAACTGTCAACGGTCTGTCACCGGGTAGATTTAAATTTTCAGCTGCACCTATAACACTAATAATACCTTATTCAGCCTCATACATTGTATACTACATAACATCATAACATTACACCTTATACCAATACACATACTGTACATTACATCTTCAATACTGCTACACCTCTACATAGTAACATTCTCTACTCTACTACATCTTATACATTACAATACCTTACAATATGCACTTTATATCTTATCACATGTATATATTTGAGAACACATTTGGTGTCTTCAAGGGTAGGAACTCGACCACCATCTTACATTCCTCCCCTCTTGAACATGGCCATCCCCGACCAAGTCTGGACCTGTAAGACACCAAACAGGCATACAGTACATATACGCTTAAAATGACACTCTCCATTCCCGGTACTGAAGAGGTCCTCCCCTCTTTCGGATTGGTACAACCCTGGTCCCACTGGATTGGGACCCTGGAACAAGTGTTCAAGTTCTTTTAAAGAAGTAGGCCATAATCGTGTTCACAAATCTAGCACAAGATGAGGGCACAATCGTTACACATTTAACAATAGCCCAAAAGTTCCAAGGGCTCACATGTTGCAGTCCTTCCTTGAAACTTGAAAACAGGGCAAAGTCTCAAACTATGGACTCGGCAGGCACATCGAGTCATCTGTTTCCTCTTCTCCCCTGCCCCTCAACAGCAGTCCACCTGTCATCAACCTGAGGAGAGTGACAGGCTTCCAGCCTATGCAGCACCCTGGGGTATGCTACCCCAGTGGTCTGCAGAATCCTAAGGCTTTCTGGAACACCATCTGCCAACAACCCACAGCTCACACACAGGTAAAGGCACATTCCCTGAGAACTGGGTGCAGCATGTAGAGGGTTAACAGTGGGCAGATGTGAGAACCAATCCCTTAGCCTGGGGAAGGCGCGTGGCTTGTTGGAAGCAACAGGGGTTGCTAGGCAGAGTAGGCAGAGAGGAAAAACAACAGTTGAAGCAGCGAGAGTTGAAAGGAGCCAGTGAGTGAGAGGGGTGTGAGGATTGTGAGGAGACCCCAAAGGGCAACTAGGAGGTAGTAGCCTGAGGGTAGACAGAAGATCCCAGGTACTACGCACGACGGGGTACTGGACCCCAGAGTAGATGACAGCTTCAGGCGGTCTGCTGATCCAGCCATGTGTGGTGACTTCCAGGGTACCACACCACCCATAGGCTCAGGGACACAGCCTCATATATAGGACCCGGGAGAGGGCACAGAGAAGTAGCCTACCCCACAAGGGACCGTGAAGCCTGTCATACTGGGCCCATAAAGACAAAGGAGCAGAGCGCTGCAGGTCACCAACAGCTTCAGGCAAGGGGACCATCAGATCTGCATGTTCACAGAGGGCTCAACTGGGTCTCAAGTCAGCACTGGGACAAAGGAAAGTCGGTTGACCAGCCGTACCAAACTGCACTTGCAACATCTAGTGAGTAAATACCAGTTAATCTGTAGGAACTGTGTCGTGTCTATTACTGGCCCACCACAAGGCGCAGCACACCTACATGGGACTTAAGCCCCTACTGGCGGAGGGCGCAAACACACTTGCTGCTGTACCATCTGTCCCTAAAACCACAGCAGCGCCGGGACATCTTATTAGCGCAACCCGCCAGTGGCGTCATGCGTGACATACAAAATTACCCTTTTACCGAGCACACCCCAGGTCACGGAACCGGGTATGGCCACCTGTGACAGTGATCCCCATTATCCACCACCGGAACCAAGTATCCCAAGGGCCTGGGGTGTGGCAGCGCTCTACACCTACTCCCCCAAACATTGGCAAAGTCCATGGGAGCCCATATCAGGGGCTAGTTGAGTCCACGGGGGCAATAGGGACAGAGTCCAGGCTGGAAAGGCAAAGTCCTTGGTGAAGGGTGTAGAATCCACTCACAGAACACAGTCCTTTAATCCAGCAGTGGAGTAAACAAGGGGAAAAACAAAACCAAACCAAACTTTCAAGCATCTATGGCCAACAAGAGTCCTGGATTTTTGTTCCTCCGTTCCAGGGCATAACGGGTGCAACATAGACCTCAATGTACTGACTCCTTCTTTATCCTGCTTGCTCACCAGCAATGAGACCGTCCTGCTCTGTTGCAGGCATTTTCCTGCCTTCTCTCTTTCTTCTAGGGTGGAGCCTATTTTGGCTCAGCTGCCCATTTCTTTCGAGTTGCCATCCTTTCTTTATAAGCTTTCTGTGGTAGGCGGGGTCTCTCCTTCCATCGTGCCCTCCGGGGGTGGGTACTGTTCAACACAGGCTGGCATCTCCAGGCATTGATCCTCCTCCTGCAGGCATAACGTTTGGATGGCTCCATGGACCTTGGCGCATTTTCACTTTCTTGCCACCCAGGATGGGCGGGGTCTTCTTTTAAACCTGTGCCATTGTCCACCATCTTAGTGCCTATGCCTGGCATCTTTTTTGACTGTGGAATGGTTGCAGTTTTCACTGTGGATAGAGCCTTCTCCACTTCATGCTGGTTTTCCTGAATCAAGGCCCGATCCCGCCGACTAAACCTTGTGTAACATGGCGCAGGGTGGTAGTCATGGGAGAGGAAATCATCTGTCGCACCCCAGCACGCTACATGAAAATGGAGGTCCTGGCTGGGTGTGTGGTGTTTCACTCCAGAGGCTATATGCATTGGCAGGCCGCATGTTGCCGGTGGTTTTGGCTGGCCAGGACCAGATGGTACACAGTTAATTGAGGGAGACCACAAATTCATAAAAAACATTGTTTTAATTCTTTTGCTGAACATTAACTTGGTAACAACAACATACATAAGATGGCGGACACAAATCTTCTTGCACATTTCAATATCACAGAGGATCAATAAGCACACATTCATTTTAGTCGTTTAGGCCCTTTCCTCCCTTCACTACCCAGCCTAGTACTACATCACAGACCTTGGAAGTCATTCTCCTCCTCAAGCAGTCCCACGTCTTTTCCTTCCTAGAGGGGTATCACCAATATGGCTGGACCAAGCTATAAGCTACTGAAGACGCCTCAGGGACACTCGCTTAAGACACTCACTTTGTTCCTTGTCCTGCTCTGTCTTGCACCAGGACTCGTCTCTCTTTGTGTCTTGTTCCTTCAGTCAGTGCGCTGATCCGGCTACACTACATCACTCTGTGTCACAGTAATCTTCTCTTTCTCAGTTGTTCCCCCTTTTCCTTTGTCACACTATTCAATGTCATGGTCTCCCTCTCTTCATGACACCCATATCATGCGGCTCTGCCTCTCCTCAGACTTGAGGTCTGTTCCTGTTACAGGCTGGGCCCTAACTGACGTTTTCACAGCAACAGTTTCTCTCCCTCAGCAGTAGCTCTTTCCCTATTGGCTAATCCTAGAATCCCAACTGTCATCTGTCTGTCACCGGGCAGATTTAACTTTTCACCTGCACCTATAACACTACTAATACCTTATTAAACATTATACAGTGCTGGCCAAAAGTATTAGCACCCCTGCAATTCTGTTAGATAATACTCAGTTTCTTCTTGAAAATGATTGCAATCACAAATTCTTTAGTATTATTATCTTCATTTAATTTGTCTTCAATGGAAAAAAAATAAAAAAATTGTCATAAAGCCAAATTTGATATAATTCCACACCAAACATAAAAAAGGGGGTGGACAAAAGTATTGGCACTGTTTGAAAAATCATGTGATGCTTCTCTAATTTGTGTAATTAACAGCACCTGTAACTTACCTGTGGCACCTAACAGGTGTTGGCAATAACTAAATCACACTTGCAGCCAGTTGACATGGATTAAAGTTGACTCAACCTCTGTCCTGTGTCCTTGTGTGTACCACATTGAGCATGGAGAAAAGAAAGAAGACCAAAGAACTGTCTGAGGACTTGACAATCCAAATTGTGAGGAAGCATGAGCAATCTGAAGTCTACAAGTCCATTTCCAAAGACCTGAAAGTTCCCGTGTCTACGGTGCGCAGTATCATCAAGAAGTTTATAGCCCATGGCACTGTGGCTAACCTCCTTAGATGTGGAAGGAAAAGAAAAATTGACGAGAGATTTCAACACAAGCTTGTGCGGATGGTGGATAAAGAACCTCGACTAACATCCAAACAAGTTCAAGCTGCCCTGCAGTCCAAGGGTACAACAGTGTCAACCCGTACTATCCATCGGCGTCTGAATGAAAAGGGACTGTATGGTAGGATACCCAGGAAGAACCCACTTCTTACCCTGAGACATAAAAAAAGCCAGGCTGGAGTTTGCCAAAACTTACCTGAGAAAGCCGAAAACGTTTTGGAAGAATGTTGTCTGGTCAGATGAGACAAAAGTAGAGCTTTTTGGAAAAAGCCATCAACATAGAGTTTAAAGAAAAAAAAAAGAGGCATTCAAAGAAAAGAACACGGTCCCTACTGTCAAACATAGCGGAGGTTCCCTGATGTTTTGAGGTTGCTTTGCTGCCTCTGGCACTGGACTGCTTGACCGTGTGCATGGCATTATGAAGTCTGAAGACTACTAACAAATTTTGTAGCATAATGTAGGGCCCAGTGTGAGAAAGCTGGGTCTCCCTCAGAGGTTATGGGTCTTCTAGCAGGACAATGACCCAAAACACACTTCAAAAAGCACTAGAAAATGGTTTGAGAAAAAGCACTGGAGACTACTAAAGTGGCCAGCAATGAGTCCAGACCTGAATCCCATAGAACACCTGTGCAGAGATCTCAAAATGGCAGTTTGGAGAAGGCACCCTTCAAATCTCAGGGACCTGGAGCAGTTTGCCAAAGAAGAATGGTCTAAAATTCCAGGACAGCATTGTAAGAAACTCATTGATGGTTACCGGAAGCGGTTGTTCGCAGTTATTTTGGCTAAAGGTTGTGCAACCAAGTATTAAGCTAAGGGTGCCAATACTTTTGTCTGGCCCATTTTTGGAGTTTTGTATGAAATGATCAATGATTTGATTTTTGTTTCATTCTCTTTTGTGTTTTTTCATTGCAAGCAAAATAAATGAAGATAACAATACCAAAGAATTTGTGATTGCAATCATTTTCAAGAAGAAACTGAGTATTATCTGACAGAATTGCAGGGGTACCAATACTTTTGGCCAGCACTGTATACTACATAACATTACACCTTATACCAATACACATACTGTACATTACATCTTCAATACTGCTACACCTGTACATAGTAACATTCTCTACTCTGCTACATCTTATACTTTACAATACCTTACACTATACACTCTATATCTTATCACTAGAACTGAGCGCGGTTCGTGGTTTTCCAGTTCACAGTTCGAGTGATTTTGGGGGCTGTTCTAGAGAGAACTAGAACTCGAGCTTTTTGCTAAAGGCTCGATAGTTCTAGTTACGTTCGAGAACGGTTCTAGCAGCAAAAAGCCAAGCTAATTACTAGCTGGCTTTTCGCTGTAATAGTGTTAGTCACTCTGTAACTCACTCTGTTATGAAATTTCAGCGTATAGTGTGTGTGGACTGCGCATTCAGATCACTGCTGCTGGGATAATGGCGATCACCATTTTTTTTTTCCTTGTCTTCCTTCCCTAAGCGCGCGTGTAGTGGGGCGGGCCAGCATGTCAGCCAATGACAGACACACACACAGCTAAGTAGACTTTTAGCCAGAGAAGCAATGGCATATGTGATAGGATGTCCATGTCACATGCCCCTGCATTATAAATACGGCCATCTGGCCGTCTGGACGCCATTATCTGCCTTCTGCGTCTGGGTGTCAGTCACCGCATGTGCAGCTCTTGTCTCCGGTACTGCTGTGTATGCTCTACACACAGCGCTATACAGAATAGGGATAGAAGTTTCTTTCAGCCCTTGTAAGGGCTAATAACAGAAGGCTCAGAGCCATAGGTGACAGTCAGGTCCGTGGAAAGAGGTTTTAAAAGCTTCAGATAAGAGCGCCTGTGTAGCTAAGGTCAGGGAGTTCCTTGCGGCATTTCACCATTAGGAGGGATAGAAAGTGAGGCTTCCTATCCTCTACACTGACCCACAACTCGGCCACTGTACCCTCCTGCCCTTTGCACACGCAAGCTCATTGTTACTAAGCCATTATACAAGCAAACACTGAGGAAACTTAGTGGCATCCTAAAAGTGGCTGTTGGACTTCCATTAGTGTCCCACTAGTGCAAATCTATTTGCCACACCTCTGCATTGCACACTCAAGCTCATTGTTACTAAGCCATTATAATAGCAAACACTGAGGAAACTTAGTGGCATCCTAAAAGTGGCTGTTGGACTTCCATTAGTGTCCCACTAGTGCAAATCTATTTGCAGCACCACTGCATTGCACACTGAAACTGATTTTTACTAAGCTATTATACTAGCAAACACTGAGGAAACTTAGTGGCATCCTAAAAGTGGCTGTTGGACTTCATTATTGTCCCACTGGTGCAAAAATATTTCCGGCACCTCTGCATTGCACACTGAAACTCATTTTTACTAAGCCATTATACTAGCAAACACTGAGGAAACTTAGTGGCATCCTAAAAGTGGCTGTTGGACTTCATTATTGTCCCACTGGTGCAAAGCTATTTGCGGCACCACTGCATTGCACACTCTAACTCATTGTTACTAAGCCATTATACTAGCAAACACTGAGGAAACTTAGTGGCATTCTAAAAGTGGCTGTTGGACTTCATTATTGTCCCACTGGTGCAAAGCTATTTGCGGCACCACTGCATTGCACACTGAAACTCATTTTTACTAAGCTATTATACTAGCAAACACTGAGGAAACTTAGTGGCATCCTAAAAGTGGCTGTTGGACTTCATTATTGTCCCACTGGTGCAAAGATATTTGCGGCACCTCTGCATTGCACACTGAAACTCATTTTTACTAAGCTATTATACTAGCAAACACTGAGGAAACTTAGTGGCATCCTAAAAGTGGCTGTTGGACTTCATTATTGTCCCAGTGGTGCAAAGCTATTTGCGGCACCACTGCATTGCACACTGAAACTCATTATTACTAAGCCATTATACTAGCAAACACTGAGGAAACTTAGTGGCATCCTAAAAGTGGCTGTTGGACTTCATTATTGTCCCACTGGTGCAAAGCTATTTGCGGCACCACTAAAAGTAGCTGTTGGACTTCATTATTGTCCCACTGGTACAAAGATATTTGCAGCACCTCTGCATTGCACACACAAGCTCATTGTTACTAAGTCATTCTAATAGCAAACTGTGCTGCCAGTTTAAGGGCCGTAGTTGCATTGTCAGGGATAGTTATTGTTGTTTATTCTGCTGTCAATAAAGCTAGACCACCGCTGCAATCTACACCACGTCTCAATTTTTACTACCACATTTTAAGTGCACAAACCTTGTCGCAATCAAAATGAGTGGCAAAATGACAAATGCTGGTGGAAAGGGGAACAGGCGTGTTGGAAAAGGAAAAAAAGGGTTGTGGAAGGTGGCAAAGCTCCATTAACATCTGCTGAAGATAGACCATCTTCCAGCAAAAGTAAAATGTCTACTACTTACCGTGGACAATCCGATGTGCTCCCTTTTTTACGGACACGAACAACTGGAACAAAGGTAGATGATGGCCAAAAAAAGAAAATGCTTGAATGGATCTCAAGTGATCCAACAAGTGCCCTCTCCGTCACCTCAACTACCGCATCCAAAAAAGACCAGTCCTCTGAGTTGTCATTCCAATCACACTTGCTTTCTCCCAGCTCTCAAGTCTCCATCCGCCCTGCACAGTATGGTGGAACACAGATGGCTGAGTCTGCAGAGCTGTTCAGTCACACTATAGCCTGGGAATAAGAGGTCTGCTCCCAAGCTACAGTAAGTACAGACCAGGAAATGGTCTGCAGTGATGCCCATAACCTTTGTGACTCAGATTCAGGCCGTGATTACCAAGGTCATGAGCATAATGTTGACCCTTATTCACAATCTGAAACACCTGTTGTAATAGACAATGAGGAACATACTGATGATGATCAGATGCAGATACCAGATTGGGATGACAACTTAAATATTCATTCAGGGCAGGAAGAGGCTCGGTCTGAGGGGGAGGGGAGTGCAAACACAAGACTTGATGAGGAACATCTAGATGCCACCTACTGTCAACTCACAGTTAGGCACTCGAGGAGGTCAACAGAGCCGGTGGAGGAGGATGCTACTGACGACGAAGTTACCTTGTGCCTTCCTGGACAGAGGAGGAGTACTGGTAGCACGTCTAAAACTGCATCCTCAGCCACCACTCTGCCTCTGAGCACTAGTCGGGTTGGCTCAGCAGGTCGCTTGCCCTCTAAGCCTTGCCTAGCCTGGTCCTTTTTTGACATAGCAAAAGATCGCTCAAATCATGTGATATGTAAAATTTGTCGTGATTCTGTTAGTAGAGGGCAAAACCTCAGCAGTTTGACAACTTCTTCCATGAATCGTTACATGAATAAATATCATATGTCCCATTAGGAAGCTCACCGTGCTGCAATGCGGCCTAGTGGAGCGGACCATCCACCGCCTGCCCCTTCCAGTGCATCTGCGCGCTCTTCATCTTCTAGGACTAAGGGGACAGCTGTCACACCTGGTTTTCCACGCACAACTTTCACCAGTGTAACCGCAACAGGCAGTTTGCTTGGTAGGTCGTCAGTTGGTTTGGAAGGGGAAACAAGTGCGTGTGTACAGCTCTCTCAGACATCGATAACATCAACGTTGGATGAAGGCAACATCATGTCTACGCCTGCACTTTCCTCACAAACCTGCATTTTTTCAGGGACACCCTACTCACCACCGTCTACACACAGCAGCCAGATCTCTGTCCCTCAGATGTGGACAAATAAAAGGCCATTTCCTGCGACCCATGACACAGCTAAGAGGTTGACTTTATCCCTCTGTAAGCTCTTGGCTACCGACATGCTGCCTTTCCGCCTGGTGGACACACAGGATTTTCGAGACCTTATGTCTGTTGTTGTGCCCCAGTACCAGATGCCCAGTCATCACTACTTCTCTAAGAAAGGTGTGTCTGCGCAACACCAGCATGTCACACACAACATCACCGCTTCCTTGAGAAACTCTGTGTGTGAACAAGTGCATTTCACCACCGATACTTGGACCAGTAAGCATGGACAGGGACGTTACATGTCGCTGACTGGGCACTGGGTAACTATGGTGATAGATGGTGAAGGGTCTGCTGCACAAGTCTTGCCGTCCCCACGACTTGTGTGTCAATCCTCTGTCCGTCCAAGTTCCTCCACTGCTTCTGCCTCCTCCACCTCGTCTGGGTCCTCCACCTCTGCCCCAAGCCTGCCTGGTCAGGCCACCAGCATTGTAACTGCGCAGAAGGACTCACGCACCCCTCATTACTATGCTGGCAGCAGAGCGCAATGGCATCAGGCGGTCTTTAGCTTGAAATGTCTTGGAAACTGAGTTTTGTAAATGGTTGTGTCCACTCAACCTGCAGCCTGGTAAGGCCGTGTGCAATAATGCTGCAAACCTGGGTGCGGCCCTTCGCCTGGGCAAGGTGACACACGTGCCTTGTATGGCTCACATGTTGAGCCTTGTTGTCCAGAAATTTTTAACACACTATCCCGGCCTAGATGGCCTTCTGAACAGGGCACGAAAACTGTCTGCTCACTTCCGACGTTCAACCACCGTAGCTGAGCGACTTACATCGCTCCAGAAGTCTTTCGGCCAGCCAGTTCATCGCCTGAAATGCAATGTGCCGACACGCTGGAATTTGACTCTCCACATGTTACAGCGACTGTGGCAGCACCATAGAGCCCTGGTGCAATACGTCATGACGTATAGCCTGGGCCAACGAGATGCAGAGGTGGGGCAGATCACCCTGATGGAGTGGTCTCAGATCAAGGACCTATGCACCCTTCTGCAAAGTTTCGACATGGCCACGAATATGTTTAGCGCTGACAATGCTATTATCAGCATGACAATTCCAGTCATTTACATGCTGGTGCACACGCTAAACACTATTCGGACTCAGGGGGTGGGACAGCAGGAAGGGGAGGAACTACAGGAGGATTCATATGCACAAGAGACAACAACATCACCAAGGTCCAGACGTTCATCATCAACAAGGGCACATGGTAGCAGGTGAAATGTTGAGGAAGGTGCAGAAGAACAAGAAGAAATGAAGGACGAACTGTCCATGTACATAGAAGACTCAGCGGATGAGGAAGACCTTGGTCAAATTTCAGTTGAAAGAGGTTGGGGGGAGATGTCAGAGGAAGAAAGAACGGTTAGCACCTCTATGCCACAAACACAGCGTGGACTTGGTCCGCATGGCTGCGCAAGACACATGAGCGCCTTCTTGCTGCACTACCTCCAACATGACCCTCGTATTGTCAAAATTAGAAGGGATGATGAGTACTGGCTTGCCACACTATAAAGGGGGCTTTACATGCTGCGACATCGCTAATGCGGAGTCGTTGGGGTCACGAAATTTGTGACGCACATCCGGCCGCATTAGCGATGCCGTTGCGTGTGACACCGATAAGCGATTTTGCATCGTTGCAAAAACGTGCAAAATCGCTAATCGGCGACATGGGGGTCCATTCTTAAAAAACGTTACTGCAGCAGTAGCGAAGTTGTTCCTCGTTCCTGCGGCAGCACACATCGCTGCGTGTGACGCCGCAGAAACGAGGAAGCTCCCCTTACCTGCCTCCTCCCGGCTGCTATGCGGAAGGAAGGAGGTGGGCGGGATGTTACGTCCCGATCATCTCCGCCCCTCCGCTGCTATTGGGCGGCGGTTCCGTGACGCTTCAGTGACGTCGCTGTGGCGCCGCACGGACCGCCCCCCTTAGAAAGGATGCGGTTCACCGGTCACAGCGACGTCGCCGGACAGGTAAGTAGGTGTGACGGCTCTGGGCAGTGTTGTGCGGCACGGGCAGCGATATGCCCGTGTCGCGCAACAGATGGGGGCGGGTACCCACACTAGCGATATCGGGACCGATATCGCAGTGTGTAAAGTAGCCTTTAGATCCCCGGTACGAATCCAAATTTTGTGACATAATTCCAGCCATAGAAAGGGACGCACGTATGCAGGAGTATCAGCAAAAGCTGTTACTCGATCTTAACTCGGCTTTTCCACCAAACAACCGTGGTGCAGGGAGTGAATCTCCCAGTTGTAACTTGACAAACGTGGGACGGTCTCGTCATCTTCAACAGTCTACCCATACCAGCAGCACCGTATCTGGTGCTGCTAACAGCAATTTTTTTGAATCGTATCATAATTTTTTTAGACCGTCCTTTGCAAGGCCACCAGAGACAACAAGTCTGACACATAGTCAACGGCTGGAGAGGATGATACAGGAGTATCTCCAAATGAACATCGATGCCATGACTTTGCAACTGGAGCCTTGCTCATTTTGGGCTTCAAATCTTGAAAAATGGCCAGAGCTCTCCAGTTACGCCTTGGAGATTTTGTCGTTTCCAGCTGCCAGCATTGTCTCTGAACGTGTCTTCGGTGCTGCTGGGTGTGTGCTGACAGATAAGCGCACGCGTCTGTCCAGTGACAATGTGGACAGACTAACATTCATCAAAATGAACAAGTCATGGATCCACAAGGAATTTACTACCCCTGTGTCATCCTGGGGAGAGTAAATGCTTGTGGATTTGGAATGTGCTTGATGCAAATCAAAACATCCTGTTTGCAACTAGGGCACAAGTGCTGCCACTGATGGGGTGTCTGTGTGGCCCAATTTTTGGAAAAAAGGGATACTCCGCTTGGATTAACCCTTGTTTGCTGTGTTTTTTAAAAGGAGCCAAGATGAACAATTCATGGTTCAGCAAAGACTTTGCTACCTACCCTGGTGTCATCCTGGGGACGGTTAAGTATGGCGTATTTTTGAAAGTGCTTGATGCAAATCTACCTGTGAAGTGTACAACTAGGGCACGAGTGCTGCTACTGATGGGATGGGTGTCTGTGTGGCCAAATTTTTGGAAAAAGGGAGACTCCGCTTGGAGCAACCCTTGCTTACAGTGTTTTTAAAAATGATCCAAGATGAACAGAGGTGGGATCAGGAAAGACTTTGCTACCTACCCCGGGGTCATCCTGGAAACGGTTAAGGATGGCGTAATTTTGAATGTTCTTGATGCAAATCTACCTGTGAAGTGTACAACTGGGGCACAATTGCTGCTACTGAAGGGGTGGGTGTCTGTGTGGCCCAATTTTTGGAAGAAAGGGAGACTTCGCTTGGAGCAACCCTTGCTTACAGTGTTTTTAAAAATGATCCAAGATGAACAGAGCTGGGATCAGGAAAGACTTTGCTACCTACCCCGGTGTCATCCTGGGAACGGTTAAGTATGGCGTATTTTTGAAAGTGCTTGATGCAAATCTACCTGTGAAGTATACAACTGGCGCACAAGTGCTGCTACTGATGGGGTGGGTGTCTGTGTAGCCACATTTTTGGAAAAAAGGGAGACTCCGCTTGGAGTATTCCTTGCTTACAGTGTTTTTAAAAATGATCCAAGATGAACAGAGCTGGGATCAGGAAAGACTTTGCTACCTACCCCGGGGTCACCCTGGGAACGGTTAAGGATGGCGTAATTTTGAATGTGCTTGATGCAAATCTACCTGTGAGGTGTACAACTGGGGCACAAGTGCTAACACTGAAGGGGTGGGTGTCTGTGTGGCCCAATTTTTGGAAAAAAGGGAGGCTCCGCTTGGAGTCACCTTGCGGTGTTTTACATGATTTTAGAAGGGCATGCTATGCCTATATCTGTGTCTCATTCTCTTTTCCTTGTAAGGCTGTTTTGTTTAAGCATGAGAATTTGTTCTTGTCACTTTCCCATGTGTTTGTGTTGTGTTGTGAGTTGTTTTTCACCTTTTGGACACCTTTGAGGGTGTTTTCTAGGTGTTTTTATGTGTTTGTGATTGCCTCCCATTGTTTCCTATGAGGTTCGAGTGGTTCGCCAAACCAGTTCACCGAACCGAACTCGAACGAGACATCCGTTCGGCGAACCGAACTCGAGCCAAACCACGACCGGTTCGCTCATCTCTACTTATCACATGTATATATTTAAAAACACATTTGGTGTCTTCACGGGTAGGAACTCGACCACCATCTTACAGCTACACCATTTTACAACACATCACTTTTGTCTCCCCTTGAATTTAACTGGTTCGGTGAGAATCGACAATCGGATAAGCGATGCTAGAGGGTTTAGCGGTCCCGAACCAATCCAATCCTTGGCAGGATCGCTCATCTCTACTAGACAACCCCTGCTTAATCATATCAGGAAACCATTTAAAATAAAAAAATGAAATAAAAATGATGAATGCTCACCTCTTGCAGTTCTGCAGTTCAAGAGATGTTGATGCTGCTAATCCGGATGGGAAATGTAACATTGTTGTGTCATGGTATTGCTGCAGCCAATTAGCGTCCACTGCAGAATTTATTACTTCATCAGAGCGGACGTCAGTTTGATGAAATATTGATGATCTACAGCCGACTAGCAGCTGCTGATTGACTGAAACAATCCCATGACATAGCAGTGTCATATGACTAGCCAGGCATAGTGGCACCAATATTGTTGGAACAGTGCTGCTGTGTGGAATGAATTTCAAATGTTTTTATTTTGAGTGGGGCCCTGAAATGATTCTGCTCTTAGTTACTTATGAGATCTTATTGTGTAGTAAAACCTGTACAATATGTCTTCTAATTGAATGGGATAAATCACAGACACTAGAATTAATAGTGTCTATGGATGAAAAAAAAAACCTTCCATCAACCTGGAAGAGAATGATGGTATAACTGGGCAAAAGAAGGAATCAAACTGTGTTGATTCAAAAAAAGTAAAAATAAATAAAACATATAAATATTTATAGCTTTATACGACATGCATTTAGGTCGCATAATACACATTTTCAATATATTTACTGAAGCAGATACTTTTCTTAAATTTGAGAGAACTTTGATTCTCTTCTGCAAAAAACAGTTACTATAGAAGTTTATCCTCCAATCAAAATAAAAGGTAATTTATCTTTTCTAGTAATATTACATAAAGTGTCAGGTTATGATATTTATATAAACTACTGTATTTCCCTAGCTTAGACATTTCATCTTACGACTAAATATATTTAACTCATTTTACAGTTTCCTAACAAATATTATTTTAACGACTGTATTCCAGTTTCGTTGCCTTGTTTTGCATTTCTCTAGATAAGGCAGATCTTTGAACTTGTGCCCATAAAGTAATACAAATTATTATACTGTATGTTCTTGGCAATGCCTCTGTCCATATTTCTACATACATACTGTATAGCAGCAAATCAAAAATATTTCTACACTGCCGATATGCATGGTTGTAATGGATCTTTATAATGATGAGGACATTAAAAAGCCACCTGTGAGTGCCTTATAATACACCCGTTCATTTTACTCTATGAGTGTTTCATTCCAAAACAGGCACCATCATTTTTAACCCTATGAAGGACTGAGTCCAACATATTTTAACACTCAGGATAAAATAAACACTTTTAATAGAGCTACCCAAAGACTTTTTTTAATGACAGTGCCGTGATAAAGATCCTCTACTTTTTCAATATTGAGGACAAGGTTGTAGTGATCAAAACATACAAATAAAGTGTTATTTCTAATAGTATAGCATATCAACAAAATATGGAAGCTTTGAAATATGCATTTTTTGCACATCACTCTTGTCTATGAGAGCACTTTTTCTCTTTATGTATTGTTTGACAGATGTTAGTCTTAGTAATAACTGCCCGGAACAATTGGCATTTGCTATTCAATAGCTAGTTTACTGCCTCGCAACGGGCAGACTTCCCTTCTGTTCATGCCAATTGTCTATGTGTACGTCCAATGATGGGCCAGATTGTGAGCAACATAAGTAATCTTTGGATCATTTACTGTGGATTTGCCAACTATAATAATGGTTTATCACTTTCTCCTCTATCTCTCACTGGGTAAGAATTTTCAATATTTGGCATTACTCATCTGCATTCACCTTCTACAACAGGCTGTTATTTCCCATTACTCTGCTATCTGTCACTTTAGTGGGCTAGGCTACTCTTCCCACCATTGTGGGCAGTCTCCACTCATGATTCCCCACTTTTCTCTTCTAATCTGTACCACACTATGACATATTTGAGCACATAGCAGACACTATCTTCACTGCACAAAGGGTCTTCCCCATGTGTACATTTTTCAGGACTTCACCCTACCAACTACACCAATGTATGATGTAAGGGTCACAAAGGTTAAGGTGTAGCGCAGTGAACCCAGGCACCACTAAAATAGGTTCCTCTGAGTATATCTGTTGTTAGTGCATTCAGATGTTCATTCATTTAGGCTGCAGATCCTCAGATGGTGCAAGAACTCCTGGTCTTTTATAGTCACAAGGAAGAAAATTGTTCATTTTTATTTAAAGTAAACAGGCTTTACTGATGAAACTAGTTTACCATATATACAAAACCTAGTGATCACATTTTAATCAGTTTTATACAGAGGCATAGACATTTCGGTTACACATAGCAGCACTTCCCTTGCAGGAAATAACATTTCAGAATTATGGCTTGAATGATCCTAGTACTTACTATTTTCTTTCCTTCACTGACCACAGCCCTCTTTAATTATACACTTGGCCCAGTTTTCCAAGTCCAGTATTTATTCACTATGTCTCTTAGGTCTGGCCTACAAGTTGTCTTCTCTTCAGCCCTATTTCGTCTGTGCTATCTAACAGTTACCCATTAACCCACAGCTATACCTCCTCTGAGCTCCCAACTATATTCACTGTAGCTGAGCTCTCCTTTCTCTGTTCCACTTCACCACACAGGTTCCAGGGGGCTCCTGTCATATTACTCTGCCATTGGATCCAGTTACAAAATCTTTCTTTTTCTTTTCTGCTTCTCCCTTTCACATACTCAACATTATGTGGCTTGGTCTGTCACACTTCCTGTAAGGGCAGAGTCACACTGACATATGACTCGCACAAGTGCAATATGAGAAAATCTCACATTGCACTCAGCCCCATGTAAGACAATGGTACAGCTCAGATCTGCTAGTTTTTCCTCAGCCCTAAATGGACTAAGTAAAAAAATCGCAACATGCTGTGATTGTCTGCGAGAGCCGTGTCACTCGCACCCATACAAGTCTATGGAGAAACATTGGACAGCACTCAGATGTTATCCAAGTGCAGTGCGATATACGCACAGGCTCACAACGGAGGAGATGGGGAGATTAATCCCTCCCTCTCCTCTGCAGCAGTCTTCCGATCTCACAGTCGCATGACATTTGGCTTACACCCACAGCAAAGCCTGTGCCGAGGGTCATTAGCATATCACATTCGATGCTCTCGCATCAGAAGCGATACGCAAGTGTGACTCTGCCCTAAGTGGCTTCACATCACTACTCAGTGCTGACTCATTGTACTCAAAAAGTAACTCTGCTTTTACTCTGAAACATCCCTTCCATCTACAAGTTTGGCTAACTTTAACCCTTTATTTCCCAGCTGCCTAATTTAGTTCTGCTCTAATAGGAGATAATGCATGAAATTAAACACACCACTAGTCAATAATAATACATTTTATAATATCACATAAAAGTCAGCAGGGAGGGCGTCAGACAACTTCTTACCATTTTACACCAATCTATATTGAAGAAAGGTAGTGGATGCTTTAGGAAAGAATTGTATGATCACAGGCTAAATTGGAAAGTCAAGTCTAATTGAGTTTTTGTCTTTATTTTACCTCTTTATTCAAGATATGATGTTTTATGCAGGTGAATCATTGGTTAAAGTTCCCAGGATATCAGAACCTTAAAGGATTAAAAGAATCAACAAGTAAAAGTTAGGTCCATGCAAAACCAGAGAATTAGCTATAGTTTTAAAAGTTCACAGTCAATCCAAAGTTGCCATGTGAAGTCCGCGGCCAAGACAAAAAGAAAAAACAGTTGTAAAGACAAGTCCAAAGCACTTAAATTCTGATATAGCTGGTTGATCTCTGCAGTGCTGTCGTGCCGTGTTCAGCATTGCACTCATTGGGTGTCATGGCAGCGTTAGACTCTGTTCACACTGCAGAGTCTGACAAAAAGCCTGGGATCACTTAGCATAGCCTTTATTGGACATCGGCTGGTTCTGGTTTCACTGCTCTCCAGTACAGCCGAGGTTAATTCCTGCTGGCTTGTAATCATCTGCTGGGAGCCAAGGCTGTTGAACACCACCAGCTGCCCTCACCGTTTATAAACTTCTGGATACTGGGGCTGAGTGTTGGATATAGGTTTTTGCTTTCTGGTTCCTGGGGATATCCAATTGTATGGTGATCTACAAGTTGTGGTTCAGCTTGGTGTGTGAGTCCTCCAGTTGTGTATTTATTTCCTACCCCCTTTTGTGTTACTCCCCAGTTCACATACTGTCCTTCCTTTGTGTTGGAGTCCAGAGTGCACACGTTTTTCTTTACCCTTGTCTGTGATTATTTGTGGGGTTTTAGTTACTGGGTTTTTGGCCCACTTCCTGGGTGGGGAAATAGTTTCAGGGCTTGGACAGGACCCAGGGCCATGTTGGAGGCTCGAACCTGGCTACCATCAATTCTACCTTCAAGATAATGGACAGCACAGGGGCAAAATGTCTTAGGGTCAGCCTAAGAACCCCTGTTCTATCTGTACACACCCGTGAAAAGTGCACAGTGGAGCACTCAGAAATTTTCACGAGAGCTTAGTGAACTCCTGATAGTAGCACTATGACTGGAAAATAAAAAGGCAAACAATATTAGACTGAGATAAAAAAAAAGTAATCAGTAATTTTTAATTAAACCATTTACAGGTTGTTTTTTTTGTTTTTTTTTAAATAATGCTTCTGGTAGCCATTCTAGCCAAGCAAACATAATGACAAATATTCAAAACATAAATCAACCTATAAGTAAGTATGTCAATGTTTTTGGCTTCAGTACTACATAAAATACATTTCAAATTATTATTATGAAAGTTATGAAAATTAAATTAGATTACTATAAGTTTATTGACCAATATGCTGTTAATCATCTTGATCTTTTAAAATAATTATATTTTAATGAATTCATTTCAAGTTATCTGCACTTGCATAAATGAACGTTTTATAGAGCAGATTTAATTTATTTATTGATAGCATTTTTAACAAATAGAACTACATAATCAAGCAGCTAGTGATATACATGGGAAGTGGAATACATGGGAAGTAGTGGCCCTGAATTAAAATTAAGTCATGTTATTGAAATCTCATACATCTTTTTCAAACTCACCGCATTACTTCAACAGAACGTAGATAACAAAATTAATAAAAATAAGATGAAATACCACTTAAGATGATTGATGTAAAACTAAGCGTCATCTGAAATGACATCCCAATAAGTAAAATTAATTGAAGGAATTTGTAGGTGACAGTCATAATGTAGAAGCATGTTTACCAATAGAATTTGTGGTTATTCGCCCTCAAGCATTATATTATTGTAACAGACATCTAATAGTTCAGAGAATCAGACATTGATCATGTCACTTTTTATGTAATATAAAGACTAATGAATGATCTCCTAGTAACGAGGCAACATCTCAACAAAAATACTAGTGGAATAACCATATATTTTTATTAATGTTAAATTTAAAAACACCTTTCTAAAAATTCACCATTCTACAGTTTTAATAAAAGATTTGCAGCAAACACAGGATAACTTGATGCCCCTTTATATACACATGCTATCTTAAAGGCATTCAGGTAATGAAAAGTAGCTCTCTTCCAAATTCTTGTCAGAAAACAGACCCTGAAGAATTAATAAATATATTTTCCGATAATCATAGGTTCATGGTCTGTTAAGACTACTGTACCTTCAATATGTACCGTCACTTAAAAATCTTCAGACAACACAGAAGAGAATACTGAGAGTGCTGCCGGTTACTATCTGAATTGGAGATATTGCACTTATTCGATACTAAATAGTCTGTGTCATGTTTGAAAGCAGATTTTAGGGTCACTATTGACTCATTGGGTTGTTATCTATAATACGTGGTTTTAGAAAGACAGTTTGCAAAATGTTTTTTTTTTTCCCACAGACCTTTTGCTGTCTG